>NC_090444.1:1058432629-1059088034 GCF_031143425.1 Pleurodeles waltl | reverse complement strand
GGTGACAGCCATCACTGGTAGTCTTGTGGCTGGCCGGAGTTCAGTGGTCTATGTTGTAGACCGCCGAAGTCATAATGAGGGCCAATATCTCCATTCCTCAAAGACCCTCTTATTCGCTTAAAGTTCTTTGTCTCCCACTAGATAGTTTAGTTCGGCTGGACTCAATTCATGTGAGTAAAAGGCAATAGGGTGAAGTCTCCCTGTATCCATTTTCCTTTGTGAGATTACCCAACCTATGGCCACTTAAGAAGCATCTGCAGCAAAGATGAATAGCTGAGAGGGGTAAGGATGTTGTACTATTAGGGCATGAGTGAAGCATGTTTCAGTAACTGGTAGGCCTGTTCTGCTTCTGCTGCCCAGCTAAACTGAACACCGTTGTGTAGCAGTCTGGCTAAAGGGGAGACCAAGGTCTTGTGGCTGGCGGGACTTCAGTGGTCTACGTTGTAGACCGCTCACAGTCATAATGAAGGCCAATATCTCCATTCCTCAAAGACCCTCTTATTTGCTTAAAGTTCTCTGTCTCCCACTGGATAGTTTTGTTCTGCTGGACACAGTTCATGTTAGTAAAAGGCAACAGGGTGAAGTCTCCCTGTATCCATTTTCCTTTGTGAGAGTACCCCACCTATGGACACTTAAGAAGCATCTGCATCGACGATGAATAGCTGAGTGGGGTCAGGATGTTGTACTATTAGGGCATGAGTGAAGCATGTTTCAGTAACTGGTAGGCCTTTTCTGCTTCTGCTGTCCAGCTAAACTTCACACCTTTGTGTAGCAGTCTGGCTAAAGGGGAGACCAAGGTAGACAACTGATTGATGAACCTGTTGCAAATGTTGGCAAAGCCCAGAAAGCTTTGCACTTCCTTAACAGTCTGGGGTGGTTTCTATTGTGTAATAGTGGAGGGTTTATGTGGATCAATGCTAATTCCCTGTGCTGATAATACATAACCTAAAAAGGTGACACTAGGCATATGAAACTTGCATTTCTCCAGTTTAACTTATAATTGGGTTTCTTGAAGTGTCTCTAGAATTGCTTGCACATGTTTTATGTGATCCTGCATATTCATAGTGTACACTAGGATATTATCTATGTATGTCGTTGTGCATATGTCCAGGAACTCGCTTAATAATGAATTAATAAAGAATTGAAATGCAGCCGGAGCATTGCATAAGCCAAAGGGCATCACTAAATACTCATATATACCAAACTTCATACGAAAAGCTGTTTTCTACTCATCCCCTTCTCTAACTCACACCAAATGGTATGCACCTCTTAGATCCAGCTTGGTAAATACTATTGCATACTTGACCTGATGTAGTACTATTGGTATAAGCAGCAAAGGGTATCGATTCTTAATATTAACATCATTAAAAGCCCTTTAGTAAATATATGTATCTAGTTCTCCCCCCTTTCTTGGAACAAAGAATAAGGGAGAAGAAGCCAGAGAGTGTGACGGTCTAATAAACACTATACAAAGCATTTTGTCCGGGTACTCACAAAGATGTATGTTTTCCTTTTCGGTGAGTGAGTGAATTCAGCTACAGGGGATTCTGGCTCCCAGAACAAGCTAAATTTTTCAATCGTATGGTTGGTGTGGGGGTAGAACAGAAGCTCTGTGTTTATCAAATACACCTTCATAGTCTTGATAACAAGAGTGTAAGCTGCACAGAATTCTGAATGAAAGGTTGCAGTGTGAGTAGTTCAATCGAAATTGACATTATGTTTTTCCAACCATGCATTCCTAAAATTACTTAAAACTGGGGGGGGGGGGGTGAGGGGGGGCTTGGATAAGGTCAAAACTCACCACATCCTTTTGATTTTGTAGGATGATTAGAATTGGGTTCTCTGTGGAATGAGTCATAGGTCCTATAGTGCTATGTGTATTTAGCCACCAGCTCCATCTTGACCACTGACTCCATTTTGTGCTTAGCTTAGCTGCAAATGCTGTCACATTAGTGGCTCAGGTATTTTTCTGCGAAAGCTTGCGCAAAGTGTTTTCGGTCTTTCTCTCCAAGGATGGGCACATAACATGGGGGAGTAGTAATGATAAAATGTACCAAACTGAGATTGTTTATGACAAAGCAGGGAACAGCTAGGTCTTGGAAGTACACCTTGGGATTTGGCCAGTCTCTAAACGTGCTCTTTCAACTCTGCCCTGTTACGGCCAGCGTTTGAACAACAATTTTCCCGATGGGAGTGGGTTTCTAGAATCTTCCTCTTAAGGTTGTTTAAAGTATTAAAAGGTAGTGGAGGCTTGACAACTGGGAAGAAGGAACTCATCTGAGGGGGGATGCCTTGCTCAGAAATGAATCCCATTGCGAGTAGGCTTCCTTTGTTCCAGTTGTCTGGTTTCCATGACCTGAAGTTGGCAAACGAAAGGATGATGTCGGTGTCAAGCCCTATGATGACATGATGATGCATTTTAAATTCTTATTTTTAGCTTTGTATTGTGAATGCATGAATATGTAATATATATATATATATATATATATATATATATATATATATATTATTATTATTATTATATATAAATATAGATATATGAATATATATAATAAATATATCTATCTATATATATATATATATAGGTATATATATATATATATATATTGCATTTTCTTTGTTTCTGTGATCATTATTATTCTACTGCTGTGATCATTTTTAGAATTGCACATGTGTTGATGAATTTGAAATAAAAGCTCACCATATTCTTTTTGTGTATGAAGCTGGCAAAGTGCTTTAATAAATTCATTACTCAGACTAAAAGTGCTGCATTCTTTGCATTCCATTCACTTTGTTTTCCTCTCAGTCTGAAGTAGAGCAAAACAGGTCCTGATTTTATGGTGTTACCATCTATGGTCTTGACCTCATCCACCATCTCTTTGTCCAACATAGGAATGCCATACTAGACCGCTAGAATGTCATCCATAACATTTCCTGTTGGCCCAGAATCTATCAGTTACTTGCAGTTGTATTGTTCTGTTCTGTCACTGCACTTGGGTAGTGAGGACAAAATGCTGGGTGGTCGGTACTGAAGTGATTTGTGCTAGATTTTTCAAGACTGGAATAGTCAACATATCCAAAACACTCCTCTCAACAGGTTTCGGGGATGTTCATTTTCTGAATCACTTTTCCATTTAGGTTTTCCAGTGCAGTCCTGCAGGAAAGATTTTTTTCCCCACAATACAGACATAGGCGGTCATTCTGACCGCGGCGGGTGGCGGTCGCCGCCCGCCATGCGGTTGCCGCCGAATGACCACCCCGCGGTCAATCCAACTTTCCCGCTGGGCCGGCGGGCGACCGCCAAAAGGCCATCCGCTGGCCCAGCGGGAAAGCCCCTGCAACGAGGAAGCCGGCTCCGAATGGAGCCGGCGGAGTTGCAGGGGTGCGACGGGTGCAGTGGCACCCGTCGCGATTTTCACTGTCTGCTAAGCAGACAGTGAAAATCTGTATGGGGCCCTGTGAGGGGGCCCCTGCACTGCCCATGCCACTGGCATGGGCAGTGCAGGGGCCCCCAGGGGCCACACGACACCCGTTCCCGCCATCCTGGTTCTGGCGGTGAAGACCGCCAGAAACAGGCTGGCGGGAAGGGGGTCGGAATCCCCGTGGCGGCGCTGCAAGCAGCGCAGCCATGGAGGATTCCCTGGGCCAGGGGAAAACAGGCGGAAAACCGCTGGTTCCCCTTTTCTGACCACGGCGGTCAGAATAGCCCAGGAAGCACCGCCAGCCTGTTGGCGGTGCTTCCGCTGCCCTCCGCCCTGGCGGTCATGGACCGCCAGGGTCGGAATTACCCCCATAATGTCAGATATCTATGCCTTTTTCTTTCGTCCTCTGATAATGCTCCTCTTACACTGCCTATTTGCATAGACTAGTTTTATCAGACTCAGATTTCCTTTCCTTGTATACTATTATCTTAGGCTCTTTGTGTCCTATATCATGCCGCCTTTCAGTGTGACGGTTGTCCAGCTTCACTACTAGATCAATCAGGTCACTACATGTTTCAGGAGGATCTATGAGTTGAGCCAATAGATCTTTTAATTCATCTCTAAAACCCCAATAAAATAAAGAACTTCTCTTACTTTCTGGCCAGCCTGACTCCGCTACTAATCGGTTGATGAGATCTTTATTACCTTGTTGCAGGTTCAAGAGTTCTGTATACACCGATTGCATAAAAGAATTGCTGTCAAATAACTTTTTCATATCGGATGTAAATGCTCTCTAGTTATGCAGTAGAGGATCATATCACTCAATTAAACGTATGTGCCATGTGGCTCCATTGCCTGCTAAGTATTACAATACAAATGCCACTTTTACCTGTTGATTGGGAAAGCAAGACACCTTGCACATAAAGTGCAGCTGACACTAGTTAAAAAAGTGGCAAACTTAGAAGGATTCCCAAAAAAATACTCATGTGGGGCTAATGAAAGAAGAGAAGGAGGATTGGCATTCATAAATGGTGCTCCTGATATCTGATTAATTTCTGTAGCAGACATAGATGAAAAGGTGCTTTCTGCATTTTTACCCCCAGGTCCCGCAGATGGAGCACTAGCCCCTGATTTCCCTAACTCTTGCAAGGTGTCTACTCTTTGGCCTAAGGCCCGAGTCTCCTTCTGAAGGTCACACCTAGATGCCTGTTTTGTCTTCTTTTAGTATTGATGAATAATGGCAGCCATTTGCAAAATCAATAACTAAACACATGACACAAGTAACTCAGAAAAGCATTATACATCCTGTATTAAACATAACAGGTCGCTTTTTCTGAGAGAAAGAATCTGCCTGCTAATGTTTTGTCAACACTTTGGACCTCATTATGAACTTGGTGGCAATCACCACCGACCTCCGTGCTGTCGGTGAACTGCATACCACCAGTGGCAGTGAACTGCACACCGCCATATAATTATGCCAAAAAGACAAACCTCCAAAAATCTTGCAACCTCCATCCACCGCCAGGGCCAACGACGGCGGAAAGGCAGTACACCCCACAGTGCCACCGCCATGCAGACAAATCCCCCACCCACCAAATAATGATGCACAAATCAGCTCGGCAGACAGTGAATGTTGAACGACCATTGGCGGTACAGACCGCCACGGCCAGCAATGGGACCTGCCACAACAAATGCTCACATTGGCAAGTTTGAAAACCACACACCTGACACACATCCACAATACTTTAAAACACACACATACACACCCCACAATCCTTTGCAATGCCAATAGCACAACAGGTATTGACAACACAACACACATACACTGAAATAACCATCACACAAGTCACACACACAAATGTACCACTAAAACACATACATAGCACAACCACCATCACAAGCCACACAACCAACCACACAACACCACCCTCACCAATACACCTACAACACACCACTCACAGCACACACCATGGCACCCCCTAAGCATCCTGCTTCATAGACAGGGAGCTAAAGACCATGGTGGACGAAATACTCAGGGTTGAGACACACCTATTTGGGGCACAGGTGCAGTAGACACCCGTAGCCAGGAAGATGGAGCTATGACAGACGATTGTCAACAAAGTAAACGCAGTGGGAAACCATCCACATGCAAGGGAGGACATCAGAAAGAGATGGAACGACCGGCATGGGAAGGTTCAGTCAATGGCATCCAGGCTCAACAACGCGGTTTGGAAGACTGGAGGTGGTCCCCCACCTTCCCTACCTTGAATACACTGACTGGGAGGAGAAGGTCCTGGCTATCCTGCACCCGGAGGGCCTCACTGGACTCACTGAAGGACTGGACTCGGGTAAGTCAACTACAATACCTCACCTGTAATGCATGTATCACCCCATCCCCTCAATACCACCAGGACCCCATCCCTTACCCAGCCCACAACACTCACACACTCACATCCAAGTCCCCTGCATGCCCACAATCCCACCAACAAATCATCATCCAGCCCCTTGTGCACATTCACAAACCCCTGCATGGAGTCCCAGTGGCAGTACAACACCCACAATGCACACCACCCCCTCAAAAAATGCATCTAAATTTACACAAAGGGACCTTACATGCCACTACATGGGAATTTAACCATCAATTAGTGTTGACCAGTGCTGCAATTGACAAAAAAGTACAGGACACCCACATCTCTATTCTCTCACACACAGGCACCACCACCCATGCCACCCGGATGGAGACGTCAAGGAGTGCCAGTCCTCCACCTGAAGATGGAGGCCCCACTCAGGAGAGTGCAGAGGGATGTCTGGACACAGAGGAAATCCCTGGCCCATGCCACAACCCTGGACAGTCACCCTCCAGAAGCCCCACCCAGGACACCACTGACACCCCTACCACTCAGCCACCACCATCAGCTCTGGCCAAATTACCCTATACTGGTGTCACTAGCCCACGGACTGGCTGCTCACATGTAGAGAGGCCAGAGTCTCCACCCACCAACAGGCAGGATCATCAAGGGCCAACTGCAATTAGGACTGCCAGACCTGTGCAGGGGACACAGGCACAGGGGGCTAGGGCCAGTGGCAGGGCATCAGTGGCCCAGGGGGGTGGCTATAGGATGGATACAGCAGCCCAGGATATGATATCTGAGGTCCTGGGAGCATACCACAATTCCCAGGACAGGATGGGCCAGATCCTGGCCACCTTGGAGCAGAATCAGAGGCTGCAGATAGCACACCACCAGGAGGCCAAGGAGCAATGGAAACAGATCAATGCCACCATGGCCTCCATTGGAGGGGTGCTGCAGCACCAGTACCAGAGCCAGCCTGAGTCCTTCACCCACCTGCAGGCCCCTACCACTAGGACACTGCCCTGCCATCTACATCTGCAGCATCCACTGGACTGGCGGCACTGCTAGAGGATCACAAGACATCAGCACCCCTACCCATGCATCCCAACTGCACCTTCGCAAACGTGACCTCAGACCCAGATATCCCACTGAAAAACACCAGCCGAGACCAAGCCCAGCACCAGGAAGTGACTCTGCCCTGGACTGTCTCCCTTGTGTGCCACTGAGCTACCTCAATGACATGCCACTGCCATCTCACCATCTTCTAATGGCCCAATGGAAGATACCCCTGTGCAACCAACAGCTGATCATATGCACCTGAGTATATTGTTCACCATGTGCCCACTCCCTTGTACTGTCTCAGCACTCATAGAAGTTTTGATTTTGAATAAGTACACCTGTGCACTCAAAATATCTGTCCTTAATCAATATGAGAGATCCATTGTGAATGTGAATGCATTAGCCAGTTACCATCATAATGCCACTTTTATTGCAGGAGGGGATCCAACACACTGCAGTGTCTGAACTATGTCACACTGTACATACCATTGCGTGCACTGGCATCTGCCACTTCAATCATGATTTTTCATTTTCACTGGTAAAGAACACCACAGTACTTATTACATGAGTCAGACTGAAACAATGCAGTGAAGACATCAGCATCATAGAACAGTACCTGAGAGTCACTGGAAGTATAGGCAGATTAGCTGGGTCCTGTAGTTGACATCTTCCCCCTCTTCTTCCTCACCATCACTCTTATATCTCCTCTGAGGTTTCAGGGCTAGTTGGACAGCACCCTCCTCTTCCAGAAGTGGGATAGCTTTCCTCACAACAAAGTTGTGCAGCATGCAGCAGGCCACCACTATCTTACACACCTTGTTAGGGACATGGCACAGGGATCCTCCAGAGAGAGGGAGGCAATTAAATCTTGCTTTCAGGAGTCCTATGGAGCACTCTATCACCCTCCTAGTACGACCATGGGCCTCATTATAATTCCTCTCTGCATCTGTCCTGGGATTCCTCACAGGTGTCAGGAGCCATTGCATGTTGGGGTAGCCAAAATGCCCTGCAAAAGTGGATGAAACCACACCTGCACTCACCACAACTACTTTCACATACACTTGTAGCACACTCACCAGACCTGCAGTCACCCACACAACATCCATCTACACTGGCAGCCTGTCTTCTCCCACTGTTTCCACCGTCCCTCCTCCCAAAATATTCAAACGTTCAAACTCATCCACACCACACACATCCCCATATATAAGCATGCTAAAAAGGCACCTGCATCCACATCCAGCACACCTACACCTCGTACTACCACTCCCTCAACCTCCACTCCCAGACCTGGCTCCAGATCCCCTCCAACTGCACCTAAGAAGCTTTTCCTCTCACGTGTTGACCTGTTTGAACCCGCTGGCCCACCCCGTCTTGTCCCTAAATGTTCCCATGCCCTAGCCCAGTGCACTCCTTCCTTGTCTAAGTCCGCCCCAGTCTGCCCTTCCCATTCCCCTGCCCCTTCCCCAGGGAGGAAGAAGCCCCGTGTTGCCCCAGGTCCTCTGCCACCCCCAGTCCAGGCCCACTCCCCCTCCGTCCAAGGGCAAACCCAAACTCTCTCCACCTTAACCTCCTAAACCTAAACCCAAAGCCCCCCTCCACCCTCTACCCCTGTTCCCTCAGGTACCTGGCTGCCCCATTGTGCCCCTTCCCAGTGGAGTTTCCTTTACCATCATAGGGGTCAAGTTTGGGCTATATTTACCCTTCCGTGACTTTGCAATATGACTGGCCAATGGCCTTATTTGGACTTTCATGTTCTTTGTTGCAATTAAATTTGAGTGCCCAACAGCGCTGTTGGCACAATATAGCAGGTATTTGTTGGTTTGTGTCTGGTAAGTACATCTTGTTATGGTATGTATGGCTTGGGATGGTGGTAGGGGCTGGGAGTGCGTTGTGGTGTGGGTGGGGTGGGTGTGTAACTGTGCCCTTTCCATATGTACTAGGATGCAGTACTTACCGTCGTCGTCTTCGTCATCGGTCATGGTCCTGGAGGAATATGGCATGGAGAAGCACTGGGATTATTTCCAACTCTTGCTCCATGTCTGCGTCGGCATGTTATGTGCGCCTCCGGTGAGTTTTTCCCTTTATATGGGTCATTTCCCCCATGCTTTGCCTGGCAGTGGTTCCCGCTCCGGAACTGATGGCAATGTGGTGTTTCATTATTTGGTAGGTGGGTAGGGCCTTTCCGCCGGCTTGAGAGCGGCCTCCGCCGGCTTGAGAGCGGCCTCCGCCGTCGTCGGCGGGTCTACAAAAATGGCGCTGTATGGATGGGCCACTATTTGTTTCTCATGTGCTTCATTATGTGGTGGTCCAGACCACCAGCCTGTTGGCGGTATTTACTGCCACCGCCGGCGGTGCAGTGTTTCCCGCCATGTTCATAATAACCACCTTTGTTTTACTGTTCACCATATCATAACATTTTCGAGCTCTAGCAATGCCCAAGCACTCTCCAATTAGATAAGTATTACTAAGTTTTATATAGTTTTATATAGTCTTCAGCGCTAAGCGTGGAACCAGCAATTATCATGCACATCCTGATACTTGTCCTCTTTCCTTTTGCTGGTAGGGATTCTTGGGATGACCCTCCAGTTAAGCCAAAGAAGATCAACGCCGAACGTAACATTTATACTGGAACCACCAACACCGATGCGGTATGCTAGGAAATCAGGTAATTGCTCTCTTTAAGTAGGAAGCTGCAGCCGGAATCCAGTAAAATGCCCCATTTGTTAAAGGCCACAGAAGATGCTGAAACACCGGAGGAGAACACAGATGAATGCCCAGGTGCACAGGGAAATGATGTGACGCTAGGAAGCTGCAGCCACAAAGGCTAGAATGGCAAACAAATTAGTGGAG
Source organism: Pleurodeles waltl (assembly GCF_031143425.1). Classification (NCBI taxonomy): domain Eukaryota; kingdom Metazoa; phylum Chordata; class Amphibia; order Caudata; family Salamandridae; genus Pleurodeles; species Pleurodeles waltl. The sequence goes on along the minus strand of NC_090444.1, from coordinate 1,059,078,352 downwards.
GACGGGGCGCGTCTTATGGACAGTGTGCATGGCCTGCATCACTGCCGGGGACCCCGGCCATGCCCTCAGCATGTGCGCAGGCTGTAGTTGCACGCTAGCAGGCCTGCCACCCAGGACCAAAAATGCTGCCCACTTTTTCATTTACCAGCAACATCTTTAGGCCATCCACATCCGCAAACATCCAAACACAATATCAGCAAAGGCATACTACTCATGTACCACAAACAGCCACTACAAAACCCCACAAACCACACTTATACACCCTTTTACCCCAACTATAACATTATGGCACATTCATTCTCACACAAAACACAACTCTGTCCTGTACCACTAACAAATCCACACATCACCAACACAACAGAAAGCCACATTATACATAATTTTAATGCTTACAGACACATGCTCCCTATTCACACAATACACCAGCTCTATCCTCTACTTCCTCCTAACAGACCCCGTTTTATCACAACAAAACCTATACTCAGCCTTCCATCATATCATACACCAACACCATCATCTCTTTTTACCCTAACACATACAACCAAACAATCCTTACACTCCACTCCACCACAGGTATTACCTCTCCCAGTGATCAAATCTAACACAAAAACAAAAAACGTATAACTCTTGTCCATCCCCTCTTATACACCACATACACTTTTGTCCAAAACACATCACCTCCCCTGTACAATTCACATACCACTCACCAGCAGTACTTAACATACAAATCCTTCTCAGAAAACCATTACATCAATATCTCCTCTCACTACGCCACAAAAACAAAAACAAAACATGTGCATCAGCACATAAAAACCCCACACACTTTCATAAAACTTTCAATCACAAATTAGAAACATAACCCACTCTGTTAGAATTGGGGTCTCTGGTTGGTAGTCAGTTTGCACTCTGTCCAATCAGGGACCCTCCCTCTAGACAGGTGTAAGGAAATGCCTCCTTGGCATGGTTGCCCCCTGACTTTTTGCCTTTGCTGATGCTATGTTTACAATTGAAAGTGTGCTGAGGCCTGCTAACCAGGCCCCAGCACCAGTGTTCTTTCCCTAACCTGTACTTTTGTATCCACAATTGGCAGACCCTGGCATCCAGATAAGTCCCTTGTAACTGGTACTTCTAGTACCAAGGGCCCTGATGCCAAGGAAGGTCTCTAAGGGCTGCAGCATGTCTTATGCCACCCTGGAGACCTCTCACTCAGCACAGACACACTGCTTGCCAGCCTGTGTGTGCTAGTGAGAACAAAATGAGTAAGTCGACATGGCACTCCCCTCAGGGTGCCATGCCAGCCTCTCACTGCCTATGCAGTATAGGTAAGACACCCCTCTAGCAGGCCTTACAGCCCTAAGGCAGGGTGCACTATACCATAGGTGAGGGTACCAGTGCATGAGCATGGTACCCCTACAGTGTCTAAACAAAACATTAGACATTGTAAGTGCAGGGTAGCCATAAGAGTATATGGTCTGGGAGTCTGTCAAACACGAACTCCACAGCACCATAATGGCTACACTGAAAACTGGGAAGTTTGGTATCAAACTTCTCAGCACAATAAATGCACACTGATGCCAGTGTACATTTTATTGTAAAATACACCACAGAGGGCACCTTAGAGGTGCCCCCTAAAACTTAACCGACTATCTGTGTAGGCTGACTAGTTCCAGCAGCCTGCCACACTAGAGACATGTTGCTGGCCCCATGGGGAGAGTGCCTTTGTCACTCTGAGGCCAGTAACAAAGCCTGCACTGGGTGGAGATGCTAACACCTCCCCCAGGCAGGAGCTGTGACACCTGGCGGTGAGCCTCAAAGGCTCACCCCTTTGTCACAGCCCAGCAGGGCACTCCAGCTTAGTGGAGTTGCCCGCCCCCTCCGGCCACGGCCCCCACTTTTGGCGGCAAGGCTGGAGGGAACAAAGAAAGCAACAAGGAGGAGTCACTGGCCAGTCAGGACAGCCCCTAAGGTGTCCTGAGCTGAGGTGACTCTGACTTTTAGAAATCCTCCATCTTGCAGATGGAGGATTCCCCCAATAGGGTTAGGATTGTGACCCCCTCCCCTTGGGAGGAGGCACAAAGAGGGTGTACCCACCCTCAGGGCTAGTAGCCATTGGCTACTAACCCCCCAGACCTAAACACGCCCTTAAATTTAGTATTTAAGGGCTACCCTGAACCCTAGAAAATTAGATTCCTGCAACAACAAGAAGAAGGACTGCCTAGCTGAAAACCCCTGCAGAGGAAGACCAGAAGACAACAACTGCCTTGGCTCCAGAAACTCACCGGCCTGTCTCCTGCCTTCCAAAGAACTCTGCTCCAGCGACGCCTTCCAAAGGGACCAGCGACCTCTGAATCCTCTGAGGACTGCCCTGCTTCGAAAAAGACAAGAAACTCCCGAGGACAGCGGACCTGCTCCAAAAAGACTGCAACTTTGTTTCAAGAAGCAGCTTTAAAGAACCCTGCAACTCCCCGCAAGAAGCGTGAGACTTGCAACACTGCACCCGGCGACCCCGACTCGGCTGGTGGAGATCCAACACCTCAGGAGGGACCCCAGGACTACTCTAAGACTGTGAGTACAAAAACCTGTCCCCCCTGAGCCCCCACAGCGCCGCCTGCAGAGGGAATCCCGAGGCTTCCCCTGACCGCGACTCTTTGAATCCTAAGTCCCGACACCTGGGAGAGACCCTGCACCCGCAGCCCCCAGGACCTGAAGGACCGGACTTTCACTGGAGAAGTGACCCCCAGGAGTCCCTCTCCCTTGCCCAAGTGGAGGTTTCCCCGAGGAACCCCCCCCTTGCCTGCCTGCAGCGCTGAAGAGATCCCTAGATCTCCCATTGACTTCCATTACAAACCCGACGCTTGTTTCTACACTGCACCCGGCCGCCCCCGCGCTGCTGAGGGTGAAATTTCTGTGTGGGCTTGTGTCCCCCCCGGTGCCCTACAAAACCCCCCTGGTCTGCCCTCCGAAGACGCGGGTACTTACCTGCAAGCAGACCGGAACCGGGGCACCCCCTTCTCTCCATTCTGGCCTATGTGTTTTGGGCACCACTTTGAACTCTGCACCTGACCGGCCCTGAGCTGCTGGTGTGGTGACTTTGGGGTTGCTCTGAACCCCCAACGGTGGGCTACCTTGGACCAAGAACTAAGCCCTGTAAGTGTCTTACTTACCTGGTTAACCTAACAAATACTTACCTCCCCTAGGAACTGTGAAAATTGCACTGTGTCCACTTTTAAAACAGCTATTTGTGAATAACTTGAAAAGTATACATGCAATTTTGATGATTTGAAGTTCCTAAAGTACTTACCTGCAATACCTTTCGAATGAGATATTACATGTAGAATTTGAACCTGTGGTTCTTAAAATAAACTAAGAAAAGATATTTTTCTATATAAAAACCTATTGGCTGGATTTGTCTCTGAGTGTGTGTACCTCATTTATTGTCTATGTGTATGTACAACAAATGCTTAACACTACTCCTTGGATAAGCCTACTGCTCGACCACACTACCACAAAATAGAGCATTAGTATTATCTCTTTTTGCCACTATCTTACCTCTAAGGGGAACCCTTGGACTCTGTGCATGCTATTCCTTACTTTGAAATAGCACATACAGAGCCAACTTCCTACAACAGGGCAATGGAGATACACATTTAGATAACCCCTGATCACCCCCTTGATAGCTTGGCACAAGCAGTCAGGCTTATCTCAAAGGCAATGTGTAAAGTATTTGTACCAACATGAACAGTAATACAGTGAAAATACTACAAAATGTACACCACACCAGTTTAGAAAAACAGCCAATATTCATCTAAATCAAACAAAACTAAAAAGACAAAAATCCAACAAACACAAGTCAAGAGATGAAATGTCAAAGTAAAAAGAGTTTTACTCAATAGAAAGCAATGGAAACGATGATTTTACACAAAGTACCTGGTTTGCTCAAAATGAAGCCATACTGGCGACTGTGCATCAGAAAAGTCAGCGATGCGTCGATTCCATACTCACAAGTGAGGCTGTGCATCGTTTCTTCTCCGCTCGGGTAGGCACTGGGTAATTGTTCTCTCCTGCAAGAGAGTAATGCGTTGATTTATGGACAAGGCACCCCGGATCCGTGCAGGTTCACGATGAATTTGACACCCCGCAACGATGCATGACATATCCGGTCACATGGTGCTGCGTGGGGCTTGCATTGTTATCAGCAGCCACAAGCAGGTGTTGCATCATTTCTCCAGCTGTGATGCAGGTTATGTGTCAATTTCCCAGCTGCAATGCAGGTGGTGTGTCGATTTCAGCCACAAATTGGGTGGTGTGCTGTTTTTTCAGCTGCATTGCAGGTGGTGCATCAAAATGTCCCCTGCACAGCGTCCTGTGCATTATTTCAGTCCCTGTTCCACCAGCTTCACCTTTCAAGGGCCCAGGGACTGGATAGGGCATCACTTGGCAGGGCAGGAGTCTCAGCAGAGAGTCCAGGTGTTTGCAGAGGAAGTCTTTGATGGCCCTGTGACTTCAAAACAGGAGGCAAGCTCAGTCCAAGTTATTTGAGATTCTTCACAAGCAGTAATATACCACAAAGTCCAGTCTTTGTCTTCTTTCAGGCAGAAGCATAAACTGCAGGCCAACCTGGCAAAGCATGGTCAAAGCCAAAGGGGCAGTACTCCTCCTCCAGCTCTTCTCCTTGGCAGAGGTTCCTCTTGGTTCCAGACATAATCTGAAAATCTGGGGTTTTGGGTCCACTACTTATACCCCTTTCCGCCTTCGCAGTTGGCAAACCTCAAAGGAAAATCTCTGTTGTTCACAAGATCCTGCCCTGCCCAAGCCTGGCTCCCGACACACACCAGGAGGTTGGAGACTGCATTGTGTGAGGGCAGGCATAGCCCATTCAGGTCTAAGTGACCACTCCTCCCTCCACTCTAGCCCAGATAACCCATGAGGATATGCAGGCTACACCCCAGCTCCCTTTGTGTCACTGTCTAGTGGAGATTCACAGAGAGGCCAACTGTCAGTCTGACCCAGACAGGGAATACACAAGCAAGCAGAGTCACAGAATGATTTAAGCAAAAAAATGCCCACTTTCTAAAAGTGCCATTTTCAAACTGACAATTTAAAAACCAACTTAGTTAAATATGTATTTTAAATTGTGAGTTCAGAGAACCTAAACTCCAAATCTCTATCTGCATTCAAAGGGACACTGCACTTCAAGTATATTTAAACACATCCCTCATGTTAACCTATGAGAGAGAATGGCCTTGCAACAGTGAAAACCAAATGTGGTAGTATTTTACTGTTAGGACACGTAAAACACATCAGTACATGTCCCACCTTTAACATACACTGCACCCTGCCCATGGGGCTCCCTACGACATACCTTAGGGGTGCCTCACATGTATAAAAAGGGAAGGGCTGGGCCTGGCAAGTGGGTACATTGCCAGGGCGAATTGGCAGATTAAACTTGCACATGCAGACACTACAGTGGCAGGTCTGAGACATATTTACAGGGCTAGTCATGTGGGTGGAACAACCAGTGCTGCAGGCCCACCAGTAACATTTGATTTACAGGCCCTGGGCACCTATAGTGCACTTGACTAGGGGCTTACTAGTAAATCAAATATGCCAATCGTGGAAAAGCCAATTACACATTCAATTTACACAGGGAGCACTTGCATTTTAGCACTGGTCAGGAGTGGTAAAGTGCCCAGAGTACCAAAAACAGCAAAAACAGAGTCTATCACACAGTAAAAACAAGGGAAGCAGAGGCAGAAATGACAGGGGAGCCCATGCCAAGGATGCCAGGTCTAAAACACTCCCACTTTATGACTACACAAATAACACACATCCTAAACCATCTTTACTCTCAAATTTTCTATCTTCACCAACACCAACAACAAATACACCAAGGCAACAACTCTCATTCATCCGCCTCTCATCCATTGAACAATGTAGAGCCTTAGATTATGACCCACATGCTCCACCACACCGTATTATCATACTCCTTCCACCCTAAACAGACGGAAACAAAATAAATAACATACCACTCTTCACAACTTTGCATCCCGATTTCTATTACACAATAAGGCTACTCTACACAAACAACACAACTCACCATCTCACTCTCGACCATCATCTCCACCAGCGACATATGCTGACCCAACAAAATGCCTTCTAAGCCTGCTGAATGAGGAACATGATAAAGAAAAACAAAACTATTGTGTCTCTCAGGCGATAAATACCAGCACTAATGACACACCTACTACAAGTTCAAAATATACTGCTCACTCTTCTACAAAACAGTCACAACACCATTAAAACTCAATCTTTAAACTGCCTACTAATAAATGCTTAATCACTCTCTAAAAACAAGCATCACATCAATGACTTACTCACTGACACACAACCAGACTTTCTTTTCATAACTGAATAATGGTTGGAAGATGACATGGCTTCAGGGTTGCATAAAGCCATTCCTCCAGGCTGTCAAACTATCACACAAAACCGTATAGGCAAAAGAGGTGGTGTACTATTCAAGCAAACAATAAATCTCACCAAAACTGACAGCATTTCCTTACAAGGTTGTGAGGCCCACATCACCAGATGCAACACTATACCAACTTCCTCCTATAAATTCCTCCTCCTTTACAGACCACCATCTAGCAATGAAACATTCCCAGACACATTTCTAGACACAGTTTTCAACCTTATTACACTTTACTTCAAACTATGCATTCTTGCGGACCTAAACATTTGGTGTGACAAACCCAATATGCACAAACCAAAAACTGTCATCACTGGCCTAGTCACACTAAACCTACATCAGATCATACACAATCCCACACACATCACTGGACACATCCTAGATGTCATTTGTGCAAATCCAGAACTAGTTATCTTTCAAAGGATTACTCCAGTCACATGGTCAGACCATCCTTTGGTACTTACCAACATAAAACACCACACATCAACACACCCAAGACAACCTTACATACATCCACCAATCAACCATGGAACAAAATCACCTCAATTTTGTGTACTTAGAAACACAACTAATAGACAACACACACCTAGACACAATAAATTCTGTTCCAAAAATTCATTAGTGGCTACAGAAAGCTTTCAAAATCCTAATACCACTTAGAACAACAAAACAGGATAAACGAAAACAAGCACCTTAGTGTAATACAGAACTAAGAAAAATAAAACAACAAATCACAAGGCTGCAACTTACCTGGCTCAAAATGAACAGCTATCAGGACAAAATGCACAAATGCACACTTAACAGACTATACAAATCAACAATCAAAAAATCTAAAAAAAGTACTACTCAGACAGACAATTCAAAATGCTAAATGTGCAAATAAAGAATGTTATAAAATTCTCACTGAATTTCATAAACCTAAATCCACGGAAGGAACTCATCCATTTCTCAAGAATTCACAGACAAACTGGCAAATCATTACACAAGCAAAGTCGACACATTGGACTCCTATTTAAAGCAAAGGAAAACCACCAGCACCAACCCATTTCCAAAAAGCCCCTCCAAGATTAAGCCAACCCAGCCTCTGCATTCCTACAAACAAATATCACAAAGTGAATTTATGGATCTGGTCAAAGAAAGCAGGCATTACTGCTGCCCTTCTGACCCTTGTCTAGAACACATTTTCAAGGGCATTCTTTTATCTCCCTCTGTTGCCACACCAGTAAAAAGAATCATCAATAATTCTTTAACAATGGAAATCTTTCCAGAAGACCTAAGAAAGGCATACATAGGCCCATTATTAAAGAAAGGAAACCTGAACCCGCCTGATCCCAACAACTACAGACCAATTTCAAATGCACCTTTCCTGGGCAAACTGATAAAAAAAAGCAGCATTAGCCCAGATATCATTAACTCATTGAAGATAACTCCACACTTTCAGGCTATGAAACTGGATTCCACCGAGGAACAAGCACAGAAGCTGCCCTCACCGCCATCTGGGATGACCTTAAAAAAACAGTAGACAACAATGGAGTTGCTGCACTATTTCTCTTGAACCTCTCACCTGCCTTTTTACACAGTTGACCATGACACTCTAATACAAAGACTCTACAAAACTGGCATAGAGAGGACTGCTCTCGACAGGATCAACTCCTATCTTCAAAACAGAACAAATGTCATCATAAATATGTATATATAAGTCTATGCTTAAAATGTTCATAGATCTTTGCGTAGTTTCTATATACATTGTTTGATTACATGTGTATTAGTTTCTGTTTAATTTATCTATCATAATAAGTAAATATTATTTTAACTATTTATCTGCAATACAAAAAAAATATCATTCAAATACTGAAACACTTGATAGTCTGTGTTTATGCAATACAACTTTAAATATCAATGTATTATCTTCCTAATACATATATTCCCTTTCTATGTAATCATGGACCTATATATTTATTAGTTTAGTCCTACTGTACTATTGCGCAGGTTCTCATTATGCTAATGAGGCTACTAGATTTGGGAGACAGGATCACATGGATTGTGGGTACAAAATATGATTCCACACCACATGATGCCTGTTGGCCTAATCTGGGTTCTCTGGCTAACTAGCAACGCCTCATCTCTGGCCAAGATGATTGTGGCAAACGGGCTCATGACAAGAAAGACTCCTCAGTGGAATTGTGGTCGATCAGATCCCATCCCTTTCTCTCAGTTACCAAAAGTCTCATATAGGCAAAGACAAGAGAGGCAGAATATAGTTCAATAAGGATTTATTGAAGCAACTGCATCCTAGATAAAAAGGCATGTATTTCAATAACTAGGATGATAAAACACAATAAAAGCAAGCAGGTGACTAACAGAGTAAATCACAAGAACAGTCCTACCATGCTGTCACTAGGAGTGATATTTATATATTTCTCCTACCTACACTATGTTTGAGCACAGCGTAATAAGCCTAATCTGCCCTTTGGGTTTTCCCCCTGGGGGTACATCATCCCTCAAACCTGGAGGAAGAAACCTTTAGTCTAGAGAGACACCGTCCCCATGTGGATCAGGGGTCCAGCTGGGTAAGCAAGTAGCTGCAGTGAAGCAATCAGCATAGTCGTGGTCATCTGGCTGGAAGCCCCCTCTAACGTGTCTAAGACATGCATGTTTTTATAATAAAACAGCTGACATTCTAAGAAATAGTCCCGACGTATGAGTGTGTGTTTTCTGTGAATGTTGGAGACACAGCATACCACGTTTGTCGGCAACCCTATCTGTCTGTAGCCTTGGAGAAAGCATGAAGCATAATAAATGTCCTACTAGGAACATGAGCGAAAGTACAATGAGATAAAGAAAATAAAACAGCACCACAAATGTGGCTATTGCTAGAAATTTAAAACAATCCTGAATAAAATGTAAGTGAATTAAAGTGCACAGCGGCAGGCCTAGTAAGCTAAAACAGTGTGTCTAAAACATGGCTGAAATAGCTATACAACAGTACAAGGGAAACAAAATCACTCTCTCCAATGCACTTCTCTACCTCACCCTATACCTCTCTCAATCTATTCTCTATCTCCACTCTGACTCATCCAAAACCTCATTCTACCACTATGAGCTCCAAAATAACCCTTCCTAGACTCTACCCTCCTCTATTCCTCCTGGTTCACCTCAAACCTCAATTTACTACTATGATCTCCCAAGCAACCCTTCTAACTTTCATCCCATGTGTCCCTCCTTTGACTCATTCCAAACCTCATTTTACTACTGTTGGACTTTTTTGCATATGCAGGGTCATCCCCAATCTTTTTGCCTCCTACCTCCTATTTTTTCTGACCTGTTGCTGTTGGCTTTTGAACTCCGAGCACTTTACCACTGCTAACCAGTGCTAAAGTGCATATGCTCTCTGTGTAAATTGTATGTAATTGGTTTATCCATGATTGGCATATTTGATTTACTAGTAAGTCACTAGTAAGGTGCACTGGAGGTGCCAGGGCCTGTAAATCAAATGCTACTAGTGGGCCTGCAGCACTGGTTGTGCCACCCACACGAGTAGCTCTGTAATCATGTCTCAGACCTGCCACTGCAGTGTCTGTGTGTGCAGTTTTACCTGTAAATTCGACTTGGCAAGTGTACCCACTTGCCAGGCCTAAACCTTCCCTTTTCTTACATGTAAGGCACCCCTAAGGTAGGCCCTAGGTAGCCCCAAGGGCAGGGTGCAGTGTATGGTTAAGGTAGGACATATAGTAATGTGTTTTATATGTCCTGACAGTGAAATACTGCTAAATACGTTTTTCACTGTTGCAAGGCCTGTCCCTCTCATAGGTTAACATGGGGGCTACCTTTAAATCTGATTAAAGTGTAGATTCCCTTTGGGGGCGGATGGACATGTGGAATTTGGGGTCTCTGAGCTCACAATTTAAAAATACATGTTTTAGTAAAGTTGATTTTAAGATTGTGTGTTTGAAAATGTCACTTTTAGAAAGTGGGCATTTTCTTGCCTATACCATTTCTGTGACTCTGCCTGTTTGTGTATTCCCTGTCTGGGTCAGGTTGACAGTTGGGCTGGTTGCACCTCACACTAGACAGTGACACAAAGGGAGCTGGGGTGTAGTCTGCATTTCCTGATGAGCCATCTGTGCTAGGAGGGAGGGGAGGAGTGGTCACTTACACCTGAAAGGGCTGTGCCTGTCCTCACACAATGCCGTCTCCGACCCACTGGTGAGTGTCTGGGGCCTGGCCTGGGAAAGACAGGATTTCACATTCAAAAGAGACTTTACTTTGAAGTAGGCCTACTTCAAAGGAGAAATTGGGTATGAGAAGGGCACCCAAAACCACAGACTTTGGAAACACTTCTGGAACCAAGAGGAACCTCTGCCTTAAGAAGAGCTGAATAGCTGAGGAAGGAGAGATGCCCTGCCTGTGACTGTGCTTTGTGGAGCTATCCTGCAGTTGCTGCTTCTGCCAGAGTAAGAGGGAAAAGACTGGACTTTGTGTGCCTTCCATCTTGTGAAGAAATCTCCAAGGGCTTGAGCTAGAGCTTGCCCCCTGTTGTTTGAAGTCTCAGGGACAGCAAAGACTTCTCTCTGCCAGCACCTGGAGTCTCTGGAGAGACTCCTACTCTGCCCTGTGGTGCCCATCCAGTTCCTGGGACCCTGAAAGGAGAAGCTGGCTGCCTAAAGAAAAGCAAATCCACGCACAGAGCGCCGTGCGGGGAAAAGATTGACGCGACTCCGATCTGCGGCTGAAAAAACGCCGCGCCGCCGGCTCCACAGCTGAGAAAATGACGCTCGCAGGAAACGCGACCGAAGAATCGACGCACGGAGCAGGAGAAACTACGCGCAGCTTTGCTGACGGAGGCTGGGAGATCACAACCCGCGCTGCGGGTATTTCGGAACATCGTGTTGCTGGATTTCCGACTCACGTACCGCCGTATGGAGTTATTTTTGACACATACCAGCCCGTGCAGGGTTATTTTTGATGCACACCAGGTACATTTTCACGCTAGCAACGCTAGTGGGTGTTTAAAACTACTTAAAGACTCTTTTTTGCATTTTATTGATAACTTGACTTGTGCATTGTGGATTTTTGTCGTTCTGGTCTTGTTTTGTTTAGATAAATATTTCCTATTTTTCTAAACCTGTGTTGTGTCATTTTGTAGTGTTTTCATTAAGTTACTGTGGGCCTGATTCTTACCTTGGCGGTCGGCGGAGAGGCGGCGGTCGGACCGCGAACAGACCGGCGGTCCAAAAAATGGCATTCTGACCGCGGCGGTCACCGCCGCGATCGACCGCCACTTCCCCACTCCGACCGCCACGGCGGTCATGACCGACGGGCTGGAGTTCGCACACTCCGGCCCGGCGGTCGACCCAAGACCGCCAACCGTATCATGACCCTGCTTACCGCCGCGGTTTTTGGCGGTCGGGAACCGCCATGCGAACCATGGCGGTAGGCACTATCGGGGCCAGGGAATTCCTTCCCTGGCACTGATAGGGGTCTCCCCCACCCCCCACTGCCCCCCACGAGTCCTCCCCCCACACCCTCCACCCCCCTGCCACCCCCCAGAGGTGGTACGAACCCCCTGCCCCCCCCACCCCGACATGCACATACACGCACCCCGACATGCACGCACCCCCAACATGCACATATGCACACCCCCTACACACACACATACACAACGGGGGCACATACCCGCACACATACATGCCGACATGCGCACCCGCCGAACTACACACATTGCCCAAAGGCACAGCAGCACCCCCCGCCCGCATGCACGCACTCACACACCCCCTCTACACACCCCCATGCACGCACACATCACACAACACCCCCCCACCCCCTCCCCTCACGGACGATCAACTTACCTTGTGCGTTGGTCCTCCGGGAGGCGACGGGAGCCATAGGGACGTGACCGCCAACAGAAGACCGCCAACAGAAGACCGCCACACAGAAATGTGGGTCGTAATTCTGGGGGCGGTGTTCTGCTGGCGTGGCGGTGGAGGTTGACCAGCCTCCACTTTCCCGCCGACCGCCAGTGTGGCTGCTGGCGGTATTCCGGCGGAACGCTCCCAGCGGTCGGAATACGCGCAGCGGCATACCGCTGCGGTCGGCGGTCTTTACCGCGGCGGTAACTCGGCGGTCTTGCGAAAAGACCGCCGGGGTCAGAATGACCCCCTGTGTGTGTTGGTACAAATACTTTACACCTAGCACTCTGAAGTTACGCTTACTGCTCTGCCAAGCTACCAAGGGGGTAAGCAGGGGTTAGCTGAGGGTGATTCTCTTTTACCCTGACTAGAGTGAGGGTCCTTGCTTGAACAGGGGGTAACCTGACTATCAACCAAAGACCCAATTCCTAACAACTACTATGATTTCCCTAATCCCTTTCTACAGACTCTTCCTTCCTCCATCTCTCCTTAAATCATCCTAAACCTCATCTTTCTACTATGATGTCCCAATTAACACTTTCTAGATTCCTCCCCTTCTATCCCTGCATTCTACCTATTCAGTCCAACTAGCAGACTCCACATGTCTACCGCTCTAATTAACTCATATTTCCCTATACTAACACTATACTCATATTTACCTATACTAATCCACCACTAATTCTTTTTGAGCTCCAACATAGCATGCTACTCGTCGAAAAGCACTTCAACGCCTCATCAGGGGTAGCAAGGACTATATAAATACAATTACAATAAGGCAGTTCATCTGGGCACCAAGATGACTTGTAGATGTGGATTTCTTTCAGATTCTGGTTCGTCTTCATGGGTTATTTGTGGGGTGAGAGAAATTTGTATAAGTTGCTTTTGCATAATTGTGTGAAATTCTGCAAAAAGTCTGCAAAATTAAGCTAAATTAAAAATCGTCATTTAGCAATTTCTTTTAGCACGAAATGTGTGAATTTTTTATTCAAGAATGCATTCCACACTAAAAAATATAATTTGCAAAATATTCAAGTGGTGCATGCAAAGCCCAAGTTCTGGTTGCTTCCATTATCCAGTGATCCCATATTAAAATTTTGCCAAGTGGTGTAGCGGCATGATTTGCGGAATTGCACATAAGAGGTATAATTCACGAAATTACACACGATTATGCCACCACAAGAAACATTTCTCACGGCCTGGTTGCATACCCTTTATACTTTGGTAATGATTAACAATATAGTTACTGATCACTGATATCAAACTGCCATGTGTACAAATCAAGCAACATTCTCTGAAAAGTTTGTCAGATTTTGGTGCGTGAACGTTCCTTCTTCTTTCAGTGACCATTCTATAAACTTAAATAAGATCAAGTATCCGAAAACACTTTTGCATTAACAAGATGACTGTTAACACCTTCCCTTCCAGCTCCTTTCTGTGAGTAAAATGAATGAAACCTGGTGCAATTTTAACATAAGGCACATGTTTCTTTCATTTGGTATGTTCGAAGTGGATGAAAGCTTTTCCCCAAGGTTGGGCCTCAGTGTGTGGAAGAGCACTTTAGTCAAATATGTATGCTTACCTTATTTCCAGCCAGAGCAAATCACATTAATATGTATAGACCAATTTTATGCTAAATATGTGTGACAAAATATTGTCACATATGGTCATTTGTGTCAAATTATGCTGGGAAAAAGTCTTAAGGCACATAGCGAGAAATGTTTTTATAAGGTGGGAGCTCTGTATGCCTATGACTGATGCTGATGTGAACACTCTCTGCAAAATATGCCGGGAAGTGTTTGAGTGGCTCGAAAATATGACTGGGAAATTGCTAAGCAATCAAGTAATTTACTCTTGTATTTTTGTGAACAAGGTCTGCATTCATAAATGCATGCACTATTTACATCTGGATAAAGCCAACATGAACCTATTTCGTACTCTTAGTGCCGACAGCCACGAGAAGTTGATGATTTCAGCCATAAATTTCGAAGCCACTTTATCCCGCCTGTGTTCTCCAACAGGACAAAACAAGCTGTTTATCTGGTACACAGACCACAGTAAAAGGGTATGCTTGTCAAAAGTGCGCGATTAAGCCGTACATAAAAAGTGCGGAATTAGGCGCTGCATAACAACAACAAAAATATATTATTATATAATATAAAAAGTACGATTTAATATTCTGCCCTTTGAAATTCTATATTTTAAGAAATGAAACACAGAAGAAAACTTTAGAAATTTGGTTCCAACTTAATGGGCTTCATGGTGAGGGTGGATGGTTCATTTAGGGAGTACCCCGCCCTGTTTTAGGGTGGAGCGCACAAGAGCTCTGTCTCTGTTGTAAGCTTTCTTTGGGCTTATAACCACGCCCATGTGACACCTGTCACTTTCATTGGTTCGTGGGGTTGCCTTTTAAAATCCGCTTGCTTTCATTAGTCAAAGGCATGCATACGTCATGCCTTTTCCGGTGTTTAGCCCTCCTCGAGCACACCGGGCAACTACTGAAAACTTACAAGGCTCGATGTTTTCAGCCTGGATTCTGCATTACTTTATCTTTTTATTTTCCACCCAGCGCAATCGTGCTGGGTTTTACATAGCACAATCATGCTCACTTTCTTTATTTTCAATTTCAGCGCGATTGCGCTGCGTATTACATAGTGCGCTCGCGCTCGTATTTTTTCTTTCAATTTGTGTGGCAGGAAAAGTCCGGTTAGGAGTTTACAACGCTAATAGCTCTAATTCAAGCAAATGCGAGACCTGTTGCATTGCAAATGCTTGTTACTTTTTTGTATGTGTCTTGTTTTGGGTTGCGTTGTTTTCTTGGAGCGGAGTTTAAAGAGCGTTTTATGAGGCAAATTTTTAATTTCCACAAATAACCGGTATATTACTATTTCTTGTACTCACATTTAATTATTTTTGGCTATTGTCATTTTCTCATGCTTTACATTAGTTCTTTCTTTTAATTGTTTCAACTTTTGCTTTGCATCGATTACCACATAAATATCAATAAGAATATCGTTCATAATTTTTGTATTGAATACGTTTCTAGAGTTAATAAAATATTGCATGAAAAAGTTCCCTAACCAGAGTTCATGCTAATGCGTTAACATTTTACTCGAACTACACATTATATGTAGCATTTCTTTTCCTAATTGCAACCTTGTGAAAGCATTTGGGCAGCAGCCATCTTCCTGAACAAATAAAAAAGGCAACTTTTTAAAAATTAAACAAATGCTCACAAATTGTACTTTGCTTGCAATTACAATTAAACTTGAAGTTCACACTTAATGGAGAACAAGATGAGCATGTGGAAATGGTTCTATACCAGCCAAGAAAGAAGCAGCTTCCTTGCAAACTGATAGAAACACAGCAGATCTAGCGGCAATGCACAGCTGGCCCTTTAAATTAGGGCAAAAACAGGAAGTGAATCATTTAATGAGCTTTTTAATCTCCTCACCCATAATATTCTTTCCATTCAGAGGAGCTACGCCCGAAGCACATGTGAGTAAACAATGATCTAACAAAGTTGAGGAGTGCAGGGCACTACCTCCATGTCCCTCGTCCTTTTCCAAGTCATTACTTGTGAAGTAGATCCCACCTCCTGAGACAGGAACAAAAACAAGAATGCTGTGTTGGATACCTCTCCCATCCTTTCTGGTGGTCATAGGGGCTGTTCTTCCCAAAATTCATCCTGTTTAGGGTTGAGTGCGCAAGCGTTTGGCCCCTGTTGCAATCTCTGTGGGCTTTTAACCACCCCGACCGCACTCCCATCAGTTCAGGTGGTTTGTGGACTTAGCTTTTAAAATTCACTTGAATTCATTTGTGAAAGGCATGAACACGTCATGCCTTTTCCATGATTAGCGCTCCTCAAGAGCACCAGTCAACTACTAAAAAACAAACGAGGCTCCATGTTTTCAGCATCGTTTCTCGACTACTTTTTCTTTTTCTTTTCTATGTAGTGTGATCTCACTGGGCAGTAAACAAGTGCTTTGCATGACATCGACCCTGTTACATGGATAAGTTTACTTTTGCTGGATACATGTATAATTGCACTTTCATGGATAATTGCCCTTTGGATGGTTACATGGATGATTGCACTTTTGCCAATACGTTTGACTACTTCACACTCATGGTGACATTCGGCTCGCTTATGTGAAACTGTTTTACTTTTCATTTTCATTTTATGTGGCAAGAGGAGTTTGCAACGTTAATAGCTGTAACTCGAGCAAATGTGAGACCCATTGCTTTGTAAAAGCTTGTTTTTTTCTGTCTATAGTCTCATATTCCTACCTGGCATGAACCTGCACCATATCACTGTCCAAGGTCTTCCCCTGTTGGGGTTGGGAAGAAGGGTCTGTGCAATGTGTAGTGTTTTATGGGGATGTTGAAAATGCTCCCTGGCTTGTACAGTCAATATTCTTTTGGTTCTAGTTTCATCAAACCAAGACGTTTCTGAGTGATTCTCCCCATAATCTAGGGTGTTGATTTAGAATTTGTGCAGTGGGTACTCTATTTCAATAGCGATGGAGTACTGCCTCCACAGAACTGAAGGTCCACTTGTGTGATATACAGTCAGGGGGCCTTAAGTATATCAGCGACAGAGACTACTCAGTTGCTGACATACTTGTCTGATGGCTCAATGGAGTAAGGGTGTTTGTAGGTTTGGCCAGTCAACTGCTCATTCAATTTAGAGTGGGCGGTGGAATGGCCAGTTGTTACTCTCCCTTCCTGCCATGAAAAATGTGATGGTTAGGATCAGTAAAATTATTCAAATATCCCTGCACAATGGAAGAAAACTTGTGGCGGTCATTGTTTTTTGTTTTTTCAAAATGACAATCAAGCTTTGTTTTTGAAGAAGCAAAATCTTGTTAAAAGTTTGACAGGCTGCCATCATGTTTGATGGAGCCATCTGTCAAACTTTTAATTTAGGAAGCACTTTCATGGCAGTTCCTGTCAATGACTTGAATTGTCCACTGGGCCAGCGGATAACTTTAAAACCGTGAGGATGGATACTCTGTCAGGGCAATAGAATATTTTACTATGTTACCCTGATCTGATTAGGTACATTCCATCCTCCACAGTCTAAATCAGGCCCTAAGTATCTCGATAGTCGGCATGCATGGTCGAGGATGGTGATTGTGCATGTACTTATTTTCCTTTTCTCCCTTTGCAGATGGAAGGCGGATGAGATAAGAGGGTACACTTTAAGCAGTGAAGTGTGTTCAAGGAGTGGAACTCCTCGTCAGCTGACAGAACATTCTGCTATCATGTAATGTTACTGAAATAGTTTCATTGAGAGCACAAAAGAACAACTGGAACTGATTTTGAAATTGACAAGCATGCATAAAAAAATACTTTTTGAAATTGTCCTCCTCGTCAGATCACTCCCTTCTCCTTCGAAAAAGAAGCACAGATGTAAATAAGAGAATAAGAGACTTAAAAGGTTTAGTGTTGAAACAATTGATGCTTTAACAGACAGAATTCTGCCTCTGTTGAAAATCCTGTTGCACTGATATCAACTGACTCTTCAAGTTTTGGAGGTGGATCGTTTTGGACTGCACCTGAAGATCAAAAAGACAAATATTTATGCAAGGTACATGCTTCCTGCATTTCTGGCTCACATTAAAGTAAAAATGGTGTTTTAGGAGGAAGAAGCTCCTGATACTACTTCTTGTTCTCTGTTTAGTCAATTTCAGTGTTTGCCTAGAGTTGATCTGCCTATACAGCCTCAACTGATGGATGAGACACTGATGGATTAGAAACCCCTGATAAGGTCATTTTGGCTTGAATTATGGTCCGGCTATATCCTCTTGCGGATACGAAAATGGTCCTGCCAGGCAACTGTGGCAAGTATAGTCGGACAAAACTCTTTGGCGGAAAAATCTATCATCAAGGATCTTACTAATAAAAATACAGATTCCAAATTACAAAAAGGTGTAGTTTGGTGCTCATTTGCCCCTCAGATCTGGAGTATAAGGGGCCTAGACATCTCAATCATTATCTCAGAGCTTAAACAATTTTTTAAAGTCAATGAAGATTGTACTGAGTAGCTGGCATTGCTGGGAGGCACAAAGATACACATAGAGTATTTGTAAGCTATATTCGTTAACATAATGAAAGCTTTTGCATTAGCAGTAGGTGTGTCATCTCAGCGAGTTAAATCTGGTGTTAGAGGACTAAGATACTGATTTAGCGCAAACATCAACTGCTCTCACTATTATGTGTGAAGGAACTCATCCAAGTTGGAAGATAAAATATGTGAATTGTTCAAGAAAAAAATATTCATCATCATTTAATCAAAGTCAGCCCATCTCTTTTAATGAATTAAGAAAAACATTATTCTTTCATGAACCATCAAGGAAACAGCAGCTCAGTAGTAGTCATGCAAATTTAAAGTAAAATACTTTGGGGAAGACCAGCAACAGAAACAAGCAGGGCTAGTGGGCCCGGTTTGATGCTTGCAGAGCACATTAAACATTTTCTGAGGGCTTTGGAAGAATCTAACTTAATGTAGTAGTTTACTAGCTAATCAAGGTATGTTAGAAGATTGAGTATACTATCTCACCAGATTCAGGAATGAAACCAACTCCATGGTGAAGCAGCAAGGGCAGGAGAAGTACAGTGTCTTTAGCAGTTCATTCTCCTCTAATAATGAGAGTGATCATTCCATTGCCCAGATCAGAGAAAGGAGTCTGATTGTACCCAATAGTGTTCCTGTATTCCACACTTTCAGGGGCATTCTGAATGGCTTTGATTTGAAGAAGCTGAACCAAAGGGTAAAGGCAATAGCAATCACAGTGGAGACTCTGCAGAGAATTATACATGTCATCAATCAGGGAATCATTGGATAATCCTGGATCTACAAGTGGGTTACTACCATTTCTTGTTTGTAGCCAACCAAAAAGCATTCCTGAGATTCTGCATTCAGAAGAGGCATTACCAGTTCATAGCCTAGCCTTTTGGGCCTCAGTAGAAGACCTTCTCCATCGTTAAGGCTGGAAAATATATCCTTACGTCGATGACTAGCTAGTGAATATTCCTTCAAAATCTCGGGTCATGTAAGGGGTGAAGCTTAAGTATGCATACCTGGATTGTCATGGTTTCATTTCAAATCTCTTGAAGTGTCAATTGTCTCCAATGCAGGGTCTTATGTTCATTGTGGACGGATCCAAAATGTCTCATGATTGTATTTCTGCCATCAACCAGGGCTAACACTGTTCACTGACTCTTGTTAGAACTGCTGCAGAAATAGATGGCTCCAGCAAGATCCTGGTAAAGGGTTTGAGGACACATGACATTGTGTTTCTTCAAGGTTCTGCAGGCCAAGCTACATATGAGGCCACAATGGTCCCATTGAAATGCCCATTGGGAACCAAAACTCAGAATTTTAAAGCATTGCTAAAAGAGTCTTAGGAGATAAAAGAGGTCCATTACTTGTCCTTAGCCAGAGCTCCCCATTACAGCCAGACCCTTCAGTTGTGATCACAATAGATACCAAGACATTTGGTTGGGGAGGATCATTCTGGGAACAGTGACTTCAAGGCCAGATGGACTCAGGTGAAGAGCCACCCTTCTTCTAAATGGAAGGATTTAATAGAAATCTGGAAGGTGCTGCATTTTTTAAAGATGGATTTTGAAACACAATGTGGTTGTCAGGTTCGACAGCATGGTGACTGTGATATAAATAAACAATCGGTGGCATGAAATGCAGACAACTTAATTTTATAGCAATACGGTTGCTTCAGTGGTCGGACCCCCCTCTATTACGGCAGTGCACATAATAGGAAAGAACAGTGTCCAAGTGGACAATTTGTACAGGATCTTTCCTGCATCTCAAAAAATGACTCTGTCCAGGGCAGTATGTCAGAATGTTTGCAAAGGATCTGGGACCCCATCCTGGATCTGTTGACGTCTCCTCTTGATGCACAACGTCCTTGGTTCAGCTCCCAGTGGAAGCACGGGGGTGAATGGGCTGACAATTACATGGCCCGCCTTAGTATCGATCAATGGAACAAGACCATCTGACTTATGCCAATGACTGATCGTCATATCCTTGTAATTACTAAGGGAAAATTAGGTGTTTAGCTTTGTTCATCTCTGTGCTTGGAATTTCAAGCGACCAATGTGACTAACAGCTGCTTTCTTCAGCTCAAAGTTCTACAAAAACTCCTCCATTTTCTGGACACTGAAGTCCACATTGTCAGGACTGGATAAAGGAAGCTCACTTTTTTGGCTTCTTCATACATACTGGTCCAATGTCTTCAACCTGTGAAAACTGCAGCAGCTCCCCTTCTGTCTGGCTGTGCCAAGTGTGAACATAGTACACCCATTTTAAAATCCTTTTGTTGATTATGTCATGTATCACCAAATTACTTTTAAATCAATGCAACTGTGCATAATGTCATTTGCAAATGATCTCCAATGTTTGTTGCCTCCACATTTTCATGTATTAATCCCACTAGAAACTTGCATTTGACCAACCTGTCCATTTTGTATCCCGTAGTGACAAAGCTTTTTCCAAAGCAAAGGTGTGGAATTCCTTACCTCTCTCCCTATCCCTCCAATCAGAAAGTCATCAGTTGAATTTTAGAAAACAATTGAATTTTTTTTATCAATAAACATCTATAATTCTTGCTGTTGTTATCACACTACTTTTATCCTACAGTGTCAAGAGGCTCGTGCATATGTGCGCATTACAATGCAAGATAAGGTAAGGTAAATTAAGGTAAGATAAGGTAACATTTCTTGCTATTCCCATGAATACTCAGGACGTTAGCCAGATTGCAGTGATCACTGGGCAAGTGTAGGAATACCAAGACTTTGGCCTCTTGTTTGTTGAAAAGTTTTTCTCTTTCCTTGCCTTTCATAAGACCAACATTGCCAGTGGATGTGCCTTTAGCTTCAAATGCACAGCACATCAATCCTTTGAGCTACTTTTTCAATTTATGTCAAGCTTGTTACTGTAAAAAGTGTCTGCATTGTGTTGATTACATTAGCTAAAGGGATTGGTGAAATTAGCATGCTTCTTTGTAGAGAGACATTTTTATCCATTCATTGAATATGAAGTGCTTTTGAGATCAGAGCCTGCCTTTGTTCTTGATGTAGCCTCTGTATTGCGTAAGCCCAGGAAGTTGTTCTACAATTTTCCCTATCCCTATCCACTAACAGGAGAGAGTTGGCAACTTTTAGATGTTGTTGGAAACAGCCCTCTCTACAGGGTTACCCTCAAACTTTTTTCCTACCTCCTTCCACTTTTTGCTTGCTAGCCTTAGAATTCTGTGCACTTTACTACTGCTAACCAGTGCTAAAGTGCTTGTGCTCAATCATGATTGGCATATACCTGATTGGCATATTTAATTTACATGTAAGGCCCTTGTAGAGTGGCATACCATATACCCAGGGCCTGTAAATTAAATGCTACCAGTGGACCTGCAGCACTTATTGTGCCACCCATTTGAGTAGCATCTTAGAACATGTCCCGGGCCTGCCATTGTAGCCTGAAGGCAGTGTCCCACAGCCATGTCAACTTGGCACTTACAACCCTTTGCCAAGCTTTAAACTCCCCTTTTATCACATATATCACCCCAAAGCCTAGGTAGCCCATAGGGAAGGTTGTTGGGTCATTAAAAAGTAGGACATGCACTTTTTAGTTTTACATGTCGTAGTATTGAAAGACTCCCAAATTAGTTTTTCACTACTGTGAGGCCTACCCCTACTTTAGGATAATATTGGGGATTCCCTATTATATTTAATAAGCTGTAATTCTGAAACCAGATGAGCTAGTTATGCTATGTTTGGTGTTTATAAACTTGAAATAATAAACCCTCTTTAACGATAAAGGCATATTTATAATTACAAGTTTGAAAATACCTCTTTTAAAAAGTTGGCTTTTTCCTGCCCTTAGCCCTCTGTGCTTGCAGCCTGTTTTAGGTCACATGACTGGGTGTAGCTGACAGTTAGGACCTTGTGAATTCCTCCCAGACAGTCACACAATAGTGGGATTAGCAGAATCTGAATGGGCCATTAACTGACTGGATGGGGGGAGCTAAAAATAGCCTCACATGCACCTGAATAGGCTGTGCTCTACTATCACATGATAGGCTTAACAGCCCTGTATGGTCAACACAGCCAGCTAGGAGCCAGGGCAGGGGAGGCAGGTAACTCCTGAAAATTCAAAGAACCCTATTGGAAGCTTCTGACAGCTTCTAGGAGCATGGCATCATGGTATAAAGTTAGGGCTCTCAGACCCACTCTTCAGTCCACTACTGGACCTGTGGGAGGACTCTCAGAGGACTGCCTGCTGCTGTGACCTGCTGTGCACTCTGACAGACTGCTGCTATACCTGGAAGGAATGTTGTGCTGCCTGGAGCCTGCCTTGAACCTTCAGAGGCCAGCCCTGCTGTGGATCCCTTCATCTTCACTTGCACCCAGGCCTTCTAGAAGCGACTCCAAAGGTTAATTTTGCTGGCCTCTTGTTCAGAGCTTCAGGGACATAACAAGATCCCACCATCTTGAACCTGCACCTGGACCCAGCCTGAGTGAGTACCAACAGGTTTCTGTCCATTTCTGAACGCTTGGTTGTGGTGCTAAAGGTGCCCAGGTGGCCATTTTACAAAAGGGAGGACTTCCTTGTGTGAACCTTAACCACAAAAAAATCATAACTTTGGTTCTACTAATTGGATTTTAATGATTTTGATGTCAAATATGTGTTTAAATGTACTTCATTTTTAAATTGGTTTGGGATTTTTATTGTGTTGGTGCCTCTAAATTGTGCCTGGCTGCTTTTTGTGCCAAGGTCAAAGCACAGGATAGATAAATTAGTGCATTTTTGTAGTTCTCCCTGCAAGGGATTGTGGCTGTTGCTTGACTAAGGCTCATTCCCCAGTCAACCAACCACCCAATTCCTCAAAGATGCCAAACGGGATTTGATTATCTACTTTAAGAGATCTCCATCTTTCAGGACCTCAGAAAATTGGTTTGTCACATTAAGAGTACTAAGTCAGATCAGGATAGCAACTTAAGTAACAATTAGAAGCTGGCTAAGGTCTACAATTCCCTTGGACTGTATTTCATGGAAGTACCTCTTCCAGCTCAGATCAAGGGGCGTTCTACTGGAGGAATCACATCCTCTTTGGCTGATGTTAAGGTAGGGGGGCAGCCACTTGGGCTTCTATACAAATCTCTGTTCAGCCTTACGGATTGAAAGATATTTTGAATGATGGTAAGAGTTTTGGTGCTGATCTTCAGAGTTGAATTTTGTCATGAATATTTTGTTTTTGATTCATCCTAAATGAATTAAAGTATGTAACATGCCAATGGCGTATAATGATTATTATTTATTTTATGTTTAATAAAGGACATTTTGTTTGTTTGGGCATTCCTCAAAAGTAATGACTGAACAAGAATGAGGAACCTGGAGGTAATGTTTTAATATTTACCAATAATCTCCATTAGTCCTAGTTTTATTCATCCTCGTACCAGTTATTACTTGGTGCCCACCATCCCTGGTATCCAGTCTCCATATATTAGGTGTAGTACTCCAGTAAAAATGCTGGGTAAGAAGACCCTCATGGCATCCTGCAAGGGCAGGCAAGGCATCCTACACAGATTTCATCTGGCTTTTTTCCATCTCAGGAGGCTTGATTCACCTCAGAAGTAGTGAATGGGATGCAGAGAAGTAGGACTAGAAGTAATGAGTATTACTGATAACTAACTGACATATTAGTTGGCAGTTTTATAATTTTATCAAATATATATTAGAAACTTGGAATTATTGCCAATAATGCATTGTTGTTTACGTACAAAAACAAGCTTAAAGACCACTGTTTTATTTCAGTGACTAAACTAAAATCTAGGCACCCTTTAGCGGTAGATCATATTACAATGAGTAAAAACCAATGTTAAAATATAGGCAAACCATGAAGATCTCATACAGGTAGGTGTCTAGGTTGTGCATGATCACTAGATCTCTGTTACTCCACTGAATCTCCTAATTTTCTCCTGTAAAAATCTACAACCTTTTGTGCACATTTTATGGATCTTAGGTTGAGTATGAATATCATATGTCTTGAAATTTTAAAACAGCATCTTTTTCATTAAAAGCAACAAATCAGGGAACAACGTCAAAATAATGGTAGCACCTTCTTGCCTTTATTGAGGTGATAATGTAGACCAATCTGGTGCCACAATTCCAATCTGATTAGATATATTTGAGTCTCTGGCTATGCGGATATCTTACATGCTCCAAGTGCACATTTTGTATGTATCTTTCACCATTTTGCTTATAGGTGTTGATTAACATGTTGGTGTAACTTTCATAATCTGTTCATAGTTTTCTCCCTTTGTCGTCTGGATGGTGTGAAGGGTGAATGCGTTGTGCACAGAGAGGTGCAGCAGTTTACCATACCATAAATTTACAGATAAGTGCAAACTACCAGTAGGATTTTAGTACACTGAGTTTTGGATCAACAGTCTAATTAATAACGTAAATCACTGCCTCAGTAACAGTAAGTCCTATACATATTGGCTGTGGCAGTGGGCTTGAAAACACAGTCAAATCGACAGAGTTTGGCCCACCGTATTTAGGTGTATTGCAGCTGAGCCACAGACCACTATGATGGAGTGCTCTATGTAGCTATCAGGCTGATGGGTTCCTGCTGACCCTGTTTAGATGTGTCAGTCCTGCAGGCAGTGTACTGGTGGGGCTTGCTGATGGAGGGAGCCTGTCGCTGGACCCAATAGACATCAATCAATGGAAGTGGCAATGGAATAGAGGTAAGTCTCACACACACACACACACACTGTACCATAGCCATATGTGTCACCATGTACAACACACTATTCAACACATCACAAAAACACAATAGCCAATTGCCATTCCAACACCACACAACATGTACATGCCAAAAACATACATTGCCATACATCAATGACACAACACACATACTTCATTGACACTGCACCCACACACGACACAACCACAACAACCAAAACAAACGCACCTACACCTACTCACCTCACAACAATGATCACCATACACAACACTCACCTGAATGTTGCACACAGCAACACAACACACACCCAAACATACACAACATAGTACCCACATGCATGTGACACAAATACAGACACAACTACATCCCCAGCTACCTCCACCTCAACCAGCCAATCCAATCTCTCACACACACACGTACTGACTCACATACACAACTGGATTCACAACAACATAGGTTCACTTGCAATGTGCACACACAAAGATGGTGACAAGTGTAACGCCATTGTTATTGTGATGTCAGATTAATTTGGAAATGAACACTGACACCACAATAACAATTGTGTATGTGTGCAATATGTGTCTTGTACCCATGTGTCCCCATTAATCACTAACACAAATGTGTTCCCGACATATGCATGTCAGAGTTATTTTAATAAAATGCCTGTGGCATGTATATTACTGCAGCGGTCCTGAGCTAATCTGCAGTGCCCACACAACGTGCACAGTACATATAGTATCCCTACCTTTGAGTCCAGCAAATGCAGAGTCATGTGTCCTCTGTGGTCCAATGGCAGCAGCGACAGCCGGTGATGTCCAGTTGGGACCAGTCCAAAATGGAACCAGAAGTGTGGAAAAAGGTAGGTTTTGTGCCCCTTCCTCCTCCAAGGTGTGGCGGTAGGACCACAACAGATGGCTGGGTGGTAAGGCACATCCAAATCTGCTCGGCGGTAAAGGTGGCTGGAGTCCTGCTATCAGCCTCCATTCTCAATGGACTCATCGAGGCGGCTGGAGATTCCTGGCAGAATGGGTGGGGCTCAGGCGTTCTTTCGCATATGGTCCTACCAAAATCCAAATTGGGTGGGCGGACCACCAACTAGGCAGATGGCTTTTCTGTCAAGAAATCAGAGGCAGGACCAATACCGCCAAGATCTAAATCAAGCCCTCTGTTTTTTTGCTCGTGCTAACAGTCCCTAAATGCCTACCTAAAATGTTTATAGCATGTCTTTCACATCTTGGCTCGCTAGAAGTGAACATGTTGATTTGCTTGTTCAGCCTAAAAAACATAAAACATAATTCTTGTAACAACTGAAGGCATTGTCCTTCTTTTCTCATTAACTCAGTGCACTGCACTTGTGTTCTCCTTTTGGCTCCTCTGAAGCCATGTGAGTCCCATTGAAGGTGTGTTTGCAAAATGCTATACTGTGTGTCTCATCTTTGCTTAGCAGTGCTCATTTTCTATAAAACTGTTAGGATGACCTCCTAGTCGGTAATTCTTTCATTCTCAGGTGTATCTTTCTTTTTGTGATACATTTAAAGACTCCAATTCGTCTGAGCACAGAGTTTCTTCGAGACTGTAGTGAAGCCACGGTTGAGTGGGAACAATTTCCATGTTCCAGTTCCCTATGTAGGAGATATCATCCTGTCAGGGAACCTTAGATGGGGTAATTTCATGTCCCATCCCACAAGCATCACAGGAGGAAAACAGATTGGTGAAAGACTAATTACTCCCTGACTGTCTAATTTAGCATGGAGCCTAGTAGGATATTAGAACGATCTATGCCCAACTCCAGGGATTAATGCACTAGTTCAAAGCCCAGCAAGGAAGACCTGCAGAATCCTGAGTGGCTGAAGCCTGATATGACAAACTCCATAACCATCAAGGAGTACAAGAAGAAAACACATCTCCAATTTCCAGATGCATTAAGGATCACTTCTGCCAAAATCAAAGTGCCAATGGCTCAACACTCTCCAATAAATGCCTAGGAGGGAGTAAAGCCAAAGCGAGCATACCTTAAAGGTTCCTTTCTCAAACCCTGCAGAGACTAGATTGACCAAGAAATAATGCATAATCTCCAGACTAAGCATGCTACACTCAGAAAAACAAGTGTGGCTGTTACCTAACACTCCACCCTGGTTTCTCAGCCGGAAAGTACAAGAAGAGACCAAGGTGCCCAGAGTCTAACAACTTAAGCTCCAAGATCCCCATGGAGTTTAACAGTGAACAAGGGAGACCAAAGCTTAAACCAAGTATAGAACGATCACAAGGATTACTCACAGAAACCTCAGCGACAGTAGCCAGACAACTCCAATTCCCACTGCAGCAGGGAATAGAAATGGGGCAGTCTTGATAATCCTCAACACAGAGGAATGAACCATATACCTGTATCTTCAAGCCCAGTAATGTGCGCCTAGGGAGGCCCAAGCCCAGGTCATAGGTTATCGACATTCAGCAACTGGTCTACATAAATTCACCACAGAGTTAACAGCCCAGTAGCAAGCAAAAGGGGGGAAAAAGTAGACTGTCAAGTAGAACAGAGAAAATAGAAAGCTGGAAAAACACAGTTTACCACCAGCCATATTCTTAGACAATTAATGACTCCCACAGAGGGATGAGCAATGCAATCAAAAACTCATAATATTGGCACCAATCTCAAATCCCAGGTCCAGCAGAGAACTTTGACCTAATTTGCCTCAACCACATAGAGATAGTGATATGTAAATCAAAAGGTTAGTCCAGGGGTCCTAGCCCTTCTCTCTATTACTCTCTTATCAGCCCCCATCTCCTTCCTGAGATGTGCCTAGACGCCTTCCTTAAGACCTCTTACTGAATCAAAGAGCGCCCTTTGAAGTGTATTGGGGAAGCCCGGCTCTCCCCTCCCCAGTGTGTGTCCCACCCAGCTTACAGGAATGCAGCAATACACAAATCTGTCTGTGGGGACCACTTTACATCCTTTCTGTGTTCACCATGCATGCCTAGGCCTCCCAAAATGGAACCCAGGGCCCTCCATGTATTGTACCATTCACAGGCAGACATATAGCAGGTGTGTGTATACAGCATACACACACTGCACAGTACTGCAAGCAGCAAGCTCAGCCTGGAGAGCTACATAAACAAAACTACAGTCACCTGCTTTGCGCTCCTGAGAGCCCTGCAGAAGATTCTTCCTATGCTCCCTTCTTCAGCCAGAGCACTGGTGGTATGTAGTGTCATTCTTAGTCGGTTGGACTACTGTAATGCTCCGCTGTTAGGTGGTCCAGGCTATCTTCTACTCCGCTTGTCCAGAATTCAGGTGTTGGCTGTGAAACTTGTCTTAAACAGATCAAGAAGGGCTCCAGCCTCTGCAGCCCTGAAGGAGTTGCACTGGCTGCCGATCAAATAAAGAATTGACTCTAATTGCATCTGCATTGTGTTTTGAGCATTGCAGGGATCAGACCTAGTCTCCCTACGAAGTGGCCTGAGGATACATACTCTGACAGAGATCTTCGCTCGTCCTTGGCCAACTTGGATAAGGTGGCTACATTTAAGATACCGAGACAAGGCAGGTGGACGTTTATGGTCAATGCAGGCTGGCTCTGGAACCAGCTTCCGATCTTTCTCAGATTGATTACTTTCCTCTTGACATTTAGAAAACCTCTTAAGACCTGGCTCTTTCCCAAGTAGCTGTGTTTTGACTATTGAGTCAGTGTGGTCCTTTGTCGAACTTTCTTCTGTTTATGATTAGCACTACGATACCAGTTCGGTGACAGTTCGCTTTATAAATGCCATAAGCAAATAAATACAATAAATACTGTATCCTCCATGCGCTGTACCACTCATAGGCACACAAATCCAGCATATGCAATTAACATGCACATACTGCCCAGCGCTGTATCTTTTATGTACTCTACCACTCATAGGCACACAGAATATTCATTTAACATGCACACACTGCTCAGCACTACATCCTTCAGGTACTGTACCACTCAGAGGCACAAAAACACCAAGCTCATGCATTCACTAGGCACCCGCTGCTCAGTAATGCAGTATCCCTGTATTGTACCATTTCCAGGCACACATACACCCAGAGCAGATCCACCACTTCTAAGATGTAGGCCAAGGGTTAGTTAAGCACACAGCAGGAAAACCTTAAAAAGTGAGTGAGTCTGAAGGCCTCACTCCAGTGACACAGGTTACAAATGACCCGTTCACTCCCATTGGTCCCTACATGATACCACTACTGCACTTGTGCTACTTAACACCAGGTGAAGGTTGTAGCCTTCAACTGTTATGAGGCTAAGAATTTGGGCACCCCTTCTGGTCCACCAAGACCACAGTCCAGGAGACAGGGATATGCTATGGTGCAAACGCATAATCAATGTTTGCCTATGACAACAACAATCTGGATTAGTGATCCAGACATCAATACAGTTGAGCACTTGGGGAAGGTTTCATTACAATGCAGAGGACTTTTCTGTCCCGACATTTTCTCTTTCTATGTTTGATGCATTCTGCATTGCACATAGAGCAAGCAGTGTCAAAGCCAATAGGTCTCACCTATGCAAGAGCTACTGGTGTTGCCAATGTGTTTTAGGCATGTTGTATACCCGGGTGGCTGCTGTGCAGCATAGCTAAAAGTTAGTGGCGTAGAGGAGAGTGGGATGGAGTGTCATATACGGGAATGGTGAAGAGTGGAGTAGAGTGTTATAGAGTTGAGTGGTGGTGAATGTCGTGTGTTGGAATGGCACAGTGTGTTGTTGCCTAGAGTGGCATACACTGGAGAGGCATATAGTAGAGTTGAGTGGTGCAGTGTGCATTGGTGTAGAGTGTTGCAGAGATTAGTGGCCTAGAGTGCAGTGGCATTGAATTCAGTGGTCTACAAAGCAGCATCGTAGAGTGCAGTGGTGCAGATGCAGTGTCTAGAGAGAAGTGTTACAGGCAGCAGTGGGGCAGAGATCAGTGTTGCAGAGTAGAGTGGCACAGAGTAGAGTGGCACATTAGAGTGGTGCAGAGTGCAGTGGCATAGAGTGGTGCAAAGTGGAGTGGCATGGAGCTGAGAGATGCAGAGGGCAGCAGCACAGAGTAGAGCTGATTGGCATAGAGTGCAGCAGAGTAGAGTGCAGAGTAGAGTCAAGTGGCATAGAGTGTAGTGGCATGGAGTGGTGCTGAGTGGAGTAGCATGGAATGGTTTAGAGTAGAATATATATTGCCGTAGAGTTCAGTTGTGTAGAATGGAGTAGTGTAGAGTGAAGTAGTGCAGAGTAGACTAGCATAGATCATTCAACTGGCAGCAGCAGCAGGGGACTCCCTGTCCCAAGAGCCCCGTGTAACTGGAGGGGGCGAAGCCTGAAAACAGGCGCTTTTAGCGTGTCGCATCATCCCATAGCGCTGGACGCTCACGGGCAAAGCCCGGGCCAAGGGCAGGCCCATCCGTGCCCATCTGAGACCGTGTGAGGCTGGGCCACTCCCCTTGGTTTTGAGGTAGGAATTTCGGGGGTTTCCGTTTGACACTTGAATTTGTGTAAAGGTGACATTGTCTGAAAATGGGGAAGCGTAAGGCGAAAGGAAGTCCTGTAGCGGGTTTAGTGCAACTCAAACTTCCAAAGCTTCACCAAACATCATACGCCTTCTCAAATTGTATATCTAATGAGATCGATACCCTGATTGAAGAGGTTGAATCTATATTGAATAAAAAAAAAGAGAAGAATCCATGGAAAGGGTTGAAATCTGGTAGTCTTGTTCCCTTTTTGACCACAAGTGTCCCTTCAAATGAAGACCCTTCGCTCGTCCTTACATATATCAGCCTTTGTGTCCAAATACAAAATCTGTGGGACGGAGCACGTCACATCTAAACTAAGGTGACCCCACGCCAGATACTATGACGGTACATAACATCTTATGTTCAAATCGCTTCCTGCCATTGGACCTGCAGGTCCAAACATGTGAATAAGGGGTCTTTCCTTAAACTCCCCAGAACATCTACTTCCTTCGGTTCAATCTCAGGTGGAGGTGGTTTCTCTCATATTGGGTTTACAAGAAGAGGTGAGGGAATTAAAGTAAGCATTAACAGAAGTATTAAACATCTTGCGTTTAACTAGCTCAACGGGGGTCACTGTATCTGCACAAAAAGAAGAACCTCCGACTACCAATATCCCCACCTCTCTGCAACCAGGAACCAGTGTGAATGCAACTGGCTCTAGTGCTTTTGCTCGGCCAGTATATGATATAAGAGACTCCCCGGTCAAGTCCTATGGTCCACTGTGTTCTAAGGACCATTTTAGAGGTTCACCCGGGCCACGATCACATGTAAAAATGATGTGGGACTCTATGGTCACTCAAACATCTTGTATGCATCCTAGCGAGAACCATTCACTCTAAATGTGCAAGGTACCTCCTTTACATCCAAAGTCGCATGAAGATAATTCATCCCTGATAAATAAGGTTGTACATTGGTTAAGACATACCAGACAATGTGGCTCTATTATTTATTCATACATAATTTCGGCTAAATGCTTTACTGAAAAGGCAGGCTGTTGGGACTTTATTAAGTTAACTTTAGCCAGTCCACGCTTGGTAATGGGATTGCTATCTATGGAAGCTCGCCATCCCATGAAAAATGGGTCAAGTATTTGTCTTCAAAGAGCTTGACCTGAGAACAGCCCTATACAGAATGCTATGTCTTCTCTCGTAAATACTAGGCCCTATAAGGTGGGAGGTGGCTTACCAGTCAAGTCTCAAAACCAGAGATATGAGTTTACGGGAGGGCGCTTACCAGATGAGTCACAAACTAAGAAATATGATTGTGTAGAACGGAGGTCCAGCCCACGCGTGCTAGGCCTAACAGGTGCCACTTCAGATATATATTGACCGTCATCTTGGACAATCTCTAAAGGCAGCAACTCATCCATTTCTAAAACCACTACAAATGCAGCCAGAGATTTGAGCCTAGACCTTCTTCTCAGAAGAGTTTGGCTTTGTCAATCAATTACATCT
The DNA here is from genome assembly GCF_031143425.1 of Pleurodeles waltl. NCBI lineage: Eukaryota > Metazoa > Chordata > Amphibia > Caudata > Salamandridae > Pleurodeles > Pleurodeles waltl. The sequence continues at coordinate 1,059,046,238 of NC_090444.1, read as the reverse complement.
AAATTACAATTTACACAGAGTCATTTTGGATCGGGCCCTTCTGTGCTCTCCCAAAAGAGCTCCAGGGTCCATAAGACATTAACATCAAAACATCTAACATGGAATGTGGCGGGAATCAGAAATAAAATAGACGATATTGACTGGGGGATGTATATAGATAAATTTAGTATATGTTTGTTTTAGGAAACTTGGGCTACCTCAAATATATACAGACAGGGGTTTAGTTCCTTTTGTAAAGGAAGCTAGGCAGTCCTCTGATGGTAGAGCAGCTGGAGGGTTTATTACTTAGATAAGAATATCAGAGGTGGGCAAAGTTAAAGAAGTTTATGTGGAGTCGCCTGATATATTGGCCCTGTCTATTCAGACAAAGCAAGGTTTACTGTTACTTTGTGTTAATGTCTATAACAGACCAGATCAGTCAAACCAAATGTCTAAAACCATTCAGACTTTGAATGCTCTTGTGCTTGACCATCGCTCGACCCACTATATTATCATAGCTGGCGACTTTAATGTGTCCCTGGAACCTAATTCTGCCTTTTCAGAAATCACTCAGATAGAGGATACGATATGGAATATTCCTCCGTATACATCTCAGAGAAAGCAGTCAAAATCCAATGTCAGGGCCCTGCAGGTTATAGATCTTAAATTAACTCATGGCCTTTGTCCAGGGAATGGTCATTTTCTATCTGATGCCCCTGCCAAACCTATGTATTTTAGAGGGTCTTACAGTAGCACTCTCGATCTTGTACTCATTGACGTGAGATTATGGCATATTATAGAAGATCTTAAGGTGGGTGACCAATATAATAGCGATCATGCCCCCTTTTTGGTAATATATGACAGGCTGCTCTTCACAAAAAAAGGGGCACAATTACATCATGATGTCCCTATTTCTTTAGAGGTATGTTCTAATAAGCGTACCTTGAAATGGGATTCATTTAGAAACTCAAATAAACTATGGGAAAAACTCTGCAATTTAGTCTTTACTCACCAACTACCCATTAGTTCCTCCCCATGCTCCCCAAATGAGGTTATTGTCTTGCATGAGGGCCTTTTTCTTGGCATGAGAGAGTTATTTATTAGATCTAGTGGTGTGAATAAATGTTTGGTAGCAAATCCGCACCACATGTGGTTTGGTAAGATATGCAAAGATGCCAAGAGTAATCTTCTAAGAGCAATAAAACTAAAAGATAGAACTGAGATAATCCATGCTAGGTATGAATATGCATCCGCAATCAAGGCTAGTAAACATCAATGGGAAGAAACATCTTGGCAGGAGTTACTGCTGGCGGCCAGGGACAAAGATTCTCATCGCTTTTGGACCCTGGTCGCCAGAAATGGGCGTAGCAAAAAGTCCAGACCTGACTGTCACATCTACCCTGAAGATTGGATTATCCAATTCTTTGAGTTGTATAGTTGTGAGCATGCTTTTCCTTTTGTCTTTGATAACGAACCCACTGAGGAGCTTCCACTTATATCTAGTTTCACCCCCTTCTCTCTCAAGGAAACTGAGATTGCCATCAAGGCCCAAAAATCAGGCAAAGCCCATGGGTTGGATGGTATACCCGTGGACATGTTTAAATCTGATCTTGTCTATTGGGGTCCTTTTGTGAACAGGGTGTCAAATGCCGTTCTGGCAAGTGGCATTTACCCTAAAACTTGGAAGGGAGCAATCATTGTACCTATTTATAAAAAAGGTGAGAGGGGTGTACCGGGAAATTATAGACCAATTAGCCTCCTGGATAATTTACAAAAAAAAATGTGTTACCAGGTATTGAGCAGGCTTAAGGAACGGATGGAAGATAATCAAGTACTGAGCCATCTACAGGCAGGCTTTAGGCAGAAGATTAGCACGGTTGACCAGACCTTTCGCTTCCTCACGATCAAATGGAAGTTGGTGGACCTGGAGGCTAGGAAACTTTTTGTCGCATTTGTTGATCTTAGGTCTGCCTTTGATTTGGTTCAACGCAGAAAACTCTGGGAAGTCATGAATAAAGCTGGAGTACTGGGCCCTTTGTTAAATCTCATTAAATAGCTGTATTCTGGGAGTTATGCCAGAATTAGATGGGAGACAAAAGGGGAATTAACAGGCAAGATCGCGATACGCAGAGGAGTGAGGCAGGGATGTGTGCTGGCCCCTACATTCTTTCTACTGTTTATTAACGCCTGCATCTCCTACCTAATGGACTGTGTTAGTGATGCACCCAGAATAGAGTCACAGGATTCCTTGCCTGCTGTTTGCAGACGATACTTTGTTACTATCTCAAACTGCCTCAGGTCTTACCAATCTGCTTGAGAAGTTCACAGGTTTCTGCAAAGATCTTGGCCTGGAAATCAATACTTCCAAAACCAAAGATATGGTGTTTGGTGATCTTAAACAAAAAATAAGGAGGAAGATATGTTTGGAGGGAGAAGTTCTGGAAAGAGTAACAGACTTCGATTACTTGGGAATAAGATTGGAGGATTACCATAAATGGCAGGCCCATTTATCAAAGTCTGTTATGAGCTTAAAACAAAAATCTGGGTGTATTTTGAGATGTGCTGCCAAATCCCCCAGCTTCGCAATTACTCCTGCAATACAAAGCTCAAGCAAGGGGTGGAGTATTATATGGTGCAGAGCTATGGGGTCATTGTAATCTGAATGATTTGGAGAAAGCTGAAAACTTCTTCTTGAAAGTGCTATTAAAAATACCGGCAAGTTCCCCTACCCTGCCCATTAGATTGGAATTGAATCTCCACCCTATTTACGGTCCTTGGACACTTTCTGCCCATGTAGAGCTGGGCTTAGTGCCCTGATGAGAATGCAAGCCTCACAGAAAGCTAGGTGGTGCAGTTACGTTAGAGAAACATTTTTTAATCTTAGACTGGGAGATTTTTGGTCAGACTCCTCTCATCTCCCAAAAAATGCTGTGTGTGCAGATTGTGAAAGATGCATATTGGTTGAGTGTACAAGTGAAAAAACTAGCAGAAGTTCCCTCGCTTAGTTTAACCGATAGTTTTTTATCTTTGAAATGTCATAATGAATTTGAGCATTTTATGGACTTGATTGTATCTCCTTTAGCACGTGCACTTTATATTAGATTTAGGTTAGGAACATTACCACTTTGCTCTTTTACTTGTAAATGGACTAATTCTGTCACTGACAATGACTTATGTCCGATGGGATGCGGCGTTGTTGAACATATAAGCCACGTTTTATTTTGTTGCCCCACTTATTCTAAGCAGAGGGCACGTTGGCTTATACCACTTTGCAGATCCATGGGATTTAGAAGTGGGATACTGGCCCTTAGGATTTTTAAATCAAACGCTTATGGCAATGTGTCATGTGAAGTGGAAACATTTCTGGAGGCAATTTGGCCCATTAGAGGTAAATCTTTGAAGTGCCAATCATGATATATAGCACTATTTTTGTTATGAGTCAGTAATTGTAAATTGAAAGCCAATATTCTAGCGAGGACCTATGAGAATTCATTTTTAACTGAGAATATGTGATGTGTTGTGACTCTGTAGTTATAATTCTTAATACTGTTTTTTCAAGTTTTTTAATGTTTTTATCACATTGTATTGTGTTTTTAAATTAGGTTTTTTATGCAGCAGAATTGTTATATTTATTGTTTGCTACTATTAGCTAGAGGTCTTATCATTTTTTCTTTTATTTTCTGATGTATTTATGTATTTGTTTATGTGCTTTGATGGTATTTTCTTTTACCGAAATAAAGCTAACTGAACTGACTTGAACTTGACTTGCGTAGAGTTTAGTGGCAGAGAGTGCAATGTTGCAGAGTAGAGTGTCAGAGCACAATGGTATAGAGTGGTGTAGAGGTGCGTAGAGAGCAGTGGCATAGATTACAGTGTTGCAGAGTAGAGTGCAGTGGCACAGAGTGCAGTGACAGAGTGCATTTGTGTAGAGTGCAGTGGTTAAGAGTAGCGTGGTGTTGAGTGCAGTGGCATAAAGTGGAGTGGTGCAGAGTGGAGTGTGAGTAGATTGTTTCAGAGTAGAGTGAAGTGACATAGTGTGCAGTGGTGCAGGGCAGAGTGCAGTTGCGTAGATTGGCATACAGTGTAATGGCATAGAGTAAAGTGGTGTAGAGTGCAGTGGCATAGACTGCAGTGGTGCAGAGTAGATTAGAGTGGCGTACAGTGTATTGGCATAGAGTGCAGGGGTATAGAGTTGAGTGTTACAGAGTTAGTACATTGGCGTAGAATGCATTGGCAAGGAGTGCTGTGGCAGAGAGTGCAGTGCTGCAGAGTGGCATAGAGACGAGTGGTGTAGAGTGTAGTTGTGCTGAGTAGATTGGTGTGGCCTAGACTAGAGTGGTGTAGAGTAGAGTGGTGAAGAGTGCACTGGTATAGTGTAGAGTAGAGAGGTGGAGCGTAAACTGGCATAGAGTGCAGTGGCATAGAGTGAAGTAGAGCAGAGTGGAGTGTCATGGAGTGGTGTAAAGTGGAGTGGTGCAGAGCATAGTGCAGTGGTGTAGAGTGGTGCAGAGTAAAGGGCAGTGGTGTAGAGTGGAGTATTCATGGTGTGGTAGAACACTGCAATTGCAGGCAACACATTTTCAATTGAAATGACCATTACATTTGCACAGACATATAGGTTTACTAATAAAACTATACACTGCACAGATGAAAATATGTGGAACTTGTCTCACCTAGTGTATTGATTTGCTTGATCACATTAAAGTACTTTTTTCCAAAACACTTCAGAAATAAAAAAGTTCTGCATTTGTGTTTCTAATTCTGATATATTCTGAAATACTTACACAGTTCATTTAAATGTTGTTGTGTGCTAGAAAACAACTTGCCAACCCCCTTCCGGCAAGAATGTCACATAAATCCTCTCACTTTGAAGTTAAAGAAAGAAAAGTATATAGACACCCTCATACTTGACCTGATAAGAACAAGATTTACCGGCCTGTTTACAGAAAGGGAAGGCTCAAAAGGATATTGTGATTAATGTTGTAGCTGGGGAAGGTACGAACTCAAGCTGGACTGCCTAAAGCATGTAAAGCCATCAAATAGAGAGCAAGATAATGTGAGTTATAAACCACAAAGCCAATGGCAAGCAGTGGGCAGAATGGACTCCTAAGCCAACTTTCTGAATGACCCCAAGATGCCTTTAGTGAACTGTCTGGTAGGCTGCAACCTAAAAAGAAAAATGCCCATTTGGATTGGTTTTATTGTGAAAGATATACCTTTCTGCACAAAACAATTCTTTCTGTAACTCAGGCACCCTTGCACCACGGTACAAGGGTGCCTGTGTTGCCACTCCCGTTCACGCAGTGCAGCAACTTTGCTTGCTGCCCTGCGTTTTGTGAGCATTTTATAATTATATATCCCTTGGTGTCTGAAGGGATGTGGACACACCTCATTTAAAAGGTACTGGGACCTGTTATTCAGGAGGTAATGCAAGTTTTGACCTATACTGCCATACGTTTGTCGGCTTTCAAATATATTTATTATATTTTTTTCTCATTTTTCTGCACCTCTGAACCTTTACCCGACATATCCTGGCGTAAAGTATTGCAGAATGTCTGACAAAGTGTACAGATGTTCCCCTTTTTACATGTTGGGTATGGCAAAATTACTTTTCATTGACAAATATTATTCTTAAAATGTAAAAAGGAACTAAAAGTAGAGTTTTGAAACCTCTCAGATTACTTAACCTACTGGATGTAGAATGTAGACAGTGCTTGAATATGTTCAAGTACAATTATTAAAAACAAAGGTACACCACAAATGTATATAATGCACATTTTCAAGTGTAACCTTCTCAAATCCTAAGAACCCTCTGGCGAGTTTTATGAGTAAGCTAATCAGCTGGAAATTTCTACAACACAGAAAACACACATCCAAGGGTTTCCGACTTTCTTTATGAACTACGGCCAATGTTTATATCTTGCATACAATAAGCAACACATATGCAGATTCGGCGCCGGGATTTTTTCTGACCTAGGCGTGAGGGTTTGAATTGATGCTTCTAGCAGCTATCTGTTGCCCTTTTGTTAAATCTGCAATACATATCACTCAACTGTTAACTTGCAGTAGCAACGGCCCTGCAAATATATAGTTTGATGTGTTAAGAAACATGGCACAAGTAAACTGTACGTACATAATATTTCCGTAACAGGGTAAAACATATTATCTAGGTACAAACTAGCCCTGATCAAGAACACATTTCGGGGAACTTTAAGTAAGCTAGCAGCAGGAGGTAATGGGGAATGTTTGCTAAAACTACTCCTCACACCAAACAATTATCTATGTGACTAGGAGGGGATATGCAACTTACAGAATGATGTACTATGTTTATCAAGGCCATTGGTTGTCTGATGTCTAAAGCCCAACCCTGCAAGAGCAACTTAGTTAACTTGCTGTTTAACCCGAGCCTAGCAATAGTTGTGTAATACTTGTGGAATCAGACTGAAATCTCTTTTCACAGAACTCCAAGACCTTGATTTGTAGTGCTGCAAATCCGAAGGGGCCGGTAACAGTAGATACCCCGTCAATCAGAATTATGAGACCTGCTGTAACTCCATAGATCCTGTGTTTCACCAGGACACATCCGATGCTGAAAGCAACCAAATGTCCAGATGAAACTGTAGTGAAATGGGTAAATATCGGGAATTGAATGCAGCATTTCCTCATTTTTAAGGGAAAGGTAACTCTCAGGGATCACACTGAAATACCTTGAAATTCGCTCCACTTGAGTTACTGATGGTCTTGTATCATTAAATCCAGATCTAGATGAGAGTAGCTGAGGGGTGTTGGGGGGACGATACTGGGCCTGCAGTGCTGGGGCACCTGTAATGAGGCCAGAGTCTTCAAAATGCATTAAACGTGAGGGATCCCTTGGCTATTTGAGGTTTGGATGTGCAATATGGAAAACTCGAGGCATTGCCTTGCTGTCAGAAGGTCAATCATGTAGCATCTACGTGACATGAGGGGTGATGTTCTTCTGAACCCCCAAATTGCCAGATTATTGAAGGATAACAGGACACAAAGTCATATAAACAAAAATTGTCTCTGGATCTGATCTGCAAATGGGCAATGTCATGAGGATAGTGCAGTTGCATCAATTATGTCAAGGTGATTGTATCCATTCAGTGAGGTTTAAGGACTTGAGGATAAAATTTAAAAGGCGACTCTTGTGAATTTAATTTAGTGAGGATTTCAATTATATTTGTATTTAATATGAAATTGTATACTTTTCTTCCTACACCATAGGAGAATGGCCAATGAGCACATGACGTCATAGGTAGCGTACTATGTGCAAGGTTTGGGGTTCATACAACTGGAGAATTGCCAAGCACTCAATTGTGCTGAAACAAAGTCCTGTGCGCACTGGGGGTCAAGAGGAGACTCTGTGCACACTGAAAGCACAATTTAAATAGTGAGTGCTGGAAAGGTGGTTGGATTATGTAGAAGACTGTGGGGCCTTTGGCTGGGCCTGTTGCTCCACTGATCAGCAATATCAAATATTGATTTTGAAAATGATCAACACATATACAAATATTCTGTTTCGAAATCTATTATGCGCAAATTAGGGATACATATTCATTATGGATGTCGTGAAAACGTGATATGATTTTACAAAATAAACCCTCATTATGAGTGTGCTGCAAAATTGTTTACTTCTCCACCACCAAAATCACTTATAGTGGGTTACAGTAAATCCGGAAGCAAGGACATATGGCCTATTATGAGTTGGACCTTGAGGGTCCAGTAAGAAAGGAGAAAATATTGGGATTCTTAGTAATTTCAGTTGCAATTCCTCTGATAATTCCTTATGTTGCCCTAGCCTTTCTCTTGAAGGTGTTGGTTGTTTTCAGCAGAGGAACTCTCCAGGTAAAAGTAACAGATCTGCGATGTTCTTACAGATTTTATCATTTCCCTGGATTAGATAAATGGCGTTATTGGTCCGATCGGAATTAAGTGGCCACTCACAGTGAGGGCTATAGAAGATGGATGAGCCCTGCACGATGGAAACAATAATTTGTAAAATTATTGGCGAGTTACTTATATTTTTGAAACGTTTTGCCCAACAAAAGTTTTAAAATGCACTAAATGTAAAAGGGGGAAAACTAATGATCCTTGAATTTATCAGACATTAAAATGAAGCTTCAATTCATTTATGCAAAATTGCCAAGAGTAGCCCTAATCTCCTGCTTAACAAGATGCATTGAGACAGAATGAGGAGCTGCCTCTTAGACCACACGTATGAACAGTGTCTGGTTTAAATTACAAGGTCAGCAGTCATCCTCATTTACTGCATATTTAATCTCTGTTCTGCTCTCTAATGATATGTGCCTCGAGGAATAACTAACCCTAATGGATTTGTAAGTGCACACTCATAAGCAGCCAATCTGTTTGTTTATATCTAGTCAATTAGTCTAAGGGTCCTCTTCAAAACCATAAACTTCTCATCAAGTGTGATTATTTGCACAAAGCTTCATTGTCCTGTCAGGATGGTTTCAAGCTGTTGGTTATTCACTTCCCCGCTTTGGCCTACACACAGACGGATCACGTCTTGTAAATCATCGAGCCCAATTCTGTGTTAAACTGTTGACATTTCGGTACAGTATCTGACAAGCAACAGCCAGTTAAACTGAACCAGCTTGTGTTCTACAGGCCTCTTTATAACACCAATTGAAAATCAGTGTCTGGCAGTGAAACCATTCCTTGCTCTCACTCCCCTGGGGTTTTATTTTAAGGAAATGCCTTCTCTTCCTGCTAGGAATAGAAAAGGAATAGAAAAGGCAAAGGGCCACTGGGACATTTAAGCCACAATTTTCGCTGTTTTTTTCAACCACCAAAGTAGTGATTTTCGTCTGAAACTGGTAACTAGCTATTAATAAGGTAGACCAGGGGAATAAGTTAGATCATCATGCACAAATCATATTATGAGGGCTTGCGCTGGCACATCGCAGAGCCCAGCACTTGTTTTTATGTGTCTGCACTTTATAAAGGTTATTAATTTAACTTGATATTTCTCTAAACTAGGGCTTGATTTTCAGCCAGTACAGCATGAAAACAGTGAGCAGGGTTTCTGTTTCTGAGCTGTGTTGTAAAAGTAATGCTCTAACTTGAAGAAATCTCAATCTAAATACATGAGTTAAACCCTGCTGTTGTATACAAATAAGCCTCTGCTCTACAATGAGCCAGCACAACCCCTTATGATACAGCCCCTGATATGCTTAAAAAAAAGTTACACAAAATATCGAGTCTATTGATCATTAATTTTCATCATTACAAATCTATTTTGTTTCGCACATGATTAAGAATTTACACAAAGGCTTCGAAACCAAAAGGCTTTGAAATTGTCCGTTTTCACTTATATGTGCAGTGGTGTGGAAGATTTGGTTCAAATGGACGTTTGCTTTAAATGATTGTGACCCTTACCCCTTAACCTTACCACTAAAGTCAATGCTTTAATTAAAAAGTTAAAAGAGTTGATGTAAAGGATTGTGGGTGTGTGTGTCCCACACAAATAGAGGAAACCTTCACAAGACGAAATTCAAAGTCAAAACCATAAAGGTTTATTCAAAATTAAGAATAATTTCAAAAGGCTAAAATCAGTTAGTCAGATTCAAATCAGCATCAATAAAGCTCCGAATAAATGCATCAAAATAAAATCACTTGCAAGAGGAAATAACTTAAGGAAAATAGCCAGAATATATATAGTTCAGCAAAGAACTAGCTTAAGTCTCCTCAGTTTATAAGTTACGGAAGCGTCTAAGGCCCATATGTGTAGGTTTTGTGGCGTTGCTGAGCTGCCCTGCATCACAGGGAAAGGGCAGGAATGCACTTTATTTATCCAATACAGTGCGTTCCTGTCCTTTCCCCCTGTGCTGGCACCCTTTTGGCAGCCTAGCACCAATGCAGACCCATTTGCACCATGGTGCAAGGATGCCTGCGTTGCATGCAGGATTGTTTTTGCGCAGGAAGGGACACTTTCCTGCACAAAAAGAATCCTGTGGGAGTTTTTCATCCTTTTATGTGTGTCCCCGAATGTAGCACATAGAAAGAGGAAAAAAACAAGGAGAAAGAAAGATATTTCTCCTCCTTATGCCTCTCTTAGGGAGGCACATCTTTTTGGCACATTCCCAGGTTTACTAGATTTGGTAAATCTGGAAATGCATTAAAAACCATGGGAATTTTGTGGGAACATCCACGGAACAACCATGGAATGCCTTACTACATATTCTCAAAACCATTCAAAACCACACAAAGGCCCTCACTTTAACATTGGCAGTAAAAGCTGCCTACCACCGTGGGGATGGCCGACAAAAGACCATCACCGCCGCTACCATCCGTTCGCCAAATTATGACCACAGCCGGATTGCCACCACAAGAAGGGCGGAAATCCGGCTGTGGCCATACTGGCGGATGGTGGTAAGGTGGTGCTGCTACCACCGGCAGCGCCACACCAGTAGACCGCTGCCAGCCGTATCATGACACATGATATGGTCTGGCAGTGTTCTGCTGGAGGGCGCTGCTGGCGGTAGCAGCGCCCCGTCCTGTTCCCTGTCAGAAGACCCCCTGGATGTGGGGAAGTTGGGCTTCCGACAGGGGAGGGGATGGGGTTGTTGTGTGTGGGGGGTTGTGTACATGTATGTGTGAGTGTGTGTGAATGCGACTGTGTGTGTAGTGTTGTTTGTGTGGGTGTATGCATGTGTGAGAAAGCATGTACAAATGGAAATGTGAATTCATGTCTGCATGTTAGTGTGAATGTGCGAACTGATGTGTGTGAGAATAAATGGATGCATGCGTGAATGAGTGCATGTATGCCAGTGTGAGTGAGTGTGTGTATGCGTGGTGTGTGTCTGCAAGTGTGTGTGTATGGGGGGTGGGGAATCGGAAGGGGGGAGCGTGGATGGGGGGTGGGCTTCATCTGTGGAGTATTTGGGGGGATGGGTGAGCCTCCTACCAGTGACAGGGAAGGGATTCCCTGTCACTGGTAGGGCCTACCGCCATGGTCTTCGTGGCTTTCCAAACGCCACGAAAACCATGTCGGTAGGCAGGCTCAAAATGCAGCCGGCGGTTCAATAGCAGCCGCCGGGCTGGAGATTGTTATCTCTGGCCCAGCGACTGCTACCGCCATGGTGGGAGGATCGGTAAATTGACGGGTTGGCTGCAGCCAACCCTCCAATGTAAAAATGTGGCAGTATGTACCACCAGCCTGTTGGCGGTACTACCGCCACATTATCTCCTACAGCCAGAGTCATAATGACCCCCAAAGTGTCTTTGCGTGGCTTCAAAAATATGATTTTGTTATTTGCTCCACGCATGTAGCATGTTGCGTGGTTCAAGCATGGCACAAAACTCTCATAAATAGGCCCCTAAATGTATAACCAGCATGAAGACTGACATGAAGTATTTCTCTGAGGAAGAAGCCAAATGGTTTAAGTATAAATTAGCAGGTAGTCCAACATGGAGACTGCCTTTGAAAATGTAAGCAAAAAGTATAGAGTCAGATAACAATCTAACATAGAGACTGTTCAGTTCGAAAGCCATGGGAAGCCCAAAACACATCCTAGAAAGAGCACATTTTATAGGTTTCAGACAGTGAAAAACCACAGACTTGACATGGCAAGAGTTGTCATTATAGGGCTTCACTAACAAGCATATGAGACATGAACCAATCAACAGTGTAGAAATTGAACTACATAAGATATTTTAGAAATCACCTAAATTATGAATAATTATTGTACATCCTTTACCTTAAAAGCACAATTGAAGCAAGTAAAATATATAAGACATTTAGAAATGAATGAAGTACAGAAGCACCAGGACTTGAAAATGTTATTTTTGTGGAATATCTGCTCAACACAGCTTTCTTTTCGCGGAGCAAATTAATGCATTTTATTTGCAACTTCTACAACACCATGAAAATGAAATCTATTTTGTTTACTTTCTGAAACCAGTAAAACACTGACTAGAAACATGAAAGCTCATTCACAGAAAATAAAAGCAACGCTTTATTTTCAGGAATTTTAAACTGGATGTAATTGCAAAGAAGCTGAGGGCCAGTAAACCTAAACATATCTGAATAAACATAGGCCCATATTTAAGAAAAAGTGGTGCATCATAAATGATGCACCACTTTTCTTGCGTCCCCCTACTGACACCTGATGTCACCATGGTTGCGCCAAATTTATAATACTGTGCACTATGGAGGTTACTAGCACAATATCGTCAACATTTTTGATGCTATTGTGGCGCTTTGCTTCACTAGCTTAAACAATGTTGACGCTAGTGCAGCAAAGTGCAAGGAAGCTGATTGATTTCAATGGGTGTGTCATTTTAATGTCTGCTCTGAGCAGGCTTTAAAATGATGCCAAAAATGTGGCAGTGAAATCTTTTAAATTATACTGCCCCATTTTTCTGGACCTCCTTGTGCCGGAAAACCCGCCTAGCATACATTATACCGCGTGCTCACGTAATATGGAGGAAGGGGTTACAAAGTGGCGCATTGCATGCATTGCGTCACTTCGTAAATATGGCATTGCCTTAGCGTCAAAAACATTACGCTGTGGCAGCGCTAAGCTGGCACCAGGGGCTCTTAAATATGCTCCTTAATTTCTGATTATTAAAAACTCTCTGGGAATATCCTCAGCCCTTACAATTAACAGCCTATCCCTTCAAGACATTTTAGTAAGTACGCTACACTTATTTATGTAACTTCCTTTTATTAGCGACTAGGTATCATAGGAACAGAGCCAACAACCGTCTTCAGTTTTTGATCCGCACAACTGTCATTCTTTCCATTCCATCCTGCCTCAGAGCATTTAATGCATTTCCTCTCCCATAACATACTTCCATGCTACACACTACCCATGTTCCTTCTTATAAAACAAATTAACTTTTAACAACAATAAATGTATGTTACACAAGGATACTAACCATTACAATAATAGAGCTACATTTTGATAAATAGTAAGTTATATTATCTACGTGTCTCTTTAGATAATAACAAGCTATTACAATTAGCAGTCTTTTTACTAACCCTATTATTTATATATATATAATTATCCAAGGGTTTGGGTCATTTTATCATTCTTCTTGGTCTACTTTTTTCACCATTCCTTGTTTCCCCGATAGAATTGTTCAGATTTTCCATATCCTGTGTTTGACCTGTTGATACTTCTTCATTATCTCTTACATTCTGCCTAAATTCCTCATTACTATCCATAAACGGTGGTTATCCATAAACCATCTATTCATTTCTTTTACATTTACATGCTCATTTGACTCCTTTACTGAGTAAAGAGCAAAACAAAGACTTCATATTTTAAGATACCAACATTTTCCATTTTACAATTTTACAGAATTTTTCATAATTTTCACAATACATTGAGGCTCAAAGAATCTACTCTCACATTTCAACACTTTTCCAGGTTTTTTTAAATTCTCATCCACTGTCCTATTCTGAGGCCATTATTTTTAGTTCCATGTTTCGTGTCGTAGTACACTTTGTATTATTCATGTTTCTTTTTGAGATTATCCATAACCTCCCTAGACGACCACTCCACATTAGCCAATGACATCAACCAAGCAGGATTCCATTTAGATCTAGACTTCCTACCACTCATCAATTCAAAAGGAGACATCTTAGTGGCATCCACCTCTGTCACCTTTTAACACCACAAACTTTTAAATACTTATGTTTCCTAGGCAGTATTATTCTTGCATATTAATTTTAAAGCACCCTTTACCACTCGATTATACCTCTCTACCATTCCATTACCACTTGGATTATACAACAAGGTTGTTCTATATGTAATCCCACACTCCTCCAAATATGTTTTCATCCTATCAGATGTAAATTGCACTCCATTATCACTCACTATCACTGCAGGTGTGCCTTCATTTATAAATGCTTCATCAAAGAATGTAATCACTGTTTCCGTAGCCAGTTTTTTAAATTATTTTTGAATAAGGCCATTTTTAAAATACATCCATGAGTGTTATGATATATTTCCCAGAGTCTTTCACTGGTCCCAGAAAATCTACATCTACACATTCCCATGGTACTTCTGGACACATAAATTCACTCTTAGGAGGCCTTAATGTCTCAAAGGTCTTATCAGCAAACATACATATACTACTTTATCTGACTTCTCTATTTATTCCAATGTCTATACCTGGCCACCAAAAAACACTCTTACCAGTGGTCTTGGTATTTACTATTCCTAAAGGACCATTGTGACACATAGAAATATTAATTTTCCTAAAGAATCAGGTGGAATTAATCTCTCTCCTCTTAACAATGTTAATTCATTGTATGTTAACTTGTTTCTTACTTCCCAAAATTATATTAGGTTACCTAGCTTATTTTTTCAGACCGACCATTGATTATATAATCTTTTACACTTTTAAGTGTCACATCCCTTTCATATTCATCTTTCCATTCTTGTTAAAGGTATGTACACCATTTGTCCAAATCAAAGCAAATATAACATCTTCCATCAATTTGTCTTGATTTCTTGTGATTTGTACAGGCATGCATGATAAAAAATGCTGCAGCATTTTTTTTCCTCAAATGTACACTATCTCATAAATGAAATACAACCGTCTCATGGAGATATGGGCTAACCTTGATGAAACATTGATTAATCCCAAATTAGTTAAAACTTTCATAAACGGCTTATGATCACACTTAATGACTACTTTCCTTTCCCAAATAAAAGAGCAAAAGTATTCAATTGCCTAAACACAAGCCAGTGCTTCTCCTTCAATCACAGAATAAGTTTGTTCAGCTAGAGAAAGTGACCTAAAGGCATATGCTATTATCACTTCCTCCCCTTCCTCATTATATTATGACAACTCAGCACCTATACCTTTACTACTAGCATCTGTGGTAATTGTGCTTTCTTTCATAGGATCAAAACCTTGCAATGCACGAGATGCATATATTGTTTTCTTTATGTCTTCAAACTCTAGATTGCAATCTTCAGACCATGCAAACTTCATTTTCGATTTTAACAATTGCCTTATGTGAAATGTTCTTATAGATTTTTTTTAAAATATAAATTTAGAAAAGAATTCCACTAACCCGAGGAGCAATTGAATTTCTTCCTTGTTCTTAGGAAAAGGGTCATCCTTGATGGCTTGTAACAATTTAACTTTTGGTTGAATACCCACTGCACTAATTTTACGTCCTAAATAAGTCACCTTTGTTTTTTAAACTTACACTTTGAATATTCCACTGTCAATCCATGCTGATCCAGCCCAGCAATTTCAATACTGTCCTTAACTTTTTACCATGATCATTCCTATCCTTCCCCATGACCAAGGTGTCATCTTGAAATACTAACACATTCTCAACTTTGCCAAATATGTTAAACTTGGGACGCTGGAATACTGCCACAGTGGATGACAAGCCAAATGGCATCCTTTTTAACTGATAGCAGTCCACATGTGAAATAAATGCAATGTATTTCTTACTTTCTTCACATAATGGTATCTGATGGTATGCAGTGGATAAGTCAATAGTAGAAAAAACTTGAATTCCCCTTGTCTTGCTCAGCATTTCGTTAATTCTTGGTAAAGGAAACCTGTCTACCAAAATATTTCTGTTAAGAAGACACAAATCCACGAACAATCTGATTTTACCATTGGCCTTCTTTGCTACTACTAATGGGGCCAACCACTCCGAGGGCTCAACAGGTTCTATGATCTTCTCCTTCACCAACAATTCTAATTCTATTTCAACTTTCTCTCTTACAGACAAAGGTACATTTCTCAGCTTATGTACCTCAGGAGTTGCTCCTTCCTTAAATGCAATCCTGGGTTCAAAACCTTCCAGTTTCCAATACCTCCACCAAAAACCTTCAGAAATTCATCAAGCATATTTTTTGCAAGAAAGACCCCATCATCAAGTATCAAAACCTGCTCCTCACTATGGGGATCTAGAATAATGTTCAAACTACATTGGTCCTTCCACTCTAAAACAGAGGATCCTTTTTTGTTTGCAATCTATAATTTACCAACAGTTTTTCTGTTTTTGAATCTCAACACTAAGGCCCTCATTATGAGTTTGGCAGTCACTAGTCCACCAGACTCGCAAATGGTGGTCGGAATGCTGTCAATGCAGTGGTCCAACCACCACCTTACAACCCTGGTGGCCAGTCTGGCCACCAGGGAACTGCCAGCTCCACCAGGATTGGAGAATCTGGTGGTCTGGCTGTTGCGGCGGTCCTAATCCGCTGGGGCAGCACTGCATGCAGCGCTGCCCTGGAGATTTCAACCCCCTTCTCCACCAGTGGTTTCATGGCGGTAGCACCGCAAGTAAAAAAGCTGGTGGAGAGCGGGTGCAGGGTGCCCTGCACTACCCATGCACTTGGCATGAGCAGTGCAGGGCCCCTGTGGCCAGCACCATTGCAATGTTCACTATCTGCTTTGCAGCATCTACAGCATCTACAGCATTGCCGCCGGCTCGATTACAAGCCGGAGACAATGCTGTAGGCTGTTTCCCGCTAGGCCGGCGGGCAGAAACTCAGGTTTCTGCCTGCTGACCTGTGAGGAAACTCTTAATGAGGGTCAGCGGGGAGGGAGCCACTATAGCGGCAACCTCCCCGTCGGAAGTTCAGCAGATGGTGTAAACTGTCCGCTGAACTCATAATCAGCCCCTAAATTCCTATATCCAAATATGTCAATAGTTTTTGCTGTATAACTTTCAGGAGTGATATCTGATTCAATCAATTCGGATCCCAATTTTTTCTCAAATTTATCCCTCCATATATTTTCATTCACTATGTTGAACAGTGACCCCTGAATCAGCCGCTATGTGAATTCTTACACCACTAATCCTTATAAAACATATTGCTTTATTCCTGTCCTCATTCGCACATTCAGTATTTAAAACTACTTTTTCTTTTACATTCAAAACTTCATCATCATTCTCATCCGAGGAACTATCTAATGTCCTTTCAGCAACACAATTAACTTTCAAATTTTTTCCTTTTTTAACTTTGCACATTCAAGTGTAATGGCCCAATTTACCACAGTTACTACACTTTTGTTTTACTGTTGGACAGTTCTTACTGTTCGCAAGGTGATTTCTACTATCACATCTATAGCATCTTACATCCTTACCTTGATTTTTGTTATTAGGTTTATCTGTTTTAACTTTGGGTTTAGTTACATTAATCTTAGCTACAGTTTCTTATATGGTCTCTGCATTACTGTTCTTAAGCACTTTGGCACACCTGTTGGATAATTCAGCATTCCTCACAATTGACATTACATCTTTTAAATTAGCGTCACTGTTTATCCACAGCCTTCCTGAATAGCAGGCTCATGTGCGTGCATAACCATTTGGTCTCTTATCAGTTCCTCTTTTAATCCCCCAAACCTGCAATCTATTGCTTTCTTTTCTAACACCGTCACATACTCTTCTATTCTTTTCTTGTTTCCTGTGGAAGAATGTATAACGGGTCATACCTATACATACTTTAGGGGAAAAATATAAATTCAATTGTGCTATGGCTTCAATAAAAACATTTCCATCCCCAATAATCAGTTTCTTTGGTAATTGATTATAGATTCTTAACCCTTCCAGTCCTAAAGAATGTAATTATAATTCATTCTTCCTTGCCGCTGGTAAAGTTCCTGTATGGTCTATTGTAGATATGTAATTTGTAAAATGTTCCTTCCACTGTGACCATGGCACTAGTGGTTCTCCCGGTATACACAACAATTCCTTTGGTGGATTTACTGTAATAGTAGAGGTGACTGTAGTAGTCATGACGGACTTCAAGGAATTCAGAACAATTAAAAGTGGACCCTAAGTCTGCTCTTCATCACTAAATGTAGAATTATCACTTACTTCCACGTATGCTTCAATGCAGATTTTACTATAACTTTTACCCACATACGTTTGGCCAATTAATAATCCATCATATTTACCAAAATATCGCACCTTTGGGTATTACTCACAGAAGCGCATATAAATTCCTCCTTAATATGATGTGTAACCCACAATTTATAACAATGCACAAACTAGAGGTTTTCAGTACATTCCATGCTGCCATTTCACACCCCCACAAAGGAAACGGTTGATTCCTTCACAAATGTGCACTGCGTTTTCTCATCTGCACAAGGAATAATCACTTCTCTTCTGATGTGGTGGAAATAGAAGATTGATACTTTTACATGTGCAATGTCACATTATGCACACTTTGCAATTGCACAAATGCCTTCTTTATAACAGACTCTTTTGTAGAAGTGAAGTGCAAGGTCAGTGAACTCACATGCGCACTGCAAACTATACTTCCTTTATCCTCCCATATGCAGTTGTTATCTCAATATGACTTCCTTGTCGATTTGTGGAAAGAGGCACAATCTACCAAAGATGCCCAGTAGAAGAGCCACTAAATAAGCATCTACTGCACCTCCTGCGAAACGGATCTTTCACTTTGCCAAACACGCACTGCCACAACCATACAGCTCACTCTCTTGCGCATGGTCGCCTCAACGAAGACATAATACCTTTGATGAGGCATGCACATCCAGACTGAAGAAATAAGGATATATAAATAATGAAAAGTCACACAGTTGATGTTCCCTCAGTGCTAGCAGCGTAGACACAGTCTCACATGTAGAAGAGGATGAATTCACATACAAAGACACCGGAATCAGGATACACATGAAGGCTGTACACCTAGTTGCATTAGTCACCAACAAAGTGTGATAGGTACGCAACACTTATTTATGTAATTTCCTTTTATTAGCGACTAGGTATCACAGGAACAGAGCCAACAACCATCTTCAGCTCTTCATCCGCTAAATCGTCATTCACTCCATTCCATCCTGCCTCACACCATTCCATGCATTACCTCACCACAGACATACTTCTATGACACACACTACAGACATCCTCTCACCCCTAACCCCTAATGACTAAATCATACCTAAACATTTAGGAGGTGATTCTAAGCTTGGCGGGCGGCGGGAGCCGCCCGCCAAGCGGGAACCGCCAGAAGACCGTACCGCGGTCAAAAGACAGCGGCGGTCATTCTGGGTTTCCCACTGGGCTGGCGGGCGACCGCCAAAAGGCCGCCCGCCAGCCCAGCGGGAAACACCCTTCCACGAGGAAGCCGGCTCCGAATGGAGCCGGCGGAGTGGAAGGGGTGCGACGGGTGCAGTAGCACCCGTCGCGAATTTCAGTGTCTGCTAAGCAGACACTGAAATTCTAAGTGGGGCCCTGTTAGGGGGCCCCTGCAGTGCCCATGCCATTGGCATGGGCACTGCAGGGGCCCCCAGGGGCCCCACGACACCCGTTCCCGCCAGCCTGGTTCTGGCGGTCAAAACCGCCAGAACCAGGCTGGCGGGAAGGGGGTCAGAATCCCCATGGCGGCGCTGCTTGCAGCGCCGCCATGGAGGATTCTGCAGCCCAGGGGAAAACTGGCGGGAAACCGCCGGTTTCCCTTTTCTGACCGCGGCTTTACCGCCGCGGTCAGAATGGGCCTGGATGCACCGCCAGCCTGTTGGCGGTGCATCCGCGGTCCCCTACCCTGGCGGTCTCGGACCGCCAGGGTAGGAATGACCCCCTTAACTCTTTACCTGTAACCCTTTTCACAAATCCCTTAATTTATAATCTGAATCCAAATCCTTCATCCATATCACTTATAACTTACTTCTAGCCCTCAAAACGTTAACCCTTACCCTTAATCAGAACCCCCTGTCCACTTACTAATTATCATTACTATCATATTTGATGTAATAATTTGTGATGGATATGAAATACTTCCATTGAAAATGTCTCTTCCTTCCTCTTTTTTTGAGCACAGACACAACCATTTTAATGCTAAACAAGCCTTCACAACTCAGCGTAGTGCAAATGGCAATATAATGAACTTTCACACATAAAAGGAATTTTTGTGCCAACAGTTGATATGAGTACTGAGGTAGATGCCTTTGCATCATGTACTGCCAACCCCCTGATAATGTATGCAAAGGGTAGGAACACCTAGAACACCACATGGGTTCCAGAGAAAACCACCAAAACCGTGCTCACATTTAAACCAGTTGCAGTCAATGGTCAAGTGGAATATCATATGATATTTCAACATCCAACATGTAATTTCTACAAAACTGCACATTGTACTTGGCTTTACCTTGGACAGTAGTACGTGTGTAGCAACTTTTATTGCAGGGTGTGCTATGAGTACACATTTCACACCAGACGCCATTCACTGGCATTGGTGCTGTGGAGTCGTCACGCTTAAACAGCATGTTTAGCACAAGTGAGGACATTGAAATCATCATGTGCTGTGCTCTATAGCTGAGAATACTGCACAATGTTTTCATTTCTTGCAACATTGCACTTTAGAATTCCACACAACACTGCTCTGTGTAGGAACCTGCAATTGTGATGGAGTACCCTCTCCACCACACTCTAAATCAGCCCCTAAGTCTGCTAGTTCTTGTAAGTGTAGCTATGGATGTCAATACATACAGATCTCTTCTTTTTGACAACCACACAGTCCTTCTGTTGCAACATTTTTTGGCTTGCGATTTCTAGTGCCATGTTTTATCTTGGGCATCCTGACCCACAGCAATGGACCATCAATAACCTGAGTGGATGTTGAGGGCCAATCACATACATGCTAACCTCTATTACACTTCTCCCCTTCTTCCAAAAAAAAGAAGGATCACTCCCAGAACTGTCCTTCTAACTGTGAAACTAGATTTAGATTCAAATGTCTGTGACACAGAGAGCCAGTGGACTCTCCACACAGGGAAGACTTTTGAGTAGTCTTGATAAACTGTGATATTTATACACAAGAAACAGTTAACCTCAGGTACAAAGAGTGACTATAAAATAGAGATGCAGCCAGCCCTTTATGATAGAAACTTTATAGGTCATGAAAAGAAGCTACAGTATGTTGCCTAGCACTTTCAAGTCTGACCAAAATGTATTGTGATTATTTTTTTCCACCATAGACAAGTATTTAATATAGCATCTGGATGAACTAGGAGAACAATACAAGGGCACCAAAAATAAGGAAATGTATTCCAGATGTAAGAAAACAATTCTTGCTTGTCAGCAGGCAAATAGTTGGCTAACATTTTCTGACAACAAGAGATATGCTAGTTCTCACAATTGATAACTTCAGTCTTAGTAGGAGTTACTGCAGCAATTCAATCAGGACACACAATTGGACATATTTATGATGGTGATACAGCTTTGCATTTGGGTATTTAAACTATGTTTTTACATTTTTACTAAACATCCAGTAAATACTCATCTGACACTACTAGATAATGTACATCCTTGTTTTTCAAATGTATTCTAATTAGAGACATGCAGAGATGTTTCTATAATGGAGCTACATTTTATTTTCAAATTCATTCCAATCATGGTTTATTAGAGATGTATATATTATTTAGACATTGGTTTAATGCCAGACATTTAGATTATATGATGAACTGCAATGACGTTCCATACCTGATATTAATGGGTTGATTAAGAAATGCAGTTGTCCAGAAACTGCCACACACTGGGAAGCCCATGTGATAAAACCTGAGATCATAAATAATGAAACTTCCAAATATTATTTTAGGTTTCAACAAGCATGTTTTTACTTCTTTGATATGAAACAATTAAAATGAAGAGCTTGAGTGTTCATTCAGTGACCGCCCTGAGTCATGCTTGATGGAAATGATGTATACTTTAGTTCCCATGCAACCTATAAGAGACAGTAATTTTTCAGTATCTCAAAGATATGTTGAATGCTAATAATATTGAACTATTCAACACAGCATACTAGGGCAAATTCCAAAAGTTAAAATAATCTAAATGTCTCTAATGGCCAAATTGCTGTAGTATGTTGAAAGCTAGCACACTTCTGTAGGTTTGCCATCATCATGTGATTTATTCGAATCCAACTACATTCATCGTTGCTAAAGATCATAACAGTATCTAATCTGGTGATAGATTTAAGTTTCAGGCTTAGTATTGAGAGCTGTAGTGCAAACCAAATGAGAACATGATTGCAGTGCCCCACCAAGTGGGTAGAGATGACTGCTGAATGTAGTCACAAAATGAATGTGGAACGAGAAATAATTTCTCAGTGAAGGAAGAGGTATTTGACCATTAAATATTGGCTACTCTGGGCCTGATTTAGAATTTGTCAGATTGAGGGTTCTTCATCAGGATCATTAATCTCCTCTTTCAGAATTAATTGGTTAAGGAATTCTTAGTATACAGAAATAAGTCAATGTTTGCTGATTCCATACTTCTACTTATTAGGAGGGTAAAAAAACAGTATTATGAACTTGGCAGTTGCGCCTTTCAATACAGTCTCAGCAATAGATGCACCAATGCTTCTGCTTAGTCTGTTCTCTTTAAGGAGCCTGCGCTTAAAAAATACTTTGATCCAACTTTTTTGAGGACCTTTAATCCTATAGTTGGTCAGTGGTGGCTTTCCAAAATTTTGAATAAACAATTGCAGTAGGCTCAAAATGTTATTAAAAAACCTTATTCATGCATCTGCCCATCATGCTTTGGACATCTTTCACTCAGGATTTTCACTTAGGCATCACATGAAGGCCTCGCTTCACTCAGTATGGGATTACCATCCAGTGAAACACCGATAAGTGAGAAACCATCATGCTGTTACTTATTGGCCTCTCTGCAGACTGCTCACATAATCAGAATCAGAAGTCTCCCCCAAGGAGCAACATGTTGATCATTTACCACTGGCCCCTTCCTTGGTTAAACATTTCAATATTACCTCTTACTGTACACTTGACCTTAAAAGTTAATATGCTTCATTATGTTTGAATTCACAAATTCAAGAATGCACATCATTTCTCTTAGGATGTACTTTCGGCTGATGCATGTTTCCTTGTTGTGGAGAAAAGAGCTACCCTAATAATGCACCTTCAGTACATTGATCATGCTGCTTAATTATGCATTGAACTGCATATATTACCTGTCATTGTGAAGAAAGATGATGCAGTGGGTGTGCAGAGTAGCCAAATGAACAAGGACATTGCAGTTCTGGGTTAAAATTCCAAGAAAGTCTGGAACACACAGGACCAGCAGGACGCCAACTTTTTGTTTTGCAAGGGTAAGCTGCTTCCTTTTGGGGGAGCATTGAGTGTGTTTATTGATTTCACGGTGTGGTTTGGGTCAAAGTGAGGGTATGTCAACATTTTATAAAAGTGTTTCAGTACCCTTTCTGTTCAATAGTTTTTCCTTAGAGGTACTCATGTGTGCATTGAAATGGTGACAGAATATATCTGTATTAATATTTTGCTTATTACTTTCAACAAGGTCTGTGAATTAATTCAAGGCTCTCTCCTTCATGTTTGTGCTTGAGTACAAGTTTCCGAGTGGAGTGATGAACACTGCACCTAACGGACCTGCATTTTGTAATCAGAGTTCCCTTCCTTCTACTGCCTCTCCTTTTCTCCTTCAAATTGTGCCTTGAGCCAGATGGCTGTGATTGACTGGATCTCTTCGCAGGTTACTTTTACCAGTATCCACCTCGTTCTACCATTTTTTCAAAGATCTTTATTTAACTTAGGTTAGGAGGCTCACACACAGACTTTTCATTTTACTTCCAGAAGACGCCTTTTTCAGATTAGTTTCCCTGTAGTCCTGGTTCAATGTTCCTTACTATAATCTATGTACACCCACTGGTTTTACTCTCCTCATAAGATTCTGAGTTATTTAATTCCCTGTAGGGACATTCTTCTTGTCATCGCCTTCACTTAAGCAACTCTTGTGCTAAGGGTCTCAAATACAGGAAAAACATTCAGATGACGACTAGTTAGTGGGCAAACCCTGTTGCCAGTCATCTCATTTAGCATACCTAGATGAATTATGCTTTTACTTTGTCCCAGTGCTTTTTAGCAGTATAAACAACATGTTATGGAAGATCTAGAGCCTCTAGGGCATTGATATGATTTGCAAACTCACAGAGTTCTGTGGCAGACAATGGAGAAGTAAGTGACACCCATGTTCAAGAAAGTTTTTAAAACGAGTTTTAATGGGTTTTTAGTTTACAGAAAGAGTGACAGGTGCCTAGGCAGCAAACATAAAATGTAGGACGTTTCTTGGGTAAATGGGTAGTCTACATGTGGACTACGTCAGACACATTGCCCAAATAAAAATCTACAGGTAAGTTATAGAATAGGGTGGTTTAACTGCAGGTTCTTTTTTACTATACAACTCTTCTTCTTTCATGTCTATTGCTTGTATTTATGGGCTCACCACCATCAAGGTCCCCGTAGACCAGTCATCTAGGGTTTTACTCACTAACATTCGCTCACTAAGGGCACCAATTTTTAAAGCCAATGAGGTGCCTTGTTAGGAGTGGCCTTTTTGATCTTAACCCTTATTTGGGTATGCTGTTCCACATCAGCTATCCAGCAATTGTCTCAAGCTCTCTGTCCCCTGTATTGTAGCTGGAGAGGACTCCGCAGTCAATTTTCCCCAGTGACTGTGACCCCCTGGCCTGCCTCATAGCGTCGGTCTTCAGCTGGTCTGTCACTCTCTTCTGGCATTTGGTTGGCCTCCTGGGGTGTAGTCAATTTTTGCCTGCAGCTTCAAGAAATGTAGACTAAAGCTTCAATCTACGCACAGTCAGGCCCTCATTATGACTTCAGCGGCATCTGTGCAGGACCGGCGTGTAGAATACCGCCACCATACCGTCAGTGCCGGCGGTACAGTGACCTCCGTATTATGAGTCACAAAGTGAAAACTGCCCAAATTCAACCATAAATGCTACATCGCCAGGCCGACCGATGGCGAAAGAATGACTGTTTGACGCAAGCACCGCCACACCGACACCATTCGATCCACCGTGCCACATGTTAGATCCCTGCCCAGCAGCCCATGCATGGCAGAACACCATTGGCAGTGCGCACCGCTGCGGTTCAAAAAAAGTCAGTTATAACACCCCACACCTGAGACACATACACAAACCACATACACCTTCTCACTGCACTATAAATCAGCCCCTCACAATCCCTTGCGAACCCTACGATCAGCACACATAGCGATGACCCAGTTACACAGAACTCACACACCACAGGCAAATTTACACTGAACACTCAGCACACACCACACAACTTCTCGTTTTGCACAAGGCACACATCACACACACATACCAACACCACAACCCACCAGTATCCACAACAAAATACCCCCACCCCACCAAAATGGCATCTCAAAAGCACCCACGTTTCACTGACACTGAGTTGAGGGTCATGGTAGATGAAATTGTCAGGATAGAGCCACAACGTTTCAGATTCCAGGTCCAGCAGACATTGATGGCAAGGAAAATGAAGTTATGGCAGAGGATCTTTGACAGGATCAACTCAGTGGGCACACATCCAGGCACAAGGTATGACGTCAGGAAGAGGTGGAATGACCTCCGGGGAAGGTACGTTTCATGGCGTCCAGGCAGTAGATCGTCCTGAACAAGACTGGCAGTGAGCCCCCACTTCCACCCCTCGAGCTGACATCCTGGGAGGAGAAGGTCGTGGACATCATGCATCCTGAGGGCCTGAATGGAATCATCAGAGTGATCGACTCTGGTAAGTCAATAACACCCCCAGCCATCAGCCACTCCTGCCTAGCATGCGTCCCCACCACCCATCTCTCCCCAATCAACCCCATACCAAACCTATGAACCCCCTCTCAGCCACCCCACAGCCCTCCTCTACATGCCACACAACCCCACTGCCACCATCCCCACACAGTCACCCCCAAATGCACAGATACCAAGCACAATGCCAAGCACCACAACTCCCACAATGCAACACTCCCAACATATCAGAGCAAGACAGTCACACTTCACAGTGGAACCCCTGCGTTGACAACCAGTCCACATACCACACCAACTGGCAGCCTCAACTGCGTTCCAACACACGGCAATGACAGCATTGTCATCCACTATCCTCAACCCTCAATGGCACATGGAAACAATGGCACAGTCCACATCCCCCAAACAATATCTGCATCACTGCAGCTGTCATTGGCATCACTGGAAAGCAAGTCAGGCTACACCATGCATCACACGATATGGCCAACAAACACATCTACAATGTTAAACTAACTCCCTTCTCATCCACAGGTCCTGCTGCCACATGCCAGCGGATGCCAGGGTCAGACAACCCTCCCCAGGATGAAGGCCCCAGTGGATGTCCGGATAGTGACAACTTGCCTGGCCCATCAGGGATGACTGGTCAGTCCATATCCGGCAACCCCACCCTGGACACACCCTGGACACACCGGACTCCCCCTCCCATGTGGTAACCACACCTTAGCCAAGCTCACCTCCCCAAACCAGTGCCCCAGGGACGGCTCAATCATAAGTGTGCACCACAGTGCAGGGGCCAGAGTCAAGGTCACACACTCAGGGCAATGAAGGTCCAGGTGCTAATGGGACTGGGCACACTGTGGGAGGGGACCTGTAGTCCAAGGGACAGGGCAGGCACAACAACAGACTGCCCAGGCAGCCCTCTCCCAAATCCTGTGAGCATACTACCAAACCCAGAAAACGATGGGCCAGATACTCACCACCATGCAGGAGAACCAAAGGCTGCCGGGAGAACACCATCAGGAGGCAATGCAGCAGTGGCAGGCCCTCAATGAAACCATGGCCACCATTGCAGGGGTGCTCAAGGAACTGACCAGCATCCTGCGTGAGTCCTCCACCCATCAGCAAACCCCTTCCACTAGCCACATCCCAACAGAGCCCTCCACTACAGCGGCAGCTAGTGGAATGAAGGCCATGCCTAAGGACCCGCAGACCACCAGCATCCCTCTCCCAGTAGCTGAGGGAGCCCCTTGCAAGTGATGTCATTCAACCAGACATTCTGCAGGAACTGATGCCAAGACCAACACCACCACCAGGAAGTGACCCTCTCCTGAACTTTCTCTCTTGTTTGCCACAGAGACACCCTGTTGACTGTCCACTGTCATCTCTCCATTCTCTCATGGCCCCCTATACTGAACCCTGACTACACACAGCTGGCCAGACAACTCATCACCCACCATGACCCCACATATCCCCCTTGCTTGTGTCAGTCATAAATAAACACTATTGAGGACAGCTGCTGTCTACTTGCTTTATTGAAAGAAGTAACATTTACTGTGGCATTGCATGTTTAACTGTCAACCCATTGTTCTGCCAAAGTATGTGTAAGTGATAGAAGGGGGACCAATAAGCAGCGTGGATGATAGTGGAGCAAGTAGGGTCTGGACACATGTGTCAAGGGAGGTAATAGGTGATGCAGTAACCAGAGTGCATCACACCAATGCCCTGCAAGTAGAACAACACAGGAACAACATTTACTATAGGAGTTAAAAATGTCCATAAAACCCACATGCACCACAATAACTATGTACCAAGGGTGATTTGGCAAGTGTCAGCTCTGGCCATGTGTCTATGTGAGACCCACATTACCAAGACAACCATACCCAGTGGTCCCTTCATACCAGCAGACAAAGCTAAACACAAGGCATGTACTACAGTCAAACAGTAATATTGCACTGCCTCCCAAGGTGTACTCTTAGGAGGGGCAGCAATACTGTTGACACCACAATGTGTAGCACACACATTGCAGTTGAAGCAGCAGTACAGGGAACAATGGTAAAGCACAAACATGTCACATGTGAAGCAACACAAAAGCAGGGAGATGATTGAACTGAAATGTGTACAGTAACAACCCCACTGATGGTGACAAGTGACTCCGCCAACCCACCAACAGGCAGGACTGAACCCAATTACACCAGTGCTAAGACACCAGGAGGATCAATGTCAGAAGGCAGCCAGGAGCACAGGTCACACTACATACCCCTGACACATACCTGTAGCTCAGTGAAAGTATTGTCGTATCAACTCTGCTCTGGAGTCAGCTGCATCCTCATCCTCATCATCCTCTTCACTACCTATGTCCCCTTCATCAGCCACTGGCCCAGCTGCCACCTCTTCTGCATCCAGCAATGGAATGTGATGTCTCAGGGCCAGATTGTGTACAAAGCAGCAGGCAACAACGATCTGGCACACTTTCTGTGGTATGCAGAGTAGGGCACCTCCAGAGATGTCTAGACACCGGAATCTGGCCTTTAATAGCCAGAAGGTTCTCTCAATCACACACCTTGGGCCTGATTACAACTTTGGAGGACGGTGTTAATCCGTCCCAAATGTGACGGATATACCACCTACCGTATTACGAGTTCCATAGGATATAATGGAGTCGTAATACGGTAGGTGGTATATCCGTCACTTTTGGGACGGATTAACACCGTCCTCCAAAGTTGTAATCAGGCCCCTTGTCCTATTGTGGGCCTCATTGAAACGGTGGTCAGCATCTGTAGCCGGATGTCTCACAGGTGTCAGTAGCCAGGGAAGCTTGGAATAGCCTGAGGCACCTGTGTGCACATAGGCAGGAACCATGTCAAGACCAGGAGGGGGATAGGCCAGGGTGTGAAGAGAGTTAAGTATACTGGGGTACACATATATTTGAATACATACTAATATGCGAGGCTCAGTCCCTCTGTAGTGGTGCCATCATGTGTGGGACGTTGCTGGTCCGCAGAATGTAGGAGTCATGCACGGACCCTGGGAACTTGTGAGATAATTTGGTCAACGAGCCACCACCTGTACATTGATAGAATAGCAATTTTTATGGTTCCTGAACACTTGTTCATTCCTCCTGGGTGGCACCAAGTCAATGTGTGTGTCATCTATGCCCCCATCACGAGGTACATGTGCAAAATCGTAGAAGCCACTTTTAATGGTGGCTAAGTCAGCACGTTGGGGGAGCCTGATGCAGAAGGGCAGATGTCTCAACAGGGCAAGCAGCACATCCCTCAACACGTTACAGCTGAGACATCCCTGCTGCCAAACACACTATCATCTGGAACGACCCTGTGGCAAGAAAGTGGCACCTTCCTGCACAAAAACAATCACGAGAGACGCTTTCCTCTTTCTGTGTGTGCTGCAGAATGCAGCACAGGTAGAAAGAATAAAAACAAGGAGAAATAAAGGTATTTTCCTTGTTGCGCCTCCCTTGTGCATCCCCTGACGAGGCATGGGATTTTTGAACCATTCCCAGCTTTACGAAATCTCATAAATCTAGGAATGTTGCAAGTTCCAAGGGTGTTACATGGGAACACCCTCTGTAACTCTAATGGCACGCCTCACTGCTGTGCCTCAACGCAGTAACTTGTGCTGCATTGCCTCAGTCAATATTTACAAGAACATGAAAAGCCACACGGGATGGTTTTACGTGACCTTGTAAAAATAGCCATGCAGTGTGCACCGCTAGAATGTCACTAAAAGTGATGTTCTGGTGGCGCAGAAGGGCCTGCAAATAAGTCCCTAAGTTTATAACATACATAATCCACAAAGGGCATTTGTAAGTTGTATCTTTACATCCACTCTCTGGGCAGAATCTCTGCATTCGGGGTGGAGTTTCTGCACTCGGGGTGGAATCTCCACACTCGGAGTGGAGATTCCACACTCGGGGTAGAGGAAGCTTACTTTCATCATGACACACTTGTGTCAGTGCCTACCATCCCCCCACCCAGCTCCAGCTGAAACTCCTTAGACCAAAATCCATTGCCAGTCTTGCTGCAAACATAAAAGCAGTGTTGCCACAACAAACCCTTTCAGACCTCTCAACATGTCTTTGAATGTGTTTGTTGGTTTGCCCCTTGCCATGCAGCAAAGGAGGAGGAGAAGAGTAGAGAGGATTTTTAGACAAAGGATAAACTTCTTTGGGATGTCCAGCAAAGATGTCAGGGCCAGATACCATTTTTCCTCGATGTCATCTTGGAGATGGTTAGTGAGTGGGAGTAAGATCTTGACTCTGTGACTTGCCACTCCGATGCCATCACAGCCAATGTCAAATCCTAGCAGCTCTCCTTTCTTTTGCTAAGGGGTTGTTTCAGAGGGTCTCTGGTGATCTTGTGGGCATTACTCAGGCAAGCCAATCCTGATGCTTGCTTCAGATGCTGAGCTGCATCAATAGAAGAGTCGATCCCCACATATGGCTGCCCCATACACTGGTCAGAAGGCAAAAGGTGGCTAGGGATTTCTACCTCTTTTCCCGCTCCCATGTGTGCTAGGTACAATTGATTTTACCCATGTGGCTCTTTAGCCACCTCGCCACAATGCATACATCTTCTGCAACAGACACACCTGACACTCCATCAACAGGCAGGGTGTCTGTGATGCCAGTGGTAGTTTTACTGATGAGCATGCAGTGTTCCCAGGTAGTACCCATGAAAGCTATGTATTCTGCACATCATGTCTTGCCTGGTGGATGGTAGTAGGAGAATCTGGCAACATGGGGCTACTGGGTAAGTACATAGCACCATACAAGTCTGATATGTATAAATGTTTTTAATATACAGAACCAATATACAGCACTAATCCTGATGCCACATTCATGTCCCCAACAGAGCAAGAGGAACACGTACAAATATTACCTCATTTTCCTCCTCAGGTGATGCAGCATATGCACACTCTACTAATTTCCTCACACCATACAGACGTGCAACCACTGTACCTCCGCGGAGGTACAATATGGCACACACACATACACGAGCCACCAAAGAGCGCAGTTTGGTCTCCCGGAGACAAGATTCAGATGTATTGACTGTACAGGGTAGTGCTGCTGTACTCCTCAAGTTGTGTTCAAGATTATAGTAGCTTGTTGTGTGTTGCACACATAGCAGTAAATCATGGCTTACCCATACCTCTGGGCCCTAAGCAAGGTCTGAACTGGGGCAACCGGGCTATTGTAAAAAACAGAGGGCAGGCTTTGTAGGTGTTTGAGCAGCTGGTTGACAATTTTTTCACCGTAGCAACCTGTTGTATTGCGCCCTTCCTGTGGTTTGCAGTCTGTTGTCAATGATGATAATTGTACCGTTAACATTCTGTCCATCCTGAGGCTACTTTGTAAGCCATATATAATATCTGGAAACAACAGCCATTGACAAGAGTGAAAAAATTGGCTATGTAATACGTTATGTGCACATGTCAGTAATTAGTTTGGACAACAGCTGTAAGGGCTCCTTTACCTCAGAGGATTAAATGTCAGCGCATGTGTGAGACTGCCTTGGACACTTTGACAATAGAGGCCTGATTCACAAAGGGCCTCTCTGTTGACAGTTGTGGGGGAGTCTCCGTACTCAGTGCAGAATCACTGCAATGAGATTTCTCAGGGCAGAGATTGCACTCCAAGTGCAGAGGCCTTTGTGAATCAAGTCCCTTGTATGTGGGTGTGCTGCAAATTATGAGGCAGTGTGGCCATATGTCTTTCATATGTACACCATGGCTCAACTGGACCTGTGTAATGACATAGGTACCCCATGCTCATGTCTGACATGTTTGGCAGTCCATGTGTGATGTTCCACTCCAGGCCTGTTGGTACTTTTTGTGGAAACTAGGACTTGTGTTGCTGTTTCGCTATGGAATGAAAAAAAAATACAAATTCCAGAATTCAATGTGATCATCTGGGGTGGATCAGCACATCATGAATGGACCTGGGAAACTTGGCAGGGCTGTGTGATTAGAAACTGTGTCCCTCGTGAATCCAACTAACACCTACAGGCCCCATTCAAAAATGGCTGGGCAATTTTTATTGTGTGTAATGCAGAATGCTTCACACATGCAGGTCTAATGTACTCCTATCATTATATGTAATCTCTCGTGCTAACTTAGCAGGCACCTTCTGAGATACATGATATTGAGTGGCTGCCACTGTCGGAGCTGATATTATTGAACTAACATTCCCCACCCCCTCTTATGACACATCTAGGCCCCTCGCAGGTACAAAGACACAATACCCTTCAGCATGGAGCAAATTAACTCCAGACGTTATTGTGAGCTGTAGCATCATCTGTTCCTCTGGGCCCACATAATGCAGAGGGTCGCTATCATGCTCTCTCTCAGTTAGTATGTATGGGTGACTTGTCCTCAGGTCCCTCAGCCATGTTGGGGGAGGTGGGTTCAACAGTGCAGGAGGATGGCAAAGGATCTTGTTTAGAGGTGAGGATGACCTAGAATGACCATACCATGGATGCCTGCACCTCCTTGTATTGAAGGGCATTTGGAGTGCTGCTCTCTACTGATGAAGGATGAAATCCAGAAAGACATGTATGGGCCTGATTCACAATGATCCCCCGCATCCTCGTTGTGGAGATTCTGCCCTCAGTTCAATGACTCCCCCATGACAGAGGGGCCTCCCCAACAAATCTGGAGCCCTTTGTGAGTCAAGTCCTATTATTATTAGTCTAGGGATAAACAGCACTACCTGCCCCAACTTTGGTGAAACACTACAGTCAATTTTGATGCAAGTGCAAAATGTGGGAACATTGTGGTGGGATGTGATGTAGTGTGTACCCAAACACTCTTCCCTTCCTGAATTTAACTTCCTGCCCTTGTTAAAAAAAAACCTTTGTTTTCTGACCCAAATGTCGGATGTGAGAGTATGCCCCGGATGTGGAAACCCTGCAATCTGACCGGAGACTTTTAAAACTGGCTAGAACCCATCATTTTCAAACAGGAAATGACAAACAGGAAACACAAGGCACAAAGTTCATGACAGGTAGTTGCATGCAGCCATTTTATGCTCATTCTGAGTGATCCTCCCCTCCAAAGAAGATCCTCTGCCATCCTGCTACTCTGTTTGACCAAACTTCCCCCCAAAATGGCTGAGGGACTTGATGACAAGGCACCCCCCATTCAGTGAAGGTGAATTGAGCATATTAGCTGGAGGGGTGCTTGATAATTACCCTCAGCTTTATGGGGGGCAAAGGACCAGCTGAGCAATGAAGCACACACCAGCCTCTGGGCTGACATTGCTGCGTGCTGCAGTGCTGTGGGTGTGTACCACCTGCAGGCCAAAACCAGCCAGACGCAATGGGAAGACATGAAACACCGGGCACAAATCAAGGCTCTGGAAATATTGGAAATGTTCTCGCAGCTGCATGTGCACAGGGCCACCTTATGTCACTGTGCAGGATGGTCCTAAGGGCATCCTGGCTGAGCAGTGGTGACCTGGTAAGTGCATGATCTGCTTTATGTGTCTGGTAGTATAGTACCTTGCAGCCACCACCTGGAACACCCCTCCTCTCCACATCAGACAAACCACCTCCCTCCTCAGCTTCATTAAGGAATTGAAGACATGGCTTTTCTAATAACCACCTCACCGGTATACGCTACTCCTCCCCCCAAGCACCTTGAGACCCTAACGGGTGAGTAGTTGTGCTTTACAAGCACTGATTGATTGATTGGTAGTATGTGAGTGGTGACAGAGCTGTACCATCATGTGTCTCATGTCACCTTCATGTAATCTGAGCGACTGCTGCAGTAGTCATAAGGCAAGTGCCTCATTGGAGCACATTGAATGCACTAACCAGAGTGCATTCTGAGACTTATATGTGTTCTGAACACAACTGGGGAATTAACCCTCACACCTGCATCTGAAAGAGTAAATGCACTGCTAAAACCATGATTGGTGAACCAAGGGCCTCATAACTGCTGTGTGCAATGTGGAAGGAATGGTCCAAACAATGTCCAGTGTGGGAGCGAAAGCACTTTGTGTGTTGGATGCTGTATGATGCATGCTTTTTGTGTGTGTTTTTTCAGGGTAAAATATAATATTATGTGCCATTAAGTAAAGGCTGACTTTGTCATACTTGTCTCACTCAAAATGGTACCAACATTTCCAAGGGGGACGAAATACATGCATCATCCCAACAGTGATTCGTATGTCATTTGCAATGTCTAGGTAGCTGTACTAACTATGCACATGTGCTAACCAATGTACAGCACCAACAAAGTAGTCTTGACATGCTAAATGTGGCACTTGCCATGTAGAGTGTCTGATGGTTTCAAGGAATATTCAAACACTTAGATTCACATCTCAGTAAATGTCAAATCCAAGGCCTCGTTGGTATATGCACACCCAACTCAGCATTTGTGTTGTGTTAGACAATGCTACACAAAAGATGACATTTGATAGCAAGTGTATTACTGCTGAGACTGCACACTACAAGAGAATCCTAGATCCATGCCTAGGTGTCGATATATCCATCCAAATTTAGCTCTTATCTCCAATTGTAGAATGATGTTGGAAGATGACTATTTTGCAATGTCAGGGAACACTGATTGCAATAATGCTGAAGGTGAGGGTTAGTCAGTACAATAGTGTATACTTTCTGAAATTGTGAAAGACGTCAATGTCTGAGTGAATTCAGGACATCACAGTGATAGTACACATACTTTTGGTTCCAAGATACATCTAATTGGTTATTAAGATCAAAGGAGAACAAAGTATGCACTTATTTCATGTTGTTACGTGCTTTGACTTGTACAACAACTACATAATGTTTCAACTTTTATTTCAGTGGACCTGGCTGGCCAAGAACATCTGGAACAGGACCAGGGGCAGGGAGGGACATCCTTGAGGCCCCCCTTTCATCAGGACATACAGCTGCAACCCCTGCCACTAGTCCAGTTTCAAGTCGATTGCCAGATGAACTGAGGGAAATCTCTCCCCCCAAAACCCCAAACCCCTATGTGAGACCCAAACCCCTCCCTGTATTGTCATTCCTGTGGCTACATCGAGGAAGTGATGGGACATCTGATGGGGAGCCAAATATGTCCTTTTGGATCCGACTGAAGATCTTTGATGAACTGCGTAGGTTCCTAGAGGAACATGCAAGAGACGTGGCTACCCTCAATGCCACCATTACTTCCTTGGGTGCCCCCATGTTGTCTGCCTTGATCCAGTGTCCCTTCCAAGCCACCCTCCATGTCACCCTGTACATCTACCCACACTGTTCCCCCTCATACCCCTCATGTTTCATACTCCTGTGGGGTGTCTGGTCCTATACTGGCCAGCTAAGAGGAGGCCACAGAGGCAGAGGATCTCCACATCATGGAAAAAGAAGATGACGAGGATGTCCAGCGCCAGGACCATGTTTGGAGTGTGAGCAATATGTTTCTCCCTTGTATATAGCTTGGTTCCTCTGACGCATCCTGACGTGTTTAATTTATTTTCTCCAGCCCTCCAAGTCCCCTTGCCTATTCTGTCTGAAGATCATTATTTGATTACCTTTCTCTCTTTCCCATGAACTGCTATTTAATTGCAGTTATTTGTACAGGATAATTTATAAAGTGTTTTTTCAATAAATTATTGGTTAATTCATTGGATATTGTGGATTCAAAGTATGGAAGTATACATCGGGAGTGGTATAGCGATGCTTTCCACAGATGGTCCTACAAATCTACAAGTCTCACTCACACACATTTATCCCCAAATCTATGTCCTACCGTCAGGGTAACCAATTGACCATCATCACATGTTACGCAACTCAGTATTGACTTGTGAGGTATATCTTTTAATCAGCATTTATTGGGGTTAGCATATTTTACAGTGATCATGGGGCTCTCTCTTGTGAATCGCTGTTAGTAAGTGCGTTTACTGTGTTGGTGTCATCTTACTGGTGAGTGTGGTGCATATGACTGCACAGGTGGGGGAGGTGCCTGGACAGAGGATGGGTGTGCCTGTTTAGATGGGGGAGGTGCCTGGACAGGTGATGATTATGGCTGCACAGGTTGGAATGTGACTGGACAGGAGGGGGCGTGACTGTGCAGGGGGGCATGTGCAATGGGGGTGCTGCCTGTGAAGGTTGGGTGGTGCCTGTACAGGTTGTGGTACAGGTGTCTGGGTGTGATGTGGTGCAAGTAGATGTGCTGGGTCCCGGTCCCCTCCATGTGTTGATCGTGAAGGAAGACTTTGGATCAGTTTCAGCATGCCCTCCATCATCTTCATGTCCAAGGAATGCTGTCTTGCACTCTCTTCCGTATGAATGGTTATGATGTAATTTATCTTCTTTGCCATGTCTTGGCAAGATATATCCATCCTGTCCAAAACCTGGGCCGGTATGTTGACCATCTGTAGGCATTGGCATGTGGCCTGTAGTGAGTCTGAAATGTCAGACAGAGTAGCCCCAAATGGTATGAATGTCCTGCCTCACATCAGCCTCATCCCATTAGTCACCATGACCATCTGGAATGGTCTAAAATTTGACCCTCAGGCCCACCGGCTGGGTGAGGGGTGTTAGTTGGGAGGCTGTGGGGATGAGATTTGTGCCTAGGGACTACCTGCTTCACACCAGAAGTAGTAGGTCCCTCAGATGGTGGAGAGAAGGCCTGGGATGCACTGCCATGTGAGAGTTGTGAATGGGAACCAACATGTCTGACCTAGACATGAGGGCTGTGAGGGGTTACTGCTTGTGTTGGGGTAGCTGAATGCTGTGGTTGGTTGGCTGACTACTGGGAATGGGCAAATCATTAGGGGTGGAGTGGGAGGCACTATGCTGGCCAGAGGAGGTGGGGGCTTAGATGTTTTGCTGAGTGGCCCAACAATGGTGGCCAGGGGAACAGACTCATTATCCTCTGCAAACAGTGCCAGATCTTCTTCATACTCCTCTACTTCCTTTTCATACTTCTCTACTTCCTCCTCCTCTTGTGCATCACTGGTAGCTGACAAGGCTGAGTGGAAGAGGATTGGGTTCTCTCCTTCGATTGTCCATCACTTGCCACTAGTAGATGTTCTTTCTTCCAGAACTGATTCATTATCCTCAGCACCTAAACGACTGAGGTTGCAACAGGATAAGTATTTGACATAGAATATCATGTGGTGTAATGCAAGTGTTGATTCAAATGATCTTTGCATCTTCTACATGTGACCTGGTTTGTGTACACCTACACGTGACAGCTCACACTGTAGCATTGAGGTGTTAAATGCAGATGTGCAATGCAAAAGCAAACTTACCAGCTCCAAACATAGCTCTGTGTAATCTTGAGATCCCCCCCATGATGTCATCTGCTGAACCTGGCTCCTCCAATGTGTAGCAGAAGATGTGGTCCTCAATCCTGAGAAGGAAGTGACACCATACTTAATGATCTGCATGAATTATATATGAACATGCACACTTGACACACACATCACTGATTATATTGAGAACATGTTACACAGGAACTTCAGATGCTATGGAAAAGTGGCCATATCCGCTAATGCGCTTCCACAAGGGTTTGGTTATTGTGCATGAATAGGGAATCAATAGTTTACAACACTATATGGCAAGCTTACCTGACAGACGAATGGCAGTGGGTTTGACTGCTGCAGCCAGGATGTCTCCCAAATCCCTGGATGGAGCCATCTGTATCACTGAGGAAGACTTGCCAGCAGCTGTAATGTGACATACATGTCCATATTTAAGTGCAAAGGATGAGGGTTCTGATTTTACATATCTTAGATATAGACCAGTGATCTGCAATTTAATAGGGGGGTGCATGTGGCCCTCCTGACCAGAACTGGGCAGCTGTTAACTCAACACAGCACTAACATCAACCAAATATCACATTAACAGGCAAATGTGTATTTGAAGGTTACTGATAGTTAAAGGAAGGAAGTAACTGGGGAGTCCTGCACCGCCTACCTTTGGATACACCTTCATTTTTAACATGCAGACCTGTTTCACCTTTGCACATCAGATAAGGTCAGTGCATTGCAGTGTACAATTTTGATATGTATAGTTATCTACCAAGATTTGGGTACCATTAATTTTCCCCCGCCCCAGGATAACAATGCCCATTGTGGACTGGAAGGTCAAACGTTTCTGGTGTGCACTTTTTGGGTAGCCTCTGTTATACATGAACAACATCATATTCTATTTTACCTGACACTGTATAAGGTTTTTTACAATGCATATCCTGAAGTCATGTATTTTAAGGTCCACTTATATATGTGATTATGGAGGAAGAGAAGGCAAAGTGAAAATCAATATTTGGCTAGGATCACACAATTTGGTCAAGTGGAAAAGCTGCAATGATCCCTGCTTTTACTGGTTTCACGTTGTGCAGTTCATCCACCAGATGTATATGCTTAATTTCCTCTACACCTACCTTACCAGCCCCAACCCCCCTTACCAACCGCAACCGTAATGGCATCATCACGGCTCTCATCTGCATCAATTACCATGCATTTTGAGCCCTGGGATTTTATTAGTGAATATCCATGTAATGGACTTTCAACCGTGTTGTGGTTACTCCTGTCCATAAGAAACTTGAGGGCATATTTATGAGCCCCTAGCATCCCCGGACCATCACTTTTTATGACGCTCTGGCGGCACACAGTTCAAAATCATATCTATCAATCAATCAATCATTAACATTTATAAAGCGCGCTACTCACCCGTGCGGGTCTCAAGGCGCTAGGGGAAAGGGGGGGTTACTGCTGCTCGAAAAGCCAGGTTTTTAGGAGTCTCCGGAATGCGGAGTGGTCCTGGGTGGTCCTGAGGCTGGTGGGGAGGGAGTTCCAGGTCTTGGCTGCCAGGAAGGAGAAAGACCTCCCACCCGCCGTGGAGCGGCAGATGCGAGGGACGGCAGCGAGCGCGAGGCCAGAGGAACGGAGGAGGCGGGTGGGGACGTAGAAGCTGAGGCGTCGATTGAGGTATTCCGGTCCCTTGTTGTGGAGGGCTTTGTGTGCGTGGGTGAGAAGTCGAAAGGTGATCCTTTTGCTGACTGGGAGCCAATGCAGGTGTCTCAGGTGTGCGGAGATGTGGCTGTTGCGGGGTACGTCGAGGATGAGGCGGGCCGAGGCGTTTTGAATGCGTTGCAGGCGTTTTTGGAGTTTGGCGGTGGTCCCAGCGTAGAGGGTGTTGCCGTAGTCCAGGCGGCTCGTGACGAGGGCGTGGGTCATGGTTTTTCTAGTGTCTGCGGGGATCCAGCGGAAGATCTTGCGGAGCATGCGGAGGGGGAGGAAGCAGGCGGAGGACAGGGTGTTGATTTGCTTGGTCATGGTGAGAAGAGGGTCCAAGATTAAGCCGAGGTTGCGGGCGTGGTCTGCGGGGGTCGGTGCGGTGCCGAGGGCCATGGGCCAGCAGGAGTCGTCCCAAGCGGATGGGGTGTTGCCGAGGATGAGGACTTCCGTTTTGTCAGAGTTCAGCTTTAGGCGGCTGAGCCTCATCCAGTCTGCGACGTACTTCATACCCTCTTGTAGGTTGGTCTTGGCGCTGGCGGGGTCCTTGGTGAGGGAGAGTATAAGTTGGGTGTCGTCGGCATAGGAGGTGATGATGATGTCGTGCTTGCGTACGATGTCGGCGAGGGGGCTCATGTAGACATTGAAGAATGTCGGGCTGAGCGATGAGCCTTGAGGTACGCCGCAGATGATCTCGGTGGGGTCTGAGCGAAACGGTGGGAGGTAAACTCTTTGGGAACGGTTTGAGAGGAAGGAGGCGATCCAGTCCAGAGCCTGGCCTTGGATCCCGGTGGAGCGGAGGCGGGTGATTAGGGTGCGGTGACAGACGGTGTCGAAGGCAGCCGAGAGGTCGAGGAGGATGAGGGCGACTGTTTCACCGTTGTCCATCAGGGTTCTGATGTCGTCTGTGACTGAGATGAGGGCGGTTTCCGTGCTGTGGTTGGTTCGGAATCCGGTTTGTGAAGGGTCGAGCAGGTTGTTGTTTTCCAGGAAGGTGGTCAGCTGTTTGTTGACGGTCTTCTCTATTACCTTGGCTGGGAAGGGCAGGAGAGAGATGGGGCGGAAGTTTTTCAGGTCGCTCGGGTCAGCCGTAGGTTTCTTTAGTAGGGCGTTGACTTCGGCGTGTTTCCAGCATTCGGGGAAGGTAGCAGAAGAAAAAGAAGAGTTGATGACGGCCTGGAGGTGCGGGGCGATGATGTCGTCGGCTTTATTAAAGATGAAGTGAGGGCAGGGGTCCGAAGGGGCGCCGGAGTGGATAGAGTTCATGATGGATTTGGTTTCTTCAGTGTTGATGTGGGTCCAGTCGTTGAGGGTGATGGCCGGGGGTGCGGGTTCGGTGATGCTTGGTTGGGTCTGGCGTCCGAAGCTGTCGTGGAGGTCGCTGATCTTGCGATGGAAGAAGGTGGCGAGGGATTCGCACAAATCATGTGAGGGCGTGACGGCGTTGGCGTTGGAGTTGGAGAACTCCTTGACGTTGCTAAAAAGTTCTCTGCTGTTGTGGCTGTTTTTGTCCAGTCTGTCGGTGAAAAAGTTCCTTTTGGCAGCGCGGGTCAGGTGGTGATGTTCGCGGGTAGCGTTCTTGAGGGCGGTCATGTTGTCAGCGGCGTGGTCCTTGCGCCAGGCCTTCTCGAGGGCACGACAAGTTTTCTTTGATTCTTTGAGGGTGTCAGAGAACCAGAGAGGTTTTTTGGTGTTGGCCTGTCGATGCGTGCGTTTGAGGGGAGCAAGGTTGTCTGCGCAGTTGAAGATCCAGTTTGTGAGGCTGAGGGCTGCGTCGTTGGGGTCAGTGGTGAGGGTGGGTTGGTTGGCGGCGAGTGCGGAGAAGAGTTGCTCTTCGGGGATCTTGTTCCACTGTCGACGAGGGATGGGTTGAGTGCGGAGGTGGCGGGTCTCGCGTCGGAATGTGAAGTGGACACAGCTGTGGTCGGTCCAGTGTAGAGCGGAGGTGTGGCTGAAAAAGATGTGTTTGCTGGCGGAGAAGATAGGGTCAAGCGTGTGTCCGGCGATGTGGGTGGCAGTGTTCACCAGTTGCTTGAGGCCGAGGTTGGCGAGGTTGTCGAGCAGGGCGGTGGTGTTAGGGTTGTTGTTCTGTTCCAGATGGAAGTTCAGGTCGCCTAGGAGGATGTAATCCGGCGAGGCGAGGGCGTGCGGGGAGATTAAATCGGCGATGGCGTCGCTGAAAGGGGCACGCGGTCCGGGGGGACGGTAGACGAGGGATCCTCTGAGGGTGGTCCTGGGGTCGGTGCGAATCTGAAAGTGCAGATGTTCAGTGGCGAGAGAGGTGTCTTCGGTGGAGGTGGTGACGCTGATGGAGTCTTTGAAGACGATGGCGATACCTCCTCCTACTTGGTTGGTGCGGTCTTTTCTGGAGATCTTGTAGCCTTCGGGGATGGCAGTGGCGATGTCTGGAGCTGATGAGGCGTTCATCCAGGTTTCCGTGATGAAGGCTACGTCCGGAGCTGTGGAGACCAGGAGGTCCCAGAGTTCAACGGCGTGTTTGTGGACAGAGCGAGCGTTGACCAGGATGCATTTGAGGTGGTTGATGGCGCGTGGGCTGGTGGTCGTGGTAGTTGCGTGGTGGAAGATGCGTTTGTAGGAGTTACAGGCGAAGGGTCCATGCGTGTGTTTGGGGTGGGCTTGGAAGCAGGTGTTGGAGCACCCGGGGTTGAGGGCGTGGAGGGTGGTGGGGTCCTAGCGGGTCAGCGGTGTACGGGAGAGCTGGGGACCAGGGGTCATGGCGCTGGGCGAGGGCCAGGCGCGGATGGGCGCAGACGGGCTTGCCCTCTGGCCGCCATAAGAGGGAGGAGGGGGGGAGGGGTCAGCTGGGGGCGAATGGGAGCTGGGGGCGTGCAGGAGGTCACGGCGGGAAAGCGCGAGGGAGGGGGGGACAGGTAGAGTGAGAAGAGCTGGGGGAGGGGGGTTTAAGGGTGGAGGGGGGTGAGTGTTAGAGTTTTAGGAGAATAGGGAGATAGATAGGAGTAGGGTTGAGAAGATAGGGGAGGGGGGGTGGTAGAGGTGCGTGAGGGTGAGAGGTAGAGTGAGAGGATAGAGAGATAGGTAACAGAGGGGGTGTCGGGACGGGGGGAGAGATAGGGAAATAGATAGATGGAGAAATAGGTGGAGAGATAGAAAAATAGGTAGATAGGAGGAGGGGGTGAGTGAGGGAGTTAGATGGAGGGATAGGTAGAGGAGTGAGGGAGGCAGGTAGCGAAAGGGTAGATAGGGGTGATAGTGAGGGGGAGGCGAGTGAGGGAGGGGGGTGAGGCAGGAGCAGGAGGGCAGAGACAGGGGCGGGAAGAGACAGAAGTCGGAGAAAAACCGAAGAACAGAAGAACAGAAGAGAAGAACACAGAGGAAGATACAGGAGGCGAAGAAGCAGAAGAGCAGAAGAACACAGAAGAACAGAAGAGAAGAACACAGAAGACCAGAAGAACACAGAAGAACAGAAGAGAAGAACACAGAAGAACCGAAGAACACAGAGGAAGATGCAGGGGACGAAGAAGCAGAAGAGCAGACGAACAGAAGATCACCAAAGAAGATACAGAAGACGAAGAGCAGAAGGCAGAAGACCACAGAACAAGATGAGAAAGAAGAGAGGCGACAGGAGAGGCTGAGGAGCACACAGAAGAAGAGAGAAGACGGGGAAAAGAAGAGTACAGAAGAAGATTGCAGAGAAGGAGCGAGGAGGAAGAGACAGAGAGGAGGAAAAGAAGCAGGAGCAGGAGAGAGGGTGAGTAGCGCGGGGCAGGGCGAGGGGCTGGGAGGTGGGGGGTACTTACTGTGAGGTGGGTCTCAGGAACTCAGGAACCTGGAGGAGCTGGAGGAGCTGCAGCGGCAGGGGGAGCGACCTACCCTTGGGTCAAGGGTCGCTACCACTGTCGCGCAGCGGCCGCCATAAGAGGGAGGAGGGGGGGGAGGGGTCAGCTGGGGGCGAATGGGAGCTAGGGGGCGGGGGCGTGCAGGAGGTCGCGGCGGGAAATCGCGAGGGAGGGGGGACAGGTAGAGTGAGAAGAGCTGGGGGAGGGGGGTTTAAGGGTGGAGGGGGGTGAGTGTTAGAG
Organism: Pleurodeles waltl; assembly: GCF_031143425.1. Classification (NCBI taxonomy): domain Eukaryota; kingdom Metazoa; phylum Chordata; class Amphibia; order Caudata; family Salamandridae; genus Pleurodeles; species Pleurodeles waltl. The sequence continues at coordinate 1,059,003,648 of NC_090444.1, read as the reverse complement.
TTTTAGGAGAATAGGGAGATAGATAGGAGTAGGGTTGAGAAGATAGGGGAGGGGGGGTGGTAGAGGTGGGTGAGGGTGATCAGTAGAGTGAGAGGATAGGAAGATAGGTAACAGGGGGGGTGTCGGGACGGGGGAGAGATAGGGAAATAGATAGATGGAGAAATTGGTGGAGATATAGAAAAATAGGTAGATAGGAGGAGGGGGTGAGTGAGGGAGTTAGATGGAGGGATAGGTAGAGGAGTGAGGGAGGCAGGTAGCGAAAGGGTAGATAGGGGTGATAGTGAGGGGGAGGCGAGTGAGGGAGGGGGGTGAGGCAGGAGCAGGAGGGCAGAGACAGGGGCGGGAAGAGACAGAAGTCGGAGAAAAACAGAAGAACAGAAGAGAAGAACACAGAGGAAGATATAGGAGGCGAAGAAGCAGAAGAGCAGAAAAACACAGAAGAACAGAAGAGAAGAACATAGAAGACCGGAAGAACACAGAAGAACAGAAGAGAAGAACACAGAAGAACCGAAGAACACAGAGGAAGATGCAGGGGACGAAGAAGCAGAAGAGCAGACGAACAGAAGATCACCAAAGAAGATACAGAAGACGAAGAGCAGAAGGCAGAAGACCACAGAACAAGATGAGGAAGAAGAGAGGCGACAGGAGAGGCTGAGGAGCACACAGAAGAAGAGAGAAGACGGGGAAAAGAAGAGTACAGAAGAAGATTGCAGAGGAGGAGCGAGGAGGAAGAGACAGAGAGGAGGAAAAGAAGCAGGAGCAGGAGAGAGGGTGAGTAGCGCGGGGCAGGGCGAGGGGCTGGGAGGTGGGGGGTACTTACTGTGAGGTGGGTCTCAGGAACTCAGGAACCTGGAGGAGCTGGAGGAGCTGCAGCGGCAGGGGGAGCGACCTACCCTTGGGTCAAGGGTCGCTACCACTGTCGCGCAGCGGCCGCCATAAGAGGGAGGAGGGGGGTAGGGGTCAGCTGGGGGCGAATGGGAGCTGGGGGGCGGGGGCGTGCAGGAGGTCGCGGCGGGAAAGCGCGAGGAAGGGGGGGACAGGTAGAGTGAGAAGAGCTGGGGGAGGGGGGGTTTAAGGGTGGAGGGGGGTGAGTGTTAGAGTTTTAGGAGAATAGTGAGATAGATAGGAGTAGGGTTGAGAAGATAGGGGGGGGTGGTAGAGGTGGGTGAGGGTGAGAGGTAGAGTGAGAGGATAGGAAGATAGGTAACAGAGGGGGTGTCGGGACGGGGGGGAGAGATAGGGAAATAGATAGATGGAGAAATAGGTGGAGAGATAGAAAAATAGGTAGATAGGAGGAGGGGGTGAGTGAGGGAGTTAGATGGAGGGATAGGTAGAGGAGTGAGGGAGGCAGGTAGCGAAAGGGTAGATAGGGGTGATAGTGAGGGGGAGGCGAGTGAGGGAGGGGGGTGAGGCAGGAGCAGGAGGGCAGAGACAGGGGCGGGAAGAGACAGAAGTCGGAGAAAAACCGAAGAACCGAAGAACAGAAGAGAAGAACACAGAGGAAGATACAGGAGGCGAAGAAGCAGAAGAGCAGAAGAACACAGAAGAACAGAAGAGAAGAACACAGAAGACCAGAAGAACACAGAAGAACAGAAGAGAAGAACACAGAAGAACCGAAGAACACAGAGGAAGATGCAGGGGACGAAGAAACAGAAGAGCAGACGAACAGAAGATCACCAAAGAAGATACAGAAGACAAAGAGCAGAAGGCAGAAGACCACAGAACAAGATGAGGAAGAAGAGAGGCGACAGGAGAGGCTGAGGAGCACACAGAAGAAGAGAGAAGACGGGGAAAAGAAGAGTACAGAAGAAGATTGCAGAGGAGGAGCGAGGAGGAAGAGACAGAGAGGAGGAAAAGAAGCAGGAGCAGGAGAGAGGGTGAGTAGCGCGGGGCAGGGCGAGGGGCTGGGAGGTGGGGGGTACTTACTGTGAGGTGGGTCTCAGGAACTCAGGAACCTGGAGGAGCTGGAGGAGCTGCAGCGGCAGGGGGAGCGACCTACCAATGGGTCAAGGGTCGCTACCACTGTCGCGCAGCGGCCGCCATAAGAGGGAGGAGGGAGGGGTCAGCTGGGGGCGAATGGGAGCTGGGGGGCGGGGGCGTGCAGGAGGTCGCGGCGGGAAAGCGAGTGGGAGGGGGGACAGGTAGAGTGAGAAGAGCTGGGGGAGGGGGAGTTCAAGGGTGGAGGGGGGTGAGTGTTAGAGTTTTAGGAGAATAGGGAGATAGATAGGGGTAGGGTTGAGAAGATAGGGGAGGGGGGTGGTAGAGGTGGGTGAGGGTGAGAGGTAGAGTGAGAGGATAGGAAGATAGGTAACAGAGGGGGTGTCGGGACGGGGGGAGAGATAGGGAAATAGATAGATGGAGAAATAGGTGGAGAGATAGAAAAATAGGTAGATAGGAGGAGGGGGTGAGCGAGGGAGTTAGATGGAGGGATAGGTAGAGGAGTGAGGGAGGCAGGTAGCGAAAGGGTAGATAGGGGTGATAGTGAGGGGGAGGCGAGTGAGGGAGGGGGGTGAGGCAGGAGCAGGAGGGCAGAGTCAGGGGCGGGAAGAGACAGAAGTCGGAGAAAAACCGAAGAACAGAAGAGAAGAACACAGAGGAAGATACAGGAGGCGAAGAAGCAGAAGAGCAGAAGAACACAGAAGAACAGAAGAGAAGAACACAGAAGACCAGAAGAACACAGAAGAACAGAAGAGAAGAACACAGAAGAACCGAAGAACACAGAGGAAGATGCAGGGGACGAAGAAGCAGAAGAGCAGACGAACAGAAGATCACCAAAGAAGATACAGAAGACGAAGAGCAGAAGGCAGAGGACCACAGAACAAGATGAGGAAGAAGAGAGGCGACAGGAGAGGCTGAGGAGCACACAGAAGAAGAGAGAAGACGGGGAAAAGAAGAGTACAGAAGATGATTGCAGAGAAGGAGCGAGGAGGAAGAGACAGAGAGGAGGAAAAGAAGCAGGAGAGAGGGTGAGTAGCGCAGGGCAGGGCGAGGGGCTGGGAGGTGGGGGGTACTTACTGTGAGGTGGGTCTCAGGAACTCAGGAACCTGGATGAGCTGGAGGAGCTGCAGCGGCAGGGGGAGCGACCTACCCTTGGGTCAAGGGTCGCTACCACTGTCGTGCACCGGCCGCCATAAGAGGGAGGAGGGGGGGAGGGGTCAGCTGGGGCGAATGGGAGCTGGGGGGCGTGCAGGAGGTCGCGGCTGGAAAGCGCGAGGGAGGGGGGGGACAGGTAGAGTGAGAAGAGCTGGGGGAGGTGGGTTTAAGGGTGGAGGGGGATGAGTGTTAGAGTTTTAGGAGAATAGGGAGATAGATAGGAGTAGGGTTGAGAAGATAGGGGAGTGGGGGTGGTAGAGGTGGGTGAGGGTGAGAGGTAGAGTGAGAGGATAGGAAGATAGGTAACAGAGGGGGTGTCGGGACGGGGGGAGAGATAGGGAAATAGATAGATGGAGAAATAGGTGGAGAGATAGAAAAATAGGTAGATAGGAGGAAGGGGTGAGTGAGGGAGTTAGATGGAGGGATAGGTAGAGGAGTGAGGGAGGCAGGTAGCGAAAGGGTAGATAGGGGTGATAGTGAGGGGGAGGCGAGTGAGGGAGGGGGGTGAGGCAGGAGCAGGAGGGCAGAGACAGGGGCGGGAAGAGACAGAAGTCGGAGAAAAACCAAAGAACAGAAGAACAGAAGAGAAGAACACAGAGGAAGATACAGGAGGTGAAGAAGCAGAAGAGCAGAGGAACACAGAAGAACAGAAGAGAAGAAAAAAGAAGACCAGAAGAACACAGAAGAACAGAAGAGAAGAACACAGAAGAACCGAAGAACACAGAGGAAGATGCAGGGGACGAAGAAGCAGAAGAGCAGACGAACAGAAGATCACCAAAGAAGATACAGAAGACAAAGGGCAGAAGGCAGAAGACCACAGAACAAGATGGGGAAGAAGAGAGGCGACAGGAGAGGCTGAGGAGCACACAGAAGAAGAGAGAAGACGGGGAAAAGAAGAGTACAGAAGAAGATTGCAGAGGAGGAGGAAGAGACAGAGAGGAGGAAAAGAAGCAGGAGAGAGGGTGAGTAGAGCGGGGCAGGGCGAGGGGCTGGGAGGTACTTACTGTGAGGTGGGTCTCAGGAACTCAGGAACCTGGAGGAGCTGCAGCGGCAGGGGGAGCGACCTACCCTTGGGTCAAGGGTCGCTACCACTGTCGCGCAGCGGCCGCCATAAGAGGGAGGAGGGGGGGAGGGGTCAGCTGGGGGCGAATGGGAGCTGGGGGGCGGGGCGTGCAGGAGGTTGCGGCGGGAAAGCGCGAGGGAGTGGGGGGACAGGTAGAGTGAGAAGAGCTGGGGGAGGGGGGTTTAAGGGTGGAGGGGGGTGAGTGTTAGAGTTTTAGGAGAATAGGGAGATAGATAGGAGTAGGGTTGAGAAGATAGGGGAGGGGGGTGGTAGAGGTGGGTGAGGGTGAGAGGTAGAGTGAGAGGATAGGAAGATAGGTAACAGAGGGGGTGTCGGGACGGGGGGAGAGATAGGGAAATAGATAGATGGAGAAATAGGTGGAGAGATAGAAAAATAGGTAGATAGGAGGAGGGGGTGAGTGAGGGAGTTAGATGGAGGGATAGGTAGAGGAGTGAGGGAGGCAGGTAGCGAAAGGGTAGATAGGGGTGATAGTGAGGGGGAGGCGAGTGAGGGAGGGGGGTGAGGCAGGAGCAGGAGGGCAGACACAGGGACGGGAAGAGACAGAAGTCGGAGAAAAACCGCAGAACAGAAGAACAGAAGAGAAGAACACAGAGGAAGATACAGGAGGCGAAGAAGCAGAAGAGCAGAAGAACACAGAAGAACAGAAGAGAAGAACACAGAAGACCAGAAGAACACAGAAGAACAGAAGAGAAGAACACAGAAGAACCGAAGAACACAGAGGAAGATGCAGGGGACGAAGAAGCAGAAGAGCAGACGAACAGAAGATCACCAAGGAAGATACAGATGACGAAGAGCAGAAGGCAGAAGACCACAGAACAAGATGAGGAAGAAGAGAGGTGACAGGAGAGGCTGAGGAGCACACAGAAGAAGAGAGAAGACGGGGAAAAGAAGAGTACAGAAGAAGATTGCAGAGGAGGAGCGAGGAGGAAGAGACAGAGAGGAGGAAAAGAAGCAGGAGAGAGGGTGAGTGGCGTGGGGCAGGGCGAGGGGCTGGGAGGTGGGGGGTACTTACTGTGAGGTGGGTCTCAGGAACTCAGGAACCTGGAGGAGCTGGAGGAGCTGCAGCGGCAGGGGGAGCGACCTACCCTTGGGTCAAGGGTCGCTACCACTGTCGCGCAGCGGTCGCCATAAGAGGGAGGAGGTGGGGAGGGGTCAGCTGGGGGCGAATGGGAGCTGGGGGGCGGGGGCGTGCAGGAGGTCGCGGCGGGAAAGCGCGAGGGAGGGGGGACAGGTAGAATGAGAAGATCTGGGGGAAGGGGGTTTAAGGGTGGAGGGGGGAGAGTGTTAGAGTTTTAGGAGAATAGGGAGATAGATAGGAGTACGGTTGAGAAGATAGGGGAGGGGGGTGGTAGAGGTGGGTGAGGGTGAGAGGTAGAGTGAGAGGATAGGAAGATAGGTAACAGAAGGGGTGTCGGGACGGGGGGAGAGATAGGGAAATAGATAGATGGAGAAATAGGTGGAGAGATAGAAAAATAGGTAGATAGGAGGAGGGGGTGAGTGAGGGAGTTAGATGGGGAGATAGGTAGGAGTGAGGGAGGCAGGTAGCGAAAGGGTAGATAGGGGTGATAGTGAGGGGGAGGCGAGTGAGGGAGGGGGGTGAGGCAGGAGCAGGAGGGCAGAGACAGGGGCGGGAAGAGACAGAAGTCGGAGAAAAACCGAAGAACAGAAGAGAAGAACACAGAGGAAAATACAGGAGGCGAAGAAGCAGAAGAGCAGAAGAACACAGAAGAACAGAAGAGAAGAACACAGAAGACCAGAAGAACACAGAAGAACAGAAGAGAAGAACACAGAAGAACCGCAGAACACAGAGGAAGATGCAGGGGACGAAGAAGCAGAAGAGCAGATGAACAGAAGATCACAAAAGAAGATACAGAAGACGAAGAGCAGAAGGCAGAAGACCACAGAACAAGATGAGGAAGAAGAGAGGCGACAGGAGAGGCTGAGGAGCACACAGAAGAAGAGAGAAGACGGGGAAAAGAAGAGTACATAAGAAGATTGCAGAGGAGGAGCGAGGAGGAAGAGACAGAGAGGAGGAAAAGAAGCAGGAGAGAGGGTGAGTAGCGTGGGGCAGGGCGAGGGGCTGGGAGGTGGGGGGTACTTACTGTGAGGTGGGTCTCAGGAACTCAGGAACCTGGAGGAGCTGCAGCGGCAGGGGGAGCCACCTACCCTTGGGTCAAGGGTCGCTACCACTGCCGCGCAGCGGCCGCCATAAGAGGGAGGAGGGGGGGAGGGGTCAGCTGGGGGCGAATGGGAGCTGGGGGGCGGGGCGTGCAGGAGGTCGCGGCGGGAAAGCGCGAGGGAGGGTGGGACAGGTAGAGTGAGAAGAGCTGGGGGAGGGGGGTTTAAGGGTGGAGGGGGGTGAGTGTTAGAGTTTTAGGAGAATAGGGAGATAGATAGGAGTAGGGTTGAGAAGATAGGGGAGGGGGGTGGTAGAGGTGGGTGAGGGTGAGAGGTAGAGTGAGAGGATAGGAAGATAGGTAACAGAGGGGGTGGCGGGACGGGGGGGAGAGATAGGGAAATAGATAGATGGAGAAATAGGTGGAGCGATAGAAAAATAGGTAGATAGGAGGAGGGGGTGAGTGAGGGAGTTAGATGGAGGGATAGGTAGAGGAGTGAGGGAGGCAGGTAGCGAAAGGGTAGATAGGGGTGATAGTGAGGGGGAGGCGAGTGAGGGAGGGGGGTGAGGCAGGAGCAGGAGGGCAGACACAGGGGCGGGAAGAGACAGAAGTCGGAGAAAAACCGAAGAACAGAAGAGAAGAACACAGAGGAAGATACAGGAGGCGAAGAAGCAGAAGAGCAGAACACAGAAGAACAGAAGAGAAGAACACAGAAGACCAGAAGAACACAGAAGAACAGAAGAGAAGAACACAGAAGAACCGAAGAACACAGAGGAAGATGCAGGGGACGAAGAAGCAGAAGAGAAGACGAACAGAAGATCACCAAGGAAGATACAGACGACGAAGAGCAGAAGGCAGAAGACCACAGAACAAGATGAGGAAGAAGAGAGGCGACAGGAGAGGCTGAGGAGCACACAGAAGAAGAGAGAAGATGGGGAAAAGAAGAGTACAGAAGAAGATTGCAGAGGAGGAGCGAGGAGGAAGAGACAGAGAGGAGGAAAAGAAGCAGGAGAGAGGGTGAGTAGTGCGGGGCAGGGCGAGGGGCTGGGAGGTGGGGGGTACTTACTGTGAGGTGGGTCTCAGGAACTCAGGAACCTGGAGGAGCTGGAGGAGCTGCAGCGGCAGGGGGAGCGACCTACCCTTGGGTCAAGGGTCGCTACCACTGTCGCGCAGCGGTCGCCATAAGAGGGAGGAGGGGGGAGGGGTCAGCTGGGGCGAATGGGAGCTGGGGGGCGGGGGCATGCAGGAGGTCGCAGCGGGAAAGAGCGAGGGAGGGGGGGACAGGTAGAGTGAGAAGAGCTGGGGGAGGGGGGTTTAAGGGTGGAGGGGGGTGAGTGTTAGAGTTTTAGGAGAATAGGGAGATAGATAAGAGTAGGGTTGAGAAGATAGGGGAGGGGGGTGGTAGAGGTGGGTGAGGGTGAGAGGTAGAGTGAGAGGATAGGAAGATAGGTAACAGAGGGGGTGGCGGGACGGGGGGGAGAGATAGGGAAATAGATAGATGGAGAAATAGGTGGAGCGATAGAAAAATAGGTAGATAGGAGGAGGGGGTGAGTGAGGGAGTTAGATGGAGGGATAGGTAGAGGAGTGAGGGAGGCAGGTAGCGAAAGGGTAGATAGGGGTGATAGTGAGGGGGAGGCGAGTGAGGGAGGGGGGTGAGGCAGGAGCAGGAGGGCAGACACAGGGGCGGGAAGAGACAGAAGTCGGAGAAAAACCGAAGAACAGAAGAGAAGAACACAGAGGAAGATACAGGAGGCGAAGAAGCAGAAGAGCAGAACACAGAAGAACAGAAGAGAAGAACACAGAAGACCAGAAGAACACAGAAGAACAGAAGAGAAGAACACAGAAGAACCGAAGAACACAGAGGAAGATGCAGGGGACGAAGAAGCAGAAGAGAAGACGAACAGAAGATCACCAAGGAAGATACAGACGACGAAGAGCAGAAGGCAGAAGACCACAGAACAAGATGAGGAAGAAGAGAGGCGACAGGAGAGGCTGAGGAGCACACAGAAGAAGAGAGAAGATGGGGAAAAGAAGAGTACAGAAGAAGATTGCAGAGGAGGAGTGAGGAGGAAGAGACAGAGAGGAGGAAAAGAAGCAGGAGAGAGGGTGAGTAGTGCGGGGCAGGGCGAGGGGCTGGGAGGTGGGGGGTACTTACTGTGAGGTGGGTCTCAGGAACTCAGGAACCTGGAGGAGCTGGAGGAGCTGCAGCGGCAGGGGGAGCGACCTACCCTTGGGTCAAGGGTCGCTACCACTGTCGCGCAGCGGTCGCCATAAGAGGGAGGAGGTGGGGAGGGGTCAGCTGGGGGCGAATGGGAGCTGGGGGGCGGGGGCGTGCAGGAGGTCGCGGCGGGAAAGCACGAGGTAGGGGGGACAGGTAGAATGAGAAGAGCTGGGGGAAGGGGGTTTAAGGGTGGAGGGGGGTGAGTGTTAGAGTTTTAGGAGAATAGGGAGATAGATAGGAGTAGGGTTGAGAAGACAGGGGAGGGGGGGTGGTAGAGGTGGGTGAGGGTGAGAGGTAGAGTGAGAGGATAGGAAGATAGGTAACAGAGGGGGTGTCGGGACGGGGGGAGAGATAGGGAAATAGATAGATGGAGAAATAGGTGGAGAGATAGAAAAATAGGTAGATAGGAGGAGGGGGTGAGTGAGGGAGTTAAATGGAGGGATAGGTAGAGGAGTGAGGAAGGCAGGTAGCGAAAGGGTAGATAGGGGTGATAGTGAGGGGGAGGCGAGTGAGGGAGGGGCGTGAGGCAGGAGCAGGACGGCAGAGACAGGGGCGGGAAGAGACAGAAGTCGGAGAAAAACAGAAGAACAGAAGAGAAGAACACAGAGGAAGATACAGGAGGCGAAGAAGCAGAAGAGCAGAAGAACACAGAAGAACATAAGAGAAGAACACAGAAGAACAGAAGAGAAGAACACAGAAGAACCGAAGAACACAGAGGAAGATGCAGGGGACGAAGAAGCAGAAGAGCAGACGAACAGAAGATCACCAAAGAAGATACAGAAGACGAAGAGCAGAAGGCAGAAGACCACAGAACAAGATGAGGAAGAAGAGAGGCGACTGGAGAGGCTGAGGAGCACACAGAAGAAGAGAGAAGACGGGGAAAAGAAGAGTACAGAAGAAGATTGCAGAGGAGGAGCGAGGAGGAAGAGACAGAGAGGAGGAAAAGAAGCAGGAGCAGGAGAAAGGGTGAATAGCGCGGGGCAGGGCGAGGGGCTGGGAGGTGGGGGGTACTTACTGTGAGGTGGGTCTAAGGAACTCAGGAACCTGGAGGAGCTGGAGGAGCTGCAGCGGCAGGGGGAGCGACCTACCCTTGGGTCAAGGGTCGCTACCACTGTCGCGCAGCGGCCGCCATAAGGGGGCGGGGGGTCATCTGGGGGCGAATGGGAGCTGGGGGGCGGGGCGTGCAGGAGGTCGCGGCGGGAAAGCGCGAGGGAGGGGGGACAGGTAGAGTGAGAAGAGCTGGGGAGGGGTGTTTAAGGGTGGAGGGGGGTGAGTGTTAGAGTTTTAGGAGAATAGGGAGATAGATAGGAGTAGGGTTGAGAAGATAGGGGAGGGGGGTGGTAGAGGTGGGTGAGGGTGAGAGGTAGAGTGAGAGGATAGGAAGATAGGTAACAGAGGGGGTGTCGGGACGGGGGGAGAGATAGGGAAATAGATAGATGGAGAAATAGGTGGAGAGATAGAAAAATAGGTAGATAGGAGGAGGGGGTGAGTGAAGGAGTTAGATGGAGGGATAGGTAGAGGAGTGAGGGAGGCAGGTAGCAAAAGGGTAGATAGCGGTGATAGTGAGGGGGAGGTGAGTGAGGGAGGGGGGTGAGGCAGGAGCAGGAGGGCAGAGACAGGGGCAGGAAGAGACAGAAGTCGGAGAAAAACCGAAGAACAGAAGAGAAGAAGACAGAGGAAGATACAGGAGGCAAAGAAGCAGAAGAGCAGAAGAACACAGAAGAACAGAAGAGAAGAACACAGAAGACCAGAAGAACACAGAAGAACAGAAGAGAAGAACAAAGAAGAACCGAAGAACACAGAGGAAGATGCAGGGGACGAAGAAGCAGAAGAGCAGACGAACAGAAGATCACCAAAGAAGATACAGAAGACGAAGAGCAGAAGGCAGAAGACCACAGAACAAGATGAGGAAGAAGAGGGGCGACAGGAGAGGCTGAGGAGCACACAGAAGAAGAGGGAAGACGGGGAAAAGAAGAGTACAGAAGAAGATTGCAGAGGAGGAGCGAGGAGGAAGAGACAGAGAGGAGGAAAAGAAGCAGGAGAAGGAGAGAGGGTGAGTAGTGTGGGGCAGGGCGAGGGGCTGGGAGGTGGGGGGTACTTACTGTGAGGTGTGTCTCAGGAACTCAGGAACCTGGAGGAGCTGGAGGAGCTGCAGGGGCAGGGGGAGTGACCTACTCTTGGGTCAAGGGTCGCTACCACTGTCGCGCAGCGGCCGCCATAAGAGGGAGGAGGGGGGAGGGGTCAGCTGGGGGCGAATGGGAGCTGGGGGGCGGGGGCGTGCAGGAGGTCGCGGCGGGAAAGCACGAGGGAGGGGGGGACAGGTAGAGTGAGAAGAGCGGGGGGAGGGGGGTTTAAGGGTGGAGGGTGGTGAGTGTTAGAGTTCTAGGAGAATAGGGAGATAGATAGGAGTAGGGTTGAGAAGATAGGGGAGGGGGGGTGGTAGAGGTGGGTGAGGGTGAGAGGAAGAGTGAGAGGATAGGAAGATAGGTAACAGAGGGGGTGTCGGGACGGGGGGGAGAGATAGGGAAATAGATAGATGGAGAAATAGGTGGAGAGATAGAAAAATAGGTAGATAGGAGGAGGGGGTGAGTGAGGGAGTTAGATGGAGGGATAGGTAGAGGAGTGAGGGAGGCAGGTAGCGAAAGGGTAGATAGGGGTGATAGTGAGGGGGAGGCGAGTGAGGGAGGGGGGTGAGGCAGGAGAAGGAGGGCAGAGACAGGGGCGGGAAGAGACAGAAGTCGGAGAAAAACCGAAGAACAGAAGAGAAGAACACAGAGGAAGATACAGGAGGCGAAGAAGCAGAAGAGCAGAAGAACACAGAAGAACAGAAGAGAAGAACACAGAAGACCAGAAGAACACAGAAGAACAGAAGAGAAAAACACAGAAGAACCGAAGAACACAGAGGAAGATGCAGGGGACGAAGAAGAAGAAGAGCAGACGAACAGAAGATCACCAAAGAAGATACAGAAGACGAAGAGCAGAAGGCAGAAGACCACAGAACAAGATGAGGAAGAAGAGAGGCGACAGGAGAGGCTGAGGAGCACACAGAAGAAAAGAGAAGACGGGGAAAAGAAGACTACAGAAGATGATTGCAGAGGAGGAGCGAGGAGGAAGAGACAGAGAGGAGGAAAAGAAGCAGGAGCAGGAGAGAGGGTGAGTAGCGCAGGGCAGGGCGAGGGGCTGGGAGGTGGGAGGTACTTACTGTGAGGTGGGTCTCAGGAACTCAGGAACCTGGAGGAGCTGGAGGAGCTGCAGCGGCAGGGGGAGCGACCTACCCTTGGGTCAAGGGTCGCTACCACTGTCGCGCAGCGGCCGCCATAAGAGGGAGGAGGGGGGGAGGGGTCAGCTGGGGCGAATGGGAGCTGGGGGGCGGGGGCATGCAGGAGGTCGCAGCGGGAAAGAGCGAGGGAGGGGGGGACAGGTAGAGTGAGAAGAGCTGGGGGAGGGGGGTTTAAGGGTGGACGGGGGTGAGTGTTAGAGTTTTAGGAGAATAGGGAGATAGATAGGAGTAGGGTTGAGAAGATAGGGGAGGGGGGGTGGTAGAGGTGGGTGAGGGTGAGAGGAAGAGTGAGAGGATAGGAAGATAGGTAACAGAGGGGGTGTTGGGACGGGGGGGAGAGATAGGGAAATAGATAGATGGAGAAATAGGTGGAGAGATAGAAAAATAGGTAGATAGGAGGAGGGGGTGAGTGAGGGAGTTAGATGGAGGGATAGGTAGAGGAGTGAGGGAGGCAGGTAGCGAAAGGGTAGATAGGGGTGATAGTGAGGGGGAGGCGAGTGAGGGAGGGGGGTGAGGCAGGAGCAGGAGGGCAGAGACAGGGGCGGGAAGAGACAGAAGTCGGAGAAAAACCGAAGAACAGAAGAACAGAAGAGAAGAACACAGAGGAAGATACAGGAGGCGAAGAAGCAGAAGAGCAGAAGAACACAGAAGAACAGAAGAGAAGAACACAGAAGACCAGAAGAACACAGAAGAACAGAAGAGAAAAACACAGAAGAACCGAAGAACACAGAGGAAGATGCAGGGGACGAAGAAGAAGAAGAGCAGACGAACAGAAGATCACCAAAGAAGATACAGAAGACGAAGAGCAGAAGGCAGAAGACCACAGAACAAGATGAGGAAGAAGAGAGGCGACAGGAGAGGCTGAGGAGCACACAGAAGAAAAGAGAAGACGGGGAAAAGAAGACTACAGAAGATGATTGCAGAGGAGGAGCGAGGAGGAAGAGACAGAGAGGAGGAAAAGAAGCAGGAGCAGGAGCAGGAGAGAGGGTGAGTAGCGCAGGGCAGGGCGAGGGGCTGGGAGGTGGGAGGTACTTACTGTGAGGTGGGTCTCAGGAACTCAGGAACCTGGAGGAGCTGGAGGAGCTGCAGCGGCAGGGGGAGCGACCTACCCTTGGGTCAAGGGTCGCTACCACTGTCGCGCAGCGGCCGCCATAAGAGGGAGGAGGGGGGGAGGGGTCAGCTGGGGCGAATGGGAGCTGGGGGGCGGGGCATGCAGGAGGTCGCAGCGGGAAAGAGCGAGGGAGGGGGGGACAGGTAGAGTGAGAAGAGCTGGGGGAGGGGGGTTTAAGGGTGGAGGGGGGTGAGTGTTAGAGTTTTAGGAGAATAGGGAGATAGATAGGAGTAGGGTTGAGAAGATAGGGGAGGGGGGGTGGTAGAGGTGGGTGAGGGTGAGAGGTAGAGTGAGAGGATAGGAAGATAGGTAACAGAGGGGGTGTCGGGACGGGGGGAGAGATAGGGAAATAGATAGATGGAGAAATAGGTGGAGAGATAGAAAAATAGGTAGATAGGAGGAGGGGGTGAGTGAGGGAGTTAGATGAGGGATAGGTAGAGGAGTGAGGGAGGCAGGTAGCGAAAGGGTAGATAGGGGTGATAGTGAGGGGGAGGCGAGTGAGGGAGGGGGGTGAGGCAGGAGCAGGAGGGCAGAGACAGGGGCGGGAAGAGACAGAAGTCGGAGAAAAACCAAAGAACAGAAGAGAAGAACACAGAGGAAGATACAGGAGGCGAAGAAGCAGAAGAGCAGAAGAACACAGAAGAACAGAAGAGAAGAACACAGAAGACCAGAAGAACACCGAAGAACAGAAGAGAAGAACACAGAAGAACCGAAGAACACAGAGGAAGATGCAGGGGACGAAGAAGCAGAAGAGCAGACGAACAGAAGATCACCAAAGAAGATACAGAAGACGAAGAGCAGAAGGCAGAAGACCACAGAACAAGATGAGGAAGAAGAGAGGCGACAGGACAGGCTGAGGAGCACACAGAAGAAGAGAGAAGACGGGGAAAAGAAGAGTACAGAAGAAGATTGCAGAGGAGGAGCGAGGAGGAAGACACAGAGAGGAGGAAAAGAAGCAGGAGCAGGAGAGAGGGTGAGTAGCGCGGGGCAGGGCGAGGGGCTGGGAGGTGGTGGGTACTTACTGTGAGGTGGGTCTCAGGAACCTGGAGGAGCTGGAGGAGCTGCAACGGCAGGGGGAGCGACCTACCCTTGGGTCAAGGGTCGCTACCACTGTCGCGCAGCGGCCGCCATAAGAGGGAGGAGGGGGGGGAGGGGTCAGCTGGGGGCGAATGGGAGCAGGGGGCGGGGCGTGCAGGAGGTCGCGGCAGGAAAGCGCGAGGGAGACAGGTAGAGTGAGAACAGCTGGGGGAGGGGGGTTTAAGGGTGGATGGGGGTGAGTGTTAGAGTTTTAGGAGAATAGGGAGATAGATAGGAGTAGGGTTGAGAAGATAGGGGAGGGGGGGTAGAGGGCGCGGTGGGAAAGCGCGAGGGAGGGGGGGACAGGTAGAGTGAGAAGAGCGGGGGAGGGGGGTTTAAGGGTGGAGGGTGGTGAGTGTTAGAGTTCTAGGAGAATAGGGAGATAGATAGGAGTAGGGTTGAGAAGATAGGGGAGGGGGGGTGGTAGAGGTGGGTGAGGGTGAGAGGAAGAGTGAGAGGATAGGAAGATAGGTAACAGAGGGGGTGTCGGGACGGGGGGAGAGATAGGGAAATAGATAGATGGAGAAATAGGTGGAGAGATAGAAAAATAGGTAGATAGGAGGAGGGGGTGAGTGAGGGAGTTAGATGGCGGGATAGGTAGAGGAGTGAGGGAGGCAGGTGGCGAAAGGGTAGATAGGGGTGATAGTGAGGGGGAGGCGAGTGAGGGAGGGGGGTGAGGCAGGAGCAGGAGGGCAGAGACAGGGGCGGGAAGAGACAGAAGTCGGAGAAAAACCGAAGAACAGAAGAACAGAAGAGAAGAACACAGAGGAAGATACAGGAGGCGAAGAAGCAGAAGAGCAGAAGAACACAGAAGAACAGAAGAGAAGAACACAGAAGACCAGAAGAACACAGAAGAACAGAAGAGAAGAACACAGAAGAACCGAAGAACACAGAGGAAGATGCAGGGGACGAAGAAGAAGAAGAGCAGACGAACAGAAGATCACCAAAGAAGATACAGAAGACGAAGAGCAGAAGGCAGAAGACCACAGAACAAGATGAGGAAGAAGAGAGGCGACAGGAGAGGCTGAGGAGCACACAGAAGAAAAGAGAAGACGGGGAAAAGAAGACTACAGAAGATGATTGCAGAGGAGGAGCGAGGACGAAGAGACAGAGAGGAGGAAAAGAAGCAGGAGCAGGAGAGAGGGTGAGTAGCGCAGGGCAGGGCGAGGGGCTGGGAGGTACTTACTGTGAGGTGGGTCTCAGGAACTCAGGAACCTGGAGGAGCTGGAGGAGCTGCAGCGGCAGGGGGAGCGACCTACCCTTGGGTCAAGGGTCGCTACCACTGTCGCGCAGCGGCCGCCATAAGAGGGAGGGGGGGGAGGGGTCAGCTGGGGCGAATGGGAGCTGGGGGGCGGGGGCGTGCAGGAGGTCGCAGCGGGAAAGCGCGAGGGAGGGGGGGACAGGTAGAGTGAGAAGAGCTGGGGAGAGGGGTTTAAGGGTGGAGGGGGGTGAGTGTTAGAGTTTTAGGAGAATAGGGAGATAGATAGGAGTAGGGTTGAGAAGATAGGGGAGGGGGGGTGGTACAGGTGGGTGAGGGTGAGAGGTAGAGTGAGAGGATAGGAAGATAGGTAACAGAGGGGGTGTCGGGACGGGGGGAGAGATAGGGAAATAGATAGATGGAGAAATAGGTGGAGAGATAGAAAAATAGGTAGATAGGAGGAGGGGGTGAGTGAGGGAGTTAGATGAGGGATAGGTAGAGGAGTGAGGGAGGCAGGTAGCGAAAGGGTAGATAGGGGTGATAGTGAGGGGGAGGCGAGTGAGGGAGGGGGTGAGGCAGGAGCAGGAGGGCAGAGACAGGGGCGGGAAGAGACAGAAGTCGGAGAAAAACCGAAGAACAGAAGAACAGAGGAGAAGAACACAGAGGAAGATACAGGAGGCGAAGAAGCAGAAGAGCAGAAGAACACAGAAGAACAGAAGAGAAGAACACAGAAGACCAGAAGAACACAGAAGAACAGAAGAGAAAAACACAGAAGAACCGAAGAACACAGAGGAAGATGCAGGGGACGAAGAAGAAGAAGAGCAGACGAACAGAAGATCACCAAAGAAGATACAGAAGACGAAGAGCAGAAGGCAGAAGACCACAGAACAAGATGAGGAAGAAGAGAGGCGACAGGAGAGGCTGAGGAGCACACAGAAGAAAAGAGAAGACGGGGAAAAGAAGACTACAGAAGATGATTGCAGAGGAGGAGCGAGGAGGAAGAGACAGAGAGGAGGAAAAGAAGCAGGAGCAGGAGAGAGGGTGAGTAGCGCAGGGCGAGGGGCTGGGAGGTGGGAGGTACTTACTGTGAGGTGGGTCTCAGGAGCTCAGGAACCTGGAGGAGCTGGAGGAGCTGCAGCGGCAGGGGGAGCGACCTACCCTTGGGTCAAGGGTCGCTACCACTGTCGCGCAGCGGCCGCCATAAGAGGGAGGAGGGGGGGAGGGGTCAGCTGGGGCGAATGGGAGCTGGGGGGCGGGGGCATGCAGGAGGTCGCAGCGGGAAAGCGCGAAGGAGGGGGGACAGGTAGAGTGAGAAGAGCTGGGGGAGGGGGGTTTAAGGATGGAGGGGGGTGAGTGTTAGAGTTTTTTGAGAATAGGGAGATAGATAGGAGTAGGGTTGAGAAGATAGGGGAGGGGGGGTGGTAGAGGTGGGTGAGGGTGAGAGGTAGAGTGAGAGGATAGGAAGATAGGTAACAGAGGGGGTGTCGGGACGGGGGGAGAGATAGGGAAATAGATAGATGGAGAAATAGGTGGAGAGATAGAAAAATAGGTAGATAGGAGGAGGGGGTGAGTGAGGGAGTTAGATGAGGGATAGGTAGAGGAGTGAGGGAGGCAGATAGCGAAAGGGTAGATAGGGGTGATAGTGAGGGGGAGGCGAGTGAGGGAGTGGGGTGAGGCAGGAGCAGGAGGGCAGAGACAGGGGCGGGAAGAGACAGAAGTCGGAGAAAAACCGAAGAACAGAAGAGAAGAACACAGAGGAAGATACAGGAGGCGAAGAAGCAGAAGAGCAGAAGAACACAGAAGAACAGAAGAGAAGAACACAGAAGACCAGAAGAACACCGAAGAACAGAAGAGAAGAACACAGAAGAACCGAAGAACACAGAGGAAGATACAGGGGACGAAGAAGCAGAAGAGCAGACGAACAGAAGATCACCAAAGAAGATACAGAAGACGAAGAGCAGAAGGCAGAAGACCACAGAACAAGATGAGGAAGAAGAGAGGCGACAGGACAGGCTGAGGAGCACACAGAAGAAGAGAGAAGACGGGGAAAAGAAGAGTACAGAAGAAGATTGCAGAGGAGGAGCGAGGAGGAAGACACAGAGAGGAGGAAAAGAAGCAGGAGCAGGAGAGAGGGTGAGTAGCGCGGGGCAGGGCGAGGGGCTGGGAGGTGGTGGGTACTTACTGTGAGGTGGGTCTCAGGAACCTGGAGGAGCTGGAGGAGCTGCAACGGCAGGGGGAGCGACCTACCCTTGGGTCAAGGGTCGCTACCACTGTCGCGCAGCGGCCGCCATAAGAGGGAGGAGGGGGGGGAGGGGTCAGCTGGGGGCGAATGGGAGCAGGGGGCGGGGCGTGCAGGAGGTCGCGGCAGGAAAGCGCGAGGGAGACAGGTAGAGTGAGAACAGCTGGGGGAGAGGTTTAAGGGTGGAGGGGGGTGAGTGTTAGAGTTTTAGGAGAATAGGGAGATAGATAGGAGTAGGGTTGAGAAGATAGGGGAGGGGGGTAGAGGGCGCGGCGGGAAAGCGCGAGGGCGGGGGGGACAGGTAGAGTGAGAAGAGCGGGGGGAGGGGGGTTTAAGGGTGGAGGGTGGTGAGTGTTAGAGTTCTAGGAGAATAGGGAGATAGATAGGAGTAGGGTTGAGAAGATAGGGGAGGGGGGGTGGTAGAGGTGGGTGAGGGTGAGAGGAAGAGTGAGAGGATAGGAAGATAGGTAACAGAGGGGGTGTCGGGACGGGGGGGAGAGATAGGGAAATAGATAGATGGAGAAATAGGTGGAGAGATAGAAAAATAGGTAGATAGGAGGAGGTGGTGAGTGAGGGAGTTAGATGGCGGGATAGGTAGAGGAGTGAGGGAGGCAGGTGGCGAAAGGGTAGATAGGGGTGATAGTGAGGGGGAGGCGAGTGAGGGAGGGGGGTGAGGCAGCAGCAGGAGGGCAGAGACAGGGGCGGGAAGAGACAGAAGTCGGAGAAAAACCGAAGAACAGAAGAACAGAAGAGAAGAACACAGAGGAAGATACAGGAGGCGAAGAAGCAGAAGAGCAGAAGAACACAGAAGAACAGAAGCGAAGAACACAGAAGACCAGAAGAACACAGAAGAACAGAAGAGAAGAACACAGAAGAACCGAAGAACACAGAGGAAGATGCAGGGGACGAAGAAGAAGAAGAGCAGACGAACAGAAGATCACCAAAGAAGATACAGAAGACGAAGAGCAGAAGGCAGAAGACCACAGAACAAGATGAGGAAGAAGAGAGGCGACAGGAGAGGCTGAGGAGCACACAGAAGAAAAGAGAAGACGGGGAAAAGAAGACTACAGAAGATGATTGCAGAGGAGGAGCGAGGACGAAGAGACAGAGAGGAGGAAAAGAAGCAGGAGCAGGAGAGAGGGTGAGTAGCGCAGGGCAGGGCGAGGGGCTGGGAGGTACTTACTGTGAGGTGGGTCTCAGGAACTCAGGAACCTGGAGGAGCTGGAGGAGCTGCAGCGGCAGGGGGAGCGACCTACCCTTGGGTCAAGGGTCGCTACCACTGTCGCGCAGCGGCCGCCATAAGAGGGAGGAGGGGGGGGAGGGGTCAGCTGGGGCGAATGGGAGCTGGGGGACGGGGCGTGCAGGAGGTCGCAGCGGGAAAGCGCGAGGGAGGGGGGGACAGGTAGAGTGAGAAGAGCTGGGGGTGAGGGGTTTAAGGGTGGAGGGGGGTGAGTGTTAGAGTTTTAGGAGAATAGGGAGATAGATAGGAGTAGGGTTGAGAAGATAGGGGAGGGGGGGTGGTAGAGGTGGGTGAGGGTGAGAGGTAGAGTGAGAGGATAGGAAGATAGGTAACAGAGGGGCTGTCGGACGGGGGGAGAGATAGGGAAATAGATAGATGGAGAAATAGGTGGAGAGATAGAAAAATAGGTAGATGGGAGGAGGGGGTGAGTGAGGGAGTTAGATGAGGGATAGGTAGAGGAGTGAGGGAGGCAGGTAGCGAAAGGGTAGATAGGGGTGATAGTGAGGGGGAGGCGAGTGAGGGAGGGGGGTGAGGCAGGAGCAGGAGGGCAGAGACAGGGGCGGGAAGAGACAGAAGTCGGAGAAAAACCGAAGAACAGAAGAACAGAGGAGAAGAACACAGAGGAAGATACAGAAGACGAAGAGCAGAAGGCAGAAGACCACAGAACAAGATGAGGAAGAAGAGAGGCGACAGGAGAGGCTGAGGAGCACACAGAAGAAAAGAGAAGACGGGGAAAAGAAGACTACAGAAGATGATTGCAGAGGAGGAGCGAGGAGGAAGAGACAGAGAGGAGGAAAAGAAGCAGGAGAGAGGGTGAGTAGCGCAGGGCGAGGGGCTGGGAGGTGGGAGGTACTTACTGTGAGGTGGGTCTCAGGAACTCAGGAACCTGGAGGAGCTGGAGGAGCTGCAGCGGCAGGGGGAGCGACCTACCCTTGGGTCAAGGGTCGCTACCACTGTCGCGCAGCGGCCGCCATAAGAGGGAGGAGGGGGGGAGGGGTCAGCTGGGGCGAATGGGAGCTGGGGCATGCAGGAGGTCGCAGGGGGAAAGCGCGAGGGAGGGGGGACAGGTAGAGTGAGAAGAGCTGGGGAGGGGGGTTTAAGGGTGGAGGGGGGTGAGTGTTAGAGTTTTAGGAGAATAGGGAGATAGATAGGAGTAGGGTTGAGAAGATAGGGGAGGGGGGGTGGTAGAGGTGGGTGAGGGTGAGAGGTAGAGTGAGAGGATAGGAAGATAGGTAACAGAGGGGGTGTCGGGACGGGGGGAGAGATAGGGAAATACATAGATGGAGAAATAGGTGGAGAGATAGAAAAATAGGTAGATAGGAGGAGGGGGTGAGTGAGGGAGTTAGATGAGGGATAGGTAGAGGAGTGAGGGAGGCAGGTAGCGAAAGGGTAGATAGGGGTGATAGTGAGGGGGAGGCGAGTGAGGGAGGGGGGTGAGGCAGGAGCAGGAGGGCAGAGACAGGGGCGGGAAGAGACAGAAGTCGGAGAAAAACCGAAGAACAGAAGAGAAGAACACAGAGGAAGATACAGGAGGCGAAGAAGCAGAAGAGCGGAAGAACACAGAAGAACAGAAGAGAAGAACACAGAAGACCAGAAGAACACCGAAGAACAGAAGAGAAGAACACAGAAGAACCGAAGAACACAGAGGAAGATGCAGGGGACGAAGAAGCAGAAGAGCAGACGAACAGAAGATCACCAAAGAAGATACAGAAGACGAAGAGCAGAAGGCAGAAGACCACAGAACAAGATGAGGAAGAAGAGAGGCGACAGGAGAGGCTGAGGAGCACACAGAAGAAAAGAGAAGACGGGGAAAAGAAGACTACAGAAGATGATTGCAGAGGAGGAGCGAGGACGAAGAGACAGAGAGGAGGAAAAGAAGCAGGAGCAGGAGAGAGGGTGAGTAGCGCAGGGCAGGGCGAGGGGCTGGGAGGTACTTACTGTGAGGTGGGTCTCAGGAACTCAGGAACCTGGAGGAGCTGGAGGAGCTGCAGCGGCAGGGGGAGCGACCTACCCTTGGGTCAAGGGTCGCTACCACTGTCGCGCAGCGGCCGCCATAAGAGGGAGGAGGGGGGGGAGGGGTCAGCTGGGGCGAATGGGAGCTGGGGGACGGGGGCGTGCAGGAGGTCGCAGCGGGAAAGCGCGAGGGAGGGGGGGACAGGTAGAGTGAGAAGAGCTGGGGGTGAGGGGTTTAAGGGTGGAGGGGGGTGAGTGTTAGAGTTTTAGGAGAATAGGGAGATAGATAGGAGTAGGGTTGAGAAGATAGGGGAGGGGGGGTGGTAGAGGTGGGTGAGGGTGAGAGGTAGAGTGAGAGGATAGGAAGATAGGTAACAGAGGGGGTGTCGGACGGGGGAGAGATAGGGAAATAGATAGATGGAGAAATAGGTGGAGAGATAGAAAAATAGGTAGATAGGAGGAGGGGGTGAGTGAGGGAGTTAGATGAGGGATAGGTAGAGGAGTGAGGGAGGCAGGTAGCGAAAGGGTAGATAGGGGTGATAGTGAGGGGGAGGCGAGTGAGGGAGGGGGGTGAGGCAGGAGCAGGAGGGCAGAGACAGGGGCGGGAAGAGACAGAAGTCGGAGAAAAACCGAAGAACAGAAGAACAGAGGAGAAGAACACAGAGGAAGATACAGAAGACGAAGAGCAGAAGGCAGAAGACCACAGAACAAGATGAGGAAGAAGAGAGGCGACAGGAGAGGCTGAGGAGCACACAGAAGAAAAGAGAAGACGGGGAAAAGAAGACTACAGAAGATGATTGCAGAGGAGGAAGGAGGAAGAGACAGAGAGGAGGAAAAGAAGCAGGAGCAGGAGAGAGGGTGAGTAGCGCAGGGCGAGGGGCAGGGAGGTGGGAGGTACTTACTGTGAGGTGGGTCTCAGGAACTCAGGAACCTGGAGGAGCTGGAGGAGCTGCAGCGGCAGGGGGAGCGACCTACCCTTGGGTCAAGGGTCGCTACCACTGTCGCGCAGCGGCCGCCATAAGAAGGAGGAGGGGGGGAGGGGTCAGCTGGGGCGAATGGGAGCTGGGGGGCGGGGGCATGCAGGAGGTCGCAGGGGGAAAGCGCGAGGGAGGGGGGACAGGTAGAGTGAGAAGAGCTGGGGGAGGGGGGTTTAAGGGTGGAGGGGGGTGAGTGTTAGAGTTTTAGGAGAATAGGGAGATAGATAGGAGTAGGGTTGAGAAGATAGGGGAGGGGGGTTGGTAGAGGTGGGTGAGGGTGAGAGGTAGAGTGAGAGGATAGGAAGATAGGTAACAGAGGGGGTGTCGGGACGGGGGGAGAGATAGGGAAATACATAGATGGAGAAATAGGTGGAGAGATAGAAAAATAGGTAGATAGGAGGAGGGGGTGAGTGAGGGAGTTAGATGAGGGATAGGTAGAGGAGTGAGGGAGGCAGGTAGCGAAAGGGTAGATAGGGGTGATAGTGAGGGGGAGGCGAGTGAGGGAGGGGGGTGAGGCAGGAGCAGGAGGGCAGAGACAGGGGCGGGAAGAGACAGAAGTCGGAGAAAAACCGAAGAACAGAAGAGAAGAACACAGAGGAAGATACAGGAGGCGAAGAAGCAGAAGAGCAGAAGAACACAGAAGAACAGAAGAGAAGAACACAGAAGACCAGAAGAACACCGAAGAACAGAAGAGAAGAACACAGAAGAACCGAAGAACACAGAGGAAGATGCAGGGGACGAAGAAGCAGAAGAGCAGACGAACAGAAGATCACCAAAGAAGATACAGAAGACGAAGAGCAGAAGGCAGAAGACCACAGAACAAGATGAGGAAGAAGAGAGGCGACAGGACAGGCTGAGGAGCACACAGAAGAAGAGAGAAGACGGGGAAAAGAAGAGTACAGAAGAAGATTGCAGAGGAGGAGCGAGGAGGAAGACACAGAGAGGAGGAAAAGAAGCAGGAGCAGGAGAGAGGGTGAGTAGCGCGGGGCAGGGCGAGGGGCTGGGAGGTGGTGGGTAATTACTTTGAGGTGGGTCTCAGGAACCTGGAGGAGCTGGAGGAGCTGCAACGGCAGGGGGAGCGACCTACCCTTGGGTCAAGGGTCGCTACCACTGTCGCGCAGCGGCCGCCATAAGAGGGAGGAGGGGGGGGAGGGGTCAGCTGGGGGCGAATGGGAGCAGGGGGCGGGGCGTGCAGGAGGTCGCGGCGGGAAAGCGTGAGGGAGACAGGTAGAGTGAGAACAGCTGGGGGAGGGGGGTTTAAGGGTGGAGGGGGGTGAGTGTTAGAGTTTTAGGAGAATAGGGAGATAGATAGGAGTAGGGTTGAGAAGATAGGGGAGGGGGGGTAGAGGGCGTGGCGGGAAAGTGCGAGGGAGGGGGGGACAGGTAGAGTGAGAAGAGCGGGGGGAGGGGGGTTTAAGGGTGGAGGGTGGTGAGTGTTAGAGTTCTAGGAGAATAGGGAGATAGATAGGAGTAGGGTTGAGAAGATAGGGGAGGGGGGGTGGTAGAGGTGGGTGAGGGTGAGAGGAAGAGTGAGAGGATAGGAAGATAGGTAACAGAGGGGGTGTCGGGACGGGGGGAGAGATAGGGAAATAGATAGATGTAGAAATAGGTGGAGAGATAGAAAAATAGGTAGATAGGAGGAGGGGGTGAGTGAGGGAGTTAGATGGCGGGATAGGTAGAGGAGTGAGGGAGGCAGGTGGCGAAAGGGTAGATAGGGGTGATAGTGAGGGGGAGGCGAGTGAGGGAGGGGGGTGAGGCAGGAGCAGGAGGGCAGAGACAGGGGCGGGAAGAGACAGAAGTCGGAGAAAAACCGAAGAATAGAAGAACAGAAGAGAAGAACACAGAGGAAGATACAGGAGGCGAAGAAGCAGAAGAGCAGAAGAACACAGAAGAACAGAAGAGAAGAACACAGAAGACCAGAAGAACACAGAAGAAGAGAAGAGAAGAACACAGAAGAACCGAAGAACACAGAGGAAGATGCAGGGGACGAAGAAGAAGAAGAGCAGACGAACAGAAGATCACCAAAGAAGATACAGAAGACGAAGAGCAGAAGGCAGAAGACCACAGAACAAGATGAGGAAGAAGAGAGGCGACAGGAGAGGCTGAGGAGCACACAGAAGAAAAGAGAAGACGGGGAAAAGAAGACTACAGAAGATGATTGCAGAGGAGGAGCGAGGACGAAGAGACAGAGAGGAGGAAAAGAAGCAGGAGCAGGAGAGAGGGTGAGTAGCGCAGGGCAGGGCGAGGGGCTGGGAGGTACTTACTGTGAGGTGGGTCTCAGGAACTCAGGAACCTGGAGGAGCTGGAGGAGCTGCAGCGGCAGGGGAAGCGACCTACCCTTGGGTCAAGGGTCGCTACCACTGTCGCGCAACGGCCGCCATAAGAGGGAGGAGCGGGGGGGAGGGGTCAGCTGGGGCGAATGGGAGCTGGGGGGCGGGGGCGTGCAGGAGGTCGCAGCGGGAAAGCGCGAGGGAGGGGGGGACAGGTAGAGTGAGAAGAGCTGGGGGAGAGGGGTTTAAGGGTGGAGGGGGGTGAGTGTTAGAGTTTTAGGAGAATAGGGAGATAGATAGGAGTAGGGTTGAGAAGATAGGGGAGGGGGGGTGGTAGAGGTGGGTGAGGGTGAGAGGTAGAGTGAGAGGATAGGAAGATAGGTAACAGAGGGGGTGTCGGGACGGGGGGAGAGATAGGGAAATAGATAGATGGAGAAATAGGTGGAGAGATAGAAAAATAGGTAGATAGGAGGAGGGGGTGAGTGAGGGAGTTAGATGAGGGATAGGTAGAGGAGTGAGGGAGGCAGGTAGCGAAAGGGTAGATAGGGGTGATAGTGAGGGGGAGGCGAGTGAGGGAGGGGGGTGAGGCAGGAGGGCAGAGACAGGGGCGGGAAGAGACAGAAGTCGGAGAAAAACCGAAGAACAGAAGAACAGAGGAGAAGAACACAGAGGAAGATACAGGAGGCGAAGAAGCAGAAGAGCAGAAGAACACAGAAGAACAGAAGAGAAGAACAGAGAAGACCAGAAGAACACCGAAGAACAGAAGAGAAGAACACAGAAGAACCGAAGAACACAGAGGAAGATGCAGGGGACGAAGAAGCAGAAGAGCAGACGAACAGAAGATCACCAAAGAAGATACAGAAGACGAAGAGCAGAAGGCAGAAGACCACAGAACAAGATGAGGAAGAAGAGAGGCGACAGGACAGGCTGAGGAGCACACAGAAGAAGAGAGAAGACGGGGAAAAGAAGAGTACAGAAGAAGATTGCAGAGGAGGAGCGAGGAGGAAGAGACAGAGAGGAGGAAAAGAAGCAGGAGCAGGAGAGAGGGTGAGTAGCGCGGGGCAGGGCGAGGGGCTGGGAGGTGGTGGGTACTTACTGTGAGGTGGGTCTCAGGAACCTGGAGGAGCTGGAGGAGCTGCAGCGGCAGGGGGAGCGACCTACCCTTGGGTCAAGGGTCGCTACCACTGTCGCGCAGCGGCCGCCATAAGAGGGAGGAGGGGGGGAGGGGTCAGCTGGGGGCGAATGGGAGCAGGGGGCGGGGCGTGCAGGAGGTCGCGGCGGGAAAGCGCGAGGGAGACAGGTAGAGTGAGAAGAGCTGGGGGAGGGGGTTTAAGGGTGGAGGGGGGTGAGTGTTAGAGTTTTAGGAGAATAGGGAGATAGATAGGAGTAGGGTTGAGAAGATAGGGGAGGGGGGTGGTAGAGGTGGGTGAGGGTGAGAGGTAGAGTGAGAGGATAGGAAGATAGGTAACAGAGGGGGTATCGGGACGGGGGGAGAGATAGGGAAATAGATAGATGGAGAAATAGGTGGAGTGATAGAAAAATAGGTAGATAGGAGGAGGGGGTGAGTGAGGGAGTTAGATGGAGGGATAGGTAGAGGAGTGAGGGAGGCAGGTAGCGAAAGAGTAGATAGGGGTGATAGTGAGGGGGAGGCGAGTGAGGGAGGGGGGTGAGGCAGGAGCAGGAGGGCAGAGACAGGGGCGGGAAGAGACAGAAGTCGGAGAAAAACCGAAGAACAGAAGAACAGAAGAGAAAAACACAGAGGAAGATACAGGAGGCGAAGAAGCAGAAGAGCAGAAGAACACAGAAGAACAGAAGAGAAGAACACAGAAGACCAGAAGAACACAGAAGAACAGAAGAGAAGAACACAGAAGAACCGAAGAACACAGAGGAAGATGCAGGGGACGAAGAAGCAGAAGAGCAGACGAACAGAAGATCACCAAAGAAGATACAGAAGACGAAGAGCAGAAGGCAGAAGACCACAGAACAAGATGAGGAAGAAGAGAGGCGACAGGAGACTCTGAGGAGCACACAGAAGAAGAGAGAAGACGGGGAAAAGAAGAGTACAGAAGATGATTGCAGAGGAGGAGCGAGGAGGAAGAGACAGAGAGGAGGAAAAGAAGCAGGAGCAGGAGAGAGGGTGAGTAGCGCAGGGCAGGGAGAGGGGCTGGGAGGTGGGGGGGTACTTACTATGAGGTGGGTCTCAGGAACTCAGGAACCTGGAGGAGCTGGAGGAGCTGCAGTGGCAGGGGGAGCGACCTACCCTTGGGTCAAGGGTCGCTACCACTGTCGCGCAGCGGGTGCCATAAGAGGGAGGTGGGGGGAGGGGTCAGCTAGGGGCGAATGGGAGCTGGGGGGCGGGGCGTGCAGGAGGTCGCGTCTGGGAAAGCGTGAGGGAGGGGGGGACAGGTAGAGTGAGAAGAGCTGGGGGAGGGGTGTTTAAGGGTGGATGGGGGTGAGTGTTAGAGTTTTAGGAGAATAGGGAGATAGATAGGAGTAGGGTTGAGAAGATAGGGGAGGGGGGTGGTAGAGGTGGGTGAGGGTGAGAGGTAGAGTGAGAGGATAGGAAGATAGGTAACAGAGGGGGTGTCGGGACGGGGGAGAGATAGGGAAATAGATAGATGGAGATATAGGTGGAGAGATAGAAAAATAGGTAGATAGGAGGAGGGGGTGAGTGAGGGAGTTGGAGGGATAGGTAGAGGAGTGAGGGAGGCAGGTAGCGAAAGGGTAGATAGGGGTGATAGTGAGGGGGAGGCGAGTGAGGGAGGGGGTGAGGCAGGAGCAGGAGGGCAGAGACAGGGGCGGGAAGAGACAGAAGTCGGAGAAAAACAGAAGAACAGAAGAACAGAAGAGAAGAACACAGAGGAAGATACAGGAGGCGAAGAAGCAGAAGAGCAGAAGAACACAGAAGAACAGAAGAGAAGAACACAGAAGACCAGAAGAACACAGAAGAACAGAAGAGAAGAACACAGAAGAACCGAAGAACACAGAGGAAGATGCAGGGGACGAAGAAGCAGAAGAGCAGACGAACAGTAGATCACCAAAGAAAATACAGAAGACGAAGAGCAGAAGGCAGAAGACCACAGAACAAGATGAGGAAGAAGAGAGGCGACAGGAGAGGCTGAGGAGCACACAGAAGAAGAGAGAAGACGGGGAAAAGAAGAGTACAGAAGAAGATTGCAGAGGAGGAGCGAGGAGGAAGAGACAGAGAGGAGAAAAAGAAGCAGGAGAAGGAGAGAGGGTGAGTAGCGTGGGGCAGGGCGAGTGGCTGGGAGGTGGGGGTACTTACTGTGAGGTGGGTCTCAGGAACTCAGGAACCTGGAGAGCTGGAGGAGCTGCAGCGGCAGGGGGAGCGACCTACTCTTGGGTCAAGGGTCGCTACCACTGTCGTGCAGCAGCCGCCATAAGAGGGAGGAGGGGGGGAGGGGTCAGCTGGGGGCGAATGGGAGCTGGGGGGCGGGGGCATGCAGGAGGTCGCGGCGGGAAAGCGGGAGGGAGGGGGGGACAGGTAGAGTGAGAAGAGCGGGGGGAGGTGGGTTTAAGGGTGGAGGGTGGTGAGTGTTAGAGTTCTAGGAGAATAGGGAGATAGGAGTAGGGTTGAGAAGATAGGGGAGGGGGGGTGGTAGAGGTGGGTGAGGGTGAGAGGAAGAGTGAGAGGATAGGAAGATAGGTAACAGAGGGGGTGTCGGGACGGGGGGGAGAGATAGGGAAATAGATAGATGGAGAAATAGGTGGAGAGATAGAAAAAAAGGTAGACAGGAGGAGGGGGTGAGTGAGGGAGTTAGATGGCAGGATAGGTAGAGGAGTGAGGGAGGCAGGTGGCGAAAGGGTAGATAGGGGTGATAGTGAGGGGGAGGCGAGTGAGGGAGTGGGGTGAGGCAGGAGCAGGAGGGCAGAGACAGGGGCGGGAAGAGACAGAAGTCGGAGAAAAACCGAAGAACAGAAAAACAGAAGAGAAGAACACAGAGGAAGATACAGGAGGCGAAGAAGCAGAAGAGCAGAAGAACACAGAAGAACAGAAGAGAAGAACACAGAAGACCAGAAGAACACAGAAGAACAGAAGAGAAGAACACAGAAGAACCGAAGAACACAGAGGAAGATGCAGGGGACGAAGAAGAAGAAGAGCAGACGAACAGAAGTTCACCAAAGAAGATACAGAAGACGAAGAGCAGAAGGCAGAAGACAACAGAACAAGATGAGGAAGAAGAGAGGCGACAGGAGAGGCTGAGGAGCACACAGAAGAAAAGAGAAGACGGGGAAAAGAAGACTACAGAAGATGATTGCAGAGGAGGAGCGAGGAGGAAGAGACAGAGAGGAGGAAAAGAAGCAGGAGCAGGAGAGAGGGTGAGTAGCGCAGGGCAGGGCGAGGGGCTGGGAGGTGGGAGGTACTTACTGTGAGGTGGGTCTCAGGAACTCAGGAACCTGGAGGAGCTGGAGGAGCTGCAGCGGCAGGGGGAGCGACCTACCCTTGGGTCAAGGGTCGCTACCACTGTCGCGCAGCGGCCGCCATAAGAGGGAGGAGGGGGGGAGGGGTCAGCTGGGGCGAATGGGAGCTGGGGGGCGGGGGCGTGCAGGAGGTCGCGGCGGGAAAGCGCAAGGGAGGGGGGGACAGGTAGAGTGAGAAGAGCTGGGGGAGGGGGGGTTTAAGGGTGGAGGGGGTGAGTGTTAGAGTTTTAGGAGAATAGGGAGATAGATAGGAGTAGGGTTGAGAAGATAGGGGAGGGGGGGTGGTAGAGGTGGGTGAGGGTGAGAGGTAGAGTGAGAGGATAGGAAGATAGGTAACAGAGGGGGTGTCGGGATGGGGGGAGAGATAGGGAAATAGATAGATGGAGAAATAGGTGGAGAGATAGAAAAATAGGTAGATAGGAGGAGGGGGTGAGTGAGGGAGTTAGATGAGGGATAGGTAGAGGAGTGAGGGAGGCAGGTAGCGAAAGGGTAGATAGGGGTGATAGTGAGGAGGAGGCGAGTGAGGGAGGGGGGTGAGGCAGGAGCAGGAGGGCAGAGACAGGGGCGGGAAGAGACAGAAGTCGGAGAAAAAACGAAGAACAGAAGAACAGAAGAGAAGAACACAGAGGAAGATACAGGAGGCGAAGAAGCAGAAGAGCAGAAGAACACAGAAGAACAGAAGAGAAGAACACAGAAGACCAGAAGAACACCGAAGAACAGAAGAGAAGAACACAGAAGAACCGAAGAACACAGAGGAAGATGCAGGGGACGAAGAAGCAGAAGAACAGACAAACAGAAGATCACCAAAGAAGATACAGAAGACGAAGAGCAGAAGGCAGAAGACCACAGAACAAGATGAGGAAGAAGAGAGGCGACAGGACAGGCTGAGGAGCACACAGAAGAAGAGAGAAGACGGGGAAAAGAAGAGTACAGAAGAAGATTGCAGAGGAGGAGCGAGGAGGAAGAGACAGAGAGGAGGAAAAGAAGCAGGAGAGAGGGTGAGTAGCGCGGGGCAGGGCGAGGGGCTGGGAGGTGGTGGGTACTTACTGTGAGGTGGGTCTCAGGAACCTGGAGGAGCTGCAGCGGCAGGGGGAGCGACCTACCCTTGGGTCAAGGGTCGCTACCACTGTCGCGCAGCGGCCGCCATAAGAGGGAGGAGGGGGGGAGGGGTCAGCTGGGGGGCGGGGGCGTGCAGGAGGTCGCGGCGGGAAAGCGCGAGGGAGTGGGGGGACAGGTAGAGTGAGAAGAGCTGGGGGAGGGGGGTTTAAGGGTGGATGGGGGTGAGTGTTAGAGTTTTAGGAGAATAGGGAGATAGATAGGAGTAGGGTTGAGAAGATAGGGGAGGGGGGGTGGTAGAGGTGGGTGAGGGTGAGAGGTAGAGTGAGAGGATAGGAAGATAGGTAACAGAGGGGGTGTCTGGACGGGGGGAGAGATAGGGAAATAGATAGATGGAGAAATAGGTGGAGAGATAGAAAAATAGGTAGATAGGAGGAGGGGGTGAGTGAGGGAGTTAGATGGAGGGATAGGTAGAGGAGTGAGGGAGGCAGGTAGCGAAAGGGTAGATAGGGGTGATAGTGAGGGGGAGGCGAGTGAGGGAGGGGTTGAGGCAGGAGCAGGAGGGCAGAGACAGGGGCGGGAAGAGACAGAAGTCGGAGAAAAACCGAAGAAAAGAAGAGAAGAACACAGAGGAAGATACAGGAGGCGAAGAAGCAGAAGAGCAGAAGAACACAGAAGAACAGAAGAGAAGAACACAGAAGACCAGAAGAACACAGAAGAACAGAAGAGAAGAACACAGAAGAACCGAAGAACACAGAGGAAGATGCAGGGGACGAAGAAGCAGAAGAGCAGACGAACAGAAGATCACCAAAGAAGATACAGAAGACGAAGAGCAGAAGGCAGAAGACCACAGAACAAGATGAAGAAGAAGAGAGGCGACAGGAGAGGCTGAGGAGCA
The DNA here is from genome assembly GCF_031143425.1 of Pleurodeles waltl. NCBI lineage: Eukaryota > Metazoa > Chordata > Amphibia > Caudata > Salamandridae > Pleurodeles > Pleurodeles waltl. The sequence continues at coordinate 1,058,973,391 of NC_090444.1, read as the reverse complement.
CACAGAAGAAGAGAGAAGACGGGGAAAAGAAGAGTACAGAAGATGATTGCAGAGGAGGAGCGAGGAGGAAGAGACAGAGAGGAGGAAAAGAAGCAGGAGCAGGAGAGAGGGTGAGTAGCGCAGGGCAGGGAGAGGGGCTGGGAGGTGGGGGGTACTTACTGTGAGGTGGGTCTCAGGAACTCAGGAACCAGGAGGAGCAGGAGGAGCTGCAGCGGCAGGGGGAGCGACCTACCCTTGGGTCAAGGGTCGCTACCACTGTCGCGCAGCGGCCGCCATAAGAGGGAGGAGGGGTCAGCCTGGGGCGAATGGGAGCAGGGGGCGGGGCGTGCAGGAGGTCGCGGCGGGAAAGCGCGAGGGAGACAGGTAGAGTGAGAAGAGCTGGAGGAGGGGGGTTTAAGGGTGGAGGGGGGTGAGTGTTAGAGTTTTAGGAGAATAGGGAGATAGATAGGAGTAGGGTTGAGAAGATAGGGGAGGGGGGGTGGTAGAGGTGGGTGAGAGGTAGAGTGAGAGGATAGAAAGATAGGTAACAGAGGGGGTGTCGGGACGGGGGGAGAGATAGGGAAATAGATAGATGGAGAAATAGGTGGAGAGATAGAAAAATAGCTAGATAGGAGGAGGGGGTGAGTGAGGGAGTTAGATGAGGGATAGGTAGAGGAGTGAGGGAGGCAGGTAGCGAAAGGGTAGATAGGGGTGAAAGTGAGGGGGAGGCGAGTGAGGGAGGGGGGTGAGGCAGGAGCAGGAGGGCAGAGACAGGGGCGGGAAGAGACAGAAGTCGGAGAAAAACCGAAGAACAGAAGAACAGAAGAGAAGAACACAGAGGAAGATACAGGAGGCGAAGAAGCAGACGAGCAGAAGAACACAGAAGAACAGAAGAGAAGAACACAGAAGACCAGAAGAACACCGAAGAACAGAAGAGAAGAACACAGAAGAACCGAAGAACACAGAGGAAGATGCAGGGGACGAAGAAGCAGAAGAGCAGACAAACAGAAGATCACCAAAGAAGATACAGAAGACGAAGAGCAGAAGGCAGAAGACCACAGAACAAGATGAGGAAGAAGAGAGGCGACAGGACAGGCTGAGGAGCACACAGAAGAAGAGAGAAGACGGGGAAAAGAAGAGTACAGAAGAAGATTGCAGAGGAGGAGCGAGGAGGAAGAGACAGAGAGGAGGAAAAGAAGCAGGAGCAGGAGAGAGGGTGAGTAGCGCGGGGCAGGGCGAGGGGCTGGGAGGTGGGGGGTACTTACTGTGAGGTGGGTCTCAGGAACTCAGGAACCTGGAGGAGCTGGAGGAGCTGCAGCGGCAGGGGGAGCGACCTACCCTTGGGTCAAGGTTCGCTACCACTGTCGCGCAGCGGCCGCCATAAGAGGGAGGGGGTGGAGGGGTCAGCTGGGGGCACATGGGAGCTGGGGGGCGGGGGCGTGCAGGAGGTCGCGGCGGGAAAGCGCGAGGGAGGGGGGGACAGGTAGAGTGAGAAGAGCTGGGGGAGGGGGGGTTTAAGGGTGGAGGGGGTGAGTGTTAGAGTTTTAGGAGAATAGGGAGATAGATAGGAGTAGGGTTGAGAAGATAGGGGAGGGGGATGGTAGAGGTGGGTGAGAGGTAGAGTGAGAGGATAGGAAGATAGGTAACCGAGGGGTTGTCGGGACGGGGGGAGAGATAGGGAAATAGATAGATGGAGAAATAGGTGGAGAGATAGAAAAATAGGTAGATAGGAGGAGGGGGTGAGTGAGGGAGTTAGATGGAGGGATAGGTAGAGGAGTGAGGGAGGCAGGTAGCGAAAGGGTAGATAGGGGTGATAGTGAGGGGGAGGCGAGTGAGGGAGGGGGGTGAGGCAGGAGCAGGAGGGCAGAGACAGGGGCGGGAAGAGACAGAAGTCGGAGAAAAACAGAAGAACAGAAGAACAGAAGAGAAGAACACAGAGGAAGATACAGGAGGCGAAGAAGCAGAAGAGCAGAAGAACACAGAAGAACAGAAGAGAAGAACACAGAAGACCAGAAGAACACAGAAGAACAGAAGAGAAGAACACAGAAGAACCGAAGAACACAGATGAAGATGCAGGGGACGAAGAAGCAGAAGAGCAGACGAACAGAAGATCACCAAAGAAGATACAGAAGACGAAGAGCAGAAGGCAGAAGACCACAGAACAAGATGAGGAAGAAGAGAGGCGACAGGAGAGGCTGAGGAGCACACAGAAGAAGAGAGAAGACGGGGAAAAGAAGAGTACAGAAGATGATTGCAGAGGAGGAGCGAGGAGGAAGAGACAGGAGGAAAAGAAGCAGGAGCAGGAGAGAGGGTGAGTAGCGCAGGGCAGGGAGAGGGGCTGGGAGGTGGGGGGTACTTACTGTGAGGTGGGTCTCAGGAACTCAGGAACCTGGAGGAGCAGGAGGAGCTGCAGCGGCAGGGGGAGCGACCTACCCTTGGGTCAAGGGTCGCTACCACTGTCGCGCAGCGGCCGCCATAAGAGGGAGGAGGGGTCAGCTGGGGGCGAATGGGAGCAGGGGGCGGGGCGTGCAGGAGGTCGCGGCGGGAAAGCGCGAGGGAGACAGGTAGAGTGAGAAGAGCTGGTGGAGGGGGGTTTAAGGGTGGAGGGGGGTGAGTGTTAGAGTTTTAGGAGAATAGGGAGATAGATAGGAGTAGGGTTGAGAAGATAGGGGAGGGGGAGTGGTAGAGGTGGGTGAGGGTGAGAGGTAGAGTAAGAGGATAGGAAGATAGGTAACAGAGGGGGTGTCGGGACGGGGGGAGAGATAGGGAAATAGATAGATGGAGAAATAGGTGGAGTGATAGAAAAATAGGTAGATAGGAGGAGGGGGTGAGAGATGGAGTTAGATGGAGGGATAGGTAGAGGAGTGAGGGAGGCAGGTAGCGAAAGAGTAGATAGGGGTGATAGTGAGGGGGAGGCGAGTGAGGGAGGGGGGTGAGGCAGGAGCAGGAGGGCAGAGACAGGGGCGGGAAGAGACAGAAGTCGGAGAAAAACGGAAGAACAGAAGAACAGAAGAGAAGAACACAGAGGAAGATACAGGAGGCGAAGAAGCAGAAGAGCAGAAGAACACAGAAGAACAGAAGAGAAGAACACAGAAGACCAGAAGAACACAGAAGAACAGAAGAGAAGAACACAGAAGAACCTAAGAACACAGAGGAAGATGCAGGGGACGAAGAAGCAGAAGAGCAGACGAACAGAAGATCACCAAAGAAGATACAGAAGATGAAGAGCAGAAGGCAGAAGACCACAGAACAAGATGAGGAAGGCGACAGGAGAGTCTGAGGAGCACACAGAAGAAGAGAGAAGACGGGGAAAAGAAGAGTACAGAAGAAGATTGCAGAGGAGGAGCGAGGAGGCAGAGACAGAGAGGAGGAAAAGAAGCAGGAGCAGGAGAGAGGGTGAGTAGCGCGGGGCAGGGCGAGGGGCTGGGAGGTGGTGGGTACTTACTGTGAGGTGGGTCTCAGGAACCTGGAGGAGCTGGAGGAGCTGCAGCGGCAGGGGGAGCGACCTACCCTTGGGTCAAGGGTCGCTACTACTGTCGCGCAGCAGCCGCCATAAGAGGGAGGAGGGGGGGAGGGGTCAGCTGGGGGCGAATGGGAGCTGGGGGGCGGGGGCGCGCAGGAGGTCGCGGCGGGAAAGCGCAAGGGAGGGGGGACAGGTAGAGTGAGAAGAGCTGGGGAGGGGGGTATAAGGGTGGAGGGGGGTGAGTGTTAGAGTTTTAGGAGAATAGGGAGATAGATAGGAGTAGGGTTGAGAAGATAGGGGAGGGGGGGTGGTAGAGGTGGGTGAGGGTGAGAGGTAGAGTGAGAGGATAGGAAGATAGGTAACAGAGGGGGTGTCGGGACGGGGGGAGAGATAGGGAAATAGATAGATGGAGAACTAGGTGGAGAGATAGAAAAATAGGTAGATAGGAGGAGGGGGTGAGTGAGGGAGTTAGATGGAGGGATAGGTAGAGGAGTGAGGGAGGCAGGTAGCGAAAGGGTAGATAGGGGTGATAGTGAGGGGGAGGCGAGTGAGGGAGGGGGGTGAGGCAGGAGCAGGAGGGCAGAGACAGGGGCGGGAAGAGACAGAAGTCGGAGAAAAACCGAAGAACAGAAGAGAAGAACACAGAGGAAGATACAGGAGGCGAAGAAGCAGAAGAGCAGAAGAACACAGAAGAACAGAAGAGAAGAACACAGAAGACCAGAAAAACACAGAAGAACAGAAGAGAAGAACACAGAAGAACCGAAGAACACAGAGGAAGATGCAGGGGACGAAGAAGCAGAAGAGCAGACGAACAGAAGATCACCAAAGAAGATACAGAAGACGAAGAGCAGAAGGCAGAAGACCACAGAACAAGATGAGGAAGAAGAGAGGCGACAGGAGAGGCTCAGGAGCACACAGAAGAAGAGAGAAGACGGGGAAAAGAAGAGTACAGAAGAAGATTGCAGAGGAGGAGCGAGGAGGAAGAGACAGAGAGGAGGAAAAGAAGCAGGAGCAGGAGAGAGGGTGAGTAGCGCGGGGCAGGGCGAGGGGCTGGGAGGTGGTGGGTACTTACTGTGAGGTGAGTCTCAGGCACTCAGGAACCTGGAGGAGCTGGAGGAGCTGCAGCGGCAGGGGGAGCGACCTACCCTTGGGTCAAGGGTCGCTACCACTGTCGCGCAGCGGCCGCCATAAGAGGGAGGAGGGGGGAGGGGTCAGCTGGGGGCGAATGGGAGCTGGGGGGGCGGGGCCGTTCAGGAGGTCGCGGCGGGAAAACGCGAGGGAGGTGGGGGGACAGGTAGAGTGAGATGAGCTGGGGGAGGCCACGCAAGGCCACTTGAATGACCTCATAGATATGGAGTAAGGCAAATCTGTGCAAATCGCTGAGTTGACTTACTTTGCGCTCAGGTGGCTTTCCATGGGTATTGTGATTAGTCTTCCCACACAACACCCACGGATTTTGACACCTCCTAAGATTTACAAATCCATGTAAACCTGGGGATGTGCCAAAACCCTATACCTCCTGATGTGAGGCATGATGAGGTGAAATACCTTTATTTCTCCTCGTGTTTCCTCTTTCTGTGTGTGCTGCAATCTGCAGCACACATAGAAAGAGGAAAACACTTCTCAGGATTGTTTTTGTGCAGGACGGTGGCCCTTCCTGCACACAAACAACCCTGCTGACAACACAGGCTCCCTTGCGCCATGGTGCAAGGGTGCCTGCATTGTTGCTAGGCTGACAAAACTGTGCCAGCATAGGGGGAACAGACAGGAATGCACTGTGTTGGATAAATACAGTGCATTCCTGCCCTTTCACTTTGGCATAGGGCAGAGCAGGGTGCAAGATGACTTGCTGCACTGCCCTACATTAAGAGACAGATTTAAGAGCCCCTAGCACCTTCTTGTACCACATTAGCGTCATTTTTTTAACGTTAATGTGGCCTAGGGCGGCAAAAATCGCAGCACCAAATTTATAAAGTGGGGCAATGCATGCATCGCGCCACTTTGTAACCCTTTGAGTGACATTATGTCTGTGCCAGGCATAATGTATGCAAAAGGGACATGCCCTCGTTAGGGGGCCAGAAAAATGGCACAAAGTAATCTAACAGATTTCTTTGCGTGATTTTTCGACATTTTTAATGCCTACTTGAAGCAGGCATTAAAAGGAGGCACACCATTGTTTACAGTGGGCCTCAATGGCCTTTGCAGGATTAGAGTAAACATTTTTGATGCTAATCCTGCAAAGCTCCGAACTAGCATCAAATATTTTGACGTTAGTTCCCTAACTACTGCCATGGTGCGCCATAGCTTAGATACAGCACACACATGGTAGCATTAGGGAGGCAATAAGGGGTGCAAGGAAAGTGGCTCTGCACTGGGTGTGGAACCACTTTTCTTAAATCAGGCCCAAAATCCCTGTAAATGAGGGCCAATATGAGCAATTAGGCACATACTGTACTCACTTACCATACATTTTGAGTCAACCTTACTTTTGCCAACAATAATATTAGACACACACCACATACTGCTGACATTTAATCCACTTTTTAGGAACATGAGCATTTGGTAAAGTCATTATTAGGCATACTTACCAGAGTCCCACATCCACCCCGTGTGTGGCGACTGACCAGATGTCACACCCATACCTGCAGCAGAGATCGTGAGATGTGTATTTCTGGACAACGTCACAGGGCCTACAATAATATGTGTGTTTTCAGTTTACATTCTAGTTGACACATGTAATGCACAACATTTTGTAGTTCATTTCACAGGTTTGGGACTGTTGATAGATTCTATGTAATATATCTGTAAGTTGTCTGATCACAATGTAGGAGTTTGGACCTTCTCCTGACCATATTTGCATACCAGTTTGTGCTGGTGGTATGGGTTGATGTGACCCATGACGTTACCTCCCTGATGGTGCAGGGATTTCAGGTTCAGTGGGTGATTGTATTCTGGCTATATGTGGCAATAAAAGGGAAAAGTCACCACACATAACCAAGAAATGTTGAATATGTGCAACTTGTCACATATTTACTCATTTGCATCTACATGGAACATTAGCAGTAATGGTAAGTAAATGAGACACATTATCTACTGCCATTTACTAGTGTTAGGCAAATAAACCAGCAGTGATGATCCACGGTTTGGGACTGAGGAATTGGAAGTTGCCATTTCCATCACAAAGGATTCTGGAACTTGTAGTGCAAAGGACTAAATGCTGCACATGAGGATCTGACTCACCATGCAATTTGCATTTACTTGGGACAACATAGATAGTCACATTTGTAGTGTTTTGCAGCTATAGATCCTTTAGTGCCATTGTTAAAATCATCCCATATTACCTGTCACTACATTGAGGTCATAACTCACAGGCTGCCCATGGAGCAGGTGGTGGTCTATAGTGGGGACAACATCCCTCTCAGGTGGAGTGAGTTGGGGGTTGGGTCCAGTTTGTCTGAAAGGGAGAGCTCTGGCCACCTCATTCCTGTTATACTTCCCCTTCACCCTCCTCTCCTGATCCTGCCACTTCATCTTGATGTCTGTGACTGTATGGACATCCTCCCCAATGCAGTGACTGTAGTAGCCAAATGCTGTCATAGGGCTGCCTTCTGTGTGGCTCTACTGCTCTAGGACGGAGGACATTGCAGTCTTTTGTGGTGCCTCACTATAAACTGGAGTATCATGGTGGTCTCCTCTTTAGTATAATTCTTCTCACTCAGAGGTATCATGGTAGAGACAAGGCACAGAGCAGGCAGGTGAAAAGTCAGTGTGGCCAAACCAGGGCCTTGTTTGTTTGCGGCTTTATGTGGTTTGTAGTGCTGGGATTGCAGGTGGTGTTGAGAGTCTGCAGTTGTATGTAATTACACTTACTCTGCCCTGAGTGCGGAGATTCCATCCCGAGTGCGGACATTCTGACCAAAGTGTAGAGATTCTGCCCCGAGTGCAGAAACTCCGCCCTGTGTGAGGCCATAAACATACTATCAGTAAATATCCTTCATGAATACTTTATGTCGTAAACTTCGACTTTTGGTCTAAACTTAGATTAAAAGACTAAGGGGGTCATTCTGACCCCGGCGGGCGGCGGGAGCTGCCCGCCTGGAGGGAACCGCCAGAAGACCGTACCGCGGTCAAAAGACCGCGGCGGTCATTCTGGGTTTTCCACTGGGCTGGCGGGCGACCGCCAAAAGGCCGCCCACCAGCCCAGTGGGAAACAGCCCTCCATGAGGAGGCCGGCTCCGAATGGAGCCGGCGGAGTGGAGGGTGTGCGACGGGTGCATTGCAGACACTGAAATACAAAGTGGGGCCCTCTTACGGGGGCCCCTGCAGTGCCCATGCCATTGGCATGGGCACTGCAGGGGCCCCCAGGGGCCCCACGACACCCCTCACCGCCATCCTGTTCCTGGCGGGCGGAACCGCCAGGAACAGGATGGCGGTGAGGGGGTCGGAATCCCCCATGGCGGCGCAGCAAGCTGCGCCGCCATGGGGGATTCCCAGGGCAGCGGAAAACCGGCGGGAGACCGCCGGTTTTCCTCTTCTGACCGCGGCCGAACCTCCGCGGTCAGAATGCCCTAGGGAGCACCGCCAGCCTGTTGGCGGTGCTCCCGCGGTCCCCGGCCCTGGCGGTATTTACCGCCAGGGTCGGAATGACCCCCTAAGTTTACCTTTGAGAATCAGGCTCAACATTTCTCTGCAAAATGTCTCTAACAGACCCTCACACATCACTCACATTAAAAATAAATTAAAGGGAAACATTATTTATAACAAGCTATTTAATTATTATTCAAGGTCATCAGGGCAAGATCCGCTGCAGAACAGAGCTGGCTTTGTCAGGGGCCCTCTGAAACGTTCGGGCCCTGGGTCAGAGCCCACTTTGCCCATGCCTTAAAACATCTCTGTTGTAAAGCATCTTGAAATTACTTTAAGCATATATGAGAAACACCTCCCATGTATTGGGTCTGCTATATTTTTTGCTTCTCTCTCTGGAATTTCTCCAGAGAGCTCCACCCCAAATGATCTTATTTATCCCTAAATCACACTACCCACTCATTAGATGTCAGTGCTTAGTGGCAATACCCATAATTAGGTGACCAATGGTATTCATATTAGGTCAGACCAAAGATTTTATGTAGAGTTTTAGAGTTTGCCTTATTTAATCTATACCAATTACATGGAAAATTGGCAGATGTGTTATTGTCCTATGTAAAGTGTACGGCTATGTGTAAACTCTAAATAGGGCAAATGGGACCCAGTTGTTCGTGGTTTGTCTGCATCTGCTAAACTCTAAGTGACCTCCTAAGTTCTGTATATCTTCATTGTTTCCCATAGTGATTGGGCCCCAAAGGTTTCACATGTTCTCATGCGAGGCAATCCAGGAGATAAAAAACAAGAGAGTGAGGAGGAAAAAGAGAGAACAAGGAAACTATAAAAAAAGAATGCAAATATGTATAAGGTGTATCTCAAAATAAACTACATAAGAGCGCTTTCTGTTCAGGAACAATGAAACTGCAGAATATGGGTGTTTGGCTAGGACGCCACCTAAGATGGCCGCCTGGTCACAGAGCTCCGTGCCGCTTCGGAACTTCAGGAGGCTTTTCCCGATTTTTACCAATTCAATGGATCACCCCAAGGTATGAACAGTGGATGGAATGATGCCTGCAATATATTATATATTGTTTTTGAAGCGCGTTCAAGGTATTTCTGACCTTAAAAAGCGCAGTTTTGTTGCCTAAGTGACTCCGCCCGCCATTTTGTTTTCCTCACTGCATTGTTTTTTTTTTTCTGTCACTTCATGAATGCCTTTTTCATTATTTAACGCTCTGACATTCATGTTCCTTCATCATTGTTTTAAAAAATTTTACGTTTATAACGATAATAATATTAAAAGGATGGATACTTATTTCTCTGATTTTTCTTGGATTTGCACAGTGCATTTTTGGCTGAAATATTATTTTTGGTGAACTTGGACCTTTTCTCTTAAAACTAAGTTAGGGGTCTTCTTGGTTCGTCTTTTACATCATTTGCTTCAGATTTTTCTTCAATATTTAACATTTATGGGAAAAAGCAAGAAATGGTTGCAACATACCAACGCTCCCTCGAATATTGTCTTGGGTTTGGATCACTCTTTTATGATTCCTTTGATGGAGGCCTCAATTTCTCCTGCTGACATGGCTCAAGCAAATTCTCCTCGTCCAACGACTTCTACGCTTCTACCCTCGAAGTAGTCATTATCGTCTTTGGCAAATAAAAGGCATAAACATGATCCACCTTCCCCTCCGAAGTCTACATCTCTGGTTTCTTTTGATAACATACTGGAGGAAATCATTTATTGAGGAAACCAATGCTCAAATTCAAAATCTGGACAATAAATGGTCCTCTATTCGGTCTGTGATGAGTTTGGTGGAACAAAATGTCAGCTCTTTTCAGGAATCCTCTTCTTGAATTGCATCTCTAGAGAAAGATGTCTCAGCGTTGAAGAAACATGCTGAAGATCCTGAGAATAGAAATAGATGCAATAACTTATGTTTTATGGTCTTCCAGAGAGCATTGAAGGTAGAGATCCAGTTTCTTTCTTCACTTCTTTTCTACCTAAACTGTTGGATCCACCTTCAATTTCTACTTTGAATATTCAGCGAGCCCATCGGTTGGGCCCCTGACTCACTTCTTCCTCATCCCCAACAAGACCTTGGGTGTGATCATTTTATTTTTAAAGTTCATGGATCTTTTACAAGTTTTAAATGCTGCCAAAATGAAAAAGCAACTTATATGGTCTGGAGAGAAATTATTTTTGACCCAAGATGTGTCTTCTGCCACTGCTAAATGTAGAAATTATTTTCTTGATCTTCGTCCTGCATTGTGGTCTTTAGGTGCACGATATGGTTTGTCTCATCCTTGCACTTTCAAAGTTACTTTCCAGAATAACACATCCTCTTTTGAAGATCCTGCAGACCTCAGAAAATGTATCCATTCTCATTCAACAGACTTGATGGACATTGCAGGCCCTTCAACTTCAAGATGAATTGATTGTTGATTCTAATAGTCTTTATTCTTGATCTATATGTTTTAGATTAATACATATTAATGTTTATTATTGATTCAACTATATTTCTTTATTCTCTTTACAGAACATCGTGGTCTCTCTTGTCTTCATGTCTCGTATGCTCCCATGTGAAGTTCCTGTGTGGCCCGTTCTTCGTGTTGGTCATGCTGTCTCCTGTGTGTTACCACTCCTCATTTCCTTCTTGTTTCCTATAAGGTACGTTGTTCAGTCATTATTTGACATGTACTGTCATCTTTCATTGTATTCAATTCCCTTTTCCTCCCTTTTCTTTTCTTTTTTCTTTTTCTTATTCCCTGTATTCTTGTCTTTTTCTTTTCTTCTTTTTCCTATTCTGAAAGTTTTTTTGTCTTCATTTACAATTTTTGCATTTTTGAAGGTCGTGTAATTTTATCTTTATTCCCTGACGGTTACATTCAGAGTAATATCTTGTAATGTGAAAGGATTTGTTAATCCTGTGAAAAGACAGAGAATCTTATCTCTTACAATCAAGAGACTCATTTTACAGAAAAGGAGGCATTAAAACTCAAGCAAAATTGGGCGGGATCAGTTTTTGTTTCTCCCACCTCTACTAAGAAAAATAGAGTAGTTGTTCTATGTCACAAAAAATTGAGTTGTATTGTTGTGTCTCAAGAGAATGATTCTGAAGGTAGATGGTTTGTGTGTAAAAATACTTATACATGATATTCCATTAACTGTTCTTAATGTGCATGGCCCAACTCAACCAGATCTTTTGTTTTGGCCTAATATTGCTAAGAAATGTCTTCAACATAAAAATTAGTTTTTTATTTTAGGTGGTGACTGTAATCAGATTATGAACCCTATTATGGACCGAAGGTCTCAAATTAGTTTTCTTCCAAATAACTCTCATAAGCAATTCCACTCCACCATTTCCCAGAATTATTTAGCCGATGCGTGGAGATTATGTAATCCCACTGTTCAAGAGTATTCATTTTATTCCCCCCAAAATGGTTCTCTTTCGCTCCTAGATTATACTCTTCTTAGCAATTCACTAACACAGAACCTTATCTCCGCCTCTATGGAACCTATAGTGATATCTGTTACATGCCTATTTAGATCTGGTTCAATCACATCCCAAGTCTCCTAGATGGCGATTTAATAATGCTCTTTTGTTGGATCCAAACTTTTCCTCTTCCTTTGTCTCTTTCACTCATGATTTTTTTTGTATTTAATACCACTTATGACACATCTCCCCAATTGGTTTGGGACCCTTTTAAAGTCTCAGTTCATGGTTTTATATAGATTTTGATTCAAAGAAAAATACGTTTTTTACTCACAAGCAGAAACTATTACTATCTAATATTAAATGTTTACAACATACATTTTATTCCTCAGATTCAGACTCTTCATTACATGAACTAGTTCAGGTCAAATTAGCTTTTAACCCCTTCGCTGCCAGGCCTTTTCCCCCTCCTGTGCCGAGCCTTTTTTTGGCTATTTGGAGCAGTTCGCGCTTAGGCCCTCATAACTTTTTGTTCACATAAGCTACCCATGCCAAATTTGCGTCCTTTTTTTCCAACATCCTAGGGATTCTAGAGGTACCCAGACTTTGTGGGTTCCCCAGAAGGAGGCCAAGAAATTAGCCAAAAAACAGTGAAAATTTCATTTTTTTTAAAAAATTTGGAAAAATGGGCTGCAGAAGAAGGCTTGTGGTTTTTTCCCTGAAAAGGGCATCAACAAAGGGTTTGCGGTGATAAAATCACCAGCTTCCCAGCTTTCAGGAACAGGCAGACTTGAATCAGAAAACCCAATTTTTCAACCCAATTTTGGCATTTTACTGGGACATACCCCATTTTTACGATTTTTTGTGCTTTCAGCCTCCTTCAGTCAGTGACAGAAATGGGCATGAAACCAACGCTGGATCCCATAAACCGCAACATTTCTGAAAAGTAGACAAAATTCTGAATTCAGCAAGGGGTAATTTGTGTAGATCCTACAAGGGTTTCCTACAGAAAATAGCAACTGAAAAAGAAAAATATTGAAATTGAGGTGAAAAAAACATCAATTTTTCTCTAAGTTTTACTCTGTAACTTTTTCCTGCAATGTCAGATTTTCGAAAGCAATATACTGTTACGTCTGCTGGACTCTTCTGGTTGCGGGGATATATAGGGCTTGTAGGTTCATCAAGAACTCTAGGTACCCAGAGCCAATAAATGACCTGCACCCTGCAGTGGGTTTTCATTCTATGCCGGGTATACAGCAATTCATTTGCTGAAATATAAAGAGTAAAAAATAGCTATGAAGAAAACCTTTGTATTTCCAAAATGGGCACAAGATAAGGTGTTGAGAAGCAGTGGTTATTTGCACATCTCTGAATTCCGGGGTGCCCATACTAGCATGTGAATTACAGGGCATTTCTCAAATAGACGTCTTTTTTACACAATGTCTTACATTTGGAAGGGAAAAATGTAGAGAAAGACAAGGGGCAATAACACTTGTTTTGCTATTCTATGTTCCCCCAAGTCTCCCGATAAAAATGATACCTCACTTGTGTGGGTAGGCCTAGCGCCCGCGACAGGAAACGCCCCAAAGCGCAACGTGGACACATCACAGAAAACAGACCTGTTTTTAGCAAAGTGCCTACCTGTAGATTTTGGCCTCTAGCTCAGCCGCCACCTAGGGAAACCTACCAAACCTGTGCATTTCTGAAAACTAGAGACCTAGGGGAATCCAAGATGGGGTGATTTGTGTGGCTCGGACCAGGTTCTGTTACCCAGAATCCTTTGCAAACCTCAAAATTGGGCTAAAAAAACACATGTTCCTCACATTTCTGTGGCAGAAAGTTCTGGAATCTGAGAGGAGCCACAAATTTCCTTCCACCCAGCGTTCCCCCACGTCTCCCGATAAAAATGATATCTCACTTGTGTGGGTAGGCCTAGCGCCCGCGACAGGAAACACCCCAAAGCGCAATGTGGACACATCACAGAAAACAGACCTGTTTTTAGCAAAGTGCCTACCTGTAGATTTTGGCCTCTAGCTCAGCCGCCACCTAGGGAAACCTACCAAACCTGTGCATTTCTGAAAACTAGAGACCTAGGGGAATCCAAGATGGGGTGATTTGTGTGGCTCGGACCAGGTTCTGTTACCCAGAATCCTTTGCAAAGCTCAAAAATTGGCTAAAAAAACACATGTTCCTCACATTTCTGTGGCAGAAAGTGCTGGAATCTGAGAGGAGCCACAAATGTCCTTCCACCCAGCGTTCCCCCACGTCTCCCGATAAAAATGATACCTCACTTGTGTGGGTAGGCCTAGCGCCCGCGACAGGAAACGCCCCAAAGCGCAACGTGGACACATCACAGAAAACAGACCTGTTTTTAGCAAAGTGCCTACCTGTAGATTTTGGCCTCTAGCTCAGCCGCCACCTAGGGAAACCTACCAAACCTGTGCATTTCTGAAAACTAGAGACCTAGGGGAATCCAAGGAGGGGTGACTGGCGGGGCTCGGACCAGGTTCTGTTACCCAGAATCCTTTGCAAAGCTCAAAAAGTGGCTAAAAAAACACATGTTCCTCACATTTCTGTGGCAGAAAGTTCTGGAATCTGGGAGGAGCCACAAATTTCCTTCCACCCAGTGTTCCCCCAAGTCTCCCGATAAAAATGATACCTCACTTGCGTGGGTAGGCCTAGCGCCCGCGACAGGAAACGCCCCAAAGCGCAACGTGGACACCACCAAAATTTTGGAAGAAAACAGAGGTGTTTTTTGCGAAGTGACTACCTGTAGATTTTGGCCTCTAGCTCAGCCGGCACCTAGGGAAACCTACCAAACCTGTGCATTTCTGAAAACTAGAGACCTAGGGGAATCCAAGATGGGGTGACTTGAGGGGCTCTGACCAGGTTCTGTTTCCCAGAATCCTTTCCAAACCTCAAATTTTGGCTAAAAAAACGCATTTTTCACACATTTCGGTGACAGAAAGTTCTGGAATCTGAGTGGAGCCACAAATTTCCTTCCACCCAGCGTTCCCCCAAGTCTCCTGATAAAAATGATACCTCAGTTGTGTGGGTGGGCCAGGTGCCTCCAACAGAATAAGGCCCAAAACTTGTAGAGATACAGGGGATAGTACTGCGAGTTCATAAGGACATATTCTTTTATACATCTTTAGACTGACTCTGCTTTGGGGACCCACATACGTGAGGTGTCATTTTATTTGGGAGACTGAGGGGAACACTGGGGAGTAGGAATTTTGTGCTGGAGTGGTGATCGTACGAAGAAAAGTCAGGAAAATATGCTTTTTTTAAGCACATTTTGAGGTTTACAGAGGAGTCTGGGTAAGAAAATGTTGGGGGATCCACGCAAGCCACTCCTCCCTAGACTCCTTGGGGTGTCTAGTTTAAAAAAATGTCTGGGTTTGGTAGGTTTCCCTAGATGAAGGCCGCACACAGGACCAAAAACATAGGTGCCCTCTCCCCCCCCAAACACAGGTAGTTTTGTAATATATTGTTTTGATGTGCCCACATACGTCCGTGATGTGCCAAACACTAAAATTTTGAAAAGAAACACACTTAGGTTATGTGAAAAAGACCCCTCACCCACCAACCAAGTTGGTGGCATGCTTCATCATCGGGGTCCCACCTGAGGCACCTAGCGTGTCATAGGTGTGCTGCGACGCCTGATTACAGCGGAGCAGGTTTGGTCATTTTTACCACACATACTGGTTGGATTTGGCACGAGGGTGAGTGATGGTTCAGTGGATCAAATTTTACTAACAAGAGCTTTCACAAAAATGAAAAGCACTGTTAGTAACTGAAAGGCAAAAAACTGAACCAATGACTCACAGCTCGTGAGCTGTAAAGCCGCGACAAGGCACCAACCGCTTTACAGTCCATTCACACAACTTTCATACATGACACACACAAGGCCATTCACACCGCCAGCCACGGGCCCAGCACATTACAACACTCACATCGACAGACAGCGCCACTCAAGGGCCCATCACTTACATACGCCCACATGCCTGATACAACAATCACACCAGCTGATGGGAGTGTGTGGACTGGTGTTTGGCTGGCAGTGTGTTGCAGTAGCCAACATCAAGTCAATATGTACAGTCTCAGCCAAGCCCCACTCCACACAGAATGGCATCATATTATCATAGAGGAACCCCTAACTAAGTAGAAAGAATTACAAAACAACAAACACAAAAGCTCTAACTAACAACATGACAGAAATGCTAACCATGAAACTAAACACATGAAAATACAAAACAGACATGAGTTTACACTCATGGTTGTTCCCAGAAATTCTTCTGGGTGTGGTAATTCTTAAAACAAGCACCGACACACAGCCCAGGCTTTGAAGGACAATCTGGGCAGTACATTCGATTCTCCCTCCGGATACCTCTTCGAAAACACACTCTACATTTCTTAGCTGGAAAGTCTTTTTTGGGTGTGGGAGGAATGTGCTCAGCAAAGTGGCGATCTTTCAATCTAGCCACATCCTCCACCACTGCTTCTCTAGGAACTCTGGCCTGTTCCACCACAATAAGGCTCTCTATCACTGACTCCTGAAATTTCACAAATGTCATCTTTGAGTCTGGAGACCTATCCCTAAACACAATAAAAGCATTGAAGGTTGCTAAGTGGAAGAGGTGAAGTGCTAACTTCTTATACCAAACATAAGACTTACGAATAGCAGTATAAGATTCCAACCTCTGGTCAACTCTATCTACACCTCCCATGTGCTTATTATAATCTAAAATGCACACAGGTTTGCGCACTTCAGCAACCTGGCCCCAAACAGTCACAGGGGAAGTACTCTCATCATGGATGGTACTTAGCATGTAGACATCCCTCTTGTCTGAAAATTTCAAAGCTAGCAGCTCCTCGTTCCGCAAGGCACAGCACTGTCCCCTCTCAAGTTTTTTACAGACAAGCTCCCTTGGATAGCCTTTCCGGTTAGAACGGATTGTGCCACAAGCAACTGTGTCCACTCTAAACAATTCCTTGAACAACTGCACACCAGTGTAGAAGTTATCTACATACAAATGGTGACCTTTGTTGAACAGTCGTCTACCAAGATCCCACACTATTTTCTCAGTAACTCCAAAAGTGGGAGGACAACCAGGGGGGTCAATATTGGAATCCCTACCAGTGTACACACGGAAACTATACACATATCCTGTCCTACTTTCAGACAGCATATACAATTTATTAATTCCATATCGTGCCCTTTTGCTAGGAATGTACTGCCTAAAAACCAAACGACCCTTGAAGAGGACCAAAGACTCGTCCACACTTATCTCTTTGCCTGGAACATAGACCTCCGAAAACCGATCTACAAAATGATCAAGGACAGGCCTAATCTTAAAAAGACGGTCAGAATCTGGGTGATCTCGTGGCAAGGCTAATGCATTGTCAACAAAATGCAGCATCCTAAGAAGAAGCAAATACCGATTACGACTCATGGTAGCTGGAAATATAGCTGTTGCCATCAAGGGACTAGTAGACCAATAAGAAGCCAGTGACGGCTTCCTTATCAACCCCATCAAAAAAGTCAAACCCAAAAACTTTTTTAGCTCCTCCAAATTTGTGGGAATCCACTGGGCAGCTCTAGAGTGTGGCCTAAGTCTAGCAGCGTTGTCCCTCAAATGCTGCTCCGCATACAAATTAGTCTGCTCAACAATCTCTTCCAAAAACACATCATCCATGAATAACTCAAAGAAATTGATAGGCATAAAGTTCTCTGTATTGGCGTTACACCCCGGGAGACCAGTAAAGGCAGGCAACTCTGGCTGCTCCATGTTTGGGGCAACCCAGACATCAGGTCTTCTAACGGGAAACCTTTCAGCCCCAGGTTGCTGCACTATTGGCACATCAATGTCCTCCTCTAAAACAGAACCTTCATCTGCACTGAGTGTGGCTTCATCATCAGAAGATTCCCCTCCAACAGAAACATCACTGCCAGAATCTCTGACTTCCTCCTCTGCCTCAGATGCAGAGTCCGTCTCATAGTCATGATCAGACTGTGACTCAAAAAGCATACCAACCACCTGCTGAGCGGTCATCCTGCGGCTAGCCATGATCTCTCCTGCTAAAATTAACTGGACAAATTCACCACCAACAACCAGCACTGTGTAAGACAAGTAACAAAGTGTAGCTTTGTTAGTAAGAGTTACAAACTCAAAAACTATACCGCTCACTTGCCTGAAAAAGCTTGATTCACCAGCAACTACACAGCAATCACCAATGATATCCCACTAAAAAGAAAGAAAGAAAGGCAAATTAGAAATAAGACAAAACAAATATCATTGTGCACAAACCTAAGGACAATTTCACACACAATCCTGCATTTAGTACACCCCCTACAAACATGTCATTCATGCATGGCAACAATACTCCTTTGGAGTAAATTGTTTTTACTTACCTAAAACATGCAACTGTGCAAACTGCAGGTCAACCACCGCCAAAACCGCAAGGAGCCACAGCAAATAAAGCAAAAGCTTTGAACTAGAACAAAAAGGAGGAAAACATTTTTTATCACAAATGCAAAGACTTCTTCAGTTGACAAACACCCCACCATCAAACATTTTAGAAATTGGTGCCTAAGTGGATTCTGCCATAGGGGCAGATGGGCCTACTAAAAAAATAGGCCTGTCTGCCCCAAGGAAGCCAAAAAATACCTTTAGTACTGTGTCCCCATGGAGAGCGACCCTTGCCAAAGGGGACAGCCCTCAAACAAAAAAACACACACAACACTATCCCTGGTGCCTAAGTGGCTTCTGCCCCCTTGGGGGCAGGTGGGCCTAAGAAAATAGGCCCATCTGCCCCCAGGGGGTGTAGAAATGGCCAACAGGTCAATGCCCCCCTTGGGGGGGCGCCCCGTGACCAAGGGGACGCCCCCCCCCACAAAAATAAACAAATAAAAAAAAAATCCCAGGCGTTCTAGTGGTTTCTGCCCCCCTTGGGGGCAGATCAGCCTAAAAATAATAGGCTGATCTGTCTCCAAGGGGTGCAGAAATGGCCTGGGTACATGTGCCCCCAAAGTGGGGGGCGACCCTTGCCCAAGCCCCCCCCCCATCCACTAACACACACACACACACACACACTATCCCTGGTGTCTACGTGGCTTCTGCCCCCCTTGGGGGCAGGTGGTTCTAGAAAAATAGGCCCATCTGCCCCCAGGGGGGGCAGAAATGGCCAACAGGTCAATGCCCCCCTTGGGGGGGCGCCCGTGCCCAAGGGGACGCCCCCACACAAAAATAAACACATAAAAAAAAATCCCTGGCGTTCTAGTGGTTTCTGCCCCCCTTGGGGGCAGATCAGCCTAAAAATAATAGGCTGATCTGTCTCCAAGGGGTGCAGAAATGGCCTGGGTACATGTGCCCCCAAAGTGGGGGGCGACCCTTGCCCAAGCCCCCCCCCATCCACTAACACACACACACACACACACTATCCCTGGTGTCTACGTGGCTTCTGCCCCCCTTGGGGGCAGGTGGGTCTAGAAAAATAGGCCCATCTGCCCCCAGGGGGGGCAGAAATGGCCAACAGGTCAATGCCCCCCTTGGGGGGGCGCCCGTGCACAAGGGGACGCCCCCACACAAAAATAAACACATAAAAAAAAATCCCTGGCGTTCTAGTGGTTTCTGCCCCCCTTGGGGGCAGATCAGCCTAAAAATAATAGGCTGATCTGTCTCCAAGGGGTGCAGAAATGGCCTGGGTACATGTGCCCCCAAAGTGGGGGGCGACCCTTGCCCAAGCCCCCGCCCCATCCACTAACACACACACACACACACTATCCCTGGTGTCTACGTGGCTTCTGCCCCCCTTGGGGGCAGGTGGGTCTAGAAAAATAGGCCCATCTGCCCCCAGGGGGGGCAGAAATGGCCAACAGGTCAATGCCCCCCTTGGGGGGGCGCCCCGTGCCCAAGGGGACGCCCCCCCACAAAAATAAACACATAAAAAAACATCCCTGGCGTTCTAGTGGTTTCTGCCCCCCTTGGGGGCAGATCAGCCTAAAAATAATAGGCTGATCTGTCTCCAAGGGGTGCAGAAATGGCCTGGGTACATGTGCCCCCAAAGTGGGGGGCGACCCTTGCCCAAGCCCCCCCCCCATCCACTAACACACACAAACACACACACTATCCCTGGTGTCTACGTGGCTTCTGCCCCCCTTGGGGGCAGGTGGGTCTAGAAAAATAGGCCCATCTGCCCCCAGGGGGGGCAGAAATGGCCAACAGGTCAATGCCCCCCTTGGGGGGGCGCCCCGTGCCCAAGGGGACGCCCCCCCACAAAAATAAACACATAAAAAAACATCCCTGGCGTTCTAGTGGTTTCTGCCCCCCTTGGGGGCAGATCAGCCTAAAAATAATAGGCTGATCTGCCCTCATGGGGGGCAGAAATGGCCCTAAAAGACATGCCCCCCCAAAGGGGAGCGACCCTTGCCCAAGGGGGCGCCCCCCCATCCACTACACACACAATCCCTGGTGCCTAAGTGGCTTCTGCCCCCCTTGGGGGCAGATGGACCTAAAAAAAATAGGCCGATTTGCCCCCAAGGGGGGTAGAAAAGGCCAACAGTTCTCTGCCCCCTTGGGGGGGGCGCCCCTTGCCCAAGGGGGCACCCCCCCCCACATAAATACACATAAAAATAAAAAACCCTGGTGATCTAGTGTTTTCTGCCCCCCTTGGGGGCAGATCTGGCTAAAAAGTAGCCAATCTGCCCTCAAGAGGGGCAGAAATGGCCCTAAAGGACATGCCCCCCACAGGGGAGCGACCCTTGCCCAAGGGGGCGCCCCCCCATTCACTACACACACAATCCCTGGTGCCTAAGTGGCTTCTGCCCCCCTTGGGGGCAGATGGACCTAAAAAAAATAGGCCGATCTGCCCCCAAGGGGGGCAGAAAAGGCCAACAGTTCTCTGCCCCCTTGGGGGGGGCGCCCCTTGCCCAAGGGGGCACCCCCCCCAACATAAATGCACAGAAAATAAAAATCCCTGGTGATCCAGTGGTTTCTGCCCCCCTTGGGGGCAGATCCGCCTAAAAAGTAGGCCAATCTGCCCCCAAGGGGGGCAGAAATGGCCGTAACAAATTGCCCCCACAAGGGGAGCGACCCTTGCCCAAGGGGCCGCTCCCCGCATGGCAAAAACAGGTAACAACAATAAAAAAAAAAAATCCCTGGTGTCTAGTGGGCATTCCTGCTGCCCGATCGCAATGCGATCGGGCAGCAAGAATGCTCAAAGAGACACCGGGGGAAAGGAAAAGCCTTTCCTTTCCCCCGGTGCCTCTTTAGCCCAAACCCCCCACCCACCGGGAAGAGGAACTCACCTCTTCTCCGTTCGCCGCACAGGAAGCAAATGGCTTCCTGTGCGGCGAAATCCCCATAATGAAGTCAGCGCGCGATCGCGCGCTGACGTCATTATGGGGGGGTGGGGGGGTCGGGGGTGGAAGGGGAAGGGCTTCCCCTTCCATCCCTGACTTTGGGGGGGTGGGGGGAAGCACACAGAGCGAGCGAGAGCGCTCCCTCTGGGCTGTGTGCCGAGGACGTAGTGGTTACGTCCTCGGCACAGCAGCACTGTGCCGCGGGACGTAACCACTACGTCCGCGGCACAGAAGGGGTTAATAAAAAATCAACTGATCAAGCTTCCTTCCGAATTTTTACATAGTAGTGCTTGTTATTATGGTGGTCATTACAGATAAGGAAAACTTTTAGCCAATTATTTGAAAATACGTAAGGAGCTCGCTCTTATTGAATCTATTCAATCATCAGATGGGAGACTCTTATTTAAAGAGGGTGACATTTTTCTATATACTTCAGAACATCCCATTCATTCTACTTCTATTGATTCCTATCTTAAGTCTGTTTCTCCTCCTTCCCAGCCTTGATTGAATTTTGATCTTCTAGAAGCTGATTTATCAGTTACAGAATTACTCAAAGCCCTTAACTTGATGAAAAAAGGGAGGTCACCTGGCCCAGATGGGTTTACTGTAGAATTTTATCTACATTTTTCCAGTTCTTTGATGCCTAAACTTTTACAACTCTTTCAATTTTTTCCCTTACTGGTAAGGCTGGTGGTACTTTTCAGGAAGCTACTATCTGCCAAATACATAAAGATGGACGCGATCCTACACAATGCAAGAACTATTGCCCTATATCTCTTGTTAATGTAGATTATAAAAATATTGCCAAATTACTAGCCCTTCATGTTGAATCCTTTTTGTCCAAATGATATGGTAAAGAACAATGTGGTTTTGTTAAAGGTAGATTAACCTCAGATAGGTCTTGTTTATTTTGTAATGGATTAAATAAAATACCTTCTCTTTCATACCCTCTTCCAGCTATTTCTATAGATGCTGAAAAAGCCTTTGACAGAGTAAGCTGGTGTTTTTTACTCAAAGTTTGGAAATAGTGTGGCATTGGACCCAAAATTATGGGGGTTATTCCAACTTTGGAGGAGGTGGTAATCCGTCCCAAATGTGACGGATTTACCACCAGCCGTATTACGAGTTCCATAGGATATAATGGACTCGTAATACGGCTGGTGGTATATCCGTCACTTTACAGTCACTTTTGGGACGGATTACCACTTCCTCCAAAGTTGGAATAACCCCCTATATCTCTTATTTCCTTGCTTTACACAGATCCTCAGGCTGAAGTATTAATTCATGGCTGTGTATCTCACTATTTTTCTTTGTAACGAGGGGTTCGTCAAGGTTATCCTTTATTGCCTCTTTTATTTGTTTTAGCCCTTGAACCCTTCCTTTCTCGTATCCCTGAAAACGCCTTTATATCAGGTTTTTAGTATGATGATAAACATTTAAAACTATCTGCTTATGCAGATTATATTCTTCTTTTCCTTTCCAATCCTGATATTTCTATACCTGCTTTACTTAAAGAACTTTCAAGTTTTTCATCTGTCTTTGGTTATAAAATTAAGTCAGAGAAGGCTGAAATTATGCCCCTTACAAAATTGTAGTACTAAGCATTCCTTTGACTCCACTGGGTTCATTGGAATAATTCTAAAATTAAATATTTGGGCATTTGGTTTACTAACTACGTTGTGGACTCTCTTAAAATAAATATGAAGGATTGTATCAATAGAACTGACAAACTATTGTCCTCCTGGAATCCTCTTTATTTATCATGGTGGGGTCGTATGGATTCCATTAAAATGATGATTATACCCATTGTTTTATACGTTTAATCTATGACTCCAGTTCATATACCACATATTTACTTTTAAAAAAATGTACTCACTTGTCTCCAAATTCCTCTGGAATAAGAACAAATCTCAAATTTCTCTCTTATTTCTTAAAAAAGAAAAGGATAATGAAGGGGTGAACTTTCCAGATTTTCGGACTTGTCATAAATCTTTTTTTTAAACAAGGTACCAAATGGGTTTCTTCAGCTCCCTCTCTTTTTACTCCGTTGTGGCTTGACATTAAACTAACATTACTTGTACCACTCTCTAGTAAGGAAATTTTACAATTTTCTTCAAAAAATAACATAATTTCCTCAACTCTTTATAAACATGCCTGCTGTTTATTGAGTCCTTATTATCAAAGAAAAATCTTCCTTATATTGGAAATCTTGGAGAACTAGGGTAATTATCTGGGTTCAAGATCTTTTTGATTGCCTCGATCCTCATTCCTTTCCTTAATTCAAAATGATTTTTGACTGTCCTCAATCATTTTTGCACACATTTTTAATCCTTATGGAGACAGTTTTAGACATTTTCTGTTCGTTCCATTGGAGTCCATACCTCTTTCCCCCTTCTTCCCCAGATTCACTTTTACATTTGTTATCTCAATCCTTTTCATCCTAAAGCCAAAGTAGGACTTTCTTGGGAAGCTGATTGGGGTTGTGATTGGATCATTCTTTTCTGGAACAAAATATGGTCCACAATCTTTAAAACTTCATGATCGGCCTCTACCACTCAATCTATGTTTTTTCTTTACCATAGGCTATATCATACACCAACTTCCCTAGCTAAATTTGGTATCACATCTAGTCCTGCTTGTGGTCATGTCATTACTTGAAAGGTGATTTGCTCCATATCCCTTTTTATGTCCCCCTACTGACATTTTTTTGCAAAAAGTCTGGGCCCAACTCTCAGTTATTTTTAGAATAAAATGCCCCCTGTCAATTATCTCAATTTTTTAGGTAATCTTTCAGATAAAATTGAATTACATGCCCATGACAAAGGATTATTTGATCTTATGTTGGCCTTAGCTTTTCAACAAGTTACAAATAACTGGAAATCCTCCTCTGGCATATCCTTTGCAGCTTGGTGGAATAATGTTTGCCATTATCATCATTTCGATACTATTTTTGCTTCCGTTTGTAGACCTCTGGTGAATAGGGATTTTTATTGGTCCACATTAATGAACTTTCTCAATAATAACCTTAAACAATATGACCAACCCATTAGGTCTGAGAATTTCAAACCACCGTAATTCTTTTTTTTAACCTCTGCTCTTTTCTCAGAAACATGGTTCTAATTTTTCTCAGTATGTTCATAAATTATTATATCTACCTGCCTGATCTTCAAATATTGAATTGTATTCCCCTACCCTCTTTTATGTCCTTTCTTCTCCCTTATAATTATGAAATTGTAAACAGATTTTCTCTTTATATTGCTTATTATCTTTGTACTGTTAATGTTTCCTGTTTTGACAGAATTTGGTTGGAGTTTTTTATATATTCCATAAGAAAGCTGATTAAACTTAAAAAAAGAAAGTGCAGAATATTCAAGAAAAGAACAAATGAAGAACGTCAGCCTTGAGGGAGAGAAATAGGATAAGAAAGCAGGATGGGAAGGAGGCAGCTCACTATCCTACTGGTACATCCTCAATAGATTTGAATAGCGAGACCTTTTCTTTATCGTTCACTTGTTATGAATTAAAGATGTAAAATTAAGGCAAATGTGTTTGCCTTGAGCAGATCATGCAATACTTAATTTGTATTATCTTTCTTTGCAGATAAAAGGCAGCTGCTTATGTGTGACAAAATGTTTCCAATACAAAGTTAAGTAAAAAAAAACATAACATGCACATATATATGAAATGAGAGGAAAGGTGCTATAGAGCACACAGATGCCCCAAAGAGTGTCCTGGAGCAAATTACTAACAGCAAGAGGACAGTTAGGCCACAGGGATCATGGATGTTTCCAGCTCCTTCCTCAATGGAATTTTAACTTCAAGGTAGCTCCAGGCATCCCTGACTCAAGGGGCTATACTAGTACCTCATACCAGTAAAAGCAATGGTATTTGGGAAAAGTAGTTGTGTCCCGCTCCATCTCATCTCGCCTCCACATCTTACTTTCAAAAGTGGCGATGATCCAGTGTGAACCCAGATGCTCTTCTCAGCACAGGATCAGCTGTTTCAAAAAACATGCAGCACTTCGTCTCATTCACAATATTGTTGGTGGCATCCGGCCCACTGGCACCCTTACTCTCACCCACTGTGCTTCAAAACAGACTAGAATTTTTACAAACTGTAAAAGTGCTCCCTACTTTGCGGGTGCGCTTAAAACAGGCATAGATTTATTTTTTAGTTTTGAAGCACCATGCAGTAAACTATAGCTCTTATTGGTGGAAAGGTACTATTCTATTGATTTTGAAGTGCTGCAAACTGAAACCAAAGTGTAAACACAAAAAGGTGACTAAAAATAAAAAAGGATAAAGAATGGAAAGAACTACAACATGGCAAATAATGGACCCGTGCCCTGAAGAGCACTTCTTTTTGGGCGGATGGATGTATGAAATCAGAAAGAACGTACTTCCTCACAGTGCAAGAGTACCAATGGCTGAAGCAAACTTACCTATTTACCCAAGATGTACCCTGTGGTGGACTGAAGCACAATGTAAGTGACAGTTGAACAGATTTATGAACCAAAAGGAGAGATCCAAAGCCCCAATATGTATATGGATATATTTTTTATTTTCCAAAGTTTTTGAAAACATGATCCCATTGAGACCTTTCTCTAGGCCAGACCCAAGCCAGTTTGTACTTTAGGTATGCTTGATAAACTAAATAGCATGCAATTAAAAAACGGATCATATTCTAAGGCAGTTATGGCACAATTTGATGATTCCCTTGCATGAGCTTCTAGGGATAATAGCAAATTATTCAAAATCTAATTATCAATTGTAATCATTTAGTCAAACACAATGGTTATAAGAGGCACTGCTGCTTAAACCTAGAACAGTTGACATGAAATCTGTGAGCTGCAAAAAAAGAAGTGACTAACTTACAGGGTTTTAAGCCATAAACAAATGTGTCTCACACTGCCCCACTACATCTGGATTCATATTCTTCTTATTTTTTTCCATAAACTTTATTAGGTTTTTTAGTGGTAACACAAAGACAATGTAGCTCATCCTCAGATTAGTAAATGTTATCACAGCTTATACAGTAATAACAATATTCTGCATGCATATGCATCTTAGTATTTGTGGGTTACTTTTCCTGGACATATTTAAAAAACACAGCATACGCATCAAACGCAAACATGCATCTCAGTAAGGTGTTTCAGGATCCACTCCATTCTCTTAACCGCCCCAATAGAACTATTTAAACCCTTCCCCTCTCTTTGTCTGCTCTTGTATAGATGTTTCTGCCAATACAATGATGGAATATGTGAGTATTTGGGGATCATCCTGAACCCTTTGGTTAATCATCAGGGACAGGATCAGGTATGTTCAGTCTCTCACTCTCGGTGGGCAATATCATCTGCAGCACCCATCCCACTCCCATTCGTGGCCACCACCTCCTGTAAGCCAGTTAGCATGGCCGCCCACGCTCTCAGGTCATCGTCTATTTTATCATCCGTGAGTACATGGCACATATGCACCTCCTCCATCCTACCCCACTCCTGGACATCACGCAGCCAGGTCAGAACACTAAGGGGAGCTGGTCGTAATCATCCCACAACAATGCGTCTTTTTGCCAGGACAAGTCCAAAAAGGAGAAATCGTTGGGTCAAATGTATCTTAGCATTGGAGAGAAGGAGGCCCAGCAATATCTAGTGGATCTCTGTTTGTATATCCCATCGGGTTGCTTTATTAAGACTATCAAGAACTGTCAACCAGTACTGGGTTAAGGTTTGACAGGTCCAGACCATATGTAAAAAAATCTGCTGGTTCAAAGTTACAATGTGGACAATTATCTGAGCGGATCGTATAGATTGTGTGTTGTGTTTTGGGTGTGAGGTATTTCTGATGGGCAAAATTATAATGAAGGGGCTTGAAACGCGCATTGGAGCTGACCTTCTGTACTCCTTCATGTATCTTTTCCTTTTCTCTGGGTGATAAGGGTTGCTTCAGAACCCTTTCCCATCTAGTCTGTACCAGCAGGACTGTCTGTGGACTGTCTGTGGACGATCTACTCTATGGGCACGATGTAAGTGAGTAATCAAGTGACAGCTCTGGGCCATCTCCATCATAGTGGTTAATGTGACGGAATTAACAAGCTCCTTCAGGAAGGAACGCCAAATTTCACGTGCTGTGCTGGAAATCTTCATATATTGAATGTTTTGTTCTTCTCCTATGGAGAAGGTATCCATAGCTTCTCTTCTAGTGATAAAGCGCTGCTCTGGATATGGATCCCCCATGGCCTCACATCCCTCACTCCTCCATCTCTGCACCGACATGGAGTTGGTGATACAGAAGAAGGGTTGTACCACCCAGAGGGACATATCTGGGGCATACAAAGCCCTGCAGAGCATGCAGCGAACCACTCCCTCACACACCTCTGCCACCAGCCGGATAACATAGGGTAGCTCCTGGGGCACAATTTTTTGTCCCTGTTGGTGCTGTGGAGCAGATTCTTTTCCCAATTATTGGCCTTGTTGAGCAAATGAATTGCATGCTGCAGTTAGGCTGCCATATAGTAAAGCTCCAAACGTGAAACCTCCAATCCTCCTCTATTCCATGGCCTTTGTAGGGTGGTAAGCCTTACTCGCCTACGTCCAGAGCCCCACAGCAGATCGATATCATGTTATCTACAGTTCGAAAATGAGACTGAGGGATCGGATGTAGCATCTTTTGTAGGTCATATAAACAGCGGGTAGTATTATCATTTTTACAAGAGCTATATTTCCCATAAGAGACAGAGGTAGCTCCCTCCAAAACTGTACCACGGTCCGCAGCCCCTCCACCATCCTCCCCATGTTATGCTTATGATATGCTGTGGCCGTGTGAATTAATTGTATACTCAGAAATCGGGTTGCTGCCAGTGTCCAAAGGATTTCCACCCGGGGCAGTTCGTCCTCCGGCAAATCCACCATCTGCCCTAAGGGAAATAGCTTAGATTTATCTGGATTGACACATAGCCCCAAGACCTCCACAAACACACGGAAGAAATTAAGTAGTATAGGCACCGAATAGGCAGATTGACGGAGGTATACCAGTGCATCATCAGCATACAGGGAGACCACATTATTGGCCTTTCTAATACTATCGCCCACGGGCCTATCACCCGTTGAAACAACTCCACCAAAGGCTCCATGGTGATGGCAAAGAGAAGTGGTGACAAGGGGCATCCCTGCTGTATGCTTCTCTCCAGTCGTAGGGCTCCAACACTACACCCCCAGACCCCACACGAGCACATGGATCCATATAAAAGAGACAAATCTCAGTGAATAAAACCCAGGCCTAGGCCCACCTTTTTGAGCACATACCAGAGATACGTCCAGTTTAGAGAATCAAAGGCTTGAGCTATATCCAATACCGCCAACTCATAGTTATCAGTCTGAAGTTTCGGGCATGGTATATGTGCGTTAGACAGTGCAGGTT
Source organism: Pleurodeles waltl (assembly GCF_031143425.1). Taxonomy (NCBI): domain Eukaryota; kingdom Metazoa; phylum Chordata; class Amphibia; order Caudata; family Salamandridae; genus Pleurodeles; species Pleurodeles waltl. The sequence goes on along the minus strand of NC_090444.1, from coordinate 1,058,945,151 downwards.
AAGCAGGGTGCTGTGCCTCGGATGAAGCCCAACTGATCTGTATATATAGGGCAGTCATCTGGGGGAGTAGTCTGGCCCCCAACACCCCACTGAGGATTTTCATATCTAAACTAAGCAGCGATATTGAACGATAGGTCGTAACGGATTCAGGGTCTTGACCTGGCTTGGGCGTCATTACTACCAATGCTTCTTGCATAGAATTTGGTAGGGAACCACGACCTAAGGCCACATCATATACCTCCATTAGCCTATCAACAAATGCGTCTCTGTATTTCTGGTAGAATTCAGCCGGGAGCGGTCACTGCCCAGAGTCTTCCCAGGTTTCAGATTTGTAATCACAGTAACAACCTCTTCTATGGAGATCTGGATATCTAGAGATTCTGTAAGAGTAACAATAACAATAGGATTTTTGTGTCAGGAGACTCTTGGCGTACCAGGCGGGCCAAGAGGGCTCCCGTCTTATATCCCTCCCTGCGCAATCATTTTCTGTATGTTTTATAGTCATGTTTCTCTAGTCTACGCCTAGTCTCTAGCAGGTCAAAACACTTTGCGCCTGGAGGTCAACTTATTGGGGTCGGCAGGGAGAGTCTCCTCCAGCGTCCCCAGGTCAATCTCCTGGGTGACTATATCATGTTCCAGCTGCTGTCGGACCCCGTAGAACATCACAATGCACGCCCCTGTTACAACCACTTTCAGTGCCTCCCAATCTAATTTTTTGGAACCTGCTGATCCATAGTTTTCTTTAAAATAGTTTGTCAGTATGTCCAGAATGGTTGGAGAATATGGCGCATCAGCGAGGGCCTCTGCCCTAAGGCACCATAATGGTATCCGTGGGCAGTCAGGTCTGTTCCCCAGATTCAACAGCATTGGGGAATGATCGGGCAGATAACGGGTCAGAAAAGACATGTTGGTAAAGTTTATAGCTAGCTTGGGGGAAAGGAAGCAGTAATCTAGGGGACTAAAGGTGTTTGTCACTGGCGTGTAGCAGGAGTATGTTTTTTGTTCAGGATGTCTCTCACGCCAGATGTCATGCAGGCACAGGCCTTCATGTGCTGCCTAGAGTGCTGCGGTAAGTCAGGGTTTTCGTGGATTATTGAGGGGGGCTCCGATCTATCCTCCCATCCATAACACAGTTGCAGTCCCCTGCAACAGTATGGCAGCATTTAAGAAGGGAGCCACTACCACCAGAACCTCTGGAAAAAAGTTCAGGCAATCGACATTAGGGGCACAAATGTTAATTAGACATATTGCATTGACATCAAGATTGCCATGAAGAATCATGTAGCGGCCCTCTGGGTCGACAATGTGAATATTGTCTTGGAATAATAACCTTGGGGTCACCCAGATAAGAACGCCCCAGGCGTATCCCGAATGGGATGTAGCATATGTGGTGCCCCTCCATCTTTTAAGTAGGCTTGGAACACAGTCCCACCGCACATGTGCTTCTTGAACAAAAGCAATAGACACTTTGTAGTGCCTTAAGTATGCATGTACATGTCTACGCTTTTTGTAATTGGCAATCCTGCTGGCATTCCAAGTAATAAATTTTGTTAGTGTAGAAGTCATTAGGTATATGCAGGTACCAGTCTCTCTATCTCCTTCCAGGGGTATCCCCAAGCACCATTCCCATACATGAATCTCTCCAAGCTCAATTGCAGACTTTGGTTACACAAAAGCAGTGGCAAAGTCCCAATCAACAATTTAACAAAAAAGCCAGCACTACTGCCCAACAACCCCTCCCCATTGGGCAGTAGTGCCAACTCACCCCTTCGTATGTTTCTTGAGCTGGAAGTTAGCAAGTCCTGACCTATACCACCATTGAGGAACATCAAAAACAGAGAAACAATTGCTCTTGTACTTTGCAAGAGGGTAGGTCGGTGAGAGGCAGTGGCTCTCAGCCCCTTCCTGCATCTACGGAACCTCCATAGAGGGTTGTCTGCACCGGACCAACACAGCCATATATCAGTAGTAAAATTCAAAAGGGAGATGTACGTTTACTTCCTTGTAGTAACAGTGTACCCTGAATTAAATACAGCATGAGGTCCTTCAGAGTTGTCCCCAGCGGCTGATCCACTAGTAGTATCAGGCAGCATCTCATAGGTCCCAGAGCTCAGCATTCGGTAGTTTTTTACTCCTTTAAGTTTAGGCTCAGGATACTTCACCAACATCCGTCACATGATCATCTTGCAGATCTTGGGACCGTTCTCTTGAATCAGGCACCATGGTGGTCATTATGAACCTGGTGGGAAAGACGCCAGTGGTGGCTACATGCATCCCGCCCTATAATGATGCCAAAAAGACAGTCTGCCACAAATCTGACATCCTCTACCCACCGCCAGGGCCAACAATGGCAGAAACACCTGACACATCACCCTGCCACCACCACACATACAACCCCCCTGCCCACCAAATAAAAATGCACAAATCAGCGCAGCGGACAGTGGATGGGGAACGACCGTTGGCGGTAAGGAATAGTACCTGAGTATGATGTTCACTATGTTCCCACTCTTTTCCACTATCCCATCACTTTTATATGTTGTATTTTCTAATAAAAACACTAGCACACACCAAATTTCAGTCCTTATTTATTATATGCAAACAAATGTAAATGTGTATGTATGATCCTGTTTTCATAATAATGGCAAGTGTTCAACAGAAGGGGCCCTAACAGACTGTAGTGTATGAAGTGTGTCACACTGTTAATTCCATAGCTGTTTCAGCCATCTGTTACTTAAATCACAAAGTTGGCACATCACTGGCAAATGACACCACTGCAGTATCTTTTAGCAATGGAAATGTTACAATTCAGTACAGTCATCTTCTGACAAAACACTTCAAAATCTCCAATAAAGATGCACAGACACACACAATTCAGCAATGGCAACTTAGGGGAGTCTGCGCAACTGTCACCTAGGTCCTCAATACTATAGCTTACATGTTAATTAGCACTGTTCCTCTCACACAATGATGTAGATTTGCACTTGGTAACTGGTTCCATTACTCATCACCAGAGTGTGGATGAAGAGAAAGATGCCCCCACAAATGTGTTTCCCTGTCCAAAATAAAATGGTGTATAACAATAAAGCACAAAGACCATCGCCAGATAATTTGCCTGTCAGAGGGATGTTGATACAAAACACTAACAACACAGAAAGGAGGTAAGTGTGAGGTGTCCTCAATAACATAACACACACTTTGACACTGGATTTTACTTCAGATTTGACCTCCAAAAACACCTTAGTGACACATACCCAAGGACACACAGCACTGTGTTGAGACATAGTACATAAGTCACCCTGAATCAACCGAGTAAAGCCATATGCTCAATACCAAATGTACCTGATATTCACTGGAAGTATAGCCCGATGAGCTGGGTTCTGGAGTAGTCTTCCCCCTCTTCTTCTCCATCACTCTCATCCATCTTCTGAGGTGGCAGGGGTAGGTGGGCAGCATCATCCTCTTCCAGAAGTGGATTGGCTCTCCCCAGGGCCAAGTTGAGCAGCATGCAGCAGGCCACCACCATCTGACACACGTTGTCAGGGACATAGAACAGGGATCCCCCAGAGAGGTGCAGGCAACACATTCTTGCCTTCAGGAGTCCTATAGTCCTATCAATCACCCTCCTTGTGCAACCATGTGCCTCATTATAATGGATATCTGCATCTGTCCTGGCATTCCTCACAGGTGTCAGTAGCCACTGCATGTTTGGGTATCCAGAATCCCCTGGAAAGGTGGATGAAAAAGGGTTCGGAACACACTTCCATACAGCCTGACTGTCAGTAGCTAATACAGTTCCATACACACTCACCTATAAGCCAAGCTCTGTCCCCCTGCAGCTGTCCTATGATGTGCTGCACACTGCTGTTTCTCAGGACATAGGAATCATGGACAGATCCAGGGAACCTTGCATTAAGATGGGAAATGTACCGATCAGCAAGACAGACCAATTGGACATTTATTGAGTGGTAACTTTTAAGGTTTCTGAACACCTGTTCCTTCACATGGGGATATTAGCAAAAGCATAGAATCCAGACTTTATGGTGGTGAGATCAGTCCTTTGGGGAAACTGGACATAGCTTTGCAGGTGTTGGACGAATGCATTCAAAAAGTTGGATAGGATGTGGCTGAACATTGGCTGAGACATACCGGATGCCATGCCCACTTTCAATTGGAATGAGCCTGTAGCCAAAAAATGTAGCACAGATAGTACCTGCACAGTTGTAGGTATGGCATGGGGATTCCTATTAGCTGCCATCAGATCAGGCTCCATTTGTTCACACAGTTCACATATTACTGCTGGATTCAGCCGGTAATTGATGATGATGTGACGTTCCTCCATGGTGGCCAGATCTACCAGGGGGCTGTAAACAGATGGGGCCCTCCCTCGCCAAAATGGTCTGTACCTATGGTGGTCGAAGAAATACACATTGAGTTGGAACATTCACTCTACTGACAATGTTCCTCTGTTGATCTTGTACTAGCAAAACTATTGGCCCTCACACAGACACTAGGGACGTGGTAATCCTGTCAGGGTAATGTTTACTGAGGTGTGTATGTTTCATTCAATCACAGTGTAGGCACTATTCACATCCTTAGAGAATATGAGGGGGGGGCATTACTTCTAACTATATTTGAAAGATGGAAGGGTTAATGGAGCCATGACCTGGGACACAAGGCATACATTGAAGGCCTGGTGGGTGCAAAATGGCAGCCTCCTGACCTGCAGGTGGTTTTTTGAAGGAAGTGACCTCATTCCACTGGTGTTAGTCGTCATGGCGGTAGGCGATGTTCACCGCTGTGCACCTGATCATTGGATAGCATTGGTGTCAATGGGAAAGCAGGGCCAATCATGATCACTGACGGCGGTGATGGTGTACACCGCCATGGTATATACCGCCATTTTGCCATGCCCTTGCCACTTAACCCCTGCACCGACACAAGGCAACAATTCCACTGCGTGTGCTGCTGTGTCCTGACTCTGGTCATTGAGATGTCATGTGCTACAGAGGAACGGGCTGGGCCTTCGTCGCAGAGGAGCTGGACAGGCTGGTGGACGGGTCCTACCCCTGTATGCAAAGCTGTATGTCCGACCAGGGGACCAGGTGAGTTGATTTCTGTACATCTGAAATGTGTTTGATTGTGTTGGATGCTTGTAGGCGTTTCTGTTTGCTGTGTGATTGGTTACCCGTAGTGTGTATGTCCGTTATTGTCTTGGCTATTGTCCATCTATATGTCTAAATGGGCTATGCCAGGTAGAACTGGCATGGCATTTGTGTATGAGGCAGCCACACTAACATCTGTTTCTTTCCTCTGTGCGTACCATGCAGGTCAGCGACCATCAGAAAAAAGGTCTTTGGCAAGCCATCGCCAAGGAGGTACGGACCCTGGGGGTCTACAACCAGTGGAGCACCCACTGCAGGAAGGGGTGGGCGGACCTGAGGTGCTGTTCCCAGAGGACCGGATAGGCCCAGTTGGGACGGCCTCCTAACGAGGGAGGGGTGCCCGTTGGGGCCTGACTCCCTAATTGCCTGCATACTTGCGGTGGCCTATCCGGATTTGGCTGGGCACTTGAAGGCAGCACAGTAGCCACCAGGGGGTGAGAACTGACACTGTTGTGATGCCACTATGAAGTGTGTAGTTAAGAGGTATGGGGTGCATACATTGTGATGGGATCCCCCTAGACAAGTGTGTCCCTGCTGTCCTGCCCACCTCTATGTCCGTGGGATGGTGTCCTTAAGTAGATGTGGCTTGAGTAGTTTGATGAGTGGAGATAGATATGGGCTCCAGTGTGTCATGTTTTGTATTGGGGGATCGGACTTACCAGTCAGGGACACTTCACTAACATAATTTAGGTTTGTTGAGGGTTGGTTCCTGGGATGGATGGAAGTGGATGTGTGCCAAAATGGCATTTCCCTAGTTGCTGACAGGCTTCTTTCTTGTATAATCCCCCTGTCTGTGTTCTTGTGTCCTTGTGTGCATTAGCATCATCTGGCAAGAGAGCTGAGGCGAGTTGGGATGCTGCTGCCCACGGGATCCAGGAAGCAGAGTCCACTGACGCCGAGGGGACACGTGGGTTGGAGGGTGGGGGGAGTACCACGGGGAGGCAACTACCACTGGAGGTAGTGACTCTGACACCTCCTCCGATGGCAGCTACCTGGTGGTGGCGGATCCTAGTGGGCCGAGCCTATCTTTGCCATCTTCCTCCACCCCCTATACCATTACGGCCCTCCCAGTAGCTCCCCACTGAGTTGCCCGTGCCCGCTCACCCAGGAGGGTGGGCATCTCCTTCACCCCAGGCACCTCTGCCCCTGCCCCAGTCAGCCCTGCTGCCCTCACTGAGGTCATTGACCTCCTGAGAACCATCTCTGTAGGTCAGAAAACCATTGTGAATGCCATCCAGGGGCTGGCATCAGAGATGCAGCAATGCAATGCATACTTGGAAGGCATTCATGATGGCTTGTCAGGCCTACAAAGATCTTTTCAGGCTCTGGCCTCCTCTTTGATGGCAACCAGTGTCAGTGGTCTTTCCATCCCCCCTCCCACCACCTCTATCCCTTCCAGCAACTCACTCCCTTCACCCATCCCAAGCAAACATACAGACAGCCATGCGCCCAAATCAACACACAAGAAGCACAAAGAGGAGCACACGCACCACATGTCCCACCACAAGCAGGCACACACCCAACATACAATTACAGACACACCAACATCCAGCACCTCCACTGTATCTCCCTCCACCTCCTCCCTGTCTTTCACCTCAGCACCCACACGCACTGCACCCTCAGTCACAGTTGCTGCCCCCTTCTTGTAGTCACCACAACAGCTGACATCCATTCATGCTCCCAGACACCACACCTGCACTCACCACGACTACCTTCACTGACACTTGTAGCACACTCACTAGACCTGCAGGCACCCAGATAACATCCATCCACACTGGCAGCCTGTCTTCTCCCACTGTGTCCCCCCTCCTCCCACAACACACAAATGTTCACACACATCCACTCCACACACATCTACCATACATAAGCATGCTAAAGAGGCACCTGCATCCACTTCCAGTACACCTACACCTTGTCTTGTACACACACTCGCTCACCCTCCACTCCCAGACCTGCCTCCAAAGCCCCTCCATCTGCACCCAAAAAGCTTTTCCTCTCCCGTATGTACCCCTTTGAACCCACTGGCCCTCCCTATCTGGTCCCTAAATGTTCCTTTGGACTCCCCAAGTCCACTCCTTCCTCTTCTGAGTCCTCCCCAGTCCACCCTTCCCATTCCTGTGCCCCATCCCCAGGGAAGAAAAAGGCCTGTGTTGCCCAAGGTCCCTCTGCCACCCACCGGTCCAGGCCCACTCCACCTCCTTCCAAGGGGAAGCCAAACCTGCTCCTCCTGGTAAGTCTAAAGCCAAGACCCCCCTTCCAAACAAGGGTCCCCACCCCCACCACCCCTAGCCCCTGCTCCCTGAGCTGCCTGGCTGCCCCATTGATGCCCCTGTCCAGTGGAGCCTTTCTGTCATTGTAGTAGTCAAGTGAGGGAAATATTTGCCCTTCTGGACATTGCAGTGGGACTGGCCTATGGTCTTGTTTGGGCATTGTTCATTTATTTTATTTTGTGTATATAATATATCTGGCCAACAGACTTGTTGGTTCAATTTTGTCCCATTGTCCAGCGTTTAACTATGGGTGAGTGGTGTACACAGGTATGTGCATTTGTTCGGATATATGATAGCATGTGTCTGGTAAGTACATTTTATTTGGGTATGTATGGCGTGGGAGGGGTGGGAGGAAGTGGGTGTGCATTGTGGTGTGGGTGGGGTGTGTGGGTGTGTAATTGTCCTCTTTCCTCCCATTTCTGCTAGGCTGCGGTACTTATCTTCGTCATTGGTGGCAGCAGTCATGGTCCTGGAGACATATTGCAAGAAGAAGCACTGGGACGATTTCCAGCTCTTGTTCCATGTTGGTGTTTGGTGTGTTCTGTGTGCCTGCGGTGAGTGTTTCCCTTTATATGGGTCATTTCTGCAAAGCTTTGCGTGGCAGTGGTTCCCGCCACAGAACTGATGGAGGTGTGGTGTTACATTATATGATGGGCGGGTGGGACCTTTAAGCCTGGCTGAAGATGGCCTCTGCCATGACGACAACGCACCTAAGATGGCAGTGAGTGGCAAGCTTTCTGGCTGTTTCTCATGTGCTTCATTATATGGCAGTCCAGAACGCCAGCCTGTTGGCGGTAGTTTCCGCGACCGCCGGCAGTGTGGTCTTTTCCACCAGGTTCATAATGAGGGTCTATGTCTGTTGCCCTTAGAGTACTATCGGGGCAGACTCTGATTTTCTCAGCTTGTCTTTCCGTCCCTAGGCTCTTCCATATCCACGTCGAGAGTGTGGTTCTTGACTAGGTGTACTCTGTCGAGAAGATGCCATTTGGGTTAGAATGACCTTCACACACTAGGGGCCCAGTCGTGCTTGTGATCTGAAGGATTGCATCCCCGTCGTGGAAGTTAAATAGGTGATCAATAATTGCTTTTGGTGGGGCCCCTGGCTGGGGTGGTTAGGAGAGGTCTCTGTGAGCACGCTCAATTGTGAAGAAGTCAGATAATCTTTTTGGCTGCAGAACTGTGGTAATCCAGTCCTCTAGGAAGAGTTCATTGGTCTGACCCTGTGCCAGCTGCGGAAAACCCACAAACCGTAGATTATTCCTGCACGACCTTTCTTCCGAATCTTCCAGTCTGTCATCTAGATGCTCAGATTTTTGTTGTAGGGAGATCACGGTGTCCCTGAGCATCTTAATCTCTTGTTGAAAGGTGCTTACATTTTGTTCTGTGGATGTCACACGTTCTGTTACCTTGCACAGATCTGACCAAAGAAAATCAATGTCTACAGCAAGAGTTGATCTTGTGGGCTAGCTCATCTTGTGAGGTGGTAAATGCCATTATTAGGTCTGCTAGAGACAGGTCTGCTTCACTGTGTGTTCCGGCTCTTGGGGGTAGGGTTACAACCTGCGACTGCTCTGCTGGGGTGGCCGGGCGTGCGTAGAGTATCTAGTTGGCCTGGGTAGGTTTGGCCACCTTATCCTTCCACATAATGGAATCCAATGAGTCCTCATGTTGCGCTCTCCCCAGCATCCAGAGTCCAAATGTAAGCCGGGTCCATCAGTCGCCACAGAGGAGAGCAAGGCAGGACATGGCGAGTCCCCCTGCAGCTCAGCAGGGGGACACCAACACTCCAGTACAGTAGCAGTTCATGAAGGGAGCAAAATGACCTGGGTGCCCAGGCATCATTCTTGGGGTCCACAAAAGCAATATACAGAATTGTCATAGGGCAGTATTCACAGGGTGAAGCCAGCTATATTGGTGCCACAATACTGGGGTTCCTCCCCTGACCACAATGGGGCGACTGTTAACTCTCATCCCTCTCTAGGGCCCCCCTCATTTAATGGGCAGCTCTCAGATCTTTTGGTCCCACCCGATGGCAGGGGACACTGCACCAGATAGCAGGCCTCAGTGTACCACTTGATTTGAATAGCTCAGGTACAGGGCCCAGCAGTTTTTCTCCCCTGCACCTATGCCTGACACAAACAGGCTGCAGGATAGCAGCCATCAGCGCCCAGTCCCCAGCGGCCTGCGTGGACACAGTCTCCAAGGAAGTAGCTCAGTCTCACAACATCTGGGTCCCCACTCCCAATCTTTCACCTCAGACTGGGGCAGAGTGCAGCTCTCTCCAGAGTGGGGAGAAGCAGCCACCACAGGCGAGTCCAGTCCCGGCTCCCAGCAGTGTCTCTGGTCCCAGGATGAGTGCGGCATCAAGCAACCCAGGTGTGGGGCCCATCAGGTCTTCTGTTTTGGCCCCAAGACATGTGGGCCACACTTGAGGTAGGGGTGCATTTTAGCTCCCATCAGCGAGGGCAGAAGTGGGCACCCGGTGGCGTCTCCGTGCTTAGGGTGGGCGTGGCTCTGCCGCGCATGATCATCTCCTCTGCTACTGTGCCTCAGAGCACTGCAAGAGTACTAGGAGCTTTTCCTCATCCCCATTTTCATCACATCAGGGCTGCACAGTGTTGCAGGAGGAAGGCCAAAGATTGTCACCCCAGCCCTCTGACCAGCCTCTGGAGCCCGGGATCAAGATGACGGTCGCTCACAATGGTGAGGCTGTGGCAGTGATGGGTGCCTCGTGTGCACTGCAATCGGGGAACACAGGTTCCTTCTGTGTTGTGGAGATGCCACGCTACACTTTAAGGTTTTTTGGGGCAATGTAGCGCTCAGGATGCCATAGGATTAGGTTAGGATCTTGTAGACACTGGTGGGAACACTAAGAAAGGCATTTAACTGGCCATCTTATTTGGCCACACCCACTTCATATTCTTATAACAACATAATTTGTACCTTTTGTTTGATGAAAAGGGCACTGAGATTCATAACATGAAGAAATACAAAAATATTTATCAAGCGCAGGCATATTTTTGGTGTTAGGTGTATCTTAGAAACTGGATGCTTCCACTACTGGGTTCTAGATTGTGGATTTTAGGAGAGAAGGCAAGCAGATGCTGAGAAGAGAGGACGTGCCAGGGGTTGTGCTGGACCTAATCTACTCAATCTTAATGTGTTTTGACGTCTTAAAGGTGGCAATGAGGATGGGATCTTGAATGCCAGGACTCTGTCCAGGAGAAGATTTTTGAGGAACTTTCCATATCGTACGAGTTGGGAGAAAGACCCCTGGTCCTAACTTATCTAACTCTGGAACAAGGAATTTATGAAGACATCTCCATGTGAGGTCCACAATTACTGAGACACTGAGATATACAGATGGTTTGATCTCTGGAAACTGCAAATTTTGGGCCATCAGGGGTACCTGCTGACCTGTGCGAGTTACCTTACCTATATTGTGATTTAAATGAACCCTGGGTCATGTGGTGCTGAGGACCAGAGCCAATAATCGAGCCTCAGCAGTTTATGAAGCCAGGAGATGTGGACATGGGCTGAGTTGATGTGCACCATCTGCCTGCCAACAGCAAGGAGCTTGAGGAATCACACCCAAAGGGATGGCCTCGCGAAGGACTGGAAAACTCACTATTGAAGTATGACGTAATACAAGCTTTTTCACATGTTTAACACAGCTATGCTGTTGATCGGGCTGTGTGTAACCAGGCAACCAGAGGAACGCGGAGCGCTTTGCTCCTATCCTTGTAACTAGGAAGACACGGAGCATGTCGCACATACATTTTTGAAGGCATTGGTCCTCAAGGCAGCATTGTGACGTGTAAACGGCAAACTAAACTTACTTCACCAATAAGGTGAGGAATTCTTACAGTTGCAAGATAGTTGGTGGGTTACGATGGTTTCCAGTGTAGAGGAGTGCAGACGACGGTGGCTACTTTTATTATTTTAATTTATTGTTTTATGTTAAAGGCTGTTATAATGAGGAGGATTGTAGGATTGACTATTATGGCACATTATCAAGCTTGTTATGCTGAACTGTTCATTGAAACCTGATCTATCGTAGGGCAATTAATTTATCTGCTGGAGATATGGGTGATCATTGCAGTTCTTCCGCCATAATATTTAGTTGTTGCACGGAAATTTCATACTGTTTACCGCCAAGCTACTGATATTTCAAAATCATCATGGATGCATCTTCGATAGTGGCTCCTCCCAAATTTTTACAGACTCCTGGTGCTTCAGTTATGGTATGGGAGGACTGACATGAGTATTTTGCGACATTCCTGGAGGCTAAAGAGGGGGGAAGCATTCACAGCCACGCACAAATTAGCATTACTGAAGCACAGTTTAGGCATTGAGGTGAGAAAGTTTTGAAAATACTGCCTAAACCAATGTGTGCTGCTTTGGCAAATCGGGATGGAGAAGAGGTGTCAGAGTCTGAGGAGGTGGTTACTGATGAGTATGTAGATGCGATGAAGGCCTTAGAAAATAATTACCATAAAAACAAGCTTAGTTGTAGAAAGACAAACATTATTTTCTAGATCCCAGTTACTGGGGGAGAATGTAGAACAAAATGTGTCTGTTTTGAGGACATTAGTTTCAACATGTCAGTTCAGAGACCTATGCAAAGAGATCATAAGAGATCAATTTATAAATAGAATCAATAATATCAAGATCCAAGAGAAACTTAGAAATGAAGGATCCTTTTTTTCAAAAGACCATAAATCTAACAAGAGACATAGAGAACAATTCTAGATATGCAAAAGAGATTAATGAGGACCAACACAAAGAAAGGAGTGAATATATTAAGGTGAATGTTGTACAGAAACTAAAAAAGCTCTCGGGGGACATGAATCAAGGTATCTTCAGCAAAAGAAAAACAAGTATGTTACAGATATGGGAACACTCACACTGCAGATGCAGATACTTGTTCTGCTACAAAAGTAAGATGTTTAAAGTGTAAAAAATTAAGACATTTTTCTCAAATGTGCAAGTCTAATGGTCGCAGTGGGGTCAAACGTGTGGTAAATGTGGTGAGTGGTAGTCATGATGACTGCTTTGAGGAGGATACGGGGGACAACAGGGTTGAGGTGCTGATGATATGCAAGAACCGAGTGGGTGGAAAAAAAAGGGTATCACCCTCCCAAATGTATTTTGAGGATCAATGAGACTGATGTCACTGTGGGCCTCATTACGAGTTTGCCAGTCCATGCACCATCATGGCAGGGGTGGCAGTCTGACCACCATCGGCTTGGCGTTTGGACCACTGTATTATGAATCAGACGGGCATGTGGAGCAAAAATCACCGGGATTCCGCCGGCACAGCCAGCAAGCACAGACCGTCGTGGTCACGAAGCAGCACAAATAGGCTGACGGAGCCTGTGTTGCCACCGGACATAATATGAGGTTGCACACCGGCAGCATGGCCATGGCGGTCCAACCACCACATCTCAGCAGGACAAAACGGAGAGTATACTTAGAGCAACTCACCTGCAGGCAGCCACGGGACATGCCTATCTGCACAATGTGGAAGTGCAAGTCAAGAAAGCGCATGAAACTGCATGGGTCAGACATCTAGATGAAGTAACTGCAAGGTACACACAGAAAAATTACCACATGCACAGCCAAATGGAAAGAAGGAAGCTAGCACAATTGAACACCCTCCATGTCTGTACAAACAAAACTCAAGCTACCACACATGAGAAAAATCTACAGTCCATATCAGGGGGACAATTCTAACACCATACATGCTCAAATTGGACAACACAAGATGAAATACTTACCATACAAAACAGAAAAGAATGCAGTGACACCACAATTGCATTTACACATATCCATATGGTCAACATAAACCTTTGTCTTGGGTGACAACAGCACTGCCCACAAAATCAGATATTGCAAACAACAGCAAATGGATCACACGCAACTGTAGTCAGACAACACAAATTAATCAGGAACAACATAAAGATGGAAAAAGAATTGCAGGGCAAATGTGTACCCAAAAAGCTGTTTGAATGTATTCATAAGCAAACGTATATTTTCCAAAGTCATTTGCCAATCCATTCTTTAGTCTGTCATAGCACAGTACTGTGCCAAAACTTGACTCCTATTACTGCCAGGGAACCTCCACAGGAAGAGGCATCAAGTGGGCAGACAGGCGCTTCAGGGATCATACTTGGGGAGTGGGTCGGATTTAGAATAGGTTGATTTTGGGGACTGTTTGTTCGGAGGGTTGGGCTACTTCCTGGGGGGGTATGGGTGCTTGCAGGATGGTGCAGGTGTGAAAGGGGAGGACTTGGAGGTAGAAGGGATGGGTTGGGATGTGGGTTGGGGTCTCTTGGGTTTGGGACAGGGGTGAAGGGAACAGGGGAAAGACCAAGGTGAAACAAAAAACTTTTCTTAGGAAAACAGGAACGATCATCAGAAGGGGTGGGGATTTGGAGGTTGAGGGAGTGGTTGTCTGGTGTGTTGGTGTGGATGTCTTGGGTGTGTGCATGTGTGAGGTATGCTTACATTTGGGTGGTGTCTGATCCATGTGTGAGTGTGGGTGTTGGGGGGCTGGGAGGTAAATGTGCTGGGGGATGTAGGAGTGGTGGATGTATGTGTATGCTTTTAGTGGTAGAGGTGCGCGCGTCTGTTGGGGTGGTATCTATGGGTATGGTGGATGTGGTGGGTGTGTCACTGACTGTTGTTGTGGTGCCTGTGGGTATGCTCGATGTGGTGTGTGAGCCTATGCGGGTGGTGGGAGTGTCTGAGGAAGTGGTGACTAATGTTGTGTGTGAGGGTGTCTGTTGAGTGGGTGCATGTAGGTGTGTTTTTGGGTGTTTGTGTTTATGTGTGCTACTTTTGTACGTTGAGGAGGGTTCATACGGATCTGTCTGTGTGCTTGGGATAGGTAGGGGAATAGGGGATTTGAGCTGGAAAGAGGGAGGTATTGGGGGTACGAAAGATAGGGGGTGACTGGCTTTCATCATTCAGGAGGCCAGAACCTGAAAAGATCTCTGTAGGCCAGATATGGCACTGTGAATGCCTTCCAGGAAAGCATTGGTCTGCTGAAGTTGGCAGGCCAATTCCTGGATAGCATTCACAATGGCAGTCTGACCAGAGAGATTCTCTTGAGGAGGTCAACAGCCTCCTCACTCATGACAGCATGTGTAACAGGGGCTGGGGCGGAGGTGCCTGAGGCAAAGGAGACACCCACTCTCTTGGGTGTGCGGGCACAGCCAACTGGGTGGAGAGCAACAGGAAGGGTGGCAATAGAACGGGGGTGGTGAACAAAGATGGTACAGGAGTATGCCCCGATGAGTCCACTACCACTAGGGAGTGGCCACTGGAGGAAGAATCTGATGATGATGATGATGTAGATCCCATCTCCTCTGTGGCACTCTCCTCACCCTCTGGGCCACTGGGTCTCTCTGTGTTGGTGGTGTTTCGCGCCAATGTCCCATGGCCAGATGCTTCCCCACATGCTGTGCCCTGTCTCCTCCGCTTCTGTTGGGGTGATGCTACAAATACAAAAGTAAATAGGATCATCACATGTCCATGATCACACTCAAACAACAGCTGTGATTAGCAAACATTACCAGGATCTCAAGAAGGCCCCAGAAACAAACTACATCTAAGTGGACCCTACATGTACAATACCATATGCTTGTATGCCATCTGAACTGTCAACAGTTGCCCAGGATAATCAGGATCTCCGGCAACTATAATTGCATGGCTGAAGTTGTGCAATCACAGTAATGTTTTAACAAGTAGGAGACCACATCACCTTCAATGCTTTGCCTAATGGAGAATACCTCAGTTACCTGTTGTCACACACAAATAGTAGGCCAATGCCAACTGCATTCCCACAGATCCTAAACAAGGTCATGTAGCCATCTATGTGTCACATACACAGTACCACAAAAATAGGAAATGATGCTCCCAGAACATACTATGTTGCTGACAACAGTACATTAGCCTGGGGAAGGTGACATGGAAATCGTTTGTGGTTTGTACAAAGTTCTGTCCCAGGTCCCTGGCCAATAGGAGAGGCACATCATTATGCATCACATGACATGCATACATAAACAATCACTCCTACACTGTGTTACTCATGGCTCATCCCTAAACGTCAGGGGGAGATGTCAGAACCTAACACATTCACTTGGTAATGTGATAGGCAGGAATATACCCTGTACTCACCCCCTTGTGGCTGATGTCCCACTAGAGCATCATATTGTCCGCATGACAGGAGCTGTTGGTGTACAGGGAGTGAGCACAGTGCCACAGTTGCATAGCGATAGTGACTCTACCACAGCTTAGACTAGGTCCCATACTGGGAGATACATTTGACAGCCCTTGTCCCTGCAGGCTGAACACACAGAACCTACAAGACACTCCATTTCCATCACATCCATGGATGGCAGTACATCATGTGGCCATCAGCAATTTGGCATGTGGTGTAATTGGCAACCTGAGGGGCAGAGTGAGTCAGGATATGGATTCCAGACAACAGTTTTGCAAGGCCAGATATGAGTTGAAAGACCTGTGGTAGTACATACATTGCTTACAAGATCCTCAAATGACTCATACAAAATGTATACACAGTTCATGCTGTCATGCACATACATGTTGTCCAACATTTACAACCAGCATAAAGAAAGAAGAATGGCAGTAAAGTCACCTTACCTAGTTATGTGCATCCAACACAAGGAGGATCAAGGATCCCAAAAACCTCACACAACACAACGTGACTGAACTTACCATATCTTACTGGCCACCAATACCTGCACCATGTACATCCCATTGATGTCACACAGACTTCAACAACTGGCACACAAGAAGTCAAACTGGCACACAGGGGCACACTCTAGCCTGTGAGGAGGGAAAGGATGATAAAGTACAGAGAAAATTATGCACATGAGGTACTTACCTGCTCCTCTGGTGAGCCATAGAGCTATCTATCCAGCTCTTCTGGAGAGAAGGCAGGAGCCCTATCATCTGCTGGATGTGGCATGGTTGCTCCCAGAGGTGGCACACAGCAGCTCAGGTTGTGGGGGTGTTGCTGGCAGCAGACTCAGGACTCAAATAAGTGAATCTGCACAACACGGCAGTGACCGCCACTGGCAACAACATTAATACAGGATGAGTCCAACACAGGTTGAAACCACCTACCGCCATGATGGTTTCCACCTGCGGTCGCGGGTGGTTATTAATGTCCAGTGGAGTAGGTCAGGCATCCACCATTTTGGCAGGCTGAAATGCTGTATTGGGCTTTCTAAACAGCGTCAAACCTAAAATTCATGTTCTGTTGCATCACAAACATCCCTATCATGTCTTGTCTTGCAGGTCATTTTACTCAACCACCATTATAATATGTTAGCGGGCACAGATGGCATTTACAGCTGTGCATGGTCCACCACCACCACCGACGATCATTTTGGCAGTCCGAATTTCAGTCACATTTTGAGGGACAGTTGTGTTGCACATCTATAATTTTTGTCAGAAGCCATGTTTTTGACACATGTTTTGAAAACCATAGGGTTCACTTGTGAGCCCTGTGTAGTTGGCAGCTAGGATGTGCACTGTGTAGGAGGCTGGCCTGGTTTGTAGTGGGTGACTTGGGTACTTACACCTTATACCAGGTCCAGTTATCCATTATTAGGGAAGTAGTAGTGTTCTAGCAGCTTAGGCTGATAGAGGTAGCTATAGCAGAGCAACTTAGGCTGAACTAGGAGATATGCAAAGCTCATGCAATACCACGTATAGTTACACAGTAGTTATGCACGAGTAAAGACAATACTCAGTGTTACAAAAAATAAAGTTATTTATTTGGGTGACAGAGTACCAAAAATATCGTAGCGACAATACTCCTTCTGGAGGTAAGTATCATACACAATATATACACTAGACACCAAAATTAGACAAGTAAATAGTCATAGAACAGTGCAAACAATAGGAAATGCTATAGAATGCAATAGGAGAAAATAGGTCTAGGGGCAACACAAACCATATACTAAGAAAGTGGAATGCGAATCACAAATTCCCCCCTAGACAAGTGTAGAGTGTGCAGAATCGCTGGGAGAGTAAGAATACAGTAAAGGTAAAGAAATTACCCCACCCTAGAGCCCAGAAAAGCAGTAAAGTACTGCAAGTTTCCTTAGGACATACTACACCTCGTGATATGGATTATTGCAGTAACCAACCAAGTCTGCAAATGACAACTGCTGGATTTCCTGGACCTGAAGACCTACAGAGGAAGGGGACCAAGTCCGGAAGTCGAAAGAAGTTTCAGGAAGGACAGGAGCCCCTGCCAACCCAGAAGAGGGTGCAAAAGAAGAGTCCTCAGTTAGTCGAAGACTGCAGGGATGCACCCTAAGAAGATGCCAGCGGGTTCCTGCATGATTCAAAAGATGTCCCACGACGTGAAGATGGATGCAGACGTGATTTTGTGTTGGAAGTCGCCAACAAGCCTTTGTTATGACAAATATGCGTTTTGCGTCAAAATGGTGCTGGCTGGACCCAGGAGGGACCTGGGGGCCTCAACTCTTTGTAAGGAGGAAGAGGGGGCTCTCAGCACTTTGGAGATCCCTCAGGATGCCAGGCAGCACCCACGGGAGTCCCAGGACACAGGGACAAAGGAGGTGCAAAATGCAGTTGGTGCAGCACAACAAAGGAAGCCACACGCCCCCGGAGAACAACTCAGCGAGTTGAGCGTCACAGGATGGAGTGCTGGGGACCTGGGCCAGGCTGTGCACAAATGAATTTTGCAAAAAGTGCACAGAGGCCTTGGGAGGTGAAGAAGACGCAGCACACAGTGGTACCGTAGCTCTCAGGGAAGGCAAGGTCTTACCTTCTCCAAATTGCGACAGCAAGACCTTAGGACAGTCTATGTTGATGGGGTCCAACCTCTGTGTGCTTAGGAGCACGCTTGTTGCTGTGAGAAGAGTCCAAAGGTACCAGTCGTTGTCTTGGAAGGTGCCTGCTTGAGCAGGGGAGTGACTCTGTCACCCCACGGGAGATTTCTTCGGTCCTCCTGGTGCAGGGAGAAGACAGGGAGTCCCCAGAGCGTGCACACCATGGAAACTGTTGCAGTTGCTGGCTGGAGCTGAAGTTGCAGAGGAAAGGTATCCCTTGTGGATACTTTGTTGTTGTAACTGAGGTTCCTGGAGCAGGCTGCGGTTGATCCGAGATCAGAGAATGAAGTAGTAGTTGCGGAGGATACCTGAAGGAAACTTGCAAGCCGAATCTGAAGAGAACCCACAGGAGAGACCCTAAATAGCTCTGAGAGGGGGATTGGCTTCCTTATCAGGTAAGGACCTATCAGGAGGGGTCTCTGACATCACCTGCTGGCACTGGCCACTCAGAGCCCTCCAGAGTGCCCCCACGCCTTGCAATGCAAGATGGCGGAAGTCTGGGGACATACTAGAGGAGCTCTGGGCACCACCCCTAGAGTGGTGATGGACAGGGCAGTGGTCACTCCCCTTTCGTTTGTCCAGTTTCGCGCCAGAGCAAGGGACAAGGGGTTCCTGAACCGGTGTAGACTGGCTTATGCAAGGAGAGCACCATCTGTGCCCTTCAAAGCATTTCCAGAGGCTGGGGGAGGCTACCCCTCCCCAGCCTGTAAAACCTATTTCCATAGGCTCTCAGAGGAAATGCTTTGTTCTGCCTTCCTAGGACTGAGCTGCTCAGACCCCAGGAGGGCAGAATCCTGTCTGTGAGGTGGCAGCAGCTGTAGCTGCAGTGCAAGCCTCAGAGAGATGCTTTGGCAGTACTCGGGGTCCATGGTGGATTTGGAATGGGGGGACAATTCCATGATCTTAGACATGTTACATGGCCATATTTGGAGTTGCCATTGTATAGCTACATATAGGTACTCTCCTATATGTAGTGCAGGCGTGTATTGGTGTCCCCGCACTCACAAAGTCCCTGGAAATGGCCCTGAACTATGTGGGGGCACCTTGGCTAGTGCAAGGGTGCCCTCACACTTAGTAACTTTGCACCTAACCTTCAGCAAGTGAAGGTTAGGCATATAGGCATATAGGTGACTTATAAGTTACTTAAGTGTAGTGAAAATGGCTGTGAAATAATGTGTGTGTTATTTCATGCAGGCTGCAGTGGCAGTCCTGTGAAAGGGTTTGTCTGAGGTCCTTATGGGTGGCAAAAGAAGTGCTGCAGCCCATAAGGATCTCCTGGAACCCCAATGCCCTGGGTACCTAGGTACTATATACTAGGGACTTATAAGGGGGGGGGGGGCAGTGTGCCAATTGAAATTGGTAAATGAAGTCACTAGCCTACAGTGACAAATTTAAAAGCAGAGAGAGCACTTAGGTTCTGGTTAGCAGAGCCTCAGTGGCACAGTCAGGCACGACTGACAACACATACATTAGGCCACACACTATGAGCACTGGGGTCCTGGCTAGCAGGATCCCAGTGAGACAGGCAAAACACAATGACATATAGGTTTTATCTATGAGCACTGGGGTTCTGGCTAGCAGGATCCCAGTGACACAGTAAAAACACACTGACACACACTCACAAACAGGCCAGAAGTGGGGGTAACCATGCTAGAAAGAGGCTAATTTCTTACACACTGGGTGTCATGTCTATCCAGCCAGAAATGCTTTGTCACATGATATAATTGGCATACATACTGTAGGTTGTTGTAGACACACTGACTAATGTGACAAATTATGTCTTGTCACACATAGGTACCATGGGAAAGAGAGGATGTGACAATCTCCTGTCTATCGTCCTCTTCCAGACCTTCAGACCATTGAAGAATGCCATGTCATCCTGTACTACCGCCTGAATCAGCAAACAATAGTGGACTTTTGCGGTCAGTTGGATCCAGATCTGATGCCAGCTATCAGTTATACAACCAGTATACCGCCGATAGTACAAGTCATGTCAGTATTGCACTTCATGGCCACGGGGGCCTTCCAACATACAGTAGGCCTATCTGCTGGTATGGACCAACCTATGTTCAGTATGGTGTTAAAGGATTTCCTCTCAGCAATTGTGAAAGACATTGATAGCTATATCAGGTTTCCCTGATGTGAGGATTTGGCCAATATGAAGCATGACTTCTATGGTTTTGGCTGCATCCCACATGTGGTGGGGGCCATTGATTGCACACATGTTGGATTGGTGCCACCGCAGGACACCGAACAAGTCTATTGCAACAGAAATAACTTCCATTCCATCAACGTACAAGTTGTCTGTTTGGCAGATCTCAACATCTTACATGTGTGCCTGTTATCTAGGCTCAGCCAATGATTCCTTCATTATGCAGAACAGCACTGTTAGACCTGACAGCCTTGGGGTGGTCATCCCTAGCTCTTTTCCTGCCTCTCTACTTTTTGACACTGTTTATGCTGGTTTTAGGACTCTGCACACTTTGCTAATTAGTGCTAAAGTTCATATGCTCTCTCCCTTAAAACATGGTGACATTGGCGCAAACCCAATTAGTTTATTTAATTTACTTGTAAGTCCCCAGTAAAGTGCACTACAAGTGCCCAGGGCCTGTAGATTAAATGATAGAAGAGGGCCTGCAGCACTGATTGTGCCACCTTCATAAGTAGCCCCTTAACCATGCCTCAGGCTTGCCATTGCAATGCCTGTGTGTGCAGTTTCACTGCCACTTCAACTTGGGATTTAAAAGAACTTGCCAAGCCTTAAACTCCCCTTTTTCTACATATAAGTCACCCCTACGGTAGGCACTAGGTAACCCACAGTGCAGGGTGCTGTGTAGGTAAAAGGCAGGGCATGTACCTGTGTAGTTTATATGTCCTACTAAAATTCATCTTACACTGCAGTGAGGCCTGCTCCTTTCATAGGCTAGCATTAGAGCTACCCTCATATACTGTTTGTTCTGATCTGAAAGAAGTAACAAGGTCATATTTAGTATGGCCAGAATGGTAATACAAAATCCTGCTGCCTGGTGAAGTTTGATTTAATATTACGGTTTTAAAAATGCCACTTTTAGAAAATGAGTGTTTCTCTGCACTTAAATCCTTCTGTGCCTTACAATCCACATCTGGCTGGGTTAAGTTGACAGCTCCCTTGTGCATTTCACTCAGACAACCAAAAACACAGGATGCTCAGTCACACCTGCACACATCTGCATACTGAATGGGTCTTCCTGGGCAGGGAGGGTGGAGGGTCTGACACTTACATGTCAAAGGACAGTGGCCTTCCCTCACACAATGGACTGCCAAACCCCCTACTGGGACACTGGCAGACAGGATGGAACTGAAAGGGGGCCTTGTGCACTACACTTCAAAGGCACATTTAGGTATATAAACTGGGTCCCTGACCCTACCAACTCAAACACTTCTTGACAAGATACCTCATGGGTAAGAAACTCTGAACCAGAACTTGCAACCTGCCAAGAAAAGCTGCCTGGCTGCCCAAAGGACTCACCTGGACTTCTCTGCTGTGAAGGACTGCTGCCTTGCTGTTGCCCTGCTGCCTTACTGGCCTCTACCTCTGTTGAGAAGTGCTCTCCAAAGGCTTGGATTGAGCTTGCCTCTTGTTGCTGAAGTCTCAGGGGCAAAAAAAGCCACTTTCTGCAAAGAAATCCTTGTACGCCAAAAATTTGACGCACAGCCAGCTGGAAACGATGCACAGCCTGCACCGCAAAGAGAAAATCACCACACAGCCGCACCAGAACAACACAGCCGGACTTCCAGAGTGAAGATCGATGCAGCACCTGCATTGTGACTGGAAATTCGCGACACAGCCCCCTGGATCGATGGACAGCCGAGCTGGAACGACTTCCCAGACGGAGAATCGACGCAGCGCATCCCGTGCAACAGAAAATGCCCTACTGGAATGACGCAAGCCTGTGACTTCCCCCTGCACACCCAGGATTTCCACGCATCATCCCTGGGTGCAACGAAGATCCTGACACCGCAGTGAGGAACTCAGACCAAACGACGCAGGTCCCGTGTTGTGGGAAAAGAAACAACGCATTGTCTGTGGGTGCCAGAAAATCGGACACACACCCTCTCTTTTTCCACACATCCTCCTGCTCCTCTGTGATCCTTGTGTGTGTAATTTTTGACGCACACCAGGTACTTTGAAAACCAAGCATTAATTGTCTGTTTCTTATTCAGAGACTTTTACAACTCTTGAAATTCATATTTCAACTTGTATTTATTGCAAATCTTGATTGTTTTTACCTTAATCTAATATTCTATATTTTTCTAAACCTGTGTGGTGTATTTTTGTGGTGTTATACTGTGTTATTGCACGATTTAGTGCACAAATAACCCACACATTGCCTTCTGAGTTAAGCCTGACTACTCAGTGCTAAGCTACCAGAGGATAGGCACAGGATAATTTGGATTGTGTGTGACTTACCCTGACTAGAGTGAGGGTCCTTGCTTGGAAAGGGGTAACCTGAGTGCCAACCAAAGACCCCATTTCTAACAAGCACCATACCTCGGTTGATGTCACAACTGCACTCAGAGAAGGCGTGGCTGGTTGGTGAGTCACACCTGTCCTGATTGTGTTTGAGTAATGTCAGGTGCTACAATCATGAAGTCAGTGACTCTTAGTTGTACTTATGTCCCATTCCTTAACAGGAGACTCAGCATATTCAAGACTCCGGAAATGCCAAGTGAGGATGACAGTGGTGAAAAGGAAGGAGCTGACGTGCGTGAAGATCTCATAAACAGCTGCTTTTCATGAGTTTAAGTATGTCATGTGATGTCATGACTCTGACTGTACAATGAATTGCATGTGTAAGAATGTGAGTATTTTGGAAACTGCTAAGGAGCTAATACTCTGCAATAATCAGCCAAAGGCTGCTTGATGAGAAGCTTTTGACACATCCCCTCCTCGATGATGTTGCTTTGTTTGCGTCAGTTTTCTTGCAGTGTACTTTGTTTTCCAGATGTTTGATATGTGACTTGTGCCGTAGGTATGGTTTCAAGCCTATACTTCTTGTTGTGTTTTTTGTACAGGTACCTTCACCATGTCATCTTCACGTGTGCATTTCAGAGTTGTGACATTGGCAGGTATATTATGCTGTTGTGACATACAAAGTGGAAATGGATTGTTTCAGGTAATGTAGGTTGCACAGTTTGGATGTATGAGACCTATATCAAGAGAGTTTGCACAGTGTTTGAGTGAAGGTACAGAAGTGCATATTGGACTTGTTTTGTGTCTTGTGGTGGGCCTGATGCATAAGAGGTCACTTGCTGGCAGTGGTGGGTGTCTTGCCATCCACGCCTCCTTGATTTTTTCTTGAGGATCCTGCTTGCGTATGGGGTGAGGGGGGGATCTTTTGCTACAGAGACAGGTGTGTCTGGGTCTTCCTCTGGCAGGGTCTCCCTTCAAGTGGCTGGCACCGATGTTTAGGTGCCCAGTGTTGATGTGCAAAGGAAGGGGTAGACAGAAGTTGAAAAGCCCTGCTCAGAGTTGTGTGAATGTCTCTCAGCACCCCTGTTAGGGAGGCTATGTTGGTACTGTGGGTCTCCATCTGTTACCTCCTGTCTCTGTGAATGTCCCTCTACAGCTGCTTGATTTCCCAGAGTTCTGTCAAGACCTGACCCATCACATCTTGGGACTCCTGGTAGACTCCTAAGAAGTGACTGATGGTGTCCTGGCCAGGAACATCCCCAGTGGCCTCACCCCACTGGCCCACTGCATCCCTCCCATGCACCCTAACCCCAAGGTGCTGTGGGGGAGAAGGGGAGGTGCTGAGGATCAGTTGAAGAGCCAGGTCTTGAAGTCCTTCCTGAACTGTGACAGGGTGGGGGATTGCCTGAGGTGGATGGGGAATGTGTTCCAGGTCATGGCGGCGATGTGGGAGAAGGATCTTCCTCCAGCTGTGGTTTTCTGGCTGCAGGGGACGTTGGCAAAGGCCTGGTCAGCGGAGCTGAGTTGTCTGGTGGGAGTTTAAAAAGGAGAGTCTGTGGTTGTGGTAGGCTGGTCTGACGTCGTGTAGAGCCTTGTAGGCGTGGGTCAGGAGCTTGAAGGTGATTCTCTTGTTCACAGGCAGCCAGTGTAGGTCTCTCTGAAGGGCGGAGGTGTGGCTGTGTCGAGGGGCATTCTTGATGAGACTGGCGGAGGTGTTCTGGATGCGTTGTAGTCTTTTTCGTGTTCCGCCGCAGAGTGCATTGCCGTAGTCGAGGCGATGCTGACAAGGGCCTAGGTGACTGTTTTTCTGGCTTTGGTAGGGATCCACTTGTAGATTTTATGAAGCATGTGCTTATTTGGTTGTGATGCAAGCAGACCCAGGAGTTTGTTGTATATGTGACTGGAGTCTTCATGTGGTCAGTGCATTGTGAATGTGCTGCTGCCAATACAATTCTGTTTATGCATCTTGAGGCCTTAGGGATTACTGTTCTGTGCACTGGATAAGTTGTCATTTCTGTCCTCAGTAATTTCCTCTTGAGTTACCAAGTCAAGATGGATCTATGTAGATATATGTGTCGGTGATTTGGGCATATTCTGTGCTTGATCGCTACCAGGTAAGTATACTTCATTTGAGAGTTGACAAACAGATGTATTGTATCATGTGATCACTGTGCTGGTGGTTTGAGTTGGAGAAACAGTGCCTTCTGACCTCAGCAGTCATGTCACTCTTTCTACTACACACACTTGACAAATGGTATCCTCCCAGGTGGGTAAACTTCATTTGAGAGTTAACAAACAGGGCTATTTAGGCAAGTGATCACTGTGCTGGTGGTTTGAGTTAGAGAAACCTGGCCTCCTGGGAGTTGCAGTCATGTCACACTCTCCACTGCACACACTTGAGGTGAGTAAACTTCAATTGAGAGTTCATATATAGATGTATTTGGACAAGTGAAAACTCAGCTGGTTTTTGGAGTTACAAAAAGAGGGTCTCCTGTAAGTTGCATTCAGGTCACTCCTTGTTCTTCACAATACTTGACAAATGGTATTCTCCCAGGTAAGTAAACTTCATTTGAGAGTTCATTAACAGATGGATGTAGGCAAGTGAACGCTGTGCTGGTTGTTGGAGTTAGAGAAACAGGGCCTATTGAGTGTTGCACTGAGGTCACTCCCTCTACTTCCCAACAGCTGACAAATATTATCCTCCCAGGTTAGTAAACTTCATTTGAGAGTTCACTAACATATGAATTGAATTTTGGCAAGTAAACACTGTGCTGGTGGTTGGAATTAGAGAAACAGGGTCTATTGGGCTTTGCATTTAGGTAACACCTTCTACTTCCCAACACTTGACATATGTTATCCTCCCAGGTGAGTAAACTTCATTTGAGAGTTCACTAACAAATGTATTTGGGCAGGTGGACAATGTGCTGGTGGTTGGAGTTAGAGAAACAAGGCCTATTTGGGCTTTGCATTCAGGCCACTCCCTCTATTTCCCAACACTTGACAAATGGTATCCTCCCAGATGAGTAAACTTCATTTGAGAGTTCACTAACAGGTAGTTTACAACAAGTGAACCCTGGTCTGGTATTTGGAGTTACAGACACAACGCCTCCTGGCCTTAGCAGTCATGTCAGTCCCTGCACTACACACACTATTCAAATGTTATTTCCCCAGGAGAGTCTACTTTATTTGAGAGTTACCAAACAAGTGTATTTGGGCAAGTGACTACTGGGCTGGTTTTTGGAGTTACAGGAACAGTGCCTCCTGGGAGTTGTAGTCAGGCCAGTCCCTGTACTACACACAATACTCATGGTATGCTTCCAGTTGAGTACACATCAATTGAGAGATAACAAACAGAAGTATTTGGAGAAGAGAACACTGGTCTGGGGTTTGGAGTTATGGAAACAGTGCCTCCTGTGAGTTGCAGTCATGTCAGTCTCTGTACGTCACACCCTATTCAGATGTTATCTGCTCGCTCAGGTGAGTATACTTCAATTGAGAGTTGCCAAACAGGGGTCTTTGTACAAGTGACCACTGTGCTCGTGAATGGAGTTGCTGAAACACGGCCTATTGTGAGTTGCAGTCAGGTCACTCTCTCTACTACACACACTAAACAAATGTTATACCCCCCCCATGTGAGTAGACTTCATTTGTGAGTTCCCAAACAAGGGTCTTTGGACAAGAAAACACTTGGCTGGTGGTTGGAGTAACAGTAACAGAGCCTCCCGGCCTTAGCAGTCATGTCAATCCCTGTACTACACACACTAATAAAATGTTATCTCCCCAGGTGAGTATACTTTATTTGTGAGTTACCAAACAGGGGTCTTTGTACAAGTGGACACTGGCCTGGTGTTTGGAGTTAAAGAAACAGTGCCTCCTGGGAGTTTAAGTCATGCCACTCTCTCTACTACACACACACTATATAAATGGTATCCTCCCAGGTGAATACACTTCAATTGGGAGTAACCAAATAGGGGTATTTAGACAAGTGTACACTGAGCTGGTGGTTGGAATTACAGACAGAGGGCCTTCTGGCCATAGAAGTCAGGTCACTCTCTCTATTACACACACTATACAAATGATATCCTCCCAGGTGAGTACACTTCAATTGAGAGTTGACAAAGAGGGGTGTTTGGACATGTAACTACTGGTCTGGTGTTTGGAGTAATAGGAACAGTGCCTCCTGGGAGTTCCAGTCAGGTAACTCTCTGTACTACACGCACTACACAAATGCTGTGTATTACATATCTGTATGCAGGCTGCATTTAGGTTTGGACATGCATTTACCTGTTGAGACATGCCATGAGTCCTGGGATTATTATTGTATGTTGAAAGAGATACAGGGCCCTTTGGACACATGGCATGTGATGGACCTTCGTAGCTGTGCTGTTGGGTTGAACAATACATATTGACAGCGTTTACACTCTGATACTCTGGGTATTGAATGTTGGTGGGATAATTGAACACAACAGTGGGTAAAGGTGAGCTGTGAGAATACATGACATTGCATTTTGTGAAATTTTTTGTGTTGTGACTTACCAGACTCCACTCCCCAGGTATTCCTGTCAAGCTGTCAGGATGCAGGATGGCCAAGACCTTCTCCTCTTAGGAAAAAATATATAATGGGGCGCTGGGAGGGCCACCACCAGGCGTCTTGGCCTGCAGCTGGTACCTGGAGACCAGGAAACGGACCTCTCTCCTGAGGTTGTTCCACCTCTTCCTAATGTCCTCCCTGGTGTGCAGGGTGGTGCCCACAAAATTGACTGTTGAGTATCCTGTCCAACATTTCCATTTCCTTCTGAGCGGTGTGTGCTGGACTTGTGCTGCATACAATTGTGGCTCTACTCTTATGATTTCATCCCCCATGAATCTTTACTCATCTTCTGAAAAACAGAGATTTTTTTAAAATGCGACAAGGGGAAAACAAAATACAGGTGACAGTGACTCACTTAACAAGGAAAGTATGAAAGGGTGTGAATGTACAAAAGTTTGTGAAGGGTGGTCAATGGGATGGTGAAAAAAAAAAGGTGTGCCTAAACTATGCAGTGTTTGTGGAAAAAGTTTCTCTGGCGTCTGTGTTTTGCATTGGAAAAGCAAATGATTGTGGTCTTTGAATGGATGCGCTTTATAGTGTTCTTTGCAGGTGGGTCCACTTTGGCAATGTCTGGCAACTGTGTTGTTTTCAAATTTATCAAATGTGCAGTTGTCTATTGCTTTGCCGACTGTGAACCACTATGGTTAGGACCACCACTGGCTGACTGTCATGTGGGACCGCCACAGTGACTGTGTGCTTGTAGGAGGCTCGTTGGTTGGCCATGGTGCTCTCGGCGCTGGAATGATGCACTGCCTATTTTCAGGCCGTTGTGTGGCTGGCGGTCCGCCATTTTTGCTTGGCAGTCGGTGATCCTGCCTGTATGACTCCTAATAGGGCGGTCTGAAAGACTACCAACATGGCGGTCCTGTGGTTCGACCACCAAACTTGTGATGAGACCCTGTGTGGGCAGATTTGTGTTCTCCGTACACAATAATTGACAAGGTAGTGTGGAAAGGTCTGGGTGGGTGTAAATTGACTCCACCTGACATTGCACCTGAAAGATATTGCGGCATAATGCTGCCTCTCTTAGGTTACTTTAATTGCAAGATAACATGCAAAGACAGGTATATGAAGGGAATAGTATACGTGGTGGAAAGTGCACTTGGGGTGGAAAATTGTTAGGCATCATTCTTTACCCAACTCACCCTGAGCAAGTCCTACGTACGGAAGAGGCAGAGAGAGTGAAGTAGAGTTCAAAGTATCCCAAGGTATTTGCCAACAAGTTAGGATGCTTAAAGAAATTTGAGCATCACATCATTTTAAGGTCTAGGTGCGCACCTAAAGTGGATAAGGTGAGGAATGTTCCTCCTACCCTGAGGGCACTGCTCAAGGAAGAGCTCAATCTCTTGTACGTGGCAGGGATAATAGAGCCTATAGAATCATTTGAGTCGCTTAGTCCTCTTGCCTTAGCTTGCAAGTCCAATGGGAAATTGTGCATGTGCGTCGATTTGAGAGACCTCAATCTGAATATATGGATTGACCATCACCGTTTGACACACATAAATGAGGTGATCTCTAGCATTAGGGCCGTAAAGTACTTTTCCTCTATAGATCTGTCCTGTGCCTACCACCAAATCCAATTGTACCCACCCTGAGTCGAAACACCTCACATCGTTCATAATGCCTGAAAGCACGTTTCAGTTTTTGAGTATGCTGTTCAGGTTGGCGTCAGCATCCACAGTCTTTCATAGGCTCATGAGTAGTGTATTGAAAGGGATCTCGAACATACTAGTTTTTTAGGATCACATTTTAGTGAGGTGTGCTAATGTGAAATGTCATGTTCTCATACTGGAGGAAGTGACAGCCAAACAATAGGAAGTTGACTTGACTGTCAGCATGGAGAAATGCAAGTTTGGGGTGACACAGGTAGATTATTTAGGACACACATTGTCCGGGGAAGGGGTGAAACCCAAAATTAAGTTCATTGAATGTTCCCTCACCTGTTGACAAGGAACAACTTTGACTAATTTCTTACTTACAAATATTATTCAAAATTTGTGTAACATTTTGCCAACAAGGTACATATTTTGAGAAAGTTAATGAAAAAAGGAGTGCAGTATGAATGGACAAATGAATGTCAGCAGACCTTTGAGGGAGTCAAAATGGAGATTGTGAAGGCAGTGGCTTTGAAGCTGTTTGATCCACAGGATGAAACCATAGTGGCAATAGATGTTAGTGCTTATTGATTGGGTGCAGTGTTAATGCAGAGAAAGAACAGGCATGACATAGTTGTCGCATTTGCCTCACACACGTTGAAAAATGCAGAAACAACACATTCAGTAATGGAGAGAAAGGCACTGGGGTCTTGGTAGGGTGTGAGCTTGTTAAAAACCTATGTCTGGGGAACTACCTTCGAGCTGCAAACTGATCATTAACCTTCAATTTATATGTTCACCACCAAAGGAGCTGGAAAGGCAATACCGAGGATCACCAAAGGGTTGTATCCCCTGCAGGAGTATGATTTTGTGCTGGGGTATGTCCCAAGTAGAAAGAATTGCAACAATTACTTTTTACCTCATCTGCAGTTGCAAAAGGTGTATGAGGAGGGAAAAGGTTGTGTGGTTGATTGCCAGTGTGAATGAATCATGGGGTGGAGCCATAACAGAGGACGAATGGAAGCAGGCGGTTTGGGAGGATGATGTTTTAAAGCAACTCATTGTGTGTTTGTCCGGTACCACCAATCAGGCAGAGAGTGTGAGGAAGGAGTTTGGTCAGAATTATCATCAGTAGATGGAATATTGAGAAGGAATGGAAGATTGGTGGTGCCTTTAGGATTGTGGTCTAGATTGTTAGAACTCCTGCATGAGGGTCCCGGTGTGATGTCAGGCATGAAGAGGAGGGCCATTATTGACTTTTGGTGGCCGGGCATGGACAAGGAGATAGAGAGGTCTGGACAGCATTGTACAGTGTGCATGTGCAGTGCCAAGTCTCACAAATCAGAGGAGTCATCCATCACGTCAACCAAATTACCAGAGAAGCCATGGCAAAAACTGGCGATCGAACTTATGTTGACTGTTCAATACTAGTAGAATAGAAGGAAAGTATGCCATTATTTGGTAGATTACGGCCCTCATTTCAACCTCAGCGGTCTTTTCCAAGACCCCCGAGGTACAGCTGTGCTGAAGACCGCCAGTGCAGGCAGTTTTCCGCGCAGCGAATCAAGACTGCTGGAAGCCCTCTGTCCTTTTTCGGATGGAGAGCTGCCAGCAGCCATACTGGAGGTCGGCGGGGAAGTGGAGGCTGCTCCACCTCCACCGCCCCGTCATCAGAACACCGCCCACCGAATCCCAACCCAGGATTTGGTGTGGCGGTGTTCTGGTGAGGCGGGGCCGGTGGCGGAGCAGCACCCATGGATCCCGTCCCCTCCCGGAGGATCACCGGACTAGGTAAGTTGATCGTCTGTTAGGGGAGGGGGGTGGGGGGGGTGTTGTGTGCGTGCATGGGGGGGGGTGTGAATATGTAGAGGGTGTGTGTGAGTGCGTGTATGCATGCAGGGGGTGTTGTGTGTATGGTAAATGTGTGCGGGTCTGTCTGTGCGCATGTCTGTTTGTATGTGTGCAGATATGTGTTGTTGTAGTGTATGTGCACGTGTGGGGGTGCGTATGTTGATGTTGGGGTGGGGGTGGGGAGGGGGTGTGTGTATGTTGATGTTGGGGGTGGGGAGGGGGTGTGTGTATGTTGATGTTGGGGTGGGGTGGGGAGGAGGTCCTGCCACCCTTGGGGTTGTAGGGGGGTCAGGGTGTGGGGGGAGGACTCAGGGTGGGGGAGAACCCTATCAGTGTCAGGGAAGGAATTCCCTGGCACTGATAGTGCCTACCACCATGGATTTCATGGCGGTTCCAAACCAAGCGAAATCCATGGCGGTATGCAGGGTCCTGATACCGCCGGCAGTCTGGTGACGGCCGCCAGGCTGGAGACCGAAGTCTCCAGCCCAGTGGTTGTCACCGCCCTGGCGGTCGGAGTAGAAAAGTGGCGGATGACCATGGCGGTAACCGCCATGGTCATAATTACATTTATTTTTCCGCCGGCCTGTTGGCGGTATTACCGCCACTTCTCTCCCACCCACCAGGGTCGTAATGAGGGCCTATGTCTCCAATTGACATAAGGTGGCTTTTGTAAGAGAAAAAAAGCTTTTTACAGCATAAACATTTGTGAAGAAGTGTTTAGAAGGGAATGTTACCCTGAGTGCCTAGTCACTGACAATGGGCCACAATTTGGTGCAGAGGAATTTTAGAGGTTCTGGAAGAAGGAAGGGGCATTTCATCACTGAACAGCAGTGTACCACCCAAGAGAAAATTGTCTTGTTGAGAGATTTAATTGAGTGTTAAAAGAGTGTGTGCATCTGGCCCATGAATGTGTGGTAGATTGCAGGAAAGCTGGCAAAGGAATGTTGTGGAGTTACCATAATACTCCTCATATGACCACAAGGGAAACTCCCTTCTCAAGACAATGCCGGTGTGGATGAATAAATCATCTAAGAGGGTGAATAACAAGGTGAAACTCAAACAGAGGGTGCCCTGAGAAAGCTGGCCTGATGTGTGGTGGGTACCTATGGTACTTACACCTTATACCAGGTCCAGGTATCCCCTCCTAGTGAAATGTAGGTAGTGTCTAGAAGCCAGGCTCTCTAGAGCTAGCTGTGGATGAGCAGCCAAGGCTTATCTAGGAGACATGCAAAGCTCATGCAATACCACTGTAGTCACGCAGCACTTACACACATGAAAGTAAACACTCAGTTGTACAAACATAAATGTACTTTATTTTTGGAACAAATCACCACAAAATACTAGACAGGTAACCCACCCTTAGGAGGTAAATAATACACTAAATATATACACTAGTAATCAGAAACAGGCATAGAAAAGGTTAGAAAACAGTGCAAATAGCAGTAACCAATAGTGACCCTAGTGGAGTACAAACCATATACAAAAAAATGGAATGCAAACAAGTTACCCCCACCTATTTAAAACAAATATGTAGAGGGGAACTGGGAGTATTAGAAATCCACAGAGGTAAGTAACACAGTACCCCCCCAGTGACCAGGAATGCAGGAGTAAAACACTGGATTTCCCCAAACCACCCAAAAGGAGGAAAAGAAAAAAAAGAAGACACCTAGAAAAAGACTGCAAGAAAACCAGTGGTGGATTACTGAAGAAAGAAGACCTGTGGAGAGAGGGGACTAAGTCCAAGAGTCATAGTGGAATCCAGGAGGAGTAGGAGCTACTGCACACCCAGCTGTTGATGCAGGAGATCGTCAATGGTGATGAAGAACAGGTCAGCACTGCAGTCCTGGAGCCGGAGAAAAGTTCCTGATGGATGCAGAGGAGTCCCATGCTGGAAGGAAAATTGCAGATGGGTGTTGGTGCAGGAATTGCACCAACAAGCCTTGGCAAAGGCAAACTCGCGATTAAGTGAAAAGCGATGCTACCGGGGACCAGCAAGGCCCAGAAGGACTCAACCCAGGAGGGGGAGTCACAAGGGACCCACAACATTGCAGAGAGTCCACGGGAGCAGAGGCAGCACCCACACGATGGGGACACAGAAGTCGCAGAAGAAGCCCATGCAGCACTACAAAAGAGGATCCCATGCCCAGAAGAACCATGCAGGAGGCTGTGATTTGCAAGATGCAGTGCTGGGGGGAGCTACACATCACCTGAAGATCCCTTGGAGGAGATGCAAACAAGCCTTGGCAACTGCAAGAGATCTAGTGTAAAGGGGTACTGTCCTGCCTGGGAAGGCAAAGGCTTACGTCCACCAAAGTTGGATAGCTAGCAGAGAGGACAAAGAGAACTACTCTGGAACACCACCCGTGATGCAGGATCCACACTTAAGATGAAAGGAGATCCACGCAGCCGATCATTGCTTGCTGTAGGTGTCTGCGTTGCAGGGATGTGACTCCCTCACTCCAAGGGAGATTCCTTCTTCTTCTTGTGCAGGCTGAAGAGTTGCAGTCTTCTGAGGATGCACGGCAAGAGAAATGTTACAAAGCTGGCAGGAGATGTGGAAACAAAGTTGCAGAAGAGTCTTATTCATTGTAGCAGCGTTTGTCGGTTCCTGGAGAGCCCAGTCGCGGTTCCAGTGTGCAGAAGTCGAAGCAGAGGTTGCAGAGTGGTCCTGCTGGAATCTTGCAAGCCGAATCTGAGGACCCACCCAAGAGAGAGACCCTAAATAGCCCTGAAAGGGGGATTGGTCACCTAACCAGGTAAGCACCTATCAGGAGAGGACTCTGACGTCACCTGCCTGGCCTGGCCACTCAGATGCTACCAGAGTTCTCTGCCAACCTTGAAAACAAGATGGCAGAACCCAGGGACCCTCTGGAGTGGTCACTCCCCTTTCCATTGTCCATTTTCGCACCAGAGCAGGGACTGGGGGTCCCTGAACCGGTGTGGACTGGTTTATGCACAAAGGGCACCAAATGTGCCCTTCAAAGCAAACTAGTGGCTTGGGGAGGATACCCCTCCCAAGCCAGTCACACCTATTTCTAAAAGGAGAGTGTGTCTCCTCCCTCTCCCAAAGAAAATCCTTGTTCTGCCTTGCTGGACTTGATCAGATCAAACAGCAGGAGGGCAGAAACCTGCCTGAGGGGTGGCAGCAGCTGGGCTGGTTGGAAAACCCTGTCAGGCTGCTGGTAGAAATGCTGGGGGTCCTCTAAGGAGCCCCCAGAGTACATGAAATCATACTTCCAATACTTGCAACAGTATTGGGGTATGATCCTGAAATGGTTGATGCCAAACATGCCGATATTTGGAGTTACCATTGTGTAGCTGGACATAGGTAGTGACCAATGTCCAGTACACTCGTAAAATGGCATCCACGCACTCACAAAGTCCAGGAATATGGATCTGGTGTTTGTGGGGGCGTCTCTGCTAGTGCACAGGGGACCACCACCTTCCTGGGGCGAATGCTGATCTTGGTGAGGGGTTGCGCAGCCCCCTTCATCTCTGGGGATAGCTACCTCCCTGGGGCATCTATCATCTTCTGTGCGAGAGGGACTCACGGCCTCCTGCAGTCCAAGGGATCACCACCTCCGCAGAGGTATAATAAGAAAAAAGGGGGGTCCATTTTGGAGCCCCTAAAGTCCAGGGGATCACCACCTCCTAGAAGCTATGATTGTTGAAAGGGGGCCCCTCTCACGGAGCCATTGATGACCCTGGGGAATGCAACCCTCCAGGTCTGGCTCCTGCTTTGTCCCGGGGGTGCCCCCACGGTGCATAGCTGTAGTTCTGAAACTGCAGCCAAATCGAAGCAAACACTCTGGTTTCAGACACCGAGACCTGTCAGGCAGGTCCCACTGTCTGAAAGAGGAACTTTCATCTCTGTTCCCTGCACGCATGCAAGGAACAGAGATGGAAACTTTGCTTTAGCAACTAAGGAGCTGCTGTTAAAAGCATGTCCTTGGTTGCTGAAGCAATGGGACTGCAGGAGAGGCTTTGAAACTTCTCTCACTGTCCCAGATAGCTGGTAAGGGGCTTTTTGTTAAAAATTAAAAGTAATGATAAATAAATAAATAAACATGTAGAGACTGCAGGGGAGCCCTTGAGGGCTCCTTCATGGTCCCAGATAGCCCTTAAAGGACTAAAAATAAAAACGAATAGCTCAGTGTGAAGGTCCAAACCTTCACACTGAGTATTAAGGGCATGATTACGACTTTGGCAGGGGGGATTACTCCATCCCAAATGTGACAGATATCCCGACTGCCATATTACGAGTCCATTATATCCTATGAAACTCGTAATACAGCGGGCGGGATATCCGTCACATTTGTGATGGAATAATCCCCTTCGCCGAAATCGTAATCAGGCCATAAGTGTTCGAGTAAAGTATGGCTTGTTTCCCTCTTTACCTTAGGGCACAAATTATATTTACTTGAGACAACCCTAGCTGGTAAATTTCTATGGTTTGATATGTTACAAATGTGGGCTATAAACATCCCTGTAACCTTTGTTTTTTAATTGATATACATATATACACACATAAATGTATGTATATGTATATGTATGTAAATGTTGCTCTGGGTTTGCAATTAACAGCTGAGTGCAAGAATGAATTAATACACAGCTGTGTTCATGCTGTACCACTGAAAAATGGATCTTCCGAAGCAATAATACAACATATAGGAGGTCATTACAACATTGGCGGTAAAAGCCACTTACCGCTGTGCAGAAGACTGCCAACACACCGCTGTGGCCGCGGAATTCCACCACGGTCATTATGATCCACAGCTCGGAATCCACCAAAATCCAGACACCAACACAAGTCCGCCACACCAAAGGTCAGTGATAAACTGACGATAACAAAACCTCCACCGTCACACCAACAGGAATACGCCCACACTATCACGACCCACGAATCCACGCGGCGGTCTTTCAACCGCGGTATTCCATTGGCGGTACACACCGCCACGCTCAAAATACACACACACTTACAAAACACTACCACACTGGACAATTCCAAATACACACACCTGATACACATACACACACCACTCCCACACACCCAATACAATGTAAAACACACACCCACATCACCCACAAACCCTTACGTCAACAATTGCGACTGAAGGCCAGAGAGAGACACCACCATCTACAAACTAGAATCTACAGGCACTCAACACCATCACTCACACAACATCCAAGCACCTCACACAACACACCTATAAATATCACCCCACACATCACAACACACACCACCCCACACATCACCCACACCACCCCATGGCACCTCAAAGACACCCCAGGTTCTCTGAGGAGGAGCTCAGGGTCATGGTGGAGGAAATCATCCGGGTAGAGCCACAGCTATTCAGATCACAGGTGCAGCACCATAGCTAGGAAGATGGAGCTATGGCGAAGAATCGTGGACAGGGTCAACGCAGTGGGACAGCACCCAAGAACACGGGATGACATCAGGAAGAGGTGGAACATCCTACGGGGGAAGATGCATTCCGTGGTCTCAAGACACCACCTTGCGGTTCAGAGGACTGGCGGCGGATCCCCACCTCCTCCCCCAGAACTCACTACATGGGAGGAGCAGGTCTTGGCTATACTGCATCCTGAGGGCCTCACAGGAGTAGCTGGAGGAATGGACTCTGGTAAGTCAAACCTTTAACTACTTCATCCCCCACCCACCTGCATGCTATCACATACCCCCACCCTCGCCCTCACCCCCATCACTCCAACTCCTCACATATGTCCCAATATCACAAACCACACATCCCAAACCCAAGCCCTGCATGTAACACCAAAGCATGGACACCCATCACCAAAGCATGGCCACTGCACATACCCATACACCCCCTAAACCATTATCACACAAGGTCCTACACAGGAATGCAAGCACTGGGGTACACGGTCACCCACCCATTGCACACCATAGCACACACAGATGCAATAATCATGCCTTTACACCCCTGCAGGACCCCTACCGAATGTCACCGAACAGGAGGGTCCAGATATGTCCACTCCACCCACAGAAGAGGCCCACAGTGATGACAGAAGCTCTTTCCAACTGGATCAAGATGACCAGCCCGGCCCATCTGGGACCTCGGGACAGTCGGTTCCCCTCACACTGGCACAGGCCACTACAGAGCTTCCCCAGGCACCAGCACAGCACCCACCCAGCGGGCCCATACCTCTGTCCCCAGGACACGTCAATCAGCAGTGTGCCCACCACTACAGGGAACCCAGGCTAACCCACCACCCCAACAACACCAGTGACCTGGGGGCAGTGGCAGTGGGCACACGGTTCAGGGGACAGAGGCACAGGAACACAGGGGAACTGGGAGGGCTGCTGTGCGACAGGGGGAGGACAGGCCCAGGGAACCCACTCTCCACGAGGCCCTCTCCAACATCATGGGAGCCTAACACCATTCCCAGGAGACGATGGCAACGGTACTGGCCAAGTTTCAGCGGCTGCAGGAGGAACAGTATTTGGGCTTCAGGGAGGAACTCAAATCCATCAATTCCACCCTGGGCACCATTGTAGGGGTGCTGAAGGAACTCGTGAACAACAGGAGGGACACTGTGGCAACAAAAGGGGCCACTTACACTAGCCTGGACGATGAACTGCCCACCACCTCCGCCGGTGCTAGTGGACAGGAGGCACCGCCACAGGACCACCACACCAGCACCCCACCCCCTGCAGATGGAGAACCACCCGCAAGTGGTCCCTGAGATCCAGGACAAAGACAGAGAACAATGCCAAGACCCCCACCAAGAAATAAGACCACCCTGATTGTCATCCTTCTGTCCCACTTTGTCACCCTGTCCATACTTAAACTGTCCTAGCTCCACTTCCTATGCCCCTTTGGACAATGCACCTGTGAGAGTAATAGACTGGACTCTGCCATGGACATTCCTCCACCATCACCCCTGACCATTTTACAACCCCCTCCACTATTGGGCACTTAAATAAACACCCTTAAATCACAAAACAATCAGGTGTCTGTCTGTGCTTTCGAAAATGTGTATTAGCAATGACAGTGGCAAAATGCTATATCAAATGTAATGTCAACATACCTATGTCACACAGCTCTAGTCCATGCGGAAACAAAGCAGATGTCACACAGTGGGACCCACATCTGTGAAATCGTAAGGGAAAGTGACAACTCAGTGACCATACACTGGGTGAAAATGACAGACAGATGAGAGGTAGTAGAATTAAATCAGCTGTAGCAGGCAGTGTTGTCTTACCTGTGTCTCACTGAAAGTATTGCAGGATCACCGTGCTCCTGTTGTCTATGTACTCTTCTTCTGCTTCCTCGTCTTCAATGTCCACAGGCTCCACAGCTGCCACAACACCTCCATCTGGACCATCCTCCTGCAGAAAAGGCACCTGTCATCGCAAAGCCAAGTTGTGAAGCATACAGCAGGCCACGATGATCTGGCACACCTTCTTTGGTGAGTAGAATAGGGAACCACCTGTCATGTGGAGGCACCAGAACCTGGCCTTCAGGAGGCCGAAGGTCCGCTCTATAACCCTCCTAGTTCACCCATGGGCCTCATTGTAGCGTTCCTCTGCCCTTGTCCTGGGATTCCTCACTGGGGTCAGTAGCCATGACAGGTTGGGGTAACCGGAGTCACCTGCAAATGTCGAGGGACAACTGTTAGACACACACTAACTCATAGGGACATCCCCAGACCCAGACACCTAGTCACACTGTATTGGGTCCATGTTCTCACCTAATAGCCACACACGGTGCCTCTGGAGTTGCCCCATCACATAAGGGATGCTGCTATTCCGTAGAATATAAGCGTCATGCACTGAGTCAGGAAATTTGGCATTCACATGGGAGATGTACTGGTCTGCAAAACACACCATCTGCACATTCATCGAATGGTAACTCTTCCGGTTTCTGTACATCTGTTCACTCCTGCGGGGGGACCAAGGCCACATGTGTCCCATCAATGGCACCTATGATGTTGGGGATATGTCCCAGGGCATAGAAATCACCTTTCACTGTAGGCAAATCCTCCACCTGAGGGAAAACGATGTCGCTCCGCATGTGTTTCAGCAGGGCAGACAACACTCTGGACAACACGTTGGAAAACATAGGCTGGGACATCCCTGATGCTATGGCCACTATAGTTTGAAAAGACCCACTTGCTAGGAAATGGAGTACTGACAGCACCTGCACTTGAGGGGGGATTCCTGTGGGATGGCGAATAGCTGACATCAGGTCTAGCTCCATCTGGGCACACAGTTCCAGGATTGTGGTACGATCAAGTCTGTAGGTGATGATAACATGTCACTCCTCCATTGTCGACAGGTCCACCACCGGTCTGTACAACGGAGGATGCCGCCATCTCCTCAAATGCCCCAGCAGACGGTGCCTATGGAGGAGAACAGAGAGCAGAGAGTCAACCAACTCTGAGGTACGTAAACACAGCTTAATCGGAAAATTTTAGCAAATCGACATATGCCTGTATTAGTGTTTAAGCAAGGCCTAGATATGTGTGACGCAGTCCAAAATAATGCCATGTGGGCCCATGAAATGGCGGCTGCCTGACCTGTAAAGTGGGACAAGGGGATGTGAAGTAACTACGCTGGCGTTGTACACCGTCGCGGTAGGCGGTCGAAGACCGCGGCGCTATCCTGCATTGGTTAACATTGGACCCTATGGGTCCCAGGAGCCATTGACGATGTATGACGGCGGTGACGGTACGCACCGCCGCGGACGTGACCGCCATTTTCTCTCTGTTCAATCACTAGATACCTGATCTTCGACAG
The DNA here is from genome assembly GCF_031143425.1 of Pleurodeles waltl. Classification (NCBI taxonomy): domain Eukaryota; kingdom Metazoa; phylum Chordata; class Amphibia; order Caudata; family Salamandridae; genus Pleurodeles; species Pleurodeles waltl. Next base: position 1,058,905,552 of record NC_090444.1, on the reverse strand, counting down.
GAGAGGACCTACACTGCAAGTGCTGCTGTGACCTCAGTATGGAAGAGACAATGGCTCGTGTGTCTGGGGAAAGGGCCCCTGCCTTCAGCACGGAGGAATTGGAGAAACTAGTGGATGGGGTCCTCCCCCAGTACACGGTACTCTACGGTCCTCCAGACAAACAGGTAAGTACAATGTGAGCATGCTGTATGGGCAATGCCTGTGTGGAGTGGTATGGATGAAAGATAGGGGGTGGTGAGAATGAGGCATGCCTGAAACAACGGTGAGTGCATGTGCGTCATGGCAAGGGTAGGGATGCGGGCCACTGACTGTGACGGTGCGGACGGTAATATCTTCTCCTTTTCCCCTGTACTATTCCTGTAGGTCAGCGCCCACCAGAAGAAGGACATTTGGCGTGCCATCACCAAGGAAGTCCGGACCCTGGGGGTCTACCACAGACGGAGCACCCACTGCCAGAAAAGATGGGAGGACATTCGCCGCTGGAGCAAGAAGACGGCAGAGGCCCAGCTGGGGATGGCCTCCCAACGTGGGAGGGGTGCCCGTCGCACCAAGACCCCCCTGATGTTCAGGATCCTGGCAGTGGCGTACCTGGAGTTGGATGGGCGCTTGAGGGCATCACAGCAGCCACAAGGGGGTGAGTACACTCTCATTCTGCTGATTCAGCGCACATTGTAGGTGTCTGGGTGGGGGAGGTGGGCTGTGGGTTCCCCTAGGTCAGGGCGAGTTTAGTAGGCAAGGTCTCTTCTTAAGGCAGGCCCTGTGGCACCCCACCCGTATGCAGTGCCAACTACACCTAGTCAGGCTCCTGTGACATCCATGTGTGCAGCAATCGGGCATAGCCTTGTAACCCATGTCCCTGGGATTGATTAGGGAACTCCAAGTGCACGTCGTAGTGCAGGGGGCTTCTGTGTCTGTAGTATCCACCAACGGTAGCGGCATTGCATGCACTGAACATGTCTTTCTTCTGTCTTCCCCCTCATTTTGTGGTCTCCCTGTTCTTGTGCGCATTAGCATCATCAGGCGGAGGAGCAGTGGCACCGGAGCAGGAGGGAGCTGCAACCCACATGGCCCTGGAGGACGACACAACGGAGTCTGAATTCACCAGTGGGACGGAGGGCGAGGGGAGCTCCACGGCGGGGACAGGAGCTGAGACCAGCGATACGGACTCCTCCTCTGATGGGAGCTCGCTTGCGGTGGCGGGCCCATCTGTGCCCCGCATCTACAGGTACAGCCGCCACCCCCCTACCAGCACCGCCCTCCCAGCAGCCCCTCAGCGTGTGTCCCGTGCCTGATCACCCAAGAGGGTGGGCATCTCCTTCGCCCCAGGCACCTCAGCCCCTGCCCCTGTCACCCCTGCTGCCCTCAGTGAGGAGGCCATTGACCTCCTCAGGTCCCTCACTGTTGGGCAGTCTACCATTTTGAATGCCATCCAGGGTGTAGAGAGGCAGTTGCAACAAACCAATGCATACCTGGAGGGCATTCATTCTGGTCAGGCTGCCCAAAAGCGAGCTTTTCAGACTCTGGCCTCAGCAGTGATGGCAGCCATTGTCCCTGTCTCTAGCCTCCCCCTCCAACTTCCCCACCCAGACCCAAACCCCTGTACCTCAGCCTATCCCAAGCACACCATCAGACCAGCATGCACACACCTCAACACACAAGGGAAGCTCTGGCAAACATAAGCACCACACATCCCATAGGCACTCACGCAAGCATCATACACATGCAGACACACCAACATCCACTGCCTCCACTGTATCCCCCTCCTCCTCGTCCCCCTCCTCCTCCCCTGTCTCGTCTCCATTCACACCTGCATGCACTACATCCTCAGCCACTACGTCCATCACCAGCACACCCACCACCACACCCCGCTCACGTGCAGTCACCACCCCCACTACCATTCACACATCCCCTGTGTCCTCTACCAGTGTGTCTGTGAGCCCACCTCCCAAGGTACACAAACGCAGCCACACACCCACCCAACAGCCATCCACCTCACGACAGCCTCCAGCCCATGCACCTTCACCCAAAGTCACCAAACGTACACCTCCTACAACCACTACCTCTTCCTCCACTCCCAAACCCCCTCCATCTACCCGTCCCAGTGTTCCCCAAAAACTTTTCCTGTCCAACCTTGACTTCTTCCCCTCACCTCCCCCAGCCCTTCAGTCTCCTAGGGCCTGCTTCTCCAGGTCCCAACCCAGCACGTCAGCCACAACATCTACGGGACCAGTGGTGCCAGTAGTAACTGGCTTCTGGAGTACGCCAGGCAGCAGGGCAGCCAGTGTGGCAAGGAGCCAGAGCACGGACAGTCCCCACCTGTAAAGCACAAAAAGTTGCCAGTGCCCGGCGGGAGAGAGGAAATAAATCAGCCACCAAACCCGCTCCAAGGGGTACAGTTGGGAGTGTGGAGACAGCTGCGCCACCATCCAAGGTGGGGAGGGGGCACAGTAAAAACGACAAGTCTGGCAAAATCTGCACGGCGGACAAGACCGCCACCAGCCCCGCTGCCCAGGACACCACCGCCACCAGCACTGCTGCCCAGGACACCGCCGCCACCAGCACCGCTGCCCAGGACACCGCCGCCACCAGTCCCGCTGCCCAGGACACCGCCGCCACCAGTCCCGCTGCCCAAGACACCGCCGCCACCAGCACCACTGCCCAGGACACCGCCGCCACCAGCACCACTGCCCAGGACACCGCCGCCACCAGCACCACTGCCCAGGACACCGCCGCCACCAGCACCGCTGCCCAGGACACCGCCGCCACCAGCACCGCTGCCCAGGACACGGCTGCCACCAGCACCGCTGCCAGGACACCGCCGCAACAAGCACCGCTGCCCAGGACACCGCCGCAACAATCACCGCAGGCCAGTGAGCGCCAAAGATTCCGACGCTACTGAGGCCGCCCCGAGCAGGATGAAGCACTCGGGCACAAAGCCCCCTCCAGAACCAGTGGAGAAAGGCATCCACTACCTCAGTCCTTGGCAGGATGAACCACTCTGGGCACAAAGCCCCCTCCAGAACCAGTGGAGTATCCCATCCACTACCTCAGTCCTTGGCAGGATAAAGCACTCTGGGCACAAAGCCCCCTCCGGAACCAGTGGAGAAAGGCATCCACTACCTCTCTCCTTGGCAGGATGAAGCACTCTGGGCACAAAGCCCCCTCCAGAACCAGTGGAGTATCCCATCCACTACCTTAGTCCTTGGCAGGATGAACCACTCTGGGCACAAAGCCCCCTCTAGAACCAGTGGGCACAAAGCCCCCTCCAGACCAGTGGAGTATCCCATCCACTACCTCAGTCCTTGGCAGGATGAAGCACTCTGGGCACAAAGCCCCCTCCAGAACCAGTGGAGAAAGGCATCCACTACCTCTGTCCTTGGCAGGATGAAGCACTCTGGGCACAAAGCCCCCTCCAGAACCAGTGGAGTATCCCATCCACTACCTCAGTCCTTGGCAGGATGAAGCACTCTGGGCACAAATCAGTGGAGAATGTTATCCACTTGAGAGACTGTGGCTTTGCACTCCCCAGGATTAAGCAATGGGCAAACCACCCACTGTAGAGACTTGAGAGACTGTGGCTTTGCACTCCCCAGGATTGAACAGTGGGCAACCCACCCACTGTAGAGACTTGAGAGACTGTGGCTTTGCACTCCCCAGGATTGAACAATGGGCATGGAGCCCCCTCGTGGATCTGGCGTTGTGCACTCATCCGGCTGAGGTGCCCCCCTTCCCTTCCCCCTGAGGTGCCTGTTTTTTTTCTATCTGATGCCCCAGCAGTGTTCTCTCCGTCTTGTTCGGGTATCTTGTGTGGGCCTCGCCCATGCCTTTTGGGCCCAGTGGTCCACCGACTATGATAGTGGAATAGCTTGGACTTGTAGTCTTGGTGTATATATTTGTTTATAGTGTACATATCTTTATATATGTATATATTTTTGATTACTGTATTTGAATATATTACATCATTCAACTCATTTCCTTTTGTCCTTGCTTTCTTCCATGGGTTTTGGGGGGTGTAACTGTAATGTATCATGATGTATTAGGGGTGGGGGGTTTGTGTGTTGCGTGTGTGTGTCACTGTTTTTTCCCTCCCCCCTCCCCTGTGTCGTAGGTGCAGTACTCACTGTGGTCTTTGCCGCCGGCGTTCATGCTCCTGGTAGAGGAGCAGGAAGATAAAGGCTGGAAGAATCTGGAGCTCGGGTTCCATGGCGTCCTGGTTCCTCGTGGGGTGTGTAGAGGTGAACGTTTCCCCTTCCAAGTCCTGTTTCGGCCGTGTTTTTGTTTGCGGTGAATCCGCCCCAGAAAAGGTGGCGGATTGGACTGTTGTAATTCTGTGGGCGGTACATTGTCCTCCTCCTGCCTGTTGGCGGTTACCGCTGCGGTGTTTGTTTGTACTGCCTTGGCGGTTGGAGTGTTAAAGTGGCTGTCTATGTTGGTGGTTTCCGCCACGGTCGTAATTAAAAAAAAATTTTCCCGCCGGCCTGTTGGCGGTTTTACCGCCGCTTTAACACCGACCGCCAGGGTTGTAATGACCACCATAGTAAAAGATAAATAATAGTTTTAACCCACTCCCTCACTAAAACAGAACATGTACCTCAGAGGCAGCACTAGTCAAGTCTGGAACTTTGTCCATACCAGGATCACTCTATTTCTCTCTACCTTCCTTTATTTCCTTTCTCAACCATCCTTACTAGTTTCTGATATTATCAACAGGCCTGTTTCACTAAAACCAGCCCTCAAGTCGCCTTTTCTACAGCATTTTTGCCTCTATTACTGCCTTTCTATCACGTCTGTCCAACTCCTACTCAATCTCTCAAGTAGTCCTCTACTTGGAAGTACAACTTGGCACTAATCTTGTCTCACTGGCCTGTGAACCCGTGCCCTGTTCATCAGTGACCAGTCCTTCTCCCGAGGGAGGAATGGCTTTCTGTATATCCAAAAACACCCAGACCAAATCTTCTATTTCTTTTCCCAAGCCTCCCCATTCTGTGTCTTACTAGCTGCCTAAAGGGATGTGAACGGTGTCCAGCTTCCCTCTGCTATCCCATATACTCCCATCTCCTTATCTCCTTCAGCAAGCCTCCTATGGTCATCTCGGTGCCTACCATTGCTTGCTTGCTCTGTTGGATTATGGTGTAAATTTGGGTTTATATTTCTAGATCAGGCACACATTCTTCTGGAACAGAATGGTATCAAATGACTATATAATTGGCTACAATTGAGCTAATCTCATTAGGACAGCTGATTGGTTGATAACATCGATCTTAAAGCTTTCTACTTTAAGCCTATCAAGCATGTTGCCTCTTTTGTTCTGAAGAAGCTTCGAACATACTTTATAAAGACATCCCATAGGGAAACCATAAAATAGAGATTATTCTACCTTGTGCTAAGAAACTAATGATTTCTTTAAAGAAGAAAAGACCGGAACTGTATCCCACCTACTCCTCCCAAGTCTTTATGATGCTCCAGGCAGTAATATTTTCCCTAATTCATCCAGGTAGGTGATATTTCCTTTTTCTCCTTTGCCTTACTTTGCCTTTCTCACTTCTTGAATATGCTGGTGTTGTCATACTATTCAATCTCCTTTTTATCCATTGTCCTGGGCATTTCATTTTGACCCTCTGAGTATTTCCTCTCTCTTTTATTCTCTAGCTTCATTTCAAAGCTTGGCCATTGTGCTGGTGAAGAATCCATCTAGATTCTCCTGACTCTCTCTTGAAGTTTGCATTTTTCCTGTTTGGATGTCCAAAGTCTAGTTTTGCCCTGCCATCTTGGCCTTTGGCTGGTCCACGTGGACCCATTGGATTCACCTCAGTTCTACTAGAGGTTTGGACAAAATATTGAATATAAAATGTTGTGATGCAAAAATATTGTGTCAAGAAGATTGTGATGTCAAATATATTCTGGATAGCATTTAGTTAGTGTTGTATTATAATTTTTGTGTTATTGAATTGCTTATCATTTTTTTTAATTTATTATAAATATTTAAGTAATATTTAGATTAATTTATTACATTTACTAGATTTCAGTAGGTTATAGGAGTGGGGTGTTGGGTTTATAGGGGAAAAGGGAGGGGAGAGTGTTAAAATATGTTTGTATTCATTTGTTTGTAAAGTTTGGTGCATGAATAGTAATATAATACTTTTTTACATTTAAATGTACAGTTGTTTTTATTATATGATAGATTTGTTTTTATATGTTGTGAGTTTTATAAAAATATGTTTGTTTTATTAATTTGTTATAATTGTAATTGTAATATTTACAAATGTTTTGGCATTTTTATAAAGATTTTATAACAAAAATCTAACAAAATAAAATGTTGCATATTTTTTAAATGTTTGCTAATAATTACTATTTTGTTTTCAAAATTGTGATGTCTTAAAACTAATTTAGTTTTTTCTCCTTTTCAATAAGCTTTTAAGTTAAATATTCACTTTTAATTTACTTAAATTTTATTGTATACCTTTTTGTTTGTTTTTAATTGTTGATTACAATGTTATTTAATTAATAAAGATAATACCTTTGTATTAAATTAACTTATAATTTATATGATCTGAATATGTTACCTATTTTTAATAAAATACTTATTATCAATTATCCTTAAATGTAATGTGTATTATATATTCTTTTATTCAGTTTGCTTTTTCCACATGAAAACACTGTGTTTTGTAATAGTTTAGAAATTAATTTGTTTGTATAATGTTTATGTATGTAGATATTTTTAGTATTTTTCATTTTACATTTTTTCATGATGTGATGGAACATGATTACATATCTTGTATAAGGTTATCATTTATGAACTTATTACATGTTATTTAATAAATTAGTATTACTGCATGTTTTTTAGTGTTTTTTTAAATGACGTTTAGGTGACTATGGGGGTCATTCCGGCCCTGGCGGGCGGGAACCGCCAAAAGACCGTACCGCGGTCAAATGACCGCGGCGGTCATTCTGACTTTCCCGCTGGGCTGGCGGGCGACCGCCAGAAGGCCGCCCGCCGGCCAAGCGGGAAAGCCCCTTCAACAATGGAGCCGGTGGAGTTGAAGGGATCCGACAGGTGCAGTGGCACCTGTCGCGATTTTCACCGCCAGGACCAGGATGGCGGGAAGGGGGTCGGAATCCCCATGGCGAGCAGCGCCGCCATGGCGGATTCCTTGGGCCAGGGGTAAACCGGCGGCAGAATGGCCCTGGAAGCACCGCCAGCCTCTTGGCGGTGCTTCCGCGGTCCCCGGCCCTGGCGGTCCGGAATGACCCCCTATATGTACAACAAATAATTTTAATAATATTTCTTCATAATCAAATTGATAACTAATTTATATTAAAATATATATTTAAAAATATTTATAAGTTGTATTATGTTTTTTCCCTGTTAATTACATTAAAAAGCTATAATAGATTGCAGTGGAAACAGTAAATGTTACCCCTTTAATGTCCAACAATTACTCCTAAATGCTTTGATTGGAATAGGAGTAGTAAGTACCACCCCTTTAGTATCCAAAAGCTTCCCCTAGGTGGCTTAGATTGGAGTGGGAATAGTAATGTAACCCATTTAGGCCCTCATTACAACCGTGGCGGTAAATGCGCCTACCGCCATGCTGACGGCCGCCAACATACCGTGCCTGCGGCGGTTTTCTGCCACGTGTATTATGACCCACACTGAGAATTCCGCCACTATACAGACACCCACACAAGTCCGCCACACTAAAGTGATAAACTGGCGATAGCAAAACCCACACCGTTACACCAACAGGAATACGCCCACAGTATCACAACCCACGAATCACTGCGGCGGTCTTTCAAACGCGGTAAACCATTGTGGGAAAAACACATCTACGCTCAAAATACACACACACTAACAAAACTACACCACATGGAACAATTCAAACTACACACACCTGACACACATACACGCACCACACCCACACAACCAATACAATATAAAACACACACCCACATTACCCACAACCCCTTACAGGAAAAAAAAGATAGCAAGCAGAGAGAGACAAGCCAGGAGCACCCACTCAATCAGAGGCACAGAACACCAGCACCCATACACCATTCACGCACATCACAGCATACACCCCAACACATCACCCCACACATCACCCCACACATCACCCCACACATCACCCCACACATATCACTCGCACCACATCCATGACACCCCAAAAACACCCCTGGTTTTCTGAGGAGGAGCTAAGGGTCATGGTGGAGGAAATCATCCGGGTAGAGCCACAGCTATTCGGATTACAGGTGCAGCAGATGTCCATTGCAAGGAAGATGGAGCTATGGTGGAGAATCGTGGACAGGGTCAACACCGTGGGACAGCACACAAGAACCAGGGATGACATCAGGAAGAGGTGGAAGTACCTATGGGGGAAGGTGCGTTCCGTGGTAGCAGTACAGAGGACTGGAGGTGGACCCCTACCTCCTCCCCCACAACGAACAGCATGGGAGTAGCAAGTCCTGGCGATCATGCATCCTGAGGGTCTCGCAGGAGTAGCAGAAGGACTTGTTTCTGCTAAGTCAAATCTTAACTACTTTATCCCCCCCACCCTACCTGCATGCCATCACAAACTCCTACCCCTACCCTCACCCCCATCACTCCACCACCTCACATATACCCCACTAACACAACCCACCCATCCCAATACCAAGCCCTGCATGCAACACCAATGCATGGACACCCATCACAGACCTGCATGGACACCCATCACCACAGAATGCCCAGTAGAGGGATTCACCCAGCCCTCAAAATCACCACTCACACAAGGCCAAACCGACAGGGAAATCACAATCATACAGGGAAACACACCCATGCACAAGATGGCACACACAGACACATTAACAATGAATTTGCATCCCCACAGGACCCATACTCCACGTCACCGGAGAGGAGGTGCCAGCCACATCCAGTCCCCCCCTGAAGAGGCCCACAGCGATGACAGCGGCTCTGCACGCCTAGAACAGGATGACCAACCTGGCCTATCCGAAACCTCTGGACAGTCGATTCCCCTGCCACAGTCCCAACCCACTACAGAGCCTCCCCCCTCAAGAAACACCAGCACAGCATCCACCCAGCGGGTCCATGCCACTGTCCCCAGGACACGTCAATCAACAGTGTGTCCACCACTACAGGGACCAAAGGCAACCCCACAAACACAGGACGATCTGGGGTCAGTGGCAGTGGCCACACGGTTCAGGGGACAGAGGCACAGGACAACAGGGAAGCTGGGAGGACTGCTGTGTGACAGGGGAAGGACAGGCCCAGGGTACCCACTCTCCACGAGGCACTCTCCAACATCCTGGGAGCATACCACCATTCCCTGGAGAAGATGGGCCAGATACTGGCCAAGTTGCAGGAGACCCAGCGGCTGCAGGAGGGACAGTATCTGGGGATCAGGGATGACCTAACAAAAATATACACTATACTGGTCACCATTGCAGGGGTGCTGGCTGACATGGGCAAGACCATGAGGGAGGCAGGGGCACAACAACAGGCGCCTGACACTAGCCAAACTGAGGAACAGCCTTCCACCTCCGCCGGTGCTAGTGGACAGGAGGCCCACCAGCACCCCATCCCCTGCAGAAGGAGAACCACCCCGCAAACGGTCCCTGCAATCCAGGCAGAAGCCAGAAAACATTACCAAGACCCCTGCCAGGAAATAAGACTCTCCTGATTATCACCCTTCTGTCCCACTCTTTTACCCTGTCCACCTTGAACTGCCATTACTCCCCGTCCTATGCCCCATTGGACAATTCACCTGTTTTACCAAGAGACTGGACTCTACCCTGGACTTTCCTCCACCATCAGCCCAGCCGCTTGCACATCTATGTATTAGTACAACATTATCAAAGCATTGCAACTCAAATGTACAGTGAAATATACTTTGGAATGACCTTTGGTGGGCAGCAGTACACATAGAAGGAGCCAGAGTGGGGCACAGAGATCTGAAAATAGAGATGTCAAAGGGTACAGTCAGTGGCTATAGTCATAGGGAAAGAGGCTGCCTTGTACAATGTCCAACAGATAACTGAAATGTTAAGTGAACTTACAGTGTCTTACCTGTGTGTCACTGGAAGTACTGCTGAATTATATTGGTTCTGTTGTCAACATCTTCTTTCTCTGCCTCCTATTCCTCACTGTCCACAGGCTCCACTGCTGCTACAAGACCATCTCCAGGCACATCCTCCTGCAGAAAAGGCACCTGGCGTCTCAAGGCCAGGTTGTGCAACATGCAACGATGATCTGGCACACCTTCTTGGGTGATTAGTACAGGCATCCGCCTGTCAGATGGAGGCACCGGAACCTGGCCTTCAGGAGGCCGAAGGTCCTTTCTATAATCCTCCTTGTACGCCCATGTGCCTCATTGTAACGTTCCTCTGCCCTTGTCCTGGCATTCCTCACTGGGGTCAGTAGCCATAAGAGGTTGGGGTAACCAGAGCCACCTGCAAATATCGAGGATACCTGTTAGCCACACACTCACCCTTAGGGACAACCCCATACCCATACACCAATTTATATTGGGTGGGACCTTGTGCTCACTTATTAGCCACACCCGGTGCCTCTGGAGTTGGCCCATTACATATGGGATGCTGCTATTCCTCAAGATAAAGGCGTCATGCACAGAGCCAGGATATTTGGCATTCACATGGGAGATGAACTGATCCGTCAAACACACCATCTGCACATTTATAGAGTGATAGCTTTTTCTATTCCTGTAAACCTGTTCATTTCTCTGGGGAGGAGGGGGGAGACAAATGCCACATGTGTACTATCATTGGCACCAATGATGTTAGGGATATGTCCCAGGGCATAAAAGTCAGCCTTCACTGTGGCCAAATCCTCCACCTGGGGGAACACAATGTAGCTGCGCATGTGTTTCAGCAGGGCAGACACTCTGGTCAACAAGTTAGAGAACATTGGCTGAGACATCCCGGATGCCATGACCACTGTTGTTTGGAAGGAACCACTTGCCAGAAAATGGAGCACTGACAGGACCTGCACTAGATGGGGGATTCCTGTGGGCTGGCGGATAGCTGACATCAGGTCTGGCTCCAATTGAGCACACAGTTCTTGGATTGTGGCACGATCAAGTCTGTAGGTAATGATAATGTGTCTGTCCTCCATTGTCGCAAGGTCCACCAGGGGTCTGTACACTGGAGGATGCCACCATCTCATATTCTGCCTCAGCGGTTGAAGCCTATGGAAGAGAACGGTGAGCATAGAGTCATATTCATGCATCTATTGCACTAATGATGATTTGTTTACTTTACAGAAACAGTATGTGAACTCAAGAGTCAGTTGATGTGCCAATGTCTGCTGTGACGCAGTTAGGTGCCATGCCCTGTGGCCCCCCTGAAATGGCGGCTGCCTGACCTGTGAGGAGGGACAAATGTAAATGAGGTAATTGCGCTTGCGCTGTGCGCCGTCGCGGTAGGCGGTCGATGACCGCCGTGCAAAATCGCATTGGTTATCATTGGGCCCTATGGGTTCCAGGAGCCAATGGCGATCTACGCCGGCGGTGACGGTACACACCACCGCAGATGTCACTGCCATTTTCTATCTAATCATTCACTTGCTACCTGACCTTCAACAGGAGAGGACCTACACTGTGAGTGCTGCTGTGACCTGTGTCTGGAACCGACCATGGCTCATGTGTCTGGGGAAAGGGCCCCTGCCTTCACTGCAGAGGAGTTGGAGAAACTGGTGGATGGGGTCCTACCCTAGTACACGTTACTCTACGGTCCTCCAGACAAACAGGTGAGTACACTGTGAGCATGATGCGTGGGCCATGAATGTAGGGATTGCTGTGTGTGTAAGCCACATGTGGGGGGGGGGGGGCAGAGGCGTCCTGGCCAGAGTGCAGCATGTAAGGTGGTCAATGTATGTGTGTCAGGGGATGGGTGGGATCTGGTGGGCAATGAGTCTGACGGTCTGGACGGGTAACTAATTCCCTTTTCTGCTGTCTTTTCCCTCCAGGTCAGCGCCCACCAGAAAAAGGGTATTTGGCGTGCCATCGCCAAGGAGGTATGGACCCTGGTGGTCTTTGACAGGCGGAGCACCCAGTGCCGCAAGAGATGGGAGGACCTGCGTCACTGGGCAAAGAAGACGGCAGAAGCCCAGCTGGGGCTGGCCTCCCAATGAGGAAGGGGTGCCCGTTGCACCATGACCCCCTGATGTTCCGCATCCTGGCAGTGGCCTATCCTGAGTTGGATGGGCGTTTGAAGGCATCACAGCATCCACGAAGGGGTGAGTACAGAATCTGAAACCTGACTTTGCGCGCATTAGGAGGTACCTGGGTGGGGGATGAGGGCTATGGGTGCCCCTAGGCCAGGGCGAATATGGCAGGGTAGGTCTCTTATTGGGCAGGCTCTGGGGCACTCCTACCCCAATAGAGTAAGTGGGCATCTACTACTGGGCAGGGTCCTGTGGGTTTCTGGTGTGCAGATGATGGCGTTAGGCATTGTACCCCATGGGCTGGTGACTGTCTTAGTAAATGGTTGGGCATGGCCTAGTACATAGGGCTGCTCCCTGTGTGTTCTGTACGCCAACGGTGGTGGTGTTGCTGGCACTGACCAAGTGTTTCCTCTGTCTCTCCCCCCCCACCTTTTGTTTTGTCTCCTTGTCCTTATGTGCATTAGCATCATCTGGTGGAGGAGCAGAGGCACCGGCGACGGAGGGAGCTGCATCCCACATGGGCCTGGAGGCCGAATCCACTGAGTGTGAGGGCACCAGTGGGATGGAGGGCGAGGGGAGTACCACGACGGTGACAGGAGGGGGACCACAGACAGCGACTCCTCCTCCGATGGAAGCTCCCTGGTGGTGGTGGACACCTCTGTGCCCATCCCAACAACAGGTACAGCCGCCACCCCCCTACCAGCACCGCCCTCGCAGCAGCCCCTCAGCGTGTTTCCCGTGCCTGCTCACCCAGGAGGGTGGGCATCTCCTTCGCCCCAGATACCTCAGGCCCTGTCCCAGTCAGCCCTGCTGCCCTCAGTGAGGAGGCTATTGACCTCCTGAGATCCCTCACTGTTGGGCAGTCAACCATACTGAATGCCATCCAGGGTGTAGCAGGGCATTTGCAACAAACAAATGCAGACCTAGAGGGCATTCACTCTGGTGTGGCTGCCCAACAGAGAGCATTTCAGGCTCTGGCCTCAGCACTGATGGCAGCCCTTGTCCCTGTGTCTAGCCTCCCCCCTCCAACTTCCTCTACCCAGACCCAATCCCTCAACCCCAGCATATCCCAAGCACACCTTCTGAACAGCATTCACCCAATCCACCACACAAAAGTGGCTCAGGCAAACATTAGCACCACACTTCATTTCACAGGCACTAACACAAGCACCATGCCCATGCACACACACACCAACATCCACTGCCTCCACTGTGTCCCCATCCTCCTCTTCGTCCACCTCCCTCCCAGTAGCGTCTACACTCACACCTGCATGCACTACATCTTCATCCACTACCTCCATCACCAGCACGTCCATCACAACACACCCCTCATGAGCAGTCACCACCCCCAGAACCATGACCACTGCTCCCAAAGTACACAAACGCCTGCACCTACCCTCCCAACAGGCATCCACCTCACAACAGCATCCAGCCCATGCACCTTCTCCCAAACTCAGCAGGCAGACACCTCCTACAACCACTCCCGCGTCCTCCACTCCCAAACCCTCCCCATCTTCCTGTCCCAGTGTGTCTAAAAAACATTTCCTGGCAAACATTGACCTGTTGGAAAATTCAAATAAAGGGGTCCCTGAAATAATAAGGAGAGAGAACCAGGGAGACCAATGCAAACTACAACAATATCGACTCTCCTATCTAGTATACAAAAAGAACAACATGGTTATACAATACAAATAAAATACAAATAAAATAAAAACTCAGCCTTTATTGTATATGAAAATATATCAAAATTAGAACAAACAACAAATATATCACATATATTGAGAATCATATTTATAAGTAACAACATAATAGACTCACACCAGCCACAATCAAGACAACATATAAACAACAATCTGAATCAAGAACAGACATATAATAACGCAACAAACAAATAATATCTTCAATATAATAACATATATGTTCCTGAAAATACAATATAGTTCACAAGATAGATATCTAAATGAATGTCCTTTCTTATATTCACCACCTAAATCATATGCTTTGATATCACCAGTCTCTAATAGAGCTCCAAAATGTGAGTCCAAATCTCAGCGTGTGGCAGCTCCTCCATAAGATTGCGTTCATCCTTTAGCAGACAAACAATTCTTGATTCTTGAAACAGCATGGAGTCACAATGTTATATTTTCATAAGCCAAAATAAATACAAGTACAACTTAGGTACTGCTCACCAACGCGCGTTTCGGTTGGTCCAAATATGTTAATAGTTTCACAGCCACCTTCCTCAGGGCAAAAATACAATAAGCACCAAAGACAACATGTTGCATCTAGATTATAAGGATACAAATTATATTTCAAACAATTATATCAATGTCTATGTAACATCTGTGTTGTTAATCATTATAAATAATTCAATACCGATGAATGGTAACCAATAAGAAAAGCCAGTGGATGTGAATACTCATACCTTCAATACAAGAAAAAAAAAAAATGAAAAAAAGGAGAACTATGAAACAATATGTCCATAAACCCTATAGTAGAAACCAAATAAAAAGAAAAGAAAAAGAACCACAGATTCCAACATCAACTGTGTGAGTCTCACCCCCCAAGACAGTAAAAAACACCACCCATGAGTGAAAAAATAAATTTTAGTTAAAAAAACAAAGCTACAACATATAACCATACCTAATAGCGTTTCGCCTTTCAAAAATAAATCACTTGTTTCTCTTGGCTGTCATTTTGCAAAACAAGTAAAATATAGACTGTATAATCACCTAGGGGCATAAAAAAGGCAGAAACTCAGGAGGGACTTATGACGCAAGGGTTTGAAATGAAGCTTCCTCAATTGAAGTCTAACGACTACGCTTTTAGTTCATGTTTCAAGTGCCCTCATGGAACATGCCCCGCATGTGATGAAGCAGAAAATGAAGGTTTTGATTTATTAACGCATAAACGTAGTGTGAAATAATCATGTGTGACATTAACCGAACTAATAAAGATTGTACGGGGACAAAATGTGCCCTCAGAGTAGTTTGCCATCATTTATACGCGTGCTTTATATAACGTGGTGTATTAGAATTGCACTAATCCGACATAATCATAAACGTGTGCTACGATTTGCTTGTTTGAAATGCGTTAGCTTAGCATTACTTTAGCGGAGGCTTTGGCCTAGTTGCCTGGTCTCACGGTTTAGGTGCTCGTGTTTTTCCACTGTGCTAATAAACGTGTATTTTGCTTGAAGCTGTACTTTTCCACAGAAACTGTTCACATGCTTATCTTAAAGTTTCGTGCCAGCCTGGCATATTTTCTCTTTAATTCAAGGTCGACTTGCAGGTGCGGACAATGGAGGCTCTGAAAGTGAGCTAATTGGTAGACAATGTTGCGATTTGCGTACCCATCTCCAAGGATAATGTATGCTTAAGTAAAAGCTTGAGAACTGTCGTTTTTGATTGGACAATTTGAAGCTAACCTATGAACCCTCCAATGGAAGACCCTACTGGATTCGAACTGTTGTCTATAAAAACCAGGTGCACGAGAAGAGATGAGGCCATTACCCGGATACTACGCCATTTTGTAGACTTCGTAGCTATTATGGCCCACTTTGCTGCGACGCCATTTTGAGAGACTTTGATGCTTTCTCTAATCGAGAGAAAGAGACTTTAATGATTCTTGCCCTAGAGACTTTAACTTTGATCCCCTTGCATGAAGTAGTAGTTTTAACTTGCCGCCGTGAGGCGATTGCCCCGTTCACCCCTGCCCTTTGTCCCGTCCCATGCTGATCGAGAAACGGTACCTGTGAGACGAAGACTTCCTTGTATGCTGATCGTAATTGGTAAATATGAAAGGAAATTGTAAAATTGCATTGTGTTTCTTTTAGGTAACCAACTGCTGATTTTGATAAGAGCCCTAGCTAGGAGTTTTCTAAATTTATGTTGCTAAATTGTTTTTGCATGAAGTCCCACATGCCGATGCTAATTTGAGGTTAGATGAGGATTCCATATGTCGCACGATGTAATTTGAGATCTTGTTATGCTGACTAAATGTACGTAATTAGCCCATTACAGATTATCGTATTAGTGCTTTGCATTGCCATTATCAAATGCCTTGTGATTCAAATGCTACATAGATTACACTTGTTTCGACATTATGGACAGCTATTAATGTTCATTTATGTTTATCATTTGGTGTTGAGACACATTTATATTGTGCTAGCTTTGTTAATATAGGGAAATAAATTCACTAACTTTGCAATAAACTGGTGTGGTTATTCCTGACTGAAAGGTCAGGATTCGCCGAAATGTATTCTGGATTAATCATTAAGTGTTATGTTGATCAAGGTATTGCTTATGTACGTTATTGATTATTGATCTGATGCGACTGATCGATTAAGAGTACAGAGAGTTCCCACTTAGTCAAAAGATTCATCGGCCTAAAGAGCGTCCGAACACAGGTAAAATTGTTACTACGGTTCGCTCTATCAGTAGATGGTAGCAGAGGACGGTTTCGTCTTTTGGGACCCTGTACTACTAAAATACATGGTGTTGAATTAACGGTTACGCATTTTGAGACCCCATTCGAGAAGTTGAATTAGATTTTTCTTGGATAAAACAGATTGACAGAATGATGATGGGCTAGGTCCACCGCGACATTCCCGGGATCTCGGAGCTTGCGAATGGAGAGAACGGAGGTGTGGAGACAGCGTTGGCGGTACTAGTGATGGTATGAGTGAAGTTAGGGTTTTTGCGCTTGCACAGCTTATTGCCGCAGGGTGTGTGAAAAGGTTGCGAGGATTTTTTTCTTTTAAAGGATAGCGGAGGTGCGACTCCGAGTGTAGAAGTAGAGAAGTCGTCGAACTTCATAGAAACAGCGGAGGTGCGGCTCCGGGTGTGAGAGTAGGGAAGTCGTCGAACTTCATGTGCGTGTGGCGCTTTGTGCATAAAAAGGTCCACGTGGTTGTTGTTGTTGAGACGGGCCCTGCGAGGTCAAGAGACTCCGGAGTATGTTGATCCATGTTGTGGTCTGGGCGGTTTAGTAGGTTGATCGGGCGTGGTCAACGAGTCGGCACGTGTGTTAGGGAATGAAAGAAACTTCGACTTCGGGCTCTGACAAGATTCTAAGTGCACTAGAACAGATCATTGACAAGTTGAGAGTAGGTCTGCAGGTCAGATTTGCTTGCGAATGTGGGGACTGAGAAAGACGGAATAGCGGCAGAGGCTAGTGAAAGGTCCCTAAGGTCCTGAAGCGATTGTGTTACCCTTCCTGTAGTAAACCGACAGATCTGTTTTAGTTTGGTAGCTCGCAATATATGCAAGAAGTTGTTACGAAAAGAGGTGAGTGAAGGAAGACTAGCCGCGAGGCTTTGTCAGCCGCAGTGTGTGTGAGTGTGACGTCACTAGGAGCCGCGCTGGGATAGGTCGGTTGGAGAGAAGGGTCGCGCACGGATTGGACGCAGTCCGTGGGGCTCGTTTGGAAGGGGAAAGGCAAGCGAAGAGTATTCCGGGAATTAAAGTCACCTATTGATTACAAACTTTGTGAAATAAAAGACGAGAAAATGAAATTCTTTAAAGCATTTAGGAGCGCGATGAAGGGGGAGTCTTACATCAAAGCGAGCGTAGGAGAGGAGACGCCGCCCGAAGGTACACCAGCTTACATTGTAATGGAAGAGAAGGGGGTAGCTCCGTGTCTTTGGCTAAAGCAATGGCACAAACTGACAGAGAAACATGGGAGCGTAGCGTTCCCGATACATGGGACATTCAATATAAGGATCCTAGAGAATTTGAGATTCACGATGTACGACATGAAGGTGCCTCCAAGGCCGGCACAGTTTGAGGCTCTAGCAATCTGGGAATTAATGGCTAGACAGCAACAGAAGAATAAGTTTGAAACAAGGATGAGGAAGGTAGAAAAGACACTAGCGGATGCTAGGTGGGATAATGCGCAGAAGGTGTGGAGGTCAGATGTATTGCAGGGAATAAAATTGTTCCCCGCAATTGCTTAGGAGGAAGAGGAGACAGGTAAGAAAGCTACCTGTAAGACAGACAGGAAGTGTTCCAAGGATAGAGAGGACGAGGAAAAATTGAGAAGAGAAGAGGAGTTAGAGGATGAGGAGTTAATAATGCAATTGCTGAACGACCGTCCACCACCTTATGCAGAGAATGGACAAGGTCCAAGTACCAGTTCTGCCCCTCCGGCATCGGTACAGAACAGTGAAACCCAGAGTTCAGGAGCGCCATCGGGATCTAAGGACCCGAGTTTACTGTTCACCCCGCAGATACCACAGGTTAGGAGAATATATCCAGATGTGCCCATAATGAAACCAGCAGAAAATTATCAACCGCAGATGCCAGGGTACTACAGCAGTGACAATAGTGGAGGAATGGTTCTAGAACAAACAGTAAGGGGAGTACAGAATGGTCACAATCCAACAATGACACAGGCTGAATCAACTCAGTTTATGATGCCTCAAAAGCAGATGCAGGGAGGAAACGCTCATGCTCAGATGACGGGGAGTCAGATGGGCATGCCGGCAATGATGACCCATAGTATGGGGATGAACATGCCTCAGAACATGGGATATGGACAGAACCCAGACGCGATATCACTACCCATTACTGTAGGTCCACCGGTACCTCTGTATAGCCAGCCTAACTTAGGCATGAACAGTCAGGGATCAATGCTGCAGAATGGGACAGAGAGGAGGTGCATAGAGAACACTCCAGGGATAACTCCGATAGCGGCTCAGCCAAGTGGATCTGGATCCTTGATGGAGTTTAGTCCCATATGTGCTCAGTCTACACTGGTGAGGTCGAGCCCCCCACTGATAATACCTTTAACATCGAATACTGAAAAGTTGCCGCAACCATCAATGGCAGTCGATGTGAATGCTACACTGATGGGGGTAAATGCGCAACAGCTGACACAGTGGTTCAACAGTTTAAATTCCACACAAAGTTCAGCCAGTGGGAAAGGAGAAGACTATATGAATAGGGTCAGGTTGAACATGGAAGCACAAGAATTGGTGGAAGGGACTATGGGTGTAAATAGGCTAGAATCCTACACGGAAGAAGAACTGAGGTATCTATGTCCCAGGATTACGAAGGAAGTGAACAAGGTACATAAGAGTCTGCAAGAAGCAGCTGACAGAAACGGGGTAGACATAGACAAGATGAAACACTTGAGCAGGAGCTACAGGTTAGATTTTGGGACCACAGATTTTGAACACATGAGGTCAGCAGGCATGAAGACACACCTTAGAGAATTGCTGCAGAGTGCCCAAGTGTGGAGGTGCTTAGACAAGTGGGAAAGCAGGTGGGTAAAGAGGAAGGATAAGAGGAGGGACAGTGCTACAGAGCACAACGAGAAAAGACCACAGAGCAGCGAGACAGTAACCATGTTACCAATGAGGGAGACAGCAGGGGGAAAATTAATACATGTACCGTGGCACAGAAGCGACATTCAGTCATTTACGGATGATTTTCCCAAACTGAGAGAGAAGCCGATTGAATGGTATCAACAGACTGATAGGTTTGTGAAGCTTGCAAAATGTCTCTGGGAAGACCTGAACACTCTCTTTGAGATCGTGGTTCCGGCAGATTTGTGGGAGGATTGCAAAAGAGCTGTAGGTTGGCCGACAAGTGAACCAGAGAGAGACAGGGAGACGGGTGCACCATCACCTATGGTGATGAGTTTGTACTATAAGGTGATTGAGCATTTGAAGACGAAGGTTGCCGCGAAAAATGTGGATTGGCAGAAGATTGATCGAACTGCCCAAGAGGCTAAAGAATCGATTCATAGTTACTATGAGAGGTTGTTGAAGGCGTTCAAGAATTACAGTGGCACGGAAACAATAGAGGCGAAAGATATGCTTCATTTTGTGTTCAGATTTGTGGAAGGGCTGACACCAGAGATAAGTCAGATGATAAAGTCGCATTTGATTTGTTGGCAGTCTAAACCGATTGATGAGGTCTTGACTTACGCGAAATATTGTAGCGACGAAATTGAGGTGAAACAGAAAAGGCTGAAAGAGAAGGTGATGATGATGCAACTTAAAGCAGCTCAGACAGGTCTGCAAGGTTTGCAAGGGATGCAAGGGTTCCAACAGCAGGTACCGCAACCGCAGCCGCAGTTGCAGGGAAACATGGCATTTCAGCCACAGGCGAGAGGCAGAGGCAGAGGAGGTTTTGTGAATAATGGTCCGGATTTGAACACTGTTGTGACGGGTGTGCAGGCAATGAAGAGGGTGATGCCGTGTCACGTGTGCGGAATTGTAGGTCATTGGAAACGCGAGTGCCCGATGGTGGTGCAGAAAGGTGCAGGTGCAGGTGCAGGTGTAGGTGTTGGTCAGCAAAACAATGATGTCAATGCATTTCAGACAATGAGAGGACCGAAAATGAGAGGTCCAAACCCAAATTCTCAGACCATAAATCAATTGCAGGGATTACAACCTATGCAGCCGCAGCAGATGCAGATGCCTCGTATGCAGATGACGCAAATGCAGCCGATGCAACAGCAGTTACCTATGGTACCTAATCAGCAAATGCAAATACCCTTGGCACCAATGAGTCAGCAGCAAGTGATGGTTCCTCCACAGGTCTCGGGTCAGGTAATGAGTACAAATGGCACCGTACAACAGTTCCCATTACACAGTGAGAGTGGAATAAACAATGTATGGGAGAGTGAGAGCTCAGAAGAGGAAGGAGATTGTGTGCTTGCAGCATCCTTAGAAGTTGATCAAAAGGGTCCGTACGTAGAGGGAAGAGTAATGGGTCATCGTGTTTCATTCTTGGTTGACACGGGAGCCACACGTTCAACTGTTAAGAGTAGTGAAGTACCAAATTTGCCACTCTCAGGGAGGACAGTTCAAGTGGTGGGAGTAGCAAACAGGCACCTGACAAACCCAATAACAGATCCGGTACCAGTCAGCATCGGTAACTATCAAGGGGTACATCAGTTTGTGATATGTGACTCAAGCCCGATAGCACTGTTAGGGAGAGACCTATTGTGCAAATTGGGTTGTTCGATCATGTGTTCGAACGAAGGAATAACAATCCAGACGAGCAGCGATGGGGAGGAAGAGGATAGTGTAGAGGGGGATGAAATGGAAACTGTCGATGAAGAGTATCCTCTGATTTGTCTTTTCCCGATGATAACTGAAGAAGATATTCCGGCCGAATTACGAGAAACAGTCGGAAAAGAAGTGTGGGACATGACAGGGAAAGAGGTGGGATTGATGAAAGGAGTGGAACCAGTGAAAGTGACTGTAAAGCCCAATGCGATCTTTCCCCAGACCCCACAATACCACATGCCACAAGATACCCTCATGAAAGTTGCCCAACTCATTGACGAATTTGTGAAACAGGGGGTACTGAAAGAGGTGTTAAGTAGTCCATGTAATTCACCAATAATGGGACTAATAAAGCCAAGTGGAAAGGTCCGACTTGTGCAAGACTTGAGGAAAATAAATGACATCATAGTCAAATGCTGCCCAGTAGTACCGAATCCAGCTGTGATAATGTTTCAAATCCCTTGTGATGCCGAATGGTTCTCTGTCATCGATTTGTCACAAGCATTCTTTTCTGTGCCTCTTCATGAGGACAGCCAATTTCTCTTTTGTTTCAAATTCCTAGACAGAGTGTACAGTTGGTGTCGAATTCCTCAAGGGTTTTCTGAGTCACCGTCAATATTTAATCAGATTCTAAAGAAAGACTTGGAAGAGTTAGAGTTGCCATTCGAGTCAACCCTAGTACAGTATATTGACGACTTACTGGTTGCATCAAAGACAGAAAGTGGCTGCACAGCCGATACCATTGCTCTGTTGAACCATTTGGGAAGGAATGGACACAAGGTGTCTCCTTCCAAATTACAGTTCTGTCAGAAGAAAGTGAAATACTTGGGTCACCAGATAGAGAAAGGGTCACGGAGGATAATGAAGGAAAGAATTACAAGTGTACTTCAGATGAGTCCGCCCAAAACGAGAAAGGAGGTGAGGAAGTTTTTGGGAATGGTGGGTTATTGTCGCCAGTGGATTCCCAACTTCTCGACTCTAGCGAAGCCTTTACTGAAACTGACCCAGAAGGATGCTTTGGATCAAATTGAGCTGAAAGGAGATGAGATGGATGCCTTTGTTGAATTGAAAGAATGCATGTGTAGGGCTCCAGCTTTAGGTATGCCTGATTACACAAAGCCTTTCACATTGTTTTGCCATGAACGTGATGCATGTTCTTTGTCTGTCTTGACTCAAGCCCATGGTGGCGTAAACAGACCAGTAGCATATTTTTCAGCTACTTTGGATCCGGTCGCAGCAGCACTTCCAGGGTGTTTGCGCGCCGTAGCAGCAGTTGGTATCAGCCTCACTCAGAGTGAAGGAATAGTGATGGGACACCCAGTAACAGTCATGGACCCTCACTCAGTTGAGATACTGTTGACCCGCTCCCGAACGCAACACATGACTGGAGCAAGACTCACAAGGTATGAAACGATTATTCTGGGCTCACCGAATGTGCAGCTGAAAAGGTGCACTACGTTGAATCCAGCAACTTTGCTTCCTGGAGAAAATGTCGAAATTGAGAACGCTGAAGACGTCGAGCATGACTGCCTTCAGGTGACTGAATTTTGCACAAAACCCCGACCGGACATTAAAGATACTAAGCTTGATGAAAATGACCAAATTCTTTTTGTTGATGGTTCATGTCTAAGAGACGGGATGGGGATTTTGAAAGCAGAATACGCTGTATGCACTGTAACAGGGGTCTTGGAAGCGGGATGGCTTCAAGGAGTCTATTCTGCACCAGTAGCAGAACTTGTAGCCCTTACCAGAGCATGTCAACTGTCTGCATTGATGAAAGTCACCATTTACACTGATAGCCAATATGGGTTTGGGATTGTGCATGACTTTGGACAACTATGGTCACAGAGAGGTTTCCTGACTTCTTCAGGATCCCCAGTGAAAAACGGGGAGAGAATAAGGGAATTGTTACACGCCATTCAAGTGCCAGCCGAAGTTGCAGTGGTAAAGTGTAGTGCTCACACGAAAGGACAGGACTATGTTTCTCTGGGAAATGCATATGCAGATCAAGTCGCAAGATTTTGTGCCTTGAACTGTATATTACTGAGAGATGAATGGAACTCAATAAGTGAGCCAGAACTCGAACCAGCTGAAGCATTTGCCTTGAAGGTCGTAGATACGATAGAGGAACTAAAAGCACTACAGAATAATGTCAGGGAGGATGAAAGAGATTCCTGGATTAAATCACAATGTATAAAGAGACAAGACGAGTTATGGGTTTCACATGAGGGAAAATTTGTTTTGCCAAATAGTCTCTTATCACAGCTTGCGCGGTTCTATCATGGGCAAGCTCACCTAGGGAGAGATGCCATGATAAGATTGTTCAAAACTGATTGGTTTAACCCCAGATTTCGTCAAGCTGCAGAAGCAGTTTGCCATCGATGTGTCACTTGCCAGCAGATGAACCCAGGAAAGGGAACAGTTGTGAACGCGAGCCACATTGGTAGGGCAAGCGGTCCTTTTAGTCGTATGCAGATGGACTTCATTGAGATGCCTGTGCATGGAGGTCTAAAGTATGTGTTGGTGATTGTGTGCATTTTTAGTCACTGGATCGAGGCATACCCCACACGTAGAAATGACAGCCTTACAGTTGCAAAGCTATTATTGATAGAGTTGATACCACGTTTCGGATTCCCGATCTCTTTAGAATCAGATAGGGGAAGTCACTTCAACAACGAGGTGATAAAGTTACTTTGCGAAGCACTGAACATTGAGCAGAAACTGCATTGTAGCTATCGCCCTGAAGCATCAGGACTGGTGGAGCAGATGAATGGTACACTGAAATCAAGAATGGCGAAAATATGTGCATCGACAAATTTGAAATGGCCTGACGCATTACCCTTAGTGCTAATGTCAATGAGAAACACTCCTGATAGAAAAACTGGATTGTCTCCGCACGAAATTCTCATGGGCAGGGCTATGAGACTTCCTGCAGTTCCCGCAAACGCGCTTTTGAATATTACAGATGATATGGTGTTAGACTACTGCAAAGGTCTGGCTGACGTGGTTCGCTCTTTCTCTCACCAGGTGGAAGCAACCACCTTGCCACCGATCCAAGGTCCAGGACACGCACTGAAAGCAGGTGACTGGGTCGTGGTAAAGAAGCACGTGAGGAAGTCGTGTTTGGAACCCCGTTGGAAAGGCCCTTTCCAAGTGATCCTGACGACAACTACCGCTGTGAAGTGTGCGGGGGTTCCCAACTGGATTCACGCCAGTCACACAAAGAAGGTGTTGTGTCCCACAGATGAGGAAGTTGAAGCGCTGAAATTGCCAGTACCTGATAAAACAGTGCCGAGTGCTGAGACAGAACAAAAGCGAACTGAAAGCGAACAAGCAGCAGCAGGAGAAAAATAGATATTATTGGAAAACGAAGAGTCCGACTCACTTGGGGAAGACCAAGGAGAAAGTTCAGACAGCGACGAAGAAGCTGCAGGTGACAAAGAGCCTGAAGCAGCTGAGGGTAGCAAAAAGCCTGAAGCAGCTGAAGGTGACAAAGAACCTGAAGCAGCTGAAAGTGATACAGAGCCTGACGAAAGTAATGGTGACGAAGGGCTCGAAAAAGGTGAAAAAGCAGGAGAGCCTGATCAGGAGGGGGCTTTCCCAGAAACAGACGATACAGAAAAAGAAAAAGAGAACGTGATCGATTCCCCCGAAGGAGGGGACAAGGCAGAGCAGAACGAAAAAATTCAAACCTCTACAGAAAAAGTCGCAGGTCCATCAAATGGACATGGTGCAAAGAGAAGACTAAGTATCTCACCAATAAAAGAAAGGGGTAAAGAAAGTTTGAACGAAGGAGGAAGGCCGAAAGTGAAAGAGAAAAGAAAGGAAGTGGCTGTTGTGGAACAATCGTCAAGTGAAGAAAAAGACTTGACAAAAGAGGAAAGTAGAAGCAGAAAATGAAGGTTTTGATTTATTAACGCATAAACGTAGTGTGAAATAATCATGTGTGACATTAACCGAACTAATAAAGATTGTACGGGGACAAAATGTGCCCTCAGAGTAGTTTGCCATAATTTATACGGGTGCTTTATATAACGTGGTGTATTAGAATTGCACTAATCCGACATAATCATAAACGTGTGCTACGATTTGCTTGTTTGAAATGCGTTAGCTTAGCATTACTTTAGCGGAGGCTTTGGCCTAGTTGCCTGGTCTCACGGTTTAGGTGCTCGTGTTTTTCCACTGTGCTAATAAACGTGTATTTTGCTTGAAGCTGTACTTTTCCACAGAAACTGTTCACATGCTTATCTTAAAGTTTCGTGCCAGCCTGGCATATTTTCTCTTTAATTCAAGGACGACTTGCAGGTGCGGACAATGGAGGCTCTGAAAGTGAGCTAATTGGTAGACAATGTTGCGATTTGCGTACCCATCTCCAAGGATAATGTATGCTTAAGTAAAAGCTTGAGAACTGTCGTTTTTGATTGGACAATTTGAAGCTAACCTATGAACCCTCCAATGGAAGACCCTACTGGATTCGAACTGTTGTCTATAAAAACCAGGTGCACGAGAAGAGATGAGGCCATTACCCGGATACTACGCCATTTTGTAGACTTCGTAGCTATTATGGCCCACTTTGCTGCGACGCCATTTTGAGAGACTTTGATGCTTTCTCTAATCGAGAGAAAGAGACTTTAATGATTCTTGCCCTAGAGACTTTAACTTTGATCCCCTTGCATGAAGTAGTAGTTTTAACTTGCCGCCGTGAGGCGATTGCCCCGTTCACCCCTGCCCCTTTGTCCCGTCCCATGCTGATCGAGAAACGGTACCTGTGAGACGAAGACTTCCTTGTATGCTGATCGTAATTGGTAAATATGAAAGGAAATTGTAAAATTGCATTGTGTTTCTTTTAGGTAACCAACTGCTGATTTTGATAAGAGCCCTAGCTAGGAGTTTTCTAAATTTATGTTGCTAAATTGTTTTTGCATGAAGTCCCACATGCCGATGCTAATTTGAGGTTAGATGAGGATTCCATATGTCGCACGATGTAATTTGAGATCTTGTTATGCTGACTAAATGTACGTAATTAGCCCATTACAGATTATCGTATTAGTGCTTTGCATTGCCATTATCGAATGCCTTGTGATTCAAATGCTACATAGATTACACTTGTTTCGACGTTATGGACAGCTATTAATGTTCATTTATGTTTATCATTTGGTGTTGAGACACATTTATATTGTGCTAGCTTTGTTAATATAGGGAAATAAATTCACTAACTTTGCAATAAACTGGTGTGGTTATTCCTGACTGAAAGGTCAGGATTCGCCGAAATGTATTCTGGATTAATCATTAAGTGTTATGTTGATCAAGGTATTGCTTATGTACGTTATTGATTATTGATCTGATGCGACTGATCGATTAAGAGTACAGAGAGTTCCCACTTAGTCAAAAGATTCATCGGCCTAAAGAGCGTCCGAACACAGGTAAAATTGTTACTACGGTTCGCTCTATCACATGTAAGGCATAGAAAAACAGGAATAGTAACAATTGATATAACAAGTAGCAAATAAGCATTTGAGGAATAGATAGATATGTGCAGTAGCACATCGTGCCACATATACTCTGTGAAGCGCAAATATTTTAAGAAACACACAACACCCGATATGTGCCTTTGAGAAGATACTCCTGCTAGGCAGTAATACGCAAGACGTCTACACCGTGCTCCTTATGTAGCATAACGGTGTTAATGCCAAATCCCAGTTATCTAACTAAACCCTGCCAGGTAATAAAGGACCAATCCGCATAACAGTCAAAAGGCTGAGCAGAAACAGCTTGAAAAAAACACACACCAGAATGGTACTGAATGACTTAGACCTGCGCTACACTTCCGGTAAAAACACATTTCTTGTCTAACACTTACCTTGCAAGCGGTGAACATGGAAATCCTCTTGGCACTTATACACTCCGTCTGATTTAAAAGATACTCATGCTCGATCACGGAAATGCCTCTTATATATCTGCTACAACTGGACTACTGAACAAACATAAAAGATGGACTACTCAGAAGAAACAGCTCCCAGATACCTCAAAAAAGTGGTGGCCATCTTAGCTAAAATCGGCATTATATAGTTAGTGGTTGCCGTGTATATAATGTAAACTAGCTAGTGGTCTAACAATCGTAGCAAATACCACTTAAGACATAATCGGCACAATATATAGACTCCTGTCCACATCATAATGAAAAATCATTCTTGATTCAGTTTGTTGTTTATATGTTGCCTTGATTGTGGCTGGTGGGAGTCTATGTTGTTGTTGTTTGATGTATTTTGATATACAATAAAGGCTGAGTTTTTATTTTATTTGTATTTTATTTGAATTGTATAATCATGTTATTCTTTTTGTATGCAAACATTGACCTGTTCCCTACCCATCCCCCCGCCCTTCTCCTCGGGCCAGGGTGTCCAGAACCCAGGCCAGCACCTCAGCCACCAAGTCAGCGTCCGCTGTGGTACCCACAACTCCCAGAGGCTCAAAGGGGGCACCCGTCAGGTCAGCCAGTGTGCCACCAACCCCTGCAAAGGACCAAACCATTCTGCCACCTGTCAAGGTGATGAAGGGGACAGCATGCAGCAAGGGCAAGGAGCACGACCCACCCAGCAAGGCCTCCTCCAAATCTCCAGCTGCCAGGACCAAGGTCCCAAAAGCATCCGCCAAGGTGAGGAAGGGGCAGAAAAGCCAAGCCAAGGCACTTCAGGCGTCGGAGGCTCCAGGTGAGGGCCTGGTGGCCACCATCAGAACTGACAGACCCGCAACCTGTACCACGGCCAGCACTGCCAGCATCCCTGCTGCAAGCACCGCCACCTGCACCACCGCTGCCACCACTACTGTCAACAGCAGCATCCCCAGTGGCCAGCCGTCCGAGGCTGCAGGAGACGGGCTGGTGCCTCCCTCCACCACTGGAAGCACCAGCACCTGCACCATGGCCAGCACCGCCAGCATCCCCGCTGCAAGCACCGCCACCTGCACCGCTGACAGTAGGACCACTACCAGCAGCAGCAGCCCTAGTGTGCATCCATCTGAGGCTGCAGGAGATGGGCTGGAGCTTCCCACCACCACTGGCAGCACCCCCACCAGCACTGGCACTATCACCACTTTCCAGCCTTAGTCACTGCAGGATGGAGTCTGGCCCTGCCTCCATGGAGTATCATGCTACCTGGTCCCTGAAAATCTTGTGCCTCAGACACCCAGGTGAGGGAATTTGAACTGCCACACCCCAAGTGCTGCATCACTGGGCACAAAGCCCCCTCCAGAACCAGTGGAGATATGCATCCACTCTCCCTATCCTTGGCAGGATGAAGCACACTGGGCACAAAGCCCCCTCCAGAACCAGTGGAGATATGCATCCACTCACCCTATCCTTGGCACGAAGAAGCACACTGGGCACAAAGCCCCCTCCAGAACCAGTGGAGATATGCATCCACTCACCCTATCCTTGGCAGGATGAAGCACACTGGGCACAATGCCCCCTCCAGAACCAGTGGAGATACACATCCACTCACCCTATCCTTGGCAGGGTGAAGCACACTGGGCACAAAGCCCCCTCCAGAACCAGTGGAAGAAGCCATCCACTCACCCTATCCTTGTCAGGATGAAGCACACTGGGGACAAAGCCCCCTCCAGAACCAGTGGAAGAAGCCATCCACTCACCCTTTCCTTGGAAGGATAAAGCACACTGGGCACAAAGCCCCCTCTAGAACCAGTGGAGATATGCATCCACTCACCATATCCTTGCAGGATGAAGCACACTGGGCCCAAAGCCCCCTCCGAACAAGTGGAAGAAGCCATCCACTCATCCTTTCCTTGGCAGGATGAAGCACACTGGGCACAAAGCCCCCTCCAGAACCAGTGGAGAAGCCACCCACTTGTGAGAATGTGGCTTTGCACTCCCCAGGACCAAGCAGTGGGCAAACCACCCACTTGAGAGACTTGAGAGACTGTGGCTTTGCACTCCCCAGGACCAAGCAGTGGGCAACCCACCCACTTGAGAGACTGTGGCTTTGCACTCCTCAGGACCAAGCAGTGGGAACCCTACCCACTTGTGAGACTTGAGAGACAGTGGCTTTGCACTCCCCCGGACATCGCTGTGGGTATGGAGCCCCCATGAGGAGCAGTGGCCTTATTCCATCATCTGGCTGAGGTGCCCCTCTTCCCCATCCCCCTGAGGTGCCTGTGTGTTTATGACCTGATGTCCCTGCAGTGTTCTCTCCGTATTGAGGCAGGAGTCAAGTGTGGGCTTGGCCCATGATTTTTGGCCCAGTGGCCCACGGACATTTGGAAAGGACAATGTATGGCCTTCTGTACATATTGTAAATATTTGTAAATACTGTTTTTATATTCGTTATGTATATCTGCCTATTTCTAATATATAACTGATTGGACTCTATTCCTTTTGTCCTTGCGTTCTTCCAGGGGGTTACGTGGTGTAAATGTAATGCTAATGCATGTGTTTGTGTGTATGGTGTTGTGGGTGAGGGTGGGGTGAGAATGTTGCGTGTTGCGTGTGTGGCACTCTCTTTTTCCTCCCCCACTCTCCTGTGTGCTAGGTGCAGTATACGCCATGGTCGTCGCCGCTGCCTTTGATATTCCTGGTGTATGAGGAGGTAGACCAGCATGGGCAGGTCCTGTAACTCGGGCTCCATGGCATCCTGGTTCTTCGTTGAGTGTCGAGAGGTGAGTGGTTTCCCTTCCAAACACTGCTTCTGCCGTGCTTTTGATGGCGTTGGTACCGCCCCCAAAAAGCTGGCGGATTGGCAGGTTGTAATGGGGTGGGCGGTGCATTGTCTTCCGCCTGTCTGTTGGCGGTGACCGCCGCGGTGTTTGTTGCTACCGCCGTGGCGGTCGGTGTGTTAAAGTGGTTGTCTATGTTGGCGGTTTACGCCGTGGTGGTGATCCCATTTTTTTTACCGCCGGCCTGTTGGCGGGTTTACTGCCACTTTATCACCTACCACCAGGGTTGTAATGAGGGCCTTAGTGTCCTACACCTTCCCTTCCTAAACAGCTTAGATTAGAGTGGGAATAGTAAATGTCACCCACTTAGCATGAAAAACCTTTCTTTAAATGGCTTGGATTGTTGAGGGAATGGAGATTTTGGTATTTTTAGAGTAGAACATAATGACTCAAATGATTTTAATAGAAGTGGGAGTTCTATTTTGTAACATGTGTGGTGAAAGTGTAAATGTTAGATATAAACGTTAAGTATTGCATTTTTCACATACATTATTTTTATAAAGAGAAGTACATGCCAGTTTATCATTTTTTATTTTTATTTGACATTTTATTGGATGTATATGTTTACATTTTTTGAACACATACTTTTTACATAGAAAAATTGTTATTTTTAACAACCTTTTTATACATTTTGGAAATGCAAAACAATTGATATATGTTCTTTTAAACATTGTTTCACATGTTGCATTTTACAACATTTTTGCAAATATTGAGCAGTACATATACAATAATTCAAGTTATATTTGCTTTCAAATACATTTTATGTACCTTTTAAAGTATTTTATTAATAATACAATATTATTATATTCGTACTTTTTATAGTATTATTTATTATATACTTTAGATAACTTGTTATATGTTCATTAAATATTTATTTATATTTTTGGTATTTGTAGAACATTTTAAACATTTGCAAAACATTTGACAATTTTAGTTTATAGTATGATGGTTTTCAATAGGGAGATAATCTTCATTTGTTTTCATTTTTTACCACTACAGGTTCTGTGTGTGTTTTAAGTTACTTTTGTACCTCATTTTTCAGCGTCCCTTCCCAGTCCCTCTGAGTTTCTATGGCCAAAGCAGGCAGTGCTCGCAGTGATGCTGTTAGTGCAACAGAGCCCACCACCAGCCCCTCCTGATGGCAACAGTGATGGGCCGAGGTATAGCCCTGCCCTATTTTTGCTGAGGCAGAGGTGGCTGCACTTGTTATTTGGGTGCAGAGCCACCTCTGCTGCATGCTGGCAGCAGGGGGCAGGCCTTGAAAGGTTTAAACTCTGCAGAATCAGGGTCTCTCTGGGCCAATGCAGTGTTGTATGTGCTGCACCACAGTGTCCTGTGTCCCAGTGGTGGCAGGGAGAAAAGGTAAGTCATCTTGCTTTCTTATTGACAATACTATATTTGTTCAGCAAGATAACCCGTCCATCCTCTCCCACAGATTTCATCTGCAGTGCGGTTTAATTTTGCTCTGTAGTGTAGGGAGTGAAATAGGGGGTGAAATATCCATCTTCTTCAGTTAACAGCATGGCATGAAGTCTGCATTGCATACAAACTGAAGACAAGATGTGTTTTTCAGTGCTCAATTTGTCACCTATTACTTCACTTCATCATTCTTTCTGTGCCAGCCTACTTGAAAATATAAACTCCATCACAACAACTGCTAAGTTTTTCTGCACAAGTGGCTTACACTTCATGGCTTCCATTATGGTTCCAATTTTTCCCTTCCGTCAACCAATGTGACTAAGCAAAAGCGTAATACATGATCAGTGACATCCAGGCATTGTATAGCTAAACCTCTACCTAGCCCAATACCTATAACTTACCTCCCCATAGAATCACCTTTCCCCCTGCCAAGTGAAAGTATTTGTTGAAAATAATTTTTGATGGAGGCCACGGTGTATTGTGGGTACAAGGGTCTGATTAAGGGCCTGATAATGATCTTGGCGGAGGGGATTACTCCATCATAAAAGTGACAGATATCCCGCCCACGGTATTACAAGTTCTATAGGATATAATGGAACTTGTAATACATTGGGCAGGATATCCGTCATGTTTGTGACAGCGTAATCCCTTCCACAAAGGAAGTAATCTAGCACTAAGAGTTTGAAGGATGGAATGCTCTGTGACAAATTTGAAGAGTAAAATATCCAGTTCACTATACTACGATGCATCATGTATGTGCTATACACTATCGTTTGCAGCAGATGGGATATTGGTTAGCTGCCACATGTGTGGTGGAGTAGCACATCTGCCAGACTCTATCAGCCCCTAAGTTTAGACTCAAGGTATTAATGTAGAGGTAATAGGAGAAGAGCAGGGCAATTGGATTTAATGATAATAAATTAATAAAATGCTATTACAGCTGCCCCAAAAACATACTGCAGAGTAGCAGACCCACCAGCATGGCTCCATTGATGCTGCACATATAGTCAAGTAATTATGCAGTATATATACGCCTTACTCATCAATAGCACCCAATTAATTTATTATCACATATACAGTGCCTGTTCAATTTCACCCTATGAAATCCTTTGAAGTAAAATCATGATTGATCATGTTGGTGGTCTGGCTTCGCACCTTGCAGTCAATGCTATTGCATTATGTAATGAATGTGCAGGAAAAGCTTGGCCCTATGACTAAACACATCAAAAATTCCAATGGCCCTAGGAGGTCAGCAATGTTCTGCTACTGTGCCACTATAGTGTAAACAAGTGTTTGCACTGAGCATTATGATTCATGTTTTTTTCTTTCTTTCTTGATATAGCTACTCCAACTACTTGAGCCGGTCAACCATCCAGACAGAAAATATACACCTAGCAGCAGTGCCACAAGTTGGAGGCTGTGGTTGCAAAATACCACTGGCTAGTGGCCTTGGAAGAGACGGAGGAGGTGGCTACAGCCTCTAGTTCTTTGGACCACCACCCAGGCCTGCTTCCACCATGGCAGCACCACCACTGACACCTGAAGCCGTACTCCACTGCCACACAGGGCTGGAAATCCTCCTCATTGTCACCAACCGACCACCTCCTCTATCGCATCCTCTGTGAGCTTGCATTCATCGCGTGGCCAGCAGAACCTGGCAAGAGAGGTGGGCAAACTACAAAAGGACCCAGATGCCCTTAAGAACCTCTTTTATTTGCCTTTTTTGGGTGGGAGGGCCTGTTATGAGTGGAGAGGGTGGGGAGGAGAGTTGGGGTACTGGGAGGTTTTTAAGGTTTGTTTGGGGAGGGGGTTAGGCCAGTTGTGGGTGGGGAGGATGGGTTTCCCATGTACAAAACATAAATGGACCTTTAGCTTTAGTATCTGTCTTTGCAAGTTCTTAACTAGTTCTTACCTGAATAGATTAAGCGATGTCTGCAACCTCTCTCAGTCTTCCAAAACCTTATTGCAGGGTTTCCCAAAGGGCCTTCTTAATTCTGGTGTTAGTGGTATAGCGCTAACAAGGAATACATCACAAAACAAGGCCCAACCTATTTTGAATGTTCTTGTGAGGTGAACTCCAACTGTAGGATTATTCAGACGGATTATCCATCACAAGCAGTTAGCCTGAAAAAAACTGTTATTGGATAATCCAAGACTTATTCCACCATGCTACAAAAGTCAAACAAACAACAATTAGTACGTATCTGTGTTTAAAAATTTGAAACTAAACTTACTGAACCCTCAAGTCAGGACTCTGAGGACGGTTACTACATATTACGTAGATTTTGTGAGCAACACAAGGCCATATCCACAAAGGTAAAGTTACAACTTTGGTGTTACATCACTCTTGAAGTGTAAATTTACAATTAATAACTTATCCATCAGTAACTTTATGAGGAGTAACTTTGGGAGTAGTAAGTAACTCCTATTATTTCAAAAGGAATTACTACTAGTTTGTTTCTACTCATAAAGTTACTACTCATAAGGTTACTGGTATTACAGTTACACTGCAAGAATAAACTTACACCAGACTTCGTGCCTGGGTGGGTATTAGGGCTGGGGTGCGCTATTGTTTACTTAAGAAGATCCTGTGACAGTTGGCATCTTTTTAACCACATCTACCCCACCAAGTGTATGATCCATTTGTGGTGTAAAGTATTAGGTTATAACTAAGCAGACCACATAACCTGGGGGAAGAGGATTAAGGGGTTCATGAATGGTTGTCAGGGGGTCTAGCTGAGAGCTGGCAGGGAGCTGGCAGGGAGGATGGTCAGAGGACTGACTGGGTGAGACTGGGACAAGACTGGGTACTGGGTTTGTGTGTGGTCTCTGAAAGGAATACAAACAAGAGAGTATCAGAAGGCTGGAAGTGAAGCAGGACAGAAGCAGAGTACGGAAGCAGGTTGGAATAGGCTGTGAATTGGGCACTGGAAGTCTGCAGGGAAAACCCAAGTACACACAACCGGACTATAAAGCAGGGAAACGATAGACAAACAATTATAAATTACAGTTTGTCTGCTCCTCTGTAATGACCTCTCTGTGAGGTGAAAAGATCTTATACCAAAACAAGGAGCAGATTAAAAGATAGAAGGTGTGCTGTGTGGTTCTCTGTGCCAAAGGCACAACCCTTGGAATGTAACTGGCACCCTTGCAAGAAATTAAACTTGGGATAACAATACAAGACAGAGCAACAGGGAACAGAAGAAGGGATACCACAACAGAAACTGGGCTCAGCCAAAGCAGGACTGCAATCAGAGTCAGGAACAGGTCTGAAATACTGAGGACAAGGCTAGGAAAGTTGTGCACTCAAACAAGGCAAGGCAGAAATATGCAGACAAACAGGAACACAGAATATAAGGCAGGGAGTTTTCATACAACAGAGCACATCAAGAAGCCTGCAGACAAAACTATGAACTATGGCTAACCCTGGAACAGAGATGCAGGAAAGCATGGAACAGAAATAGAAGACTATGAACTGTGGCTAAACTGGAACACAGACAGGAAAATAAGAAACAGAAACAGGAGACTATGATTTATGGCTAACTTTGGAACACAGATGCAGGAATACAAGGAACAGAAACAGGAGACTAAGAACTATGGCTAACACTGGACCACAGAAACAGAAACTACAAATGGCCCAAAACAGGTCAATGGATACAGCGAAAAAGGGAAACAGAATCAATGAACAAACTTGTAGTAACAGCAGCAGGAACACAGAGAACAAGGAGAAGCAACAGGTTGTAACCCAGTGCACTCTGCGCTGACAGGGCTGAAATAGCTGGAGGCTCTGGGGAGGAGCACAGGTGCAAGAAGAGAGCCAGGTGTGAGGAATTAACCAGGTGCAGAGAATTAGGGAATTACCAATGAAGAGAAGGCTGAACTTGGGCCTGAAGAAGCGAAGACCACAGGACCCTGGAGATACAAGAAAGGGAAAAGGAAAACCCAGAACAGAGTGTGAATCGGAGCAAACAGAAACAGATCCAGAATACAGACATAAAAGGTTCAGAATAACTCCTGGATCCAGGAACAAATCTGGCTAACAAGAAATCACCACCAGGGCATGATATACGAAGGGTCTGAATTCAGACAGAATTACAAGGACTATGCTGCAACAGGATGATAGATTGGAAGCCTGGACTGGATTACCAAGTATAACTGGCAAGACAAGGTGTAGAAGTGTATAAACACATATTTAGTGATAAAGGCAGTTTTACAAAAGGCCTTCATGAGTGCTGCCTAGTGGCAGGATGGCAGAATCCTAATATGATTGGGAAGGGGGAGTTGGTGAAAGATGAGACAATAGCAAACACAATATTCATCAAGTCGATGAGCAGCACAACATCCCCATCACATCTGTTGTGGAAGAAGAAGTCAGTTTGGTTATCAAATGCAAACAATCCTCTGGCCCCAGAGAACCAAGGTATCTAAATTGTTGAAAAATACAAAATAGGAAGGACCCACAGTCCTAAAAAAAATTGTTTTTAAGAAAATAAAAATTATACTGCATATAAATGCCAGAATGGACGGCACATCTGCACTCTTCTTTTCAGAATGTCTGTCTTGAGTGTAGGGCTGAAAAAGTCCAAGAAGAGTGTTATAAAGCTTCTGTGCAGAAAAAGAGAAAGAGAGGAGGCTTGTGGAATGCAAAAAAGTAAATATTAATACTGTAGAGTCAAGGTAAATTTCATGGAGCATGAGGATCACAAAGGCAGAGCATAGGCAGGTGCAGTTGTGTGCGATTAACTGAGGAGCAAGCACATTCTCTTACCACCAATCCCAGACAACTAGCTGCATGTACTTGGCTGATCAATCTCACAAATGTCAATGACATTCAGGTGTGTGCCACATGTCTAGTGACAGCTGCCCCCAGACCACAACCCTTTAATGACACCTTAGCACACATTGACACTGGAGCCATTACTCTGCTGTAGTTTTGTTAACTAAACTGACTGGTATCAGTAGAACCTGAAAAAACGTATATGAAAGGGCAATGTAAGTAATTATAGTGAAATATGAAAGCAAGGCAAACATTGAGGCAGAATCATCTACGGGCCCCAAAAATGACAAATTTAATAAATTAGTTACAACACCCTCCCAACCACCACATGAATCATTAATCATCCAATATATCACTCATTGGTGTAATAGTTACCTGTTCCAAGCATGGTGTACATCTGTCTAGTATATCTCCTTTCCCATGGAAGCAATACATCAATGGTAGTCTTGTATAAATAATGATCTTTAATGGCAGCCCAGAGAATGGAAAAATTAAAAGATAGGGGTGGAAGTCATTGTATGCATGTCCTTTAAGAGAATGGAAGCTTCTTGTGTGCACACTGGTCCACTCCATACATGTGACTAAATGGGGCAGCGCAAGCAGGACACCAAATATATAAATGTTCTTCCATATAAATATTTTTGTTATCAAATCAATTCAATGATATATACAAGTTATGTTGGGGGCTACTTACTCAAGGAAGTAGAGTGCATCCTTAGACTCAGAGGGCTTACCCAGAAGTTCATCAGCTAACACACTTGAGTCTGACCAATTGCCCTCATCCTCCTCCTGTGCTGTTTCAGGCGCACTGTAATCTTATGTTGTGAAGTGTTTATTAATTTTAATCATGGTCACTCTTTCCATGTTTTGAGGTGAAAGACTGGTCCCTTTAACTGTGACAACTACACCAGCTGCACTGAACACATGACCCTCTTTAAAGGACATAGGCCCTCATTACAACCCTGGCGGTCCAAGACCGCCAGGGCTGTTTTGGCTGAAGCACTGCCAACAGGCTGGCGGTGCTTCAGATCGGATTACGACAGCGGCGGTAGCGCCGCGGTCGCACCGCCGGGGCTGCCGGTTTCCCGCCAAATTTGCCCCAGCGGTGATAATCCGCCAGGGCAGCGTTGCTTGCAGCGCTGCCCAGGGGATTACGAGTCCCCGACCGCCAGCCTTTTCCTGGCAGTTTGAACCGCCAGGAAAAGGCTGGTGGTACGGGAAGTCGCGGGCCCCTGGGGGCCCCTGATCTGCCCATGCCACTGGCATGGGCAGTGCAAGGGCCCCCTGACAGGGCCCCATGCAGCTTTTCACTGTCTGCTATGCAGACAGTGAAAAGCGCGACGGGTGCAACTGCACCTGTCGCACGGCCGCAACACCGCCGGCTCCATTTGGAGCCGGCTCCTATGTTGGGGCTGAGATCCCTGCTGGGCCGGCGGGCGGAAACCAGGTTTCCGCCCGCCGGCCCAGCGGGGATCTCATAATGACCGCGGCGGGGGTACGGCTGCATTGGCGGCCGCCCGGCGGTCAGATCTTGGCTGGCGGCTGTAGCCGCCCACCAAGGTCATAATAAGGGCCTATGTCTTGATTTTTTGAGAAAGTCCTGCACAATCAGGTTGGTGTAAAGCAGCAAACACTGGACCCTGAAATATCCACCATCTGCCTTGGTCTTCACTATATCACTGCCATTGTCCGTGGCAGCAAATCCAGTTCTGAGAGCTCTGGGTAGGAGCCATTGAAACACTCTTCCAAAATGTTTACAGCTGTTTGTAATTTCTCCATGGGGAACATCGATACAGTTACATGCCGCCAAATGCTCTTAAAACTTTTTCAGTGCTGAGACCTGCAGATACCTATTGCCTAATCCCCACAAAAGAGATCCAATGTGCAGTCATACACATGTAATCAGTTACTTGACAACTGGTCCATATGCCTGCCGTCAGGTGGATAGTCTGGACAGCACTCTGCTGCATAGCTTAGCCAACCAATTGCAACACATCTTGATGGTGGGCTGGAATAGCAACTCTGGCAAACTAGGTTCAGCTGGGAACAAATTCTAAAAAAAAATCCCACTCCTTCCACAAAAGAAAAAGAGAGAAGGTCCAGAGCTAACAGTGTATGCAGCTTACTGTTGTATAAACGTGTCATTGGGTGGTTGCGTTCGTAGGGCCCCTCCTGCTTAAACATTGCCTGTAACAGTAGATTTGATTTTTGTCTTTTGTGGTGCCACTGACACAGATGATTCCCAGAGAGAACCAGGAGGTGGTAGACTCAATGTGAGTCTGGCAGGAATCACTGTGTGCTAAGGTGTCTGCATCTGAGTCTTGTGCCATTTGGAAGTTTGTGTTGCAGGTGATGCTGGCACATTGCAAGAGATAGGGCTGCTTTATGTAAAGCCATCTTCCTCTTCTTCCTGATGACCATCTTTTTCTTCTATTACTGGGAACTGAGCTGCTTCTCCTCTCTCATCACCACCAGTAGTGGCTATCTCTATAAGGTACTCCTCCAACGAGATTGCATGGTTTTTCCAGATGGGACGTTTTGCCTCCAGTACTGTAGTGTGAAACTGGCTTACATCCACAAACACTCTGGTGGCAAATGGAGCATATTGCACTGTTATCCTCATGCTTGCTAATCATAAAGAAGTCCCAAACTTTGAAAGATACCTTTTTTAGTGTGCCATTGCCAATGCCTGTAGAACTGGAGGTAGGTGTCTGTGTCGTTTGCCTCTCTGTACGGCATACTTTGACTGTGGTACTGATGGATGCAGGTCTTGCTTGGGGTCTTACAAATATTGAACCCGGTGTTAGAGATGGTGGAACCACATGCCTATAAGCAGGTTGAGTAGGAGTGGTCATCTTGGTGTCCTATGACCGCCCTCCATACTGACACTCACTGGCTCATTGTTCTCACTGTCACTTTCTACAATTCTAAAGTTTTTAAGAATGTTCCTTTTCCCTTGTCATCCTGGACGGGCCTTGGTCTCAGCTGAGGTGCAATCCATGTCCAGCACATGATAAGGGATCTTGGAGACGATGGTGGAGTACTCTCTCTTTTTCTTGCTAGAGATCATGAAGTCAGTGTTTGAAGAGCAATATCTTGCTCAGCAGGAAGCTAAACCTCCTGTTCTGCTCCTACTTGAGGAAGAACAGTTGCTGGTTTCTGCTCCTGTTGTCCACGTTCCTGAGACGACTGGGTATACTTTGCAGATGAGTCAAATAAAATTTAGACTTACTCCCATTCGCCATGACTGCAGTGGTTGCATTGCTGAGAGAAATGAGCTTAGACTTAGCCTTAGGTTAGGGTGGTGCAGCTGATGTGGGAGTACTGCTCCCAAACTTTTGCTGCCCAGAGGTGGGTGTGGCACATACACCATGTTTTCTGAAAAAGGGAAAGAGTGGTACACCAGTGGTGGCAATCTCCTGCTTCTTCTCCTCTCACTGGCCACTTTCTTGACAAGAGCACTTTTCTTTGGGGCCATCTTCAAGTTTTTTCATAGCTCTGGTAGTTGCAACTTAGTTGCACAAGTGGAAGCATAGGGGGACTGAGGTGGTGTTACTGCTAGTCTTCTGACTGGCAGTACTGTGTGTGATATCTCTTGTGCACCTAAAAGCAAACAAACAAGAAACAAATTCAGTGAAACATGACATTTGTATTTGAATCTAAAGACAATATAATTTAGTGAGTTCATTAGAAATAATTAACAATAGTCTAACCATTCCAAACCATGCATAAACAAAATGTCAATAACATACAGTTTGAAAAGGTTTCAAATGTGGCTCTAAGGCCTATGTGATGCCTATGGCAGTCAGAGAGTGCAGGGGAAATGGAATAACTCTTAACAAAAAATATTTCTGGTGTGCGCCTATGGCCTAACGGGCGCCTGTGGCAGACAGGGGGTGCAGGGGAAAATTAATTAATTCTTACAAAATTATTGATTGTGTGTGCTTATAGCCTATCAGACACTTATGGCAGGCAGGGGATGAAGGGAAAAATCAAATAATTGAAAAAAATAATTGCTGGTGTCTCCCTGGGGACTATGAGAATTCCTATAGGAGACAAAGATACAAAGTGAAAATGGAAAAATGCATTAAAAACACTGCACTGCAATCATCCTTCAGCACAATTACCTCATATCAGGGAAAAAAAGAAAAATGAACAAAAAAAGCATAGGACTTGTTACACCTGGCATTCTTGGCATGGTTTCCCCTGTTTTTTGCATCTGCTTCCTGCATTTTTGACTGTGTGCTGGATTTCGTTTTTGCTAGTTTTTGGTACTCTGGGCACTTTACCACTGCTAACCAGTGCTAAAGTGCAAGTGCTCCCTGGGAAACTTGTTATTATGATTGGTTATCCCTGATTGACATATTTTATTTACTAGTAAGCCCCTAGTAAAGTGCACTAGAGGTGCCCAGGGCCTGTAAATCAAATGCTACTAGTGGGCTTGCAGCACTGATTGTGCCACCCACATGAGTAGCCCTATAAACATGTCTCAGACCTGTCACTGCAGTGTCTATGTGTGCCGTCTTGCACTACCAATTCGACCTGGCAGGTGTACCCACTTGCCAGACCCATACCTTCCCTTTTACTACATATGTCACCCCTAAGGCAGGCCCAAGGCCGTCCCGTGGGCAGGGTGCAGTGTATTTAAAAGGTAGGACATGGACTGGTGTGTTTTACATGTCCTAAAAGTGAATACTGCTAAATTCATTTTCACTATTGCAGGGCATATCTCCCCCATAGGTTAACATGGGGATTGCCTTTAAATATCTTTTCAGTGTAATTTTCCATTGGGAGCAGATTGAGAAATGGAGTTTGGGGTCTCTGAACTCACAATTTAAAAGTATATCTTTTTAGTAAAGTTGTTTTTTAGATTGTCTGCTTGAAAATGCCACTGTTAGAAAGTGGGCATTTTCTTGCTTAACCATTCTGTGCACTTGCCTGCCTGTGGAATCCACGTCTGGGTCAGACTGACAGTCGGGCTGTTTGTGAATTCCCTCTAGACAGTGACATAAAGGGAGCTGAACTGCTTCTGGAATATCCTGATGGGTCTTCCTGGGCTAAAGTGGGAGGGAAAAGCTGACACTTGCACCTGAAAGGGCTCTGCCTGTCTTCACACAATGCAGTCTCCAACCCCCTGGAGCGTATCTAGAGCCAGGCCTGGGCAATGCAGGATCTTGTGAACAACTGATACTTTCCTTTGAAGTTTGCCTACTTCAAAGGCAGAAGTGGGTATAAGTTGTGGTCCCAAAACCCCAGACTTTTAGAACACTTCTGGATCAAGAGGAACCTCTGCCAAGTAGAAGAGCTGCAGAGCGGGAGGAGGAGTACTGCCCTTTGTGTGTGTGTGCTTTGCTGGGTTGGCTTGCAGTTGCTACTTCTGCCTTAAAGAGGACAAAGACTGGACTTTGCAGTGTATCCTGCTTCTGAAGTTTCTCCAAGGGCTTGGACTGAGCTTGTCTCCTGTTAAGAAGTCTCAGGGACAGCAAAGACGTCACCTGCCAGCTGGAGTGCAACTACCCCAACCGATGGCGCAGGCCCAATACCGCCGGAACCCTGCTGAAGTCCCACGAGGCCTGAGCGCCATCTCAGTGACGTTCTTGATACCTGAATCTGCCGCTGCACCTGTAGCTCCATGATGTGACCGCGATCCCGAAGGTACACCCCACAGCGTCTTGACCTGCTGGAATCATTAAATCTGCCGGAAGATAAGGGACCAACACCTCGCCCAGATGCCACACCACCTCCCCATGTTCTACAGGAAGGAGCCAACGCCGCACTGTATCCATTGACACCTCACCTCCCCAACTCCATTCACTGGCTTGTTTCCTCATTACCAAAAGTATTGTACTTGGGGGTCTGTATGACTCCGTGACCAGTGCCGCCCTCCTCCCGAATGGCATCGAATAGTTGGGAATGACTCCGTCAAGGATGCTGTGATAGCCCCAGTTGGAGTTATTGTGTTTCTAAGCACTATATTGAAGTTTAATCTTTGAAAATGTTGTATCATTGCTTGTGTATGTTGAAGTTTTGTCATTCTGGTTTGTTTTACTCAGATAAATAATGGCAAATTTTCTAAAGTGGTGCTAGGTGCTTTTGTGGCGTTTTCACTGTGTCACTGTGTGTGTTTGTACAAATACTTTATACATTGCCTCTGAGATAAGCCTGACTGCTTGTGCCAAGCTACCAAGGGGTGAGCAGGGGTTATCTGAGCTGTGTTTCTCCCCTACCGTGACTAGAGCAAGGGTCTCGACTTGGACAGGGTGCAAACTGACTGCCTACTAGAGACCCCATTTCTAACATGCCTGTTCTATCAATGCCCCTAGGAAATGGCTTTGAAAAGTGGAAGAAAAGCATTTACAAATTGGCTACACAAAAATGGCCATAGGCCACATGCTCAGAAAAACAAGTGAAAAGGCATGGACAACAAAAAACACTTGCTGGCCTATGGAAAAAGTAAAGCACACTGACTACACAAAATGGCCCTCCTGC
Source organism: Pleurodeles waltl (assembly GCF_031143425.1). Lineage (NCBI taxonomy): Eukaryota > Metazoa > Chordata > Amphibia > Caudata > Salamandridae > Pleurodeles > Pleurodeles waltl. The sequence continues at coordinate 1,058,862,940 of NC_090444.1, read as the reverse complement.
CACATGGCCACCAACGGCAAAGGTGTGGACAATAAAGAACACACACAGACCTGTGGCAAAAGCAAAGCACACTGGCTATGCAAAATGGCTGCCTTGCCACATGGCCACCAAGGGTGAAGGTATGAACAGCGAAGAACACATGCAGGCCTATGGCCAAAACCAAAGTCCACTGGCTACACAAAATGACTGCCCTACCATATGGCCACATAGGGCTAAGGCATGGATAACAAGGAACACATGCAGGCCTATGGCAAAAGCAAAGCCCACCTGCTACACAAAATGGCAGCCCTGCCACATGGCCACTGAGGGTGAAGGCAATGACAACAAAGAGCAGATGCAGGCCTGTGGCAAAAGCACACTGACTACACAAAATGTACGCTGGCCATATGTGCACAACAACCAGCAAGAAGTCATGGACAATGAGGAAAACACGGAGTCCTATAGCAAAAGCACACTGACTACACTAAATGCCTGCTGTACCACATAGCATGGACAAAAAAGTAGGCCTAGAACAAAGACAAAATGGTAGCCTGTGGAAAACACACGCACATATACACTCTGGCCACTCAAAAATCAATGGCCACTTGGTGAGCAAAGAAATGAGGCATGGCAAAGTAAGAAGAAAAAAACTACTATTAATTCAGCAAGGCCAAAAATGAAAATGAATCCAACTTAAAAAAATTCCCCAAACACAAACTTCAAGAAGCACTAAAAACTATCCCATCAAAATACAGTTTAACACTTTGCAGAAAAACACAAAATACAAAAAAAGCACATTTTGCATTTAATCCAAGGTCATCCCTTAATGAATAGAGTCTTTAAAAAATATAAAGCACAGCAAAGGTTTTTTTATTACACACCCAATGTCTAGTGCTGGCTGGTTGTGGGCCATGGGCAGACTAAGCCCCAGACAGTAAAATGAGCATAATAGGGGACAGTTCACGACAACACACAAGAAAACTGAGAAAATGTACTTTAAAACCAGTCCCCCGCCCTCCTAAAATTGTGCAAAACTTTTCCCTCATAAAAAAACTAAAAACATGAATGCAAAATAGGCCCTACTAAAGGCCCAGGCCAACCACAATCAAATTTTAAAATGTAAGAAAAAACAAAAGCATCCTCAAAATCCAATGGTATGTGGAGCAGGGATTTCAGACAAAGAGAGTGACCCATTCCCCTCCAATTCCAAATGAAAATTGACCAAGGGATGGGCAAAACAGTGGGAGGAGCCTTCTGGACAGGAAAAGGAAGCTCAAGGCACTTACTTTAGGTTGAAAAAAATGAAAAATAAAAAAAGTGTTTTGCGCTTAAAAAAACTACTCAGTAAGGTAGAATATCTACTCTAAAACCTATTTTGAGTTTATTTTGATGCTACTTTGGTAAACAATATACTGGAGACTGGCTGTTCTTGTTAGAAAATCACACCGGAAGGCTTCCTAATAACAGGAAATCGCGCTATGGGAGGCCAAATCTTGCTGGTGCTCACCAGCTCACTTGCTAGAGCCGTGCATTGTTCCCACTGTCATTGAATTGCTCGAGTGGGACAAAAATTCTGCCATGCAGCGATTGGAGGAATTTGGCCAGAACTCTGCATTCAAAGAGTAATGCAGAGCAGCCAAATTCCAAGAATTCAGTGAGCAGAATTACACATTCAGCCCAAACCTAGTAGTTGTAGTGTTGAGTTTTAGTTTTAGCTTTTTCTATAGAAGTTTATGTTATTTTGTGTAAAAATGTTCCGTGTTAGACCTAGTTAAAGTCTGGAAGTATTTCTCGTTAGTTTAGAAAATGTTGTTATATTTTATAATGGAATGTTTATGTTACATTTAAAAGTAGTGTTTTGTGGGCACTGTTTTATACGTTTTTTTACAGATTTTCAGATCTGAAGTTGTTTTATAGAGGTGTGGATTTGATGTTTTTTCCTGAGAGAAATGATTTTGCTTTCTAGCAAACCAATATGTTTATTTAATTTCCTAATTAGATTTTTCTGTTTTCCTGGAGTGTTTTTGTATTTTTCAATTTTTATGATTCTTCATAATGTTAGATTGATTCTTTGGATTTAGTTTGGATCTATTTCATTTTTCATTTTGCGGGCTTTCTGGGCTTAATCTTCCCATTTTTGGTGATTTTTGTTTTGACAACATGGCTATGGATGAAGATATTGAGCTAAAGAACTTAGAGAATTTAGGGACAAGCGTATCATTATTTAAAATAGCAATTACCTAATTGTGTTTCTCAGTGAATCACAATTAGGTAATCACTTTTTGAATGTATGAAACTCCATGAGTTTCATTTAGCGTTTCCTAATGGTTCCCAAACAGACCTACCTCATTAATATTAATGAGGCAGGTCACAATTTTTGCCCCATTAGGAAACACTAAAATCACAGGGATGGTGGCCTGCTGGGCTCAGCCCGTATTTCTTAAAGGAACACGGTATGCGCTTAAAAAAGAAAAATGAAAAGTTTTCTTTTAATTTTATTAGAGTGGGCAGTGGTCGATGGGACCTCTAACTGCTCCTAAAAAATGTTTTCGCTACCATTCATGAAAGGGAAGGGGTCACTTGGGGATCCCTTCCCGTTTGCGAAAGGCTTACCACCTGCTTGAAGTAGGTGAAACAATGCAAATGTTTTGTGACCGCATCTCGGTCACAAAACATTCCTACATACCACTACGATTCAGCGTTAGGGGGGGATGCCCTGAACACTCCCCTTCCTAATACCAAATCGGTATGTATTTACAATTCCAAATTGCAATTTGGTAACATGTTACTGAATCTCACATTGGATTTCACACACCAAAATGCATTTTTGCGGTCACAAACGGCCCACTTCGACTGTTTGTGACTGCAAAAATGCATGATACATATGGCCCTTAGGTAATTATTTGGGGGTGGGAAATGCTAAATTTTATTATGTATGTGTATTTGCTGTAATTGTAATGTCTTATTTACATTTCTGCGTGTTGCATTTACTTGGTTTAATAAGTGTTTATTTATAATGTTGTGCTGTGTGGTTGGTGATGTGTTGATTTTCAATTAGTAAACATATTATTTGTATATACCAGTCTTTTATATGTTATTTTGACTGTTATTTTGACTGTTGTATAAAATAGTTGTGGGACCTGGCCCTCTCTGCAGGTCAACCCCAGACTATTTCGTCTTCTATCCTCCTGCTTTTTCTGACTTTGTTTTTACTGGCCGAAGGGCTCTAAACACTTATCACTACTAATCAGTGCTAAAAGGCTCTCTTCTCTAAATATGGTAAATTTGGTGTACACCGAATTGCACATTAATTTTATTGATACGTCCCTAGTAAATTAAGACTACCTGTACCCAGGGTGGATTATTATTTTATGTGGGGAGCAGATGTTTGTTATAATTTCAGTCTGGTTTAGTAGTTCATAGTAGGTGCTACTGGTGGCCTTTTCAGTTTGTGCTACACGGTGTTTCGAAATGGAGATAGCTTGTAGCTTACCTGTGATATTTTCAGGGACTTTTACGGAGTATATCTTTTAAACGTTTAATAGTGGAAACGCTTGGGAACTAGCGCTTGCCTGTTTTAAATCTTGTAGTACATGCCTTACTTTGATTTCAGTGACACTTGGGGGGTGGTTGTGTTCTCTCACATTATTAACATCATTATCTTTTGTATTAGCCCTCCCACAGCAAGCATTAGAGTAATATTTTGTAAATTTCCAATTTACATTTTCAGTGCTTATGGTTTCTTGGCTGTAAGTGTAGTCCATATCAAGAGTAACTGTTTGCCTTTGTGTGATGTGATGTATTTTGTTCTTTTTGTCATTATGTCTGAAATACTTTAATAATAGAGTTAGATATATTGTATTCATTTTACTTTACATTCCACAGGTACATAAAACATTATGAACATTATTTAACATGTTATTCTTACATAAATATTCTTGATGATGATTGTAGTTCTTTTTTTCTGTTTTCTGTTGAAGGTGGTTTAATGTGGATCAGGTGGCTTCTTTTCTGTTGGGAGGAAAACTGTTTTAGTTTTATGTTCAATGTTTGTGAGGGCTGAAGGCTTTTAGTTTATTCTTACATGTAAGGTTTAGTTGGTGTTTAGCACTGTTTTAGGTTTACGTACTTTTGATGTGCCTTTGTCCAGGTATTCTATTGGTGGACTTTATTGGTGGTTCTGTAGTTTATTGATGGTGCTGTAATTTTTCTGTAGTTTCTAATGTTTGATATATAAATAAAAATAGACCGTTTTTGACAGATTTTAGTATATTAACATTTTTTAAGTTTTAAGAAAGTTATTTTTAAGTTTGTTTGAACTAATGTTTCACTTATTTCTGAAAAAAATTGTATATTTTCTGGCAATTCTCTTTTCTGGTTTTCTGTTGCCAATCTGGCAGAGACTTGGGCCCTCATTACGAGTTTGGCGGTCTTCAAGCAAGACCGCCATGCAAAAATCCCACCACCATCCTGCCAGTGTTGGCGGTACAGTGTCCACCCTATTACGAGTCACAAACACCAAGCCGACGAAACACAGCCAGAAATCCAACACCGCCAGTGCCACTGACGGCAAAAAGGTGACTGTCCGTCTGCCGGGCCCGCCACACCGACACCACTCCGGTCGCCATATTATGAGTTACAAATCAGCACAGAGGAACATGCATGGTGGGAAACCATTGGTGGTACGCACCGTGGCGGGCTAGAAAATCACCGCCAACAGAAGGCAACACCAGATTGGACAGCCCCAATACCCCACATCTGAAACATATACACACACCACACACACTTGTTCACTGCATTATAATACACCCCCGTAACCCCACAAACCCTTGCGAATATCACCATGAGCAAGAGATATATGACCCACAAACCACTGCACATAGAGCAATAATTCAAACGTTACACGCACCCCCACAACAATCATCCACCCGCACTGCACCTCTCATGCATAGAACGCACCCCCACAACATGTCACGCCACAAGCACCCATGCTTCACTGACAATGATTTGTGGGTCATGGTGGACGAGATCGTCAGAGTCGAGCCACAACTGATGGGAGCAAAAGTCCAGCAAACATCAATCGCCAGGAAAACTGAGCTATGGCATAGGATCGTCGATAGGGTGATCACAGTCACAGCTACCCATTCACAAAGGACGACATCAGAAAGAGGTGGGAGGACCTCAGGGGGAAGGTCCGTTCTATGGCGTCCAGGCACGACATCGCCCTCTACAAGACTGATGGTAGACCCCAACCTCCTCCCCTTGACCTGGCAACTTGGGAGGAGAAGGTCTTGGACATCATGCATTCTCAGGGCCTGACAGGAATCATTGGAAGGATTGATACTGGTAAGGAACCTACACTCTCCCTGAGCACTAACCACTTCAGTTCTGCATGCCTCACAAGCACCTACCACTCCCCATCATATCACAAACCACAAGAAAGCACCCCCCCTATCACCCCACCTTCGTACTCTGCATGCCACACCACCCCTTTCCCATCATCCACACACCCACCCTGCACAATGAACGCTACACCTTCAATAACTCCTCAACTACCACTCCCACAATCCATCACTAGGCATGCCGGATCTGAGTCACACTCACACCTCACAAAGGTGCACCTACATGGACAGTCATCCCACAGCACACCCAGACTGCTAGCCAACACCACCTCACTACCAATGCCAATTACAGTAATGTCAAACAGCAAACCCACAACTACAATTGAAATGACAAGCATGGCCCAAAGGCCATTCACCATGCAGTGCCAGCATTGCTGCAAATGTCATTGCCATCCCTGGGTAACGATTACACCCACTGCAAGCGGCACACCATGACACTACAACGACATTTCCACGTAATAACTCTCACTCTTTCCATCCAAAGCGAACCCTGCTATTGCCATCCAGCAGAGGATGCCAGGGTCAGACAGCCTGCCCCAGGATGAAGGCCTCAGTGGATGTCTGGAGGACGATGAAATGCCTGGGCCATCTGGAGGACTGGCCAGTCCACCTCCACCACCAGCCCCAACCTAGACACCCCGGACTCACCCTCCTGTGTGGCTACACCACCACAGCTAGCCCCTCCTCCCCAAACCTGCGCCTCAGGGACCATTCAATTAGATGTGTGCCCCACAGTACAGGGGCCTGAGTCAAGAGCACCCCCCGATAATGAAGGCCTTGGTGATACTGGGAGTGGGCACACTGTGCCAGGCTCACAGGCACAGGGGGTCAGTGCTAGTGGGAGGGGATCTATGGTCTAAGGGAGGGGCAGCAAGAACATCAGACTGGCCAGGAGGCCCTCAACCAGGTCCTTGGTGCATACTACCAAACCCAGGACACCATGGCCCAGATCTTCACTACCCTGCAGGAGACCCAGAGGCTACAGAGGGAGAACCATCTGGAGGCCATGCAACAGTGGCAGACCCACAATGCCACCATGGCCACCATAGCAAGGGTGCTGACGGAACTTGCCACCATCCAGCATCAGTCCAACTCCCACAAAAAGGTCCCTACCATATTCTAGATCACATCTGAGCCGTACCACTGGACATGGGAATGGAGGCCGTACCACTGGACACGCAGGACACCAGCACCCCTTCCCCTGTAGCTGAGGAGCCCCCACACAAGCGAGGACGTCCAACCAGACATCCAGCCTCCACTGATGACAAGACCAAGACCACTGCCAGGATGTAAGCTACTTCAGAACATACCCCCTTGTGTGTCACAGCGACACCCTGTTGACTGTCCACTGTCATAACACCTTTTTCACATCGCCATCATACTGGACAACGACTCACCACAGGTGGGATAAGTACTCTGATGATCCAACTCGCCATGACCCCACTCATCAGCCCTTGCGCTTGTATAATGAAAATAAACAACACAAAAGGATGATGGACGGAGTGCTGAAACTTTTCAACCACTCACCCCCAGTCACAGATCTGGGTTTCATCCATCGTTCTTTTGCTTAACATGCCACCCCAGTTTGGACCAGCCATATGCAAATCAGTCTTGACCCTGTTCCCCATGGGAACAGTCCAGCCCAAACTGCCAGGCCAGATCCTCCCTGGACCAGAAACAAGAATCCTGGGACCGGTTTCAGGATATCACCCTTCATCAGCGAGGATAGCTTGAATCCAGGGACACAGTGAGCAAGGGACCCACATCTGGGCATACCCTTCCCACTTAGGGCAACTTTAGCAACACAAAAGGATGATGGACGGAGTGCTGAAACTTTTCAACCACTCACCCCCAGTCACAGATCTGTGTTTAATCCATCGTTCTTTTGCTCACCATGCCACCCCAGCCTAGCAGTTCGGGCTGGACTGTTCCCTTGGGGAACAGGGTCAAGACTGATTTGCATATGGCTGGGTACAAACTGGGGTGACGTGGCGAGCAAAATAACGATGGATTAAACCCAGATCTGTGACTGGGGGTGAGTGTTTGAAAAGTTTCAACACACAGTCCATCATTTTATTTTGTTTTGTGATATTGCTTAATGAAAATAAACACCTTTGAGCACAGTTTCTGTCAATGTCTTTACCTACCATGAGTATATTATTTACAGCCATCACATATGTAACAGGAAGACCATTGACCTACCAATTTATGTGACATTGCTAAAAGGGGGAGCAATCATTTACAAGTTCTGTAATACAGCTAACAGCACCACATCTAAAGTAATGTGTAGACACTACCCCCACATTGAATTCACGACCCTGGTAGCAGCCCTGCACACGGCAGACATTGCTACTGGTTACATAGCATGGCTCTGACACATACCTGTATGTCAGTGGAAGTATTGTTGTATCAGCTCTGCTCTAGAATCAGCTGCATCCTCGTCATCATCCTCCTCATCACTCCCCATGTCCCCTTCATCAGCCACTGGTACATCTGCACCCTCCTCAGCATCCAGTAATGGGGTGTGACGTCTGATAGCCAAATTGTGCAACATGCAGCATGCTACAATGATCTGGCACACTTTTGCTGGTCTGTACAGTAGGACCACTCCAGTGAGGTGCAGTCACCAGAATCTGGCTTTAAGCCCTCCAAAGGTGCGTTTGATTACCTCGTCGGGTCCTACCATGGACCTTATTGAAACGGTTTTCAGCTGCTGTAATCGGATGCCTGAGAGGTGTCAGTAGCCATGACAGGTTGGGATTACCAGAGTCACCTGTGCGCACAGAGGTTATTGGCATATTGAAAACTGTAGGTAAATCTGGAAGTTGGTGAAGAGTGTGAAGAGTACTAAGGCACACATATGACACAATACATACCGATGAGCCAGGCACGATCCCTTTGCAGTGGTGCCATCAGGTGTGGGATACTGCTGTTCCACAGTATGTAGGCATCATGCACTGACCCTGGGAACCGGGCAGTCACTTGAGTGATGTAGAGATCTGCGAGACATACCACGTGAACATTGGTTGAGTAGAAGTTTTTAAGGTTCCTAAACACCTGTTCACTCCTCCTGGGTGCCACCAGGGCAATGTGGGTCCCATCAATAGCCCTGATCACATATGGCACATGTGCCACAGTGTAGAAGGCTGCTTTCACAGTGGGCAGATTGTCACGTTGGGGGAACCTGATATAGCTGCCAATATGTTTTACTAGGGCACAGTCGTTACTGAACATGGGCTGGGACATTCCAGCAGCCCAGCCCACTGTTATGTGGAAGGATCCTGAAGCAAGAAGTGGAGGACTACCAACACCTGTAGTGTGGGTGTGATTGCATTGGGATGACGGAGACCAGGCCACAGATCCGTCTCCAACAGCCTCACAAGATCCACGATGGTCTGACAATTGAGCCGATAGCACTGGATGACGTACCTCTCTTCAAGGGTGGCAGGATCGACCAGGAGCCTGTAGACAAGAGCATTTCTCACCATTATTCTTCCACAGTACCTGGGAATAGGAGGGAGTGGAAATCATTATGTGCATAAGGGACTGTGTGGAAACATCCATGACGCGCCTCGTAAACCACCTCTGCACACATTGTAAAAGTAAAATGGCAGCTGTCTGTTCTGCATGCACAGGACAGATGGAAGGGAGCAAATTCCGCTGGCGTAAGATGTTATAGCAATAGGCGGTCGCAACCACCGTGCAACTCCTCACTGGTTAACTTGATTTGCCTATGGGAGACATGAGCCAATGGCGATCACCGCCGGCAGTGACGGTGATGTCCTGTAGGAAGTTGGCCTGGCTTACAGTGGGTATCTTGTGGAACTTACACCTTGTGCCAGGTACATTTATCCCTTATTAGTAGATTAGTAGTGCTCTAGCAGCTTAGGCTGATAAAGGTAGCTATAGCAGAGCAGCTTAGGCTGAACTAGGAGACATGCAAAGCTTCTTCTATACCACTTATATCACTTAGCACTATATCATAAGAAACACAATACTCAGAGTTACTAAAAAGAAAGGTACTTTATTTTAGTGACAATATGCCAAAAGTATCTCAGAGGATATACTCCCTTAGGAGGTAAGTAAAATACACAAAATATACATCCAAACCAAAATCAGGTAAGTAAACAGTTAGAAAAAGTAATGCAAACACTGTAGAACACCATAGAATGCAAAGCACTGAAGATGGATTCCTGGATCTGAGGACCTGCAAAGGAAGGGGACCAAGTTCAAGAGTCACGCAAGTGTCCAGGGGGGGGCAGGAGCCCACTAAACCCCGGATGAAGGTGCAAAAGGGCTGCCTCTGGGTGGACGAAGCCAAAGATTCAGCAACAACGGAAGGAGCCAGGAACTTCTCGTTTGGTCAGAAGATGTCCACGGCATGCTGGAGGATGCAGAGTTGTTTCCACGCAGAAAGACCGCAAACAAGCCTTGCTAGCTGCAAGAGTCACAGTTGAAGGTTTTGGGTGCTGCCAGGGCCCAGGAAGAACCAGGAGGTCGCCCCTTGGAGGAGGAGACAGAGGGGGCACTCAGCAACTAAGAGAGCCCACACAGACGCACGCACCACCCGCAGAAGCACCTGAACAGGTGTTCAGAAGATCTGAGCATGGCGGTCGTCTCAGCACAACAAAAGGGAGTCCCACGAAGTCGGAGACCAACTCAACGAGTTGGGCAATGCAGGTTGGAATGCTGGGGACCTAGGCTAGGCTGTGCACAAAGGAAGTCTTGCAAAAGTGCAAAGAAGCCCTAGCAGCTGCAGATCACGCAGTACAGAGGATTACTGTCTGGCGTGGGGAGGCAAGGACTTACCTCCACCAAATTTGGACAGAAGGACCACTGGACTGTCGGGACATTTGGATCCAGCTGCTGTGTTCCAGGGACCACGCATGCAGAAGTGTGGTGCCTGCATTGGCAGGGGGAAGATTCCATCTACCCACAGGAGATTTCTTCTTGGCTTCCAGTGCAGGGTGAAGGCAGACAGCCCTCAGAGCATGCACCACCAGGAAACGGTCGAGAAAGCCGGCAGGATGAGGTGCTACAATGTTGCTGGTAGTCTTCTTGCTACTTTGTTGCGGTTTTGCAGGTGTCCTGGAGCAGTCAGCGGTCGATCCTTGGCAGAAGTCGAAGAGGGAAGTGCAGAGGAACTCTGGTGAGTTCTTGCATTCGTTATCTGAAGAGAAACCCACAGGAGAGACCCTAAATAGCCCTCAGAAGAGGATTGGCTACAGAGAAAGGTAAGCACCTATCAGGAGGGGTCTCTGATGTCACCTGCTGGCACTGGCCACTCAGAGGTGTCCATTGTGCCCTCACACCTCTGCATCCAAGATGGCAGAGGTCTGGGACACACTGGAGGAGCTCTGGGCACCTCTCCTTAGGAGGTGCTGGTCAGGGGAGTGGTCACTCCCCTTTCCTTTTTCCAGTTTCGCACCAGAGCAGGGCTGGGGGGATCCCTGAACCGGTGTAGACTGGCTTATGCAAGGAGGGCATCATCTGTGCCCTTCAAAGCATTTCCAGAGGCCAGGAGAGGCTACTCCTCTCAGGCCCTTGACACCTATTTACAAAGGGAGAAGGTGTAACACCCTCTCTCAGGGGAAATCCTTGGTTCTGCCTTCCTGGGACTGGGCTGCCCAGGCCCCAGGGGGGCAGAAACTTGTCTGAGGGTTGGCAGCAGTGGTAGCTGCAGAGAAAACCCCGGAGAGCTAGTTTGGCAGTACCCGGGCTCTATGCTGGAGCCCTGGGGATGCATGGAGTTGTCCCCCCAATACAAGAATGGTATTGGGGTGACAATTCCATGATCATAGACATGTTACATGGCCATGTTCGGAGTTACCATTGTGACGCTACATATAGGTATTGACCTATATGTAGTGCACGCGTGTAATGGCGTCCTCACACTCACAAAGTCTGGGGAATTTGCCCTGAACAATGTGGGGGTACCTTGGCTAGTGCCAGGGTGCCCTCACACTAAGTAACTTTGCACCTAACCTTCACTAAGTGAAGGTTAGACATACAGGTGACTTATAAGTTACTTGAGTGCAGTGTAAAATGGCTGTGAAATAACGTGGACGTTATTTCACTCAGGCTGCAGTGGCAGTCCTGTGTAAGAGTTGTCTGAGCTCCCTATGGGTGGCAAAAGAAATGCTGCAGCCCATAGGGATCTCCTGGAACCCCAATACCCTGGGGTAAAGTACCTATACTAGGGAATGATATGAGTGTTCCAGTGTGCTAGTCAGAACTGGTAAAATTAGTCACTAGCCTGCAGTGACAATTTTAAAAGCAGAGAGAGCATAAACACTGAGGTTCTGGTTAGCAGAGCCTCAGTGATACAGTTAGGCACCACAAAGGGAACACATATAGGGCACACTTTATGAGCACATGGGTCCTAGCTAGCAGGATCCCAGTGACACAGGCAAAAACAAACATACATACAAGTAAAAATGGGGGTAACATGCGAGGCAAGATGGTACTTTCCTACATGTCCGCGGCGGCTGTGACCGCCATTTCATGTGCTCATGTTCACTTGACTCCTGGCCCTCGTGCTGAGGATACCTGCACTGCGTGTGCTGCTGTGTTCTGCCACTGGTAGCCAAGATGCCACATGCAGGAGGGACTTAAGAAGCTTGAGGAGGGAGTCCTATTCCTGTATGGCCATTTGTATGGGGCACCAGGACAGCAGGTTAGTGCACTATGATTGTACTGTCTGTGAGTGGTACGAATCTGGATGGGGGGCTTGGGACGAGGATGAGTGACTTGTGGAAAGACCTGGCTGAGGGCTGTGAGGACAACTGAAAGGTTGAAATGTGCGTATGTATAAGGGATGTGTCGTGTTCAATGCAGTCCCTAAGATGCCACGCTACATGACTGTCTCCTTTTCTCTGTTATCCATTCAGGTGAGCACCCACCATAAGAAGGAGATCTGGCATGCCATCGCCAAGCAAGTGGGGACCCTGGGGGTCCATGCCCGGTGGAGCACCCACTGCAGGAAGCAGTGGGAGGGCCTGCGACGCTGGGCGAGGAAGACCTGTGAGGCCTAGCTGGGGACGTCCTCCCAACGAGGGAGGGGTGCCTGTCGGACTCTGACCCACTTTATTTCCCACATTTTGGTAGTGGTGTACTGTGAGGTGGATGGGCACTTGAGGGCAGCAAAACAGCCACAAGGGGATGAATTCACATTCGTACTTAGGTTATGTGGTGAGTGACAGGTGCAGCCTGTGCATTGTGTGAAGGCTGTGGAATGTGTGCTAGGTAGCTACTGTATGACTAGGCTTGGGACACATTGATGCCAGATGTGCTACATACATGTATTCATATGCCGTACAGGATGTGAGTTGGGGTTGACTGTACTGCTAAGTTGAATCGATGACAGGGCAACTGTGTAGGACATGAGCAGGGTCTTAGATGTGGACAGGGTTCCTGCTTCTGGAGTTCACACACATTGTACTCTCAACTATACAATCAGTGTTGCTGGGGCCATACCCCTATCTTCTGTCTGCTGGCATGTGGTGTATGTGTAGTCTGTGAAGTCTGAGGTTTCACATCATACAGCTATATGTGCTTGGGTTATGTGGCTGTGAAAGTATGCCTCCAAACGCCCGTAGAGTATAAAGTTTGGGTCAGGTGATCGTAAAGAGCCATGAGCCAATGGGGTGGGTCAGACATGTGTTGAGGGTATGGCTTTTATCCTATACAGGATTGAATGTATGTCAGCATGTGTGAAACTAATGTGCATGACTGAGGTGGCACTCATGGGCTGTCATTGCAGTGGCATGTGTGTGTGAAGGCATGGCATTGAATGACATGGCACTGGAGTATGTTGTAGTGACTTGTATGTGGCTGTTGTGCTGGCATTGACCACTTGCTCCCTGTTTCTCTTTCTCCCACCCTGTCTCTCACTGTTCCACCCTCCCTCCCTCTGCTCCTCTGTCTTTGTGTGCAACAGCATCATCCGGTGAAGGAGAAGGGGCACCAGCAAGTGGGGAAACTGCATCCCATGGGACCCAGGAGGCTGATACCAGCGGAGCCGAGGGGACCAGTGGGACAGAGGGCGAGTGGAGCACCAGGGGGAGACAGGAACATCTACACCATCATCTGATTCTTTCTCCTATGGTGACTCCCTGGTGGTAGGTGAACCTTCAGGCCCTATGCCTGCACCATCCTTTTCCGCTACCACCCTTACCAGCACTGCCCTCACTATAGCTCCTCACCCAGTTGCCCGTGTCCGCTCACCCAGGAGGGTAGGGATCTCCTTCGCCGCAGGCACCTCTGCCCCTGCCCCAGTCAGCCCTGCTGCCCAATGGGGGTCCATCTCTGTTCAGCAGACAACAATCGATAATGCAATTCAAGGACTGGCATCCCAGATGCAACAGTCAAATGTGTTCCTGGAAGGCATTCACGGTGCCCTGTCTGCCCTTCAGAGATCGTTTCAGGCTCTGGCCTCCTCATTGACTGCAGCCAGTGTTCCTTCTTCTTCCGTGCCCCCTCCAACTACCTGTACCCACTCGCACATCCGTCTCACATTTCCCATCCAAAGCACACTTTCATATCAGCATGCATCCCCACCAACAGACCCAGAGCGCAAGGACATCCACAAGCACCACAAACGCCACCACTGCCATGCACACACCCACCATTTGGATGCACACACATCAACATCCTTTACCTACCCTGGCTCCCCCACCTTCTCTCCCTTCGCAGTCACATCGCCATTCCCAGGTCCAGACACATGTCCTGTCACTTCCACCGTCACCACAACAGCTGACCTCCATGCATGGACCCCATACACCACATCTGCACGCACCACAACAGTCAACACAACCACATGCAGCACATCCACTCTACCTGCACACACCACCCCAACATTCACTCACACATCCCCCCCTGCCATCTCCCTGTGTCTCCTACACTCCTCCTCCGAGTACACCTTTACGCCCACACTCATCCACCCAACACACACCAAGCACATACATTTCCTACACCCACGCACCAGCACCCAAACTATATCCACCTGACAACCATCCCCTCTCCCTCCACTCCCAAACGCCTAACCCATGACCTATCCGCTGCCCCTAAAAAGATATTCCTGCCTGAGGTTTCCCTGTTCCCATCTCATGGTCCAGTCCCTGTTCCCCCCAAATGCCATGCTACCCTTCACAGAGCCCTGCCTTCCACCTCCCTGTCCTCCTCTGGGCTGAGCCATGCCCCGCAGTCAACAGACTGCAGTGCTGCCACAACAGGCACACCTGCCCCTCACACCTCCAGCCCTGGTAGCACTCCATCTGGGTCCCCTGCTGTACTGGCCTCCACCGCCATCCCACCTAAGAAGGCAGGAAAGAGGGGCACAGCTAAGGCGTTCCCCCAAAAGCAGGACAGGAAGGGGGGAACCTGATAAGAAGAGGAAGAACCCCCCCATTCAAACCGTGATTGCCCCTCCCTACCCCCATCCCTGAGGTGCCTGCATGCCCTACTGATGCCGCAGCCCTGTGGAAGTCTGCACATTGCAGTCAGGAGTCAAGTTGGGCAGTCCTCACATGCCCAGTGTGCCCGGGACATTTGGACAATAATGTACTGGCCCTTGTGGCATTTTGTAAATAGTTATAATCATGACATTTTTTAGATTTCCAATAATGTTTATCTACAACGGCACCATTGATGTTGATGCTACATAGCTTGTCCTTGCTTTCCTTGTGCACCTAAGTATGGTGACTGCGTTTGTGCGTGTATGTGTACTAATGTCCTTCCCTCCAGTGTGTGCTCTGATGGGGTACTGACGGCAGGTGTCTATGTTGGCATCACTGGTCCTGAATGTCAATGGCTAGCAGGAGCATTGGAAAGACTTGCAATTCGCGTGCCAATGTGCCAGTGTTCCAGAAGGGGGGTACTTCCTTTTATGTTGTTCGTTTCCACCATGGTTTACGTGGCGGTTAGACTGCCCTGGAAGTCCTGGCGGTATGCAACCTCATAATACGGTGGGCGGATACTGTGTGACCGCAGGCCTGAAGAGGCCTTCCACCTGCAACAGCGGTCCCTCTTTATTGGCGGTTCGGACGGAAACATGACTGTGTTCTGCAGGTGCCTTCCCAGTACTCATATTATGGTGGTCTATACCGCCAGTCCAGCAGCGGTGCAACCGTCATTTCCACTGCGGCAGTCCACTGACCGCCAAACTCGTAAGGAGGGCCTTGTTGTTTTGCAACGTTAGTCTTTTTGGTGCGGTAAGTGTTGAAATTATGTACTCCTTTTATATTGTACTTTTATTTAATTGTATGTTTTTAGTAGTTACTTTTCTTTACAGTTGTTTATATTGGATAGTGTTAATTTAGTTTGCATTTTTTCAGTTGTTTTCTTTCATGGTGGACGCTGATTAGTGTTTCTGTTTAAATATTAAATACATTTTTATATTTTTTACTGGTATTTTGAGTGTATGATTTATGTTTATAATTGAACTTATTGTTTATTTTTTATATAACATTAGTTGTCACAAGTATTTTTTGTTATTTATTTGATGTGTTGATGAGTATATTTTTTATGTTGAATATATTATTTTATATATATGTGTTTAAAGTTTATGTTAGTGTTATAAAATTGATATAATATTGCTAGATAGTTTATTGTTTTTAGGGTTTGATTTTATTGTTTTTTAATTAAAGTTATATGGAGTTTATATTTTGTTTTATAATATTTGGCTTATTTTTGTGATATTAATGTAGACAATATTGTGTGTTTCGATATTTTTGACATTTGATAATAATATCTCTGTTTCAGATATTTATGTTATTGCATAGGTATATATTTTTAACAGCGATATTTTGGTTGTATTTTTTTTTATTCTGAGTATGGAAAGGTGGTATTTCTGTAAACTATACTTAATTTCTGATATTTGTGAGTATCAATTTTGTTTTCATCGGTATTATGTCACTGATTTGTTTTGATGCCTTGTTTTTTTAAATAGCTCTTTAGTTATTTTGTAACCATCATAGTTTAGCCATGATACTATGGTACAATAGGAATACACAATGTCAAATAGCAGCATAGTTGGATATGTGACGTACACTTTCACTTTGTAGTAAGTTTACTAATGTTGTAGTATTGACATACTGCAAGTTCAATTTTACTACTGGTAATTTTACGACTCCACACTCGCAATGAAGACTCTACTGTTGTAAAATTACCTGTTCATAACTAATTCCCAGAAGACGTTCAAATGTTCATCATATGGCTAATATTTTTGTAGAAATACCATGCAATCTATCTTTTTTTCTATTACTCTCTGAGAGTATACATTGGCCCACTCCCACATACGTAGTTCCTCGGCACACTCATACTTACAAACTGAATGGCGAAATTGCTGCTGACATCATAAAACAGCCAGTGGTGTGACCTATTTGCTTTTCCAATACTGGTGAGAGCATCTACCCTTCTTCAGGACGGTCCAACATTCGTTTTTGCCTTTAAGTCGAGGAGGAATGTTTCCCATACACTGCATGACTTATCTTTGCCTATAGATTTTAATGGGCATCAAGCCCTTCCACTTCAGCTCTCGTTCATCTGAATACATCTGCTTCCCATGCATCCATACTGTAGGGGGTCAATTTCCCTTTCAACGCATTACAGAGTTCCTTTTGGCGTTTTTCATTGCCAGATCAGCAAATCTGCACAGTTGTTTTGATTTCTTAGAGCTGTGTTTCTGTCCTAAGAGACACAGCACAAAGAACACGTCTAATCTCCCAACAGTACGTAATCTCTGGGATAGATTTCACAACCTCCCTCCAATACAGTTTTAACACATAGCAGTCCCAGACGATATGGAATAAATCAGCCTGTGCTGTTAGACACCCGGGAAATTGATCTCTTTCGTCTGGGAACAACGTTGCTATCCTGACAGGAACACAGTGGCTCTAATATAAGTAGTTAACTGTGTGTATTTAGAACGTCGGATTCTCCTCACATTTTTAATAGATGCCAGAGCGGTAGACGATGAGCTCCCCGTTCTGTCTCTAGCTAGTTTCTCGTCCTTTTTTAGGTCGAGCCTAGGCAGCGCATGCGCTGTCTCTCCGAGACATTTAGTAATTGGTATGTGGGTTCACAGCCCACCCATTGGCTTTTCATTGGTTTATTTGATTGTCTTGTAAAAATTCTTCCTTTGTAATGGTTAATTTGGCTTTAGTCCCTCCTTATATAGTTGTTTGGTAACACCTACCCAGCAATGTCTAACTACAGTAAACTTTCCCCCATTGTGTTGAAGTATTTGGTTCGGAACTATATTTTCTTTTTGTTTGCTTTTGTTTTTGTCCGGTTTGTAAACTGAAAATGTGTTTGCGCGTTTCTGATTTTTTTTTCTGTGGAAGCAACATGTTTATATTTTTTTGAACTGCTGAGTAATGAATGGCTTTTAAAAAAAAAATATTACGGAATGTGGTGGGAAAGTAGTTACATTAAAAGTAACTTTAAAAGAAAGTGCTCTTATGTTGTAGCGTCCTTTAAAACATTTTTTAAATGCGCATGTATTTTATTTTGGCTTGGGATTGTAATTGAACATTTCGTTGTGCTTTACGGATATTTTTTGAGGTGGAAGGAATGTTTGTATTGTGATAAATTGGTCCGTAATGGAAGTAGGATTTTTTTTGGTAAACATTACTGGAGTTTCTTTCACCGTTATGTAAGTGGGCATTGGTTGATGTATTGCAGGAATGAGTTTAGATTACACACTGGCTCCCTCTCAAAGAGTTGGTGCGTGCACCTCTTTCTACGTGCTCTCATTAAGCACCAAGATTTCCACAGGTCTGTTTTATGTGGTTCAACTGCATTCATTTTAATTTTTATAAATACGATAATACCCATTGAAAAACAAGCCACTTCTGTACAGTTTCCCACCAGTTTGCATTTTCGTAAATCCTTTTTTAGTTCTTCCTTCACTATATTAAATGTGCTGCTCTCTCTTCATGGTTGGCTTCAGCAGTGACTTACAGTCTGTGCGGCACGTTTGACCTCCCGCTGTTTGTGGCAACTCCGTGAATGTGTGTTCCACATGTGCCCCCCCCCCCCACACAAAGATACTCATCTTTACAAGAAGTATAATTTGCCGTTCATTATCCCGTCCCTCTTTCCTTTCACAATATGTCTAGAAACAATTTGAATGTTTCACACTGCTCCCGACTTTTAGGCGCACTCTTTCTTCTTTTGTACCGAGTGTGAATCCCTTACAAATAGCTTATATTGTAAAAGCAGCTTAAAGCGCACATTATATATTTTTTCTCATTAAAAGCTTCTTGCGACAAACTGGCGTTGCTTTCTTTTTGGTGGGGGAAGTCACACCAATACAATTTATTTACTTATTTTTTTCCCGATTATGTGGCAAAATACGTTTGTGGAAATTAACTGCAGCAATATTTTCAACTTCTTTATTTTCAGATTGCAAAACAGTTTATTGCTATATACGAAGCTGTATAGTTTTGGTATTTGAAAGTGCACACATTAAGAATAATCCTCATGGTCTACTGAACTTTAAAATTCAACACACTTTACCTACTTTTTAAAAAAAATAACTCATGTTGCGCAGAGTAATAAAACTGCAAAGGCAGTACTCACAGATAATTATGAATGAGCCTATGAAGATGGCTCCACCCCTATAAGGGTAAGCCCCTCCCACCTTCTGAAGTCCAGGTCTAGTTTTGCCCTGATGCCTTGTGTATATATTGTGACGAAAGATGAGGAGCTCTTACAGAAAAATGTGCATTGTGGGCTGGAAACAGCTGCACTGGCTCCTTATTTTGCATTGCCCAAAAGTACCCATGCTGCACTGTACGTGCTGGAATGCCAGCATGAGAATCAGTCTATCTAAAATGCCAAGAGTGCATGTACAGTGCTATGGAGCTCAACTCCTCTTCTGTGCATGCTCACATCTAATATCAAGGCCTCGAAGTAGGAAAAAATTCCTGGTAAGTAATCATCTTATTCATTTTCTTCCCAGTGTAATACCATGCAAACTTCCCATATTACCATGGTACACCCTTTCAATCGGGACTACAAAGATTGATATATCTGAACTCCGTATGTGTTGCATATACGATCATGGAGGGGAGTGGGGAACATGTGCGACTCCTCTGCTAAGGTGGAGGAGTGTTGCCCCCCCGCCAGCAGCAGAATCTGCCAAACCTGTGCAATAAAACAATAATTAACTATGTTTATTATTCTTTTATTGTAAAAGGAGTGGGGCCACGGGCTGTGACGAACACGGAGGGGGAGTGCACATCACGTCCCCTCAGTTCTCATGTATTGTTGACCGGCCCTCTCGGGCTGGCCAAACATAATGCACACTAGGCTTTCTCCATCCTGGCACTATGCTGTCAGGTTGGAGACAGCAGGAAGGTTGGAGACAGCAAGCAGAGGCTCCCACTCTGCCTTGGAATGCCATGGCTTGGTGCTCCGACCAATCCGAACGCTGCTGTCATGCTGCCAGCAGCATGACAGCAGCGTTCAGATTGGCCACAGGGCAGGCTGGGAGCCTGTGCCTGGGGCGGCAGTGAAGGCAAGAGGAGCAGCGCAGTGGTGACGGCGGCGACGATGATTCAGGTAACTGGTGTTCTTTTTATTAAATTAATTCGACCCCCCACCGCTGCAATGCGTCGCGCTGTGTGCCGCTCCTGATGGGTAATCCTTCAGTTTAGTCTCTCAGAAGAAAGTCTATGCTTGCAAATTAATTTCAGACCTTAGTCTTCCTAATGGATACAAAGCTCTTTAAACCTTTTGAAAGTGGATTGTTGTATTACTTTTGTTTTTGTTCAAAAGGAAATAAAAATTCGGCTTGTGCATCCTCATTGAAACTGAAAGTGACTGTGTTGATATCTCTGTAACAATACTTGCTTGTACACTTGCATGTCCTCAATGAAGACTGCAAAACATTCAACTGCCTCTAATACAAATATTGGCTGCCTCAATTTACATAAAAAAGATCCAAAGTGACACTGATGTAGAAAGAAAAAAGCTATGGTCCTGTATCTCATGCGTGACAAAGGTACTTACGCTTGGGCGACAATGCTGGCTCTTTACCATCCTGGAACGTCAAGCATCTCATATATTTTTTCCCTGACACAAAAACTCAAAAGCCTGCGAAAAAGCAGGTTAGATATTGTGGTTCATACCTTTTGATGAAGAATACTCTCTTCATCTTAGACTCACCACTGTGCAGCATAGAATCCTTCTGCCTCTATGGAGTGTCACCCTGCCCCATGGTGCTTCCTATGAGCAGTGTAATTAATATCTTTATGCACCTTTGATGGGCTCTCTGTGCAGTGTTTCACACACAGTGTACTAGTATTATCTTGAAAGGCCGAGTCTACCATGCTGGGATTTACACTTCTTGCTTGCAGCATCTCGCATTGTGTCAGCGGTGTAGGTTCTGCTCAGTAAGCCATACTACTGGCTTTTGAACGATAGACCATCCGTTCTTTTCTGTCCCCTTGCTTACCCATCCCCACCCGGTCTGCGAACACATGGCTCAGGTTTGGCTGGACCAACACGCCATTTGTCATATTATAAAGCTCTGCCTATAACTTTGGGGATGTCTGATGCGTTGCTAGGTGTCTGTGTAAAATTCCTTCTGTCCTGTAACCATCTTTGTGAAGTCTTTGCATTTTTCTTTCACATACTCTTCTCTGAGCATCAAGGCCAGTTTCCACAGTTCTATGGAATATTTCAGTAAGGAGAGGTGGATGACATGGAGACACAGTGCCATCAGGAGAGGTGGGGGCCACGGAGACACAGTGCCATCAGGAGAGGTGGGTGCCACAGAGACATAGGGGGTCATTACAACCCTGGCGGACGGTGTTAAAGCTGCGGTAATACCGCAAACAGGCCGGCGGACAAAAAAAGGGAATTATGACCGTGGCGGAAACCGTCAACATAGACAGCCACTTTAACACTCCGACCTCCATGGTGGTACAGACAAGCAGCGCGGCGGTCACCGCCAACAGACAGGCGGAAGACAATGTACCACCCACAGTATCACAACCCGCCAATCCGCCACCTTTTCCGGGGCGGATTCACCGTGGATAAAAACACGGCGGAAACAGACATTTCAAAGGGAAAATGCTCACCTCTACACACTCCACGAGGAAGGAGGCCACCATGGAGCCGGAAATACAAATACTCCCTGCTCTTGTCTTCCTGCTCCTCTACGAACACCAGCAACGTAGGCGCCGAAGACAACGGTGAGTACTGCACCTACGACATAGGGGAGGGGGGAGGCAAAAGTCACGGACACACACACGCAACACCCCCACCCCCACCCCGACCTTCACCCACTAGAACACACACACCAATGCATTTCCAAACAGCACAGTAACAACCCACAACCTCCCCGGATGAATGCAAAGACAAAAGGAAATCAGTTCAAACTTTGTAATGTATCAAAATACAGTAACCAATGATATACAGATATATATATAAACATTGTAAAAATCATACATCACGATTAGTACTGCAGGTATGCACATATCAATGTCCGTGGACCACTGGGCCCACAATGCATGGGCGAGGCCCACACTAGATACCTGTCCACAAACGGAGAGAATACTGCAGGGGCATCAGATAGAAATACAACAGGCACCTCAGGGGGAAGGGAAGGGGGGGGCACCTCAGCCGGATGACTGCACCACGCCAGATCCACGACGGGGCTCCATGCCCATTGATGTATCCTGGGGAGTGCAAAGCCACAGTCTCTCAAGTCACTCCAGTGGGTGGTTTGCCCACTGCTTTATCCTGGGGAGTGCAAAGCCACAGTCTCACAAGTCTCTACAGTGGATGGTTTGCCCACTGATTTATCCTGGGGAATGCAAAGCCACAGTCTCACAAGTCACTCCAGTGGGTGGTTTGCCCACTGCTTCATCCTGGGGAGTGCAAAGCCACAGTCTCACAAGTCTCTACAGTGGGTGGGTTGCCCACTGATTTATCCTGGGGAGTGCAAAGCCACAGTCTCACAAGTCACTCCAGTGGGTGGTTTGCCCACTGCTTTATCCTGGGGAGTGCAAAGCCACAGTCTCACAAGTCTCTACAGTGGGTGGGATGCCCACTGTACCATCCTGGGGAGTGCAAAGCCACAGTCTCTCAAGTCTCTCCAGTGGGTGGTTTGCCCACTGCTTTATTCTGGGGAGTGCAAAGCCACAGTCTCACAAGTCTCTACAGTGGGTGGGTTGCCCACTGTACCATCCTGGGGATTGCAAAGCCACAGTCTCTCAAGTCTCTCCAGTGGGTGGTTTACCCACTGCTTTATCCTGGGGAGTGCAAAGCCACAGTCTCACAAGTCACTCCAGTGGGTGGTTTGCCCACTGCTTTATCCTGGGGAGTGCAAAGCCATAGTCTCTCAAGTGGATAACAGTCTCCACTGGTTCTGGAGGGGGACTGGTGCCCAGAGTGCTTCATCCTGTGCAGGACAGACGGAGTGGATGGAGGTCTCCACTGGTTCTGGAGGGGGTCAGGTGCCCAGAGTGCTTCATCCTGTGCAGGACAGACGGAGTGGATGGAGGTCTCCACTGGTTCTGGTGCCCAGAGTGCATCAAGGTCCCCGTGACGGTCCCAGTTCCGTCACTGTCCCAGCTGCACATGGGTTAACGATGCTTGCTTTGGCGGTCTTTGCCCTGTTCAGCGGTCTTCACCATGGCAGTCTTTGCCCTGTTCAGCGGTGCTTGCCTTTGCTGTCTCTGACCTGTTCAGCGGTCTTCACCATGGTGGCCTTTGCCCTGTTCAGCGGTGCTTGCCTTTGCTGTCTCTGACCTGTTCAGCGGTGCATTGCCATGGCGGTCTTTGCCCTGTTCAGCGGTCTTCACCATGGCGGTCTTTGCCCTGTTCGGCGGTGCTTGCCTTTGCTGTCTCTGACCTGTTCAGTGGTCTTCACCATGGCGGTCTTTACCCTGTTCAGCGGTGCTTGCCTTTGCTGTCTCTGACCTGTTCAGCGGTGCATTGCCATGGCGGTCTTTGCCCTGTTCAGCGGTGATTTGCCCTGTTCAGCGGTCTTCACCATGGCGGTCTTTGCCCTGTTCGGCAGTGCTTGCCTTTGCTGTCTCTGACCTGTTCAGCGGTGCATTGCCATGGCGGTCTTTGCCCTGTTCAGCGGTGCTTTGCCCTGTTTAACGGTCTTCACCATGGCGGTCTTTGCCCTGTTCGGCGGTGCTTGCCTTTGCTGTCTCTGACCTGTTCAGCGGTCTTCACCATGGCGGTCTTTGCCCTGTTCAGCGGTGCTTGCCTTTGCTGTCTCTGACCTGTTCAGCGGTGCATTGCCCTGTTCAGCGGTCTTCACCATGGCGGTCTTTGCCCTGTTCGGCGGTGCTTGCCTTTGCTGTCTCTGACCTGTTCAGCTGTGCATTGCCATGGCGGTCTTTGCCCTGTTCAGCGGAGCTTGACTTTGCTGTCTCTGACCTGTGCAGCGGTGTGTGGCATGACGGTCCCTCAGTGCCCAGCGGGGCTGTGGCTGCCTGGGCCCTCCAGGGCACTGACGCTGGCGGTGGTCTCCGGACCAGTGACGATACTGCTGCCCTCCAGGGCACTGACTCTGGCGGTGGTCTCTGGACCAGTGACGATACTGCTGCCCTCCAGGGCACTGACTCTGGCGGTGGTCTCCGGACCAGTGACGATAGTGCTGGCGGTGGTGTCCCGGCCGGCAGGGAGGATGGCGGCCTTTTCCGCCGTGCTGCTCTTACCAGACCTTGGAGACCTCTTCTGCCCCTTCACCACCTTGGGAGGAGTCACAGCTGACTCGGCCCCCCCGCCCCCCGGGACCCTTGTGAGCTGTTTTGCCGGCAGGAGTCTTCACCCTCTCCCGTCGGGCACTTTCCAACTTAAGGTGCTTTACAGGGGGTGGACTGGCAGTGCTTTGGCTCCGTGTCACACTGGCTGCCTTGCTGGCCGGTGCACTCCACAGACCTTTAACACGCACCACTGGTACCGGACTTTTTTTGGCTGAGGTGCTACTACGGGACCTATGAATTGGAGGGGTGGGGGTGGTGGGAAAGAGGTCAACGTTGCTCAGGAAGAGTTTCTGATGAACACTGGGATGGGTAGCTGGAGGGGCTCTGGGAGTGGAGGAAGAGAAAGTGGTTGTAGGAGGTGTAACTTTAGGTGTTTTGGGTGCAGGTGCAGGTACTGGAGGCTGTCGTGAGGTGGATGGATGTTGGGTGTGTGGGTGCCCGCGTTTGTGTACTTTGTGAGGGGCCGTCACAAACACACTGGGAGTGGACACAGGGGACGTGTAAATGGTAGTGGGGGTCGTGAGTGCAGGTGAGCGGGGTGTGGTGCTGGGTGTTCTGGTGCGAGTCCTAGTGCCTGTAGATGTAGTGTATGCAGGTGAGAGTGTAGACGACACTGGGAGGGAGGAGGGAGACGACGAGGAGGGGGACACAGTGGAGGCAGTGGATGTTGCTGTGTCTGTATGTGGGTGATGCTTGTGTGAGTGCCTGTGGGATGTGTGGTGCCTATGTTTGCCTGAGCTACTTTTATGTGGTGAGGTGTGTGCATGCTTGTCTGATTGTGTGGTTGGGATAGGCTGGGGTACAGGGGATTGGGTCTGGGTGGAGGGAAGTTGGAGGGGGGAGGCTAGAGACAGCGACAATGGCTGCCATCAGTGCTGAGGCCAGAGATTGCAGGGTTCGATGATGGGCAGCCTGACCAGAATGAATGCCCTCCAGGAATGCATTAGTGTGTTGCAACTCCCTTTCGACACCCTGGATGGCATTCACAATGGTAGACTGCCCAACAGTGAGTGACCTGAGGAGGTCAATGGCCTCCTCACTGAGGGCAGCAGGGGTGACCAGGGCAGGGGCTGAGGTGCCTGGGGCGAAGGTGATGCCCACCCTCCTGGGTGAGCGGGCACGGAGCGAAGGCTGAGGGGCTGCTGGGAGGGCGGTACTGGTACGGGGGTGGCGGCTGTACCTGTAGAAGTGGGGGGCACAGCTGTTTGCTGATCCGGTGACCGACGTGAAGCTCCCCTCGCCCTCCGTCCCACTGGTGTATTCAGAGTCTGTGGTGTGGCCCTCCATGGCCATGTGGGATGCAGCTCCCTCGTGCTCCAGTGCCACTGTACCTCCGCCTGATGATGCTGATGCACAAAAGAACAGGGAGAGCACAAAAAGGGGTGGAGAAACAGAAGAAAGACAGGTTGAGTGCATGTCTTACCACTACCGTTGGCGGACAATACTGACACAGCAGCCCCCTGCACTACGCCGTGCTCTTGGCCTCTACAGATGCAATTTCTGGGATATGTCCTGCATGGCTATAAGTGTCATCTGTCCACATAGATGACACAGGGGCATGTATACCTGTACTTGGCACTGTACAGAGGTGGGGTGGGGGCCACAGGGCCATGCCTTACGAAGGGGCCTAGCCTACGGAACTCGCCCTGGCCTAGGTAAACCCACAGTCCTCCTCCCCCACCCAGACCCCTCCACTGCGCGCTAAGTCCGCAGAATGAGAGTGTACTCACCCCCTTGTGTCTGCTGTGATGCCCTCAAGCACCCATCCAACTCAGGGTAGGCCACCGCCAGGATCCGGAACATCAGGGGGGTCATGGTGCGACGGGCCCCCCTCCCACATTGGGAGGCCATCCCCAGCTGAGCCTCCGCCGTCTTCTTGCTCCAGCGGCAAATGTCCTCCCATCTTTTACGGCAGTGGGTGCCCCGTCTCTGGTGGACCCCCAGGGTCCGGACGTCCTTGGCGACGGCACGCCAAATGTCCTTCTTCTGGTGGGCGCTGACCTACATGACATGTACAGGGGAAGAAGAGAAGTCATTACCAACTGCACCGTCGAAGTGAGTGGCCCCCATCCCTACCCTTGCCATGTGGCACATGCATTCACAGTCCTTCATGGTCGCAGAACTCTGCCCCCTTCCTACTGACATCCAGCCCTCTCCACCCAGCATAGCCCATACAATGTGCTCCCTGTGTACTTACCTGTTGGTCTGGAGGACCGTAGAGTAGCGTGTACTGGGGGAGGACCCCGTCCACGAGCTTCTCTAACTCCTGAGCAGTGAAGGCAGGGGCCCTTTCCCCAGACGCAGCAGCCATTGTCTCTTCCAGACCGAGGTCACAGCAGCACTTGCAGTGTAGGTCCTCTCCTGTCGAAGATCAGGAAACGAGTGATTGAACAGATAGAAAATGGCGGTCACGTCCGCGGCGGTGACGTCCGCGGCGGTGCGTATCATCACCGCCGGCGCAATTCATCATTGGCTCCTGGGACCCATGGGGTCCAATGTTAACCAATGCAGCATTGCGCAGCGGTCTACGACCGCCTACCGCAACGGTGTACAACGCCAGCGCAGTTACCTCACATCCCATTGTCACAGTTTAGAGGTCAGGCAGCCGCCATTTCAGGGGCCCACATGGCTTCATTTACTACTACATCACACATACCTAGGCCTACACTCAACACACATACAGGAAGAGTTTTGTATTTGGTGTCGTGTTCTGTGTAGCTGTGGGTACATACATGAGAATTTGTTGACTCTATGGTCGCTGTTGTCCTTCTTAGGCACCGTCAGCGGGGACATTTGAGGAGATGGCGGAATCCTCCGGTGTACCGACCGCTGGTGGACCTGTTAACAATGGAGGAGCGACATTTGATCATCACCTACAGGTTTGACCGTGCCACAATCCAGGAACTGTGTACCCAGTTGGAGCCAGACCTGATCTCACCAATCCGCCATCCCACAGGAATACCCCCTGAAGTGCAGGTGCTATCAGTGCTCCATTTCCTTGCAAGTGGATCATTTCAAACAACAGTGGCCATGGCATCAGGGATGTCCCAGCCTATGTTTTCCAACGTGTTGTCCAGAATGTTGTCTGCCCTGCTGAAACACGTGAGGAGCTACATCGTTTTCCCTCAGGTGGAGGATTTGGCTACAGTTAAAGGTGACTTCTATGCCCTGGGACATATCCCCAACATCATAGGTGCTATTGATGGCACCCATGTAGCTCCGGTCCCCCCCGCAGGAGTGAACAGGTGTACAGGAACCGGAAGAGTTATCATTCCATGAATGTACAGATGGTATGTTTGGCAGACCGATATATCTCCCAGGTAAATGTTATGTTCCCTGGCTCAGTGCATGACGCCTACATCCTGCGGAATAGCAGCATCCCGTATGTGATGGGTCAACTCCAGAGGCACCGTGTGTGGCTATTAGGGGACTCTGGTTACCCCAACCTGTCATGGCTATTGACCCCAGTGAGGAATCCCAGGACCAGGGCAGAGGAACGCTACAATGAGGCCCATGGGCGGACTAGGAGGGTGATCAAACGCACCTTCGGCCTCCTGAAGGCCAGGTTCAGGTGCCTCCATATGACAGGTGGTTCCCTATTCTACTCACCAAGGAAGGTGTGCCAGATCATCATCGCCTGCTCAATGCTTCACAATCTTGCTTTGCGACGCCAGGTGCCTTTTCTGCAGGAGGATGGTCCAGATGACGGTGTTGTGGCTGCTGTGGAGCCTGTGGACAGTGATGAGGAGGAAGCTGAGGAAGAAGACATAGACAACAGGGAGTCAGTCATCCAGCAATATTTCCAGTGACACACAGGTGAGAACAATTTTTTTACTATTACATTCACTTTCACACTTCTTCCTCTATCCTGTCTGTCAGTTTGAAGCAGTATTTGGTAACTGAGTTGTACATTTCCGTTACGGTTTCACAGGTGTGGTTACCAACGTGTGTCATCTGCTTGCATCCTTCATGGACTTGTGATGTGTGACATAGGTATGTTGGCATTACATTTGAAAACGCATTTTGTCACTGTCATAGCTAATACACATTTTCAAAATCACAGACTGACTCCAGATTGTTTTGTGGCTCAAGGGTGTTTATTGAAGTGCTAATTATTGGAGGGGGTGGCAAAATGGTGATGGGTGATGGTGGAGGAATGTCCATGGCAGAGTCCAGTCTATTATTCTCACAGGTGCACTGCCCATATGGGCATAGGAAGTGGAGCTGGGGCAGTTTAAGAATGGACAGGGTGACAAAGTGGGACAGTGGGATGACAATCAGGGTGGTCTCATTTCCTGGCGGGGGTCTTGCCATCTTGCTCTGTCGTGTTCCTGGATCTCAGGGACCGCTTGCGGGTGGTTCTACGTCTGCAGGGGGTGGGGTGCTGGTGTGGTGGTCCTGTGGCGGGGCATCCTGTCCACTAGCGCCGGCGGAGGTGGTGGCCAGTTCATCGTCCAGGCTAGTGTCAGGGGCCCCTTGGAGCACCACGGTGTCCCTCATGGTCTTTTGTATGTCCTTCAGCACCCCTACGATGGTGCCCAGGGCGGAGCTGATGGTTCTGAGCTCCTCCCTGAAGCCCAAATACTGTCCCTCCTGCATGCGCTGGGTCTCCTGAAACCTGGCCAGGACCGTAGCCATCGTCTCCTGGGAGTGGTGGTATGCTCCCATGATGGAGGAGAGGGCCTCGTGGAGAGTGGGTTCCCTTGGCCTGTCTGCCCCCTATCGCACAGCAGCCCTCCCAGTTCCCCTGTGTTCCTGTGCCTCCGTCCCCTGGACCGTGTGCCCACTACCACTGCCCCCAGGTCCCTGTTGTTGTTGGGGTGGTGGGTTATCCTGGGTTCCCTGTAGTGGTGGACACACAGCTGATTGACGTGTCCTGGGGACGGAGGTATGGGCCCGCTGGGTGGGTGCTCTGCTGGTGTTACCAGAGGGTGGAAGGTCAGTGTTGGGCTGTGCCTGTGCGAGGGGAACCGACTGTCCCGAGGCCCACGATGGTCCGGGCTGGTCATCTGGATCCAGTTGGCCAGAGCTGCTGTCGTCACTGTGGGCCTCTTCTGTGGGTGGGGTGGAGATGTCTGGACCCTCCTGTCTGGTGACGTTACATAGTGGTCCTGCAGGGGTATAAGAGCATGATTATTGCATGTGTGTGTGTCATGGTGTGCAATGGGTGGGTGTGCGTGTACCCCAGTGCAAGCATTCCTGTGTGGGGGCTTGTGTGATGATGGTTGGGGGGGTGTTATGGATATGTGCAGTGAGCATGCTTTAGTGATGGGTGTCCATGCTTAGTTGTGTCATGCAGGGCTTAGTGTTGGGATGTGTGGTTTGTGTTATTAGTACATTAGTGAGGAGTTGGAGTGATAGGGGAGGGGGTGAGGGTGGGGGTGTGTGATAGCATGCAGGTAGGGTGGGGGATATGATAGTTAAGATTTGACTTACCAGTGTCCATTCCTCCACCGACTCCTACGAGGCCCTCTGGATGCATGATGGTCAAGACCTGCTCCTCCCATGTTGTTAGTTGTGGGGGAGGAGGTGGGGGTCTGCCGCCAGTCCGCTGAATTGCGATGTTGTGCCTGGAGACCACTGAACGCACCTTCCCCCGTAGGTCGTTACACCTCTTCCTGATGTCCTCCCGATTTCTTGGATGCTGTCCCACAGCGTTGACCCTGTCGACGATTCTTCGCCATAGCTCCATCTTCCTGGCTATGGAGGTGTGCTGCACCTGTGATCCAAATAGCTGTGGCTCTACCCGTACGATTTCCTCCACCATGACCCTGAGCTCCTCCTCAGAAAACCTGGGGTGTCTTTGGCGTGACATGGGGTGGTGTAGGTGATGTGTGGGGTGGTGTATGTGTTGATGAGTGTGGTGATGTGTGGTGGTGTGGGGTGTTTTGTGCGTGGATGTTGTATGGGTGATGGTGTTGTGTGCCTCTGTGTGGTGGGGTTGTCTACTGCTGTGCTCTCTGTCTGTCGCCTTCGTCTATAAGTTTTGGTCGTAGGGGTTTGTGGGTGATGTGGGTGTGTGTTTTATATAGTGTTGGGTGTGTGGGAGTGGTGTTTGTATGTGTATCAGGTGTGTGTATTTTGAATTGTCCAATGTGGCGGTGTTTTGGAGATGTGTGTGTATTTTGAGCGCGGCGGTGTGTACCGCCAATGGAATACCGCGGTTGAAAGACTGCCGCGTGGATTCGTGGGTCGTGATAGCATGGGCGTGTTTCTGTTGACGTGACGGTGGAGGTTTTTTTTCCGCCAGTTTATCACTGACCTTTGGTGTGGCGGACTTGTGTGGGTGTCTGAATTTCGGCGGAATCCGAGATGTGGGTCATGATAGCTGTGGCGGAATTTTGCGGCCGCAGCGGTGTGTTGACGGTCTTCTGCACGGCGGTAAGCGGCTTTTACCGCCAATGTTGTAATGACCCCCATAGTGCCATCAGGAGAGGTGGGTGCCTCGGAGACACAGTGCCATCAATGCAGTTCAGTCCTATAGTGCCAGCCACCTCATTTGGGCATACAGTGATCCCTCATCTTACTTCCCTTTTCTAGTTACTAACCCCTCAGTAGTATTGTACTGTGGGAGTTAGACTCCAGTTTCACTTCTGGTGATTGCTTGTTTTCATCCTGTATATATTAACCCCTTCGCTGCCAGGCCTTTTCCCCCTCCTGTGCCGAGCCTTTTTTTGGCTATTTGGAGCAGTTCGCGCTTAGGCCCTCATAACTTTTTGTTCACATAAGCTACCCACCCCAAATTTGCGTCCTTTTTTTCCAACATCCTAGGGATTCTATAGGTACCCAGACTTTGTGGGTTCCCCAGAAGGAGGCCAAGAAATTAGCCAAAAAACAGTGAAAATTTAGTTTTTTTCAAAAAAATGGGGAAAATGGGCTGCAGAAGAAGGCTTGTGGTTTTTTCCCTGAAAAGGGCATCAACAAAGGGTTTGCGGTGATAAAATCACCAGCTTCCCCGCTTTCAGGAACAGGCAGACTTGAATCAGAAAACCCAATTTTTCAAGACAATTTTGGCCTTTTACGAGAACATACCCCATTTTTCCGATTTTTTGTGCTTTCAGCCTCCTTCCAGTCAGTGACAGAAATGGGCATGAAACCAACACTGGATCACAGAAACCACAACATTTTTGAAAAGTAGACAAAAATCCGAATTCAGCAAGGGGTAATTTGTGTAGATCCTACAAGGGTTTCCTACAGAAAATAACAACTGAAAAAGAAAAATATTGAAATTGAGGTGAAAAAAACATCAATTTTTCTCTACGTTTTACTCTGTAACTTTTTCCAGCAATGTCAGATTTTCGAAAGCAATATACCGTGACGTCTGCTGGACTCTTCTGGTTGTGGGGATATATAGGGCTTATAGGTTCATCAAGAACTCTAGGTACCCAGAGCCAATAAATGACCTGCACCCTGCAGTGGGTTTTCAATCTATGCCGGGTATACAGCAATTCATTTGCTGAAATATAAAGAGTAAAAAATAGCTATCAAGAAAACCTTTGTATTTTCAAAAAGGGCACAAGATAAGGTGTTGAGAAGCAGTGGTTATTTGCACATCTCTGAATTCTGGGGTGCCCATACTAGCATGTGAATTACAGGGCATTTCTCAAATAGATGTCTTTTTTACACACTGTCTTCCATTTGGAAGGAAAAAATGTAGAGAAAGACAAGGGGCAATAACACTTGTTTTGCTATTCTATATTCCCCCAAGTCTCCCGATAAAAATGATACCTCACTTGTGTGGGTAGGCCTAGCGCCCGCGACAGGATATGCCCCAAAACACAACGTGGACACATCACAGAAAACAGAGCTGTTTTTAGCAAAGTGCCTACCTGTAGATTTTGGCCTCTAGCTCAGCCGCCACCTAGGGAAACCTACCAAACCTGTGCATTTCTGAAAACTAGAGACCTAGGGGAATCCAAGATGGGGTGACTTGTGTGGCTCGGACCAGGTTCTGTTACCCAGAATCCTTTGCAAACCTTAAAAATTTGGCTAAAAAAACACATGTTCCTCATATTTCTGTGGCAGAAAGTTCTGGAATCTGAGAGGAGCCACAAATTTCCTTCCACCCAGCGTTCCCCCACATCTCCTGATAAAAATGATACCTCACTTGTGTGGGTAGGCCTAGCGCCCGCGACAGAAAACGCCCCAAAGCGCAACGTGGACACATCCAAATTTGTGAAGGAAAACAGAGGTGTGTTTTGCAAAGTGCCTACCTGTAGAGTTTGGCCTGTAGCTCAGCCGCCACCTAGGGAAACCTACCAAACCTGTGCATTTCTGAAAACTAGAGACCTAGGGGAATCCAAGATGGGGTGACTTGTGTGGCTCGGACCAGGTTCTGTTACCCAGAATCCTTTGCAAACCTCAAAATTTGGCTAAAAAAACACATGTTCCTCACATTTCTGTGGCAGAAAGTTCTGGAATCTGAGAGGAGCCACGAATTTCCTTCCACCCAGCGTTCCCCCACGTCTCCCGATAAAAATGATACCTCACTTGTGTGCGTAGGCCTAGCGCCCGTGACATGAAATGCCCCAAAGCGCAATGTGGACACAGCCAAATTTTTGAAGGAAAACAGAGGTGTTTTTTGCAAAGTGCCTACCTGTAGATTTTGGCCTGTAGCTCAGCCGCCACCTAGGGAAACCTACCAAACCTGTGCATTTCTGAAAACTAGAGACCTAGGGGAATCCAAGATGGGGTGACTTGTGTGGCTCGGACCAGGTTCTGTTACCCAGAATCCTTTGCAAACCTCAAAATTTGGCTAAAAAAACACATGTTCCTCACATTTCTGTGGCAGAAAGTTCTGGAATCTGAGAGGAGCCACAAATTTCCTTCCACCCAGCGTTCCCCCACGTCTCCCGATAAAAATGATACCTCACTTGTGTGGGTAGGCCTAGCGCCCGCGACAGGAAACGCCCCAAAGCGCAACGTGGACACATCCAAATTTGTGAAGGAAAACAGAGGTGTTTTTTGCAAAGTGCCTACCTGTAGATTTTGGCCTGTAGCTCAGCCGCCACCTAGGGAAACCTACCAAACCTGTGCATTTCTGAAAACTAGAGACCTAGGGGAATCCAAGATGGGGTGACTTGTGTGGCTCGGACCAGGTTCTGTTACCCAGAATCCTTTGCAAACCTCAAAATTTGGCTAAAAAAACACATGTTCCTCACATTTCTGTGGCAGAAAGTTCTGGAATCTCAGAGGAGCCACGAATTTCCTTCCACCCAGCGTTCCCCCACGTCTCCCGATAAAAATGATACCTCACTTGTGTGCGTAGGCCTAGAGCCCGTGACAGGAAACGCCCCAAAGCGCAACGTGGACACAGCCACATTTTTTAAGGAAAACAGACGTGTTTTTTGCAAAGTGCCTACCTGTAGATTTTGGCCTGTAGCTCAGCCGCCACCTAGGGAAACCTACCAAACCTGTGCATTTCTGAAAACTAGAGACCTAGGGGAATCCAAGATGGGGTGACTTGTGTGGCTTGGACCAGGTTCTGTTACCCAGAATCCTTTGCAAACCTCAAAATTTGGCTAAAAAAACACATATTCCTAACATTTCTGTGGCAGAAAGTTCTGGAATCTGAGAGGAGCCACAAATTTCCTTCCACCCAGCGTTCCCCCACGTCTCCCGATAAAAATGATACCTCACTTGTGTGGGTAGGCCTAGCGCCCGCGACAGGAAACGCCCCAAAGCGCAACGTGGACACATCCAAATTTGTGAAGGAAAACAGAGGTGTTTTTTGCAAAGTGCCTACCTGTAGATTTTGGCTTGTAGCTCAGCCGCCACCTAGGGAAACCTACCAAACCTGTGCATTTCTGAAAACTAGAGACCTAGGGCAATCCAAGATGGGGTGACTTGTGTGGCTCGGACCAGGTTCTGTTACCCAGAATCCTTTGCAAACCTCAAAATTTGGCTAAAAAAACACATGTTCCTCACATTTCTGTGGTGGAAAGTTCTGGAATCTGAGAGGAGCCACGAATTTCCTTCCACCCAGCGTTGCCCCACATCTCCCGATAAAAATGATACCTCACTTGTGTGCGTAGGCCTAGCGCCCGTGACAGGAAATGCCCCAAAGCGCAATGTGGACACAGCCAAATTTTTGAAGGAAAAC
This sequence comes from Pleurodeles waltl, assembly GCF_031143425.1. Taxonomy (NCBI): domain Eukaryota; kingdom Metazoa; phylum Chordata; class Amphibia; order Caudata; family Salamandridae; genus Pleurodeles; species Pleurodeles waltl. The sequence goes on along the minus strand of NC_090444.1, from coordinate 1,058,828,720 downwards.
AGAGGTGTTTTTTGCAAAGTGCCTACCTGTAGATTTTGGCCTGTAGCTCAGCCGCCACCTAGAGAAACCTACCAAACCTGTGCATTTCTGAAAACTAGAGACCTAGGGGAATCGAAGATGGGGTGACTTGTGTGGCTCGGACCAGGTTCTGTTACCCAGAATCCTTTGCAAACCTCAAAATTTGGCTAAAAAAACACATGTTCCTAACATTTCTGTGGCAGAAAGTTCTGGAATCTGAGAGGAGCCACGAATTTCCTTCCACCCAGCGTTCCCCCACGTCTCCCAATAAAAATGATACCTCACTTGTGTGGGTAGGCCTAGCGCCCGCGACAGGAAACGCCCCAAAGCGCAACGTGGCCACAGCCACATTTTTGAAGGAAAACAGACGTGGTTTTTTTGCAAAGTGCCTACCTGTAGATTTTGGACTGTAGCTCAGCCGCCACCTAGGGAAACCTACCAAACCTGTGCATTTCTGAAAACTAGAGACCTAGGGGAATCCAAGATGGGGTGACTTGTGTGGCTAGGACCAGGTTCTGTTACCCAGAATCCTTTGCAAACCTCAAAATTTGGCTAAAAAAACACATATTCCTTACATTTCTGTGGCAGAAAGTTCTGGAATCTGAGAGGAGCCACAAATTTCCTTCCACCCAGCGTTCCCCCACGTCTCCCGATAAAAATGATACCTCACTTGTGTGGGTAGGCCTAGCGCCCGCGACAGGAAACGCCCCAAAGCGCAACGTGGACACATCCAAATTTGTGAAGGAAAACAGAGGTGTTTTTTGCAAAGTGCCTACCTGTAGATTTTGGCTTGTAGCTCAGCCGCCACCTAGGGAAACCTACCAAACCTGAGCATTTCTGAAAACTAGAGACCTAGGGGAATCCAAGATGGGGTGACTTGTGTGGCTCGGACCAGGTTCTGTTACCCAGAATCCTTTGCAAACCTCAAAATTTGGCTAAAAAAACACATGTGCCTCACATTTCTGTGGTGGAAAGTTCTGGAATCTGAGAGGAGCCACGAATTTCCTTCCACCCAGCGTTGCCCCACATCTCCCGATAAAAATTATACCTCACTTGTGTGCGTAGGCCTAGCGCCCGTGACAGGAAATGCCCCAAAGCGCAATGTGGACACAGCCAAATTTTTGAAGGAAAACAGAGGTGTTTTTTGCAAAGTGCCTACCTGTAGATTTTGGCCTGTAGCTCAGCCGCCACCTAGGGAAACCTACCAAACCTGTGCATTTCTGAAAACTAGAGACCTAGGGGAATCCAAGATGGGGTGACTTGTGTGGCTCGGACCAGGTTCTGTTACCCAGAATCCTTTGCAAACCTCAAAATTTGGCTAAAAAAACACATGTTCCTAACATTTCTGTGGCAGAAAGTTCTGGAATCTGAGAGGAGCCACGAATTTCCTTCCACCCAGCGTTCCCCCACGTCTCCCAATAAAAATGATACCTCACTTGTGTGGGTAGGCCTAGCGCCCGCGACAGGAAACGCCCCAAAGCGCAACGTGGACACATCCAAATTTGTGAAGGAAAACAGGTGTTTTTTGCAAAGTGCCTACCTGTAGATTTTGGCCTGTAGCTCAGCCGCCACCTAGGGAAACCTACCAAACCTGTGCATTTCTGAAAACTAGAGACCTAGGGGAATCCAAGATGGGGTGACTTGTGTGGCTCGGACCAGGTTCTGTTAGCCAGAATCCTTTGCAAACCTCAAAATTTGGCTAAAAAAACACATGTTCCTAACATTTCTGTGGCAGAAAGTTCTGGAATCTGAGACGAGCCACAAATTTCCTTCCACCCAGCGTTCCCCCACGTCTCCCGATAAAAATGATACCTCACTTGTGTGGGTAGGCCTAGCGCCCGCAACAGGAAACGCCCCAAAGCGCAACGTGGACACATCCAAATTTGTGAAGGAAAACAGAGGTGTTTTTTGCAAAGTGACTACCTGTAGATTTTGGCCTGTAGCTCAGCCGCCACCTAGGGAAACCTACCAAACCTGTGCATTTCTGAAAACTAGAGACCTAGGGGAATCCAAGATGGGGAGACTTGTGTGGCTCGGACCAGGTTCTGTTACCCAGAATCCTTTGCAAATCTCAAAATTTGGCTAAAAAAACACATGTTCCTCACATTTCTGTGGCAGAAAGTTCTGGAATCGGAGAGGAGCCACAAATTTCCTTCCACCCAGCGTTCCCCCACGTCTTCCGATAAAAATGAAACCTCACTTGTGTGGGTAGGCCTAGCGCCCGCAGCAGAAAACGCCCGAAAGCGCAACGTGGACACATCCAAATTTGTGAAGGAAAACAGAGGTGTTTTTTGCAAAGTGCCTACCTGTAGATTTTGGCTTGTAGCTCAGCCGCCACCTAGGGAAACCTACCAAACCTGTGCATTTATGAAAACTAGAGTCCTAGGGGAATCCAAGATGGGGTGACTTGTGTGGCTCAGACCAGGTACTGTTACCCAGAATCCTTTGCAAACCTCAAAATTTGGCTAAAAAAACACATGTTCCTCACATTTCTGTGGCAGAAAGTTCTGGAATCTGAGAGGAGACACGAATTTCCTTCCACCCAGCGTTCCCCCACGTCTCCCGATAAAAATGATACCTCACTTGTGTGCGTAGGCCTAGCGCCCGTGACAGGAAATGCCCCAAAGCCAACGTGGACACAGCCAAATTTTTGAAGGAAAACAGAGGTGTTTTTTGCAAAGTGCCTACCTGTAGATTTTGGCTTGCAGCTCAGCCGCCGCCTAGGGAAACCTACCAAACCTGTGCATTTCTGAAAACTAGAGACCTAGGGGAATCCAAGATGGGGTGACTTGTGTGGCTCGGACCAGGTTCTGTTACCCAGAATCCTTTGCAAACCTCAAAATTTGGCTAAAAAAACACATGTTCCTCACATTTCTGTGGCAGAAAGTTCTGGAATCTGAGAGGAGCCACGAATTTCCTTCCACCCAGCGTTCCCCCACGTCTCCCGATAAAAATGATACCTCACTTGTGTGCGTAGGCCTAGCGCCCGTGACATGAAATGCCCCAAAGCGCAACGTGGACACAGCCAAATTTTTGAAGGAAAACAGAGGTGTTTTTTGCAAAGTGCCTACCTGTAGATTTTGGCCTGTAGCTCAGCCGCCACCTAGGGAAACCTACCAAACCTGTGCATTTCTGAAAACTAGAGACCTAGGGGAATCGAAGATGGGGTGACTTGTGTGGCTCGGACCAGGTTCTGTTACCCAGAATCCTTTGCAAACCTCAAAATTTGGCTAAAAAAACACATGTTCCTCACATTTCTGTGGCAGAAAGTTCTGGAATCTGAGAGGAGCCACAAATTTCCTTCCACCCAGCGTTCCCCCACGTCTCCCGATAAAAATGATACCTCACTTGTGTGGGTAGGCCTAGCCCCCGCAACAGGAAACGCCCCAAAGCGCAACGTGGACACATCCAAATTTGTGAAGGAAAACAGAGGTGTTTTTTGCAAAGTGCCTACCTGTAGATTTTGGCCTGTAGCTCAGCCGCCACCTAGGGAAACCTACCAAACCTGTGCATTTCTGAAAACTAGAGACCTAGGGGAATCCAAGATGGGGTGACTTGTGTGGCTCGGACCAGGTTCTGTTACCCAGAATCCTTTGCAAACCTCAAAATTTGGCTAAAAAAACACATGTTCCTCACATTTCTGTGGCAGAAAGTTCTGGAATCTCAGAGGAGCCACGAATTTCCTTCCACCCAGCGTTCCCCCACGTCTCCCGATAAAAATGATACCTCACTTGTGTGCGTAGGCCTAGAGCCCGTGACAGGAAACGCCCCAAAGCGCAACGTGGACACAGCCACATTTTTTAAGGAAAACAGACGTGTTTTTTGCAAAGTGCCTACCTGTAGATTTTGGCCTGTAGCTCAGCCGCCACCTAGGGAAACCTACCAAACCTGTGCATTTCTGAAAACTAGAGACCTAGGGGAATCCAAGATGGGGTGACTTGTGTGGCTCGGACCAGGTTCTGTTACCCAGAATCCTTTGCAAACCTCAAAATGTGGCTAAAAAAACACATGTTCCTCACATTTCTGTGGTGGAAAGTTCTGGAATCTGAGAGGAGCCACGAATTTCCTTCCACCCAGCGTTGCCCCACATCTCCCGATAAAAATGATACCTCACTTGTGTGCGTAGCCCTAGCGCCCGTGACAGGAAATGCCCCAAAGCGCAATGTGGACACAGCCAAATTTTTGAAGGAAAACAGAGGTGTTTTTTGCAAAGTGCCTACCTGTAGATTTTGGCCTGTAGCTCAGCCGCCACCTAGAGAAACCTACCAAACCTGTGCATTTCTGAAAACTAGAGACCTAGGGGAATCCAAGATGGGGTGACTTGTGTGGCTCGGACCAGGTTCTGTTACCCAGACTCCTTTGCAAACCTCAAAATTTGGCTAAAAAAACACATGTTCCTAACATTTCTGTGGCAGAAAGTTCTGGAATCTGAGAGGAGCCACGAATTTTCTTCCACCCAGCGTTCCCCCACGTCTCCCAATAAAAATGATACCTCACTTGTGTGGGTAGGCCTAGCGCCCGCGACAGGAAACGCCCCAAAGCGCAACGTGGACACAGCCACATTTTTGAAGGAAAACAGACGTGTTTTTTGCAAAGTGCCTACCTGTAGATTTTGGCCTGTAGCTCAGCCGCCACCTAGGGAAACCTACCAAACCTGTGCATTTCTGAAAACTAGAGACCTAGGGGAATCCAAGATGGGGTGACTTGTGTGGCTCGGACCAGGTTCTGTTACCCAGAATCCTTTGCAAATCTCAAAATTTGGCTAAAAAAACACATATTCCTAACATTTCTGTGACAGAAAGTTCTGGAATCTGAGAGGAGCCACAAATTTCCTTCCACCCAGCGTTCCCCCACGTCTCCCGATAAAAATGATACCTCACTTGTGTGGGTAGGCCTAGCGCCCGTGACAGGAAACGCCCCAAAGCGCAACGTGGACACATCCAAATTTGTGAAGGAAAACAGAGGTGTTTTTTGCAAAGTGCCTACCTGTAGATTTTGGCTTGTAGCTCAGCCGCCACCTAGGGAAACCTACCAAACCTGTGCATTTCTGAAAACTAGAGACCTAGGGGAATCCAAGATGGGGTGACTTGTGTGGCTCGGACCAGGTTCTGTTACCCAGAATCCTTTGCAAACCTCAAAATTTGGCTAAAAAAACACATGTTCCTCACATTTCTGTGGTGGAAAGTTCTGGAATCTGAGAGGAGCCACGAATTTCCTTCCACCCAGCGTTGCCCCACATCTCCCGATAAAAATGATACCTCACTTGTGTGCGTAGGCCTAGTGCCCGTGACAGGAAATGCCCCAAAGCGCAATGTGGACACAGCCAAATTTTTGAAGGAAAACAGAGGTGTTTTTTGCAAAGTGCCTACCTGTAGATTTTGGCCTGTAGCTCAGCCGCCACCTAGGGAAACCTACCAAACCTGTGCATTTCTGAAAACTAGAGACCTAGGGGAATCCAAGATGGGGTGACTTGTGTGGCTCGGACCAGGTTCTGTTACCCAGAATCCTTTGCAAACCTCAAAATTTGGCTAAAAAACACATGTTCCTAACATTTCTGTGGCAGAAAGTTCTGGAATCTGAGAGGTGCCACGAATTTCCTTCCACCCAGCGTTCCCCCACGTCTCCCAATAAAAATGATACCTCACTTGTGTGGGTAGGCCTAGCGCCCGCGACAGGAAACGCCCCAAAGCGCAACGTGGACACATCCAAATTTGTGAAGGAAAACAGGTGTTTTTTGCAAAGTTCCTACCTGTAGATTTTGGCCTGTAGCTCAGCCGCCACCTAGGGAAACCTACCAAACCTGTGCATTTCTGAAAACTAGAGACCTAGGGGAATCCAAGATGGGGTGACTTGTGTGGCTCGGACCAGGTTCTGTTAGCCAGAATCCTTTGCAAACCTCAAAATTTGGCTAAAAAAACACATGTTCCTAACATTTCTGTGGCAGAAAGTTCTGGAATCTGAGAGGAGCCACAAATTTCCTTCCACCCAGCGTTCCCCCACGTCTCCCGATAAAAATGATACCTCACTTGTGTGGGTAGGCCTAGCGCCCGCAACAGGAAACACCTCAAAGCGCAACGTGGACACATCCAAATTTGTGAAGGAAAACAGAGGTGTTTTTTGCAAAGTGACTACCTGTAGATTTTGGCCTGTAGCTCAGCCGCCACCTAGGGAAACCTACCAAACCTGTGCATTTCTGAAAACTAGAGACCTAGGGGAATCCAAGATGGGGTGACTTGTGTGGCTCGGACCAGGTTCTGTTACCCAGAATCCTTTGCAAATCTCAAAATTTGGCTAAAAAAACACATGTTCCTCACATTTCTGTGGCAGAAAGTTCTGGAATCGGAGAGGAGTCACAAATTTCCTTCCACCCAGCGTTCCCCCACGTCTCCCGATAAAAATGAAACCTCACTTGTGTGGGTAGGCCTAGCGCCCGCAGCAGAAAACGCCCGAAAGCGCAACGTGGACACATCCAAATTTGTGAAGGAAAACAGAGGTGTTTTTTGCAAAGTGCCTACCTGTAGATTTTGGCCTGTAGCTCAGCCGCCACCTAGGGAAACCTACCAAACCTGTGCATTTCTGAAAACTAGAGACCTAGGGGAATCCAAGATGGGGTGACTTGTGTGGCTCGGACCAGGTTCTGTTACCCAGAATCCTTTGCAAACCTCAAAATTTGGCTAAAAAAACACATATTCCTAACATTTCTGTGGCAGAAAGTTCTGGAATCTGAGAGGAGCCACAAATTTCCTTACACCCAGCGTTCCCCCACGTCTCCCGATAAAAATGATACCTCACTTGTGTGCGTAGGCCTAGAGCCCGTGACAGGAAACGCCCCAAAGCGCATCGTGGACACAGCCACATTTTTGAAGGAAAACAGACGTGTTTTTTGCAAAGTGCCTACCTGTAGATTTTGGCCTGTAGCTCAGCCGCCACCTAGGGAAACCTACCAAACCTGTGCATTTCTGAAAACTAGAGACCTAGGGGAATCCAAGATGGGGTGACTTGTGTGGCTCGGACCAGGTTCTGTTACCCAGAATCCTTTGCAAACCTCAAAATGTGGCTAAAAAAACACATGTTCCTCACATTTCTGTGGTGGAAAGTTCTGGAATCTGAGAGGAGCCACGAATTTCCTTCCACCCAGCGTTGCCCCACATCTCCCGATAAAAATGATACCTCACTTGTGTGCGTAGGCCTAGCGCCCGTGACAGGAAATGCCCCAAAGCGCAATGTGGACACAGCCAAATTTTTGAAGGAAAACAGAGGTGTTTTTTGCAAAGTGCCTACCTGTAGATTTTGGCCTGTAGCTCAGCCGCCACCTAGAGAAACCTACCAAACCTGTGCATTTCTGAAAACTAGAGACCTAGGGGAATCCAAGATGGGGTGACTTGTGTGGCTCGGACCAGGTTCTGTTACCCAGACTCCTTTGCAAACCTCAAAATTTGGCTAAAAAAACACATGTTCCTAACATTTCTGTGGCAGAAAGTTCTGGAATCTGAGAGGAGCCACGAATTTCCTTCCACCCAGCGTTCCCCCACGTCTCCCAATAAAAATGAAACCTCACTTGTGTGGGTAGGCCTAGCGCCCGCGACAGGAAACGCCCCAAAGCGCAACGTGGACACAGCCACATTTTTGAAGGAAAACAGACGTGTTTTTTGCAAAGTGCCTACCTGTAGATTTTGGCCTGTAGCTCAGCCGCCACCTAGGGAAACCTACCAAACCTGTGCATTTCTGAAAACTAGAGACCTAGGGGAATCCAAGATGGGGTGACTTGTGTGGCTCGGACCAGGTTCTGTTACCCAGAATCCTTTGCAAATCTCAAAATTTGGCTAAAAAAACACATATTCCTAACATTTCTGTGGCAGAAAGTTCTGGAATCTGAGAGGAGCCACAAATTTCCTTCCACCCAGCGTTCCCCCACGTCTCCCGATAAAAATGATACCTCACTTGTGTGGGTAGGCCTAGCGCCCGCGACAGGAAACGCCCCAAAGCGCAACGTGGACACATCCAAATTTGTGAAGGAAAACAGAGGTGTTTTTTGCAAAGTGCCTACCTGTAGATTTTGGCTTGTAGCTCAGCCGCCACCTAGGGAAACCTACCAAACCTGTGCATTTCTGAAAACTAGAGACCTAGGGGAATCCAAGATGGGGTGACTTGTGTGGCTCGGACCAGGTTCTGTTACCCAGAATCCTTTGCAAACCTCAAAATTTGGCTAAAAAAACACATGTTCCTCACATTTCTGTGGTGGAAAGTTCTGGAATCTGAGAGGAGCCACGAATTTCCTTCCACCCAGCGTTGCCCCACATCTCCCGATAAAAATGATACCTCACTTGTGTGCGTAGGCCTAGTGCCCGTGACAGGAAATGCCCCAAAGCGCAATGTGGACACAGCCAAATTTTTGAAGGAAAACAGAGGTGTTTTTTGCAAAGTGCCTACCTGTAGATTTTGGCCTGTAGCTCAGCCGCCACCTAGGGAAACCTACCAAACCTGTGCATTTCTGAAAACTAGAGACCTAGGGGAATCCAAGATGGGGTGACTTGTGTGGCTCGGACCAGGTTCTGTTACCCAGAATCCTTTGCAAACCTCAAAATTTGGCTAAAAAAACACATGTTCCTAACATTTCTGTGGCAGAAAGTTCTGGAATCTGAGAGGTGCCACGAATTTCCTTCCACCCAGCGTTCCCCCACGTCTCCCAATAAAAATGATACCTCACTTGTGTGGGTAGGCCTAGCGCCCGCGACAGGAAACGCCCCAAAGCGCAACGTGGACACATCCAAATTTGTGAAGGAAAACAGGTGTTTTTTGCAAAGTTCCTACCTGTAGATTTTGGCCTGTAGCTCAGCCGCCACCTAGGGAAACCTACCAAACCTGTGCATTTCTGAAAACTAGAGACCTAGGGGAATCCAAGATGGGGTGACTTGTGTGGCTCGGACCAGGTTCTGTTAGCCAGAATCCTTTGCAAACCTCAAAATTTGGCTAAAAAAACACATGTTCCTAACATTTCTGTGGCAGAAAGTTCTGGAATCTGAGAGGAGCCACAAATTTCCTTCCACCCAGCGTTCCCCCACGTCTCCCGATAAAAATGATACCTCACTTGTGTGGGTAGGCCTAGCGCCCGCAACAGGAAACGCCCCAAAGCGCAACGTGGACACATCCAAATTTGTGAAGGAAAACAGAGGTGTTTTTTGCAAAGTGACTACCTGTAGATTTTGGCCTGTAGCTCAGCCGCCACCTAGGGAAACCTACCAAACCTGTGCATTTCTGAAAACTAGAGACCTAGGGGAATCCAAGATGGGGTGACTTGTGTGGCTCGGACCAGGTTCTGTTACCCAGAATCCTTTGCAAATCTCAAAATTTGGCTAAAAAAACACATGTTCCTCACATTTCTGTGGCAGAAAGTTCTGGAATCGGAGAGGAGTCACAAATTTCCTTCCACCCAGCGTTCCCCCACGTCTCCCGATAAAAATGAAACCTCACTTGTGTGGGTAGGCCTAGCGCCCGCAGCAGAAAACGCCCGAAAGCGCAACGTGGACACATCCAAATTTGTGAAGGAAAACAGAGGTGTTTTTTGCAAAGTGCCTACCTGTAGATTTTGGCCTGTAGCTCAGCCGCCACCTAGGGAAACCTACCAAACCTGTGCATTTCTGAAAACTAGAGACCTAGGGGAATCCAAGATGGGGTGACTTGTGTGGCTCGGACCAGGTTCTGTTACCCAGAATCCTTTGCAAACCTCAAAATTTGGCTAAAAAAAACACATATTCCTAACATTTCTGTGGCAGAAAGTTCTGGAATCTGAGAGGAGCCACAAATTTCCTTCCACCCAGCGTTCCCCCACGTCTCCCGATAAAAATGATACCTCACTTGTGTGGGTAGGCCTAGCGCCCGCGACAGGAAACGCCCCAAAGCGCAACGTGGACACATCCAAATTTGTGAAGGAAAACAGAGGTGTTTTTTGCAAAGTGCCTACCTGTAGATTTTGGCTTGTAGCTCAGCCGCCACCTAGGGAAACCTACCAAACCTGTGCATTTCTGAAAACTAGAGACCTAGGGGAATCCAAGATGGGGTGACTTGTGTGGCTCGGACCAGGTTCTGTTACCCAGAATCCTTTGCAAACCTCAAAATTTGGCTAAAAAAACACATGTTCCTCACATTTCTGTGGTGGAAAGTTCTGGAATCTGAGAGGAGCCACGAATTTCCTTCCACCCAGCGTTGCCCCACATCTCCCGATAAAAATGATACCTCACTTGTGTGCGTAGGCCTAGCGCCCGTGACAGGAAATGCCCCAAAGCGCAATGTGGACACAGCCAAATTTTTGAAGGAAAACAGAGGTGTTTTTTGCAAAGTGCCTACCTGTAGATTTTGGCCTGTAGCTCAGCCGCCACCTAGGGAAACCTACCAAACCTGTGCATTTCTGAAAACTAGAGACCTAGGGGAATCCAAGATGGGGTGACTTGTGTGGCTCGGACCAGGTTCTGTTACCCAGAATCCTTTGCAAACCTCAAAAGTTGGCTAAAAAAACACATGTTCCTAACATTTCTGTGGCAGAAAGTTCTGGAATCTGAGAGGAGCCACGAATTTCCTTCCACCCAGCGTTCCCCCACGTCTCCCAATAAAAATGATACCTCACTTGTGTGGGTAGGCCTAGCGCCCGCGACAGGAAACGCCCCAAAGCGCAACGTGGACACATCCAAATTTGTGAAGGAAAACAGGTGTTTTTTGCAAAGTGCCTACCTGTAGATTTTGGCCTGTAGCTCAGCCGCCACCTAGGGAAACCTACCAAACCTGTGCATTTCTGAAAACTAGAGACCTAGGGGAATCCAAGATGGGGTGACTTGTGTGGCTCGGACCAGGTTCTGTTAGCCAGAATCCTTTCCAAACCTCAAAATTTGGCTAAAAAAACACATGTTCCTAACATTTCTGTGGCAGAAAGTTCTGGAATCTGAGAGGAGCCACAAATTTCCTTCCACCCAGCGTTCCCCCACGTCTCCCGATAAAAATGATACCTCACTTGTGTGGGTAGGCCTAGCGCCCGCAACAGGAAACGCCCCAAAGCGCAACGTGGACACATCCAAATTTGTGAAGGAAAACAGAGGTGTTTTTTGCAAAGTGACTACCTGTAGATTTTGGCCTGTAGCTCAGCCGCCACCTAGGGAAACCTACCAAACCTGTGCATTTCTGAAAACTAGAGACCTAGGGGAATCCAAGATGGGGTGACTTGTGTGGCTTGGACCAGGTTCTGTTACCCAGAATCCTTTGCAAATCTCAAAATTTGGCTAAAAAAACACATGTTCCTCACATTTCTGTGGCAGAAAGTTCTGGAATCGGAGAGGAGCCACAAATTTCCTTCCACCCAGCGTTCCCCCACGTCTCCCGATAAAAATGAAACCTCACTTGTGTGGGTAGGCCTAGCGCCCGCAGCAGAAAACGCCCGAAAGCGCAACGTGGACACATCCAAATTTGTGAAGGAAAACAGAGGTGTTTTTTGCAAAGTGCCTACCTGTAGATTTTGGCTTGTAGCTCAGCCGCCACCTAGGGAAACCTACCAAACCTGTGCATTTATGAAAACTAGAGTCCTAGGGGAATCCAAGATGGGGTGACTTGTGTGGCTCAGACCAGGTTCTGTTACCCAGAATCCTTTGCAAACCTCAAAATTTGGCTAAAAAAACACATGTTCCTCACATTTCTGTGGCAGAAAGTTCTGGAATCTGAGAGGAGACACGAATTTCCTTCCACCCAGCGTTCCCCCACGTCTCCCGATAAAAATGATACCTCACTTGTGTGCGTAGGCCTAGCGCCCGTGACAGGAAATGCCCCAAAGCGCAACGTGGACACAGCCAAATTTTTGAAGGAAAACAGAGGTGTTTTTTGCAAAGTGCCTACCTGTAGATTTTGGCCTGTAGCTCAGCCGCCACCTAGGGAAACCTACCAAACCTGTGCATTTCTAAAAACTAGAGACCTAGGGGAATCCAAGATGGGGTGACTTGTGTGGCTCGGACCAGGTTCTGTTACCCAGAATCCTTTGCCAACCTCAAAATTTGGCTAAAAAAACACATGTTCCTAACATTTCTGTGGCAGAAAGTTCTGGAATCTGAGAGGAGCCACGAATTTCCTTCCACCCAGCGTTCCCCCATGTCTCCCAATAAAAATGATACCTCACTTGTGTGGGTAGGCCTAGCGCCCGCGACAGGAAACACCCCAAAGCGCAACGTGGACACATCCAAATTTGTGAAGGAAAACAGGTGTTTTTTGCAAAGTGCATACCTGTAGATTTTGGCCTGTAGCTCAGCCGCCACCTAGGGAAACCTACCAAACCTGTGCATTTCTGAAAACTAGAGACCTAGGGGAATCCAAGATGGGGTGACTTGTGTGGCTCGGACCAGGTTCTGTTACCCAGAATCCTTTGCAAACCTCAAAATTTGGCTAAAAAAACACATGTTCCTAACATTTCTGTGGCAGAAAGTTCTGGAATCTGAGAGGAGCCACAAATTTCCTTCCACCCAGCGTTCCCCCACGTCTCCCGATAAAAATGATACCTCACTTGTGTGGGTAGGCCTAGCGCCCGCGACAGGAAACGCCCCAAAGCGCAACGTGGACACATCCAAATTTGTGAAGGAAAACAGAGGTGTTTTTTGCAAAGTGACTACCTGTAGATTTTGGCCTGTAGCTCAGCCGCCACCTAGGGAAACCTACCAAACCTGTGCATTTCTGAAAACTAGAGACCTAGGGGAATCCAAGATGGGGTGACTTGTGTGGCTCGGACCAGGTTCTGTTACCCAGAATCCTTTGCAAATCTCAAAATTTGGCTAAAAAAACACATGTTCCTCACATTTCTGTGGCAGAAAGTTCTGGAATCGGAGAGGAGCCACAAATTTCCTTCCACCCAGCGTTCCCCCACGTCTCCCGATAAAAATGATACCTCACTTGTGTGGGTAGGCCTAGCGCCCGCGGCAGAAAACGCCCGAAAGCGCAACGTGGACACATCCAAATTTGTGAAGGAAAACAGAGCTGTTTTTTGCAAAGTGCCTACCTGTAGATTTTGGCTTGTAGCTCAGCCGCCACCTAGGGAAACCTACCAAACCTGTGCATTTATGAAAACTAGAGTCCTAGGGGAATCCAAGATGGGGTGACTTGTGTGGCTCAGACCAGGTTCTGTTACCCAGAATCCTTTGCAAACCTCAAAATTTGGCTAAAAAACACATGTTCCTCACATTTCTGTGGCAGAAAGTTCTGGAATCTGAGAGGAGCCACGAATTTCCTTCCACCCAGCGTTCCCCCACGTCTCCCGATAAAAATGATACCTCACTTGTGTGGGTAGGCCTAGCGCCCGCGACAGGAAACGCCCCAAAGCGCAACGTGGACACATCCAAATTTGTGAAGGAAAACAGGTGTTTTTTGCAAAGTGCCTACCTGTAGATTTTGGCTTGTAGCTCAGCCGCCACCTAGGGAAACCTACCAAACCTGTGCATTTCTGAAAACTAGAGACCAAGGGGAATCCAAGATGGGGTGACTTGTGTGGCTCGGACCAGGTTCTGTTACCCAGAATCCTTTGCAAACCTCAAAATTTGGCTAAAAAAACACATGTTCCTCACATTTCTGTGGCAGAAAGTTCTGGAATCTGAGAGGAGCCACGAATTTCCTTCCACCCAGCGTTCCCCCACGTCTCCCGATAAAAATGATACCTCACTTGTGTGGGTAGGCCTAGCGCCCGCGACAGGAAACGCCCCAAAGCGCAACGTGGACACATCCAAATTTGTGAAGGAAAACAGAGGTGTTTTTTGCAAAGTGCCTACCTGTAGATTTTGGCTTGTAGCTCAGCCGCCACCTAGGGAAACCTACCAAACCTGTGCATTTCTGAAAACTAGAGACCAAGGGGAATCCAAGATGGGGTGACTTGTGTGGCTCGGACCAGGTTCTGTTACCCAGAATCCTTTGCAAACCTCAAAATTTGGCTAAAAAAACACATGTTCCTCACATTTCTGTGGCAGAAAGTTCTGGAATCTGAGAGGAGCCACGAATTTCCTTCCACCCAGCGTTCCCCCACGTCTCCCGATAAAAATGATACCTCACTTGTGTGGGTAGGCCTAGCGCCCGCGACAGGAAACACCCCAAAGCGCAACGTGGACACATCCAAATTTGTGAAGGAAAACAGAGGTGTTTTTTGCAAAGTGCCTACCTGTAGATTTTGGCTTGTAGCTCAGCCGCCACCTAGGGAAACCTACCAAACCTGTGCATTTCTGAAAACTAGAGACCAAGGGGAATCCAAGATGGGGTGACTTGTGTGGCTCGGACCAGGTTCTGTTACCCAGAATCCTTTGGAAACTTCAAAATTTGGCTAAAAAAACACATGTCCCTCACATTTCTGTGGCAGAAATTTCTGGAATCTGAGAGGAGCCACGAATTTCCTTCCACCCAGCGTTCCCCCACGTCTGCCGATAAAAATGATACCTCACTTGTGTGGGTAGGCCTAGCGCCCGCGACAGGAAACGCCCCAAAGCGCAACGTGGACACATCCAAATTTGTGAAGGAAAACAGAGGTGTTTTTTGCAAAGTGCCTACCTGTAGATTTTGGCTTGTAGCTCAGCCGCCACCTAGGGAAACCTACCAAACCTGTGCATTTCTGAAAACTAGAGACCAAGGGGAATCCAAGATGGGGTGACTTGTGTGGCTCGGACCAGGTTCTGTTACCCAGAATCCTTTGCAAACCTCAAAATTTGGCTAAAAAAACACATGTTCCTAACATTTCTGTGGCAGAAAGTTCTGGAATCTGAGAGGAGCCACATATTTCCTTCCACCCAGCGTTCCCCCACGTCTCCCGATAAAAATGATACCTCACTTGTGTGGGTAGGCCTAGCGCCCGCGACAGCAGACACCCCAAAACGCAACGTGGACACATCGCATTTTTTCATTGAAAACAGTGCCTACCTGTAGATTTTGGCCTCTAGCTCAGCCGGCACCTAGGGAAACCTACCAAACCTGTGCATTTTTGAAACCTAGAGACCTAGGGGAATCCAAGATGGGGTGACGTGCGGGGCTCTGACCAGGTTCTGTTACCCAGAATCCTTTGCAAACCTCAAATTCTGTCTAAAAAAACACATTTTCCACACATTTCGGTGACAGAAAGTTCTGGAATCTGAGTGGAGCCACAAATTTCCTTCCACCCAGCGTTCCCCCAAGTCTCCCGATAAAAATGATACCTCACTTGTGTGGGTGGGCCAGGTGCCTGCAACAGAATAAGGCCCAAAACTTGTAGAGATAGAGGCGATAGCACAGCAAGTTTATAAGGACATATTCTTTTATACATCTTTAGACTGACTCTGCTTTGGGGACCCACATAAGTGAGGTGTCATTTTACTTGGGAGACTGAGGGGAACACTGGGGAGTAGGAATTTTGTGCTGGAGTGGTGATCTTACGAAGAAAAGTAAGGAAAATATGCTTTTTTAAGCACATTTTGAGGTTTACAGAGGAGTCTGGGTAAGAAAATGTTGGGGGATCCACGCAAGCCGCACCTCCCTGGACTCCTTGGGGTGTCTAGTTTTAAAAAATGTCTGGGTTTGGTAGGTTTCCCTAGATGAAGGCCGCACACAGGACCAAAAACATAGGTGCCCTCTCCCCCCCAAACACAGGTATTTTTGTAATATATCGTTTTGATGTGCCCACATACGTCCGTGATGTGCCAAACACTAAAATTTTGAAAAGAAACACACTTAGGTTATGTGAAAAAGACCCCTCACCCACCAACCAAGTTGGTGGCATGCTTCATCATTGGGGTCCCACGTGAGGCACCTAGCGTGTCACAGGTGTGCTGCGACGCCTGATTACAGCGGAACAGGTTTTGTCATTTTTACCACACATACTGGTTGGATTTGGCACGAGGGTGAGTGATGGTTCAGTGGATCAAATTTTACTAACAAGAGCTTTCACAAAAATGAAATGCACGGTTAGCAACTGAAAGGCAAAAAACTGGACCAATGACTCACAGCTCGTGAGCTGTAAAGCCGCGACAAGGCACCAACCGCTTTACAGTCCATTCACACAACTTTCATACATGACACACACAAGGCCATTCACACCGCCAGCCACGGGCCCAGCACATTACAACACTCACATCGACAGACAGCGCCACTCAAGGGCCCATCACTTACATACGCCCACATGCCTGATACAACAATCACACCAGCTGATGGGAGTGTGTGGACTGGTGTTTGACTGGCAGTGTGTTGCAATAGCCAACAGCAAGTCAATATGTACACTCTCAGCCAAGCCCCACTCCACACAAAATGGCATCATTTTTTTTTTTTTTTTAACAGAGGCACCCCTAACTAAGTAGAAAGAATTACAGAACTACAAACACAAAAGCTCTAACTAAGAACATGACAGAAATGCTAACCATGAAACTAAACACATGAAAATACAAAACAGACATGAGTTTACACTCATGGTTGTTCCCAGAAATTCTTCTGGGTGTGGTAATTCTTAAAACAAGCACCGACACACAGCCCAGGCTTTGAAGGACAATCTGGGCAGTACATTCGAGTCTCCCTACGGATACCTCTTCGAAAACACACTCTACATTTCTTAGCTGGAAAGTCTTTTTTGGGTGTGGGAGGAATGTGCTCAGCAAAGTGGCGATCTTTCAATCTAGCCACATCCTCCACCACTGCTTCTCTAGGAACTCTGGCCTGTTCCACCACAATAAGGCTCTCTATCACTGACTCCTGAAATTTCACAAATGTCATCTTTGACTCTGGAGACCTATCCCTAAACACAATAAAAGCATTGAAGGTTGCTAAGTGGAAGAGGTGAAGTGCTAACTTCTTATACCAAACGTAAGACTTACGAATAGCAGTATAAGGTTCCAACCTCTGGTCAACTCTATCTACACCTCCCATGTGCTTATTATAATCTAAAATGCACACAGGTTTGCGCACTTCAGCAACCTGGCCCCAAACAGTCACAGGGGAAGTACTCTCATCATGGATGGTACTTAGCATGTAGACATCCCTCTTGTCTGAAAATTTCAAAGCTAGCAGCTCCTCGTTCCGCAAGGCACAGCACTGTCCTCTCTCAAGTTTTTTACAGACAAGCTCCCTTGGATAGCCTTTCCGGTTAGAACGGATTGTGCCACAAGCAACTGTGTCCACTCTAAACAATTCCTTGAACAATTGCACACCAGTGTAGAAGTTATCTACATACAAATGGTGACCTTTGTTGAACAGTCGTCTACCAAGATCCCACACAATTTTCTCAGTAACTCCAAAAGTGGGAGGACAACCAGGGTTGTCAATATTGGAATCCCTACCAGTGTACACACGGAAACTATACACATATCCTGTCCTACTTTCAGACAGCATATACAATTTAATTCCATATCGTGCCCTTTTGCTAGGAATGTACTGCCTAAAAACCAAACGACCCTTGAAGAGGACCAAAGACTCGTCCACACTTAACTCTTTGCCTGGAACATAGACCTCCGAAAACCGATCTACAAAATGATCAAGTACAGGCCTAATCTTAAAAAGACGGTCAGAATCTGGGTGATCTCGTGGCAAGGCTAATGCATTGTCAACAAAATGCAGCATCCTAAGAAGAAGCAAATACCGATTACGACTCATGGTCGCTGGAAATATAGCTGTTGCCATCAAGGGACTAGTAGACCAATACGATGCCAGTGACGGCTTCCTTATCAACCCCATCAAAAAAGTCAAACCCAAAAACTTTTTTAACTCCTCCAAATTTGTGGGAATCCACTGGGCAGCTCTAGAGTGTGGCCTAAGTCTAGCAAAGTTGTCCCTCAAATGCTGCTCCGCATACAAATTAGTCTGCTCAACAATCTCTTCCAAAAACATATCATCCATGAATAACTCAAAGAAATTGATAGGCATAAAGTTCTCTGTATTGGCGTTACACCCCGGGAGACCAGTAAAGGCAGGCAACTCTGGCTGCTCCATGTTTGGGGCAACCCAGACATCAGGTCTTATAACGGGAAACCTTTCAGCCCCAGGTTGCTGCACTATTGGCACATCAATGTCCTCCTCTAAAACAGGCCCTTCATCTGCACTGAGTGTGGCTTCATCATCAGAAGATTCCCCTCCAACAGAAACATCACTGCCAGAATCTCTGACTTCCTCCTCTGCCTCAGATGCAGAGTCCGTCTCATAGTCATGATCAGACTGTGACTCAAAAAGCATACCAACCACCTACTGAGCGGTCATCCTGCGGCTAGCCATAATCTCTCCTGCTAAAATTAACTGGACAAATTCACCACCAACAACCAGCACTGTGTAAGACTAGTAACAAAGTGTAGCTTTGTTAGTAAGATTTATAAACTCACAAACTATACCGCTCACTTGCCTGAAAAAGCTTGATTCACCAGCAACTACACAGCAATCACCAATGATATCCCACTAAAAATAAAGAAAGAAAGGCAAATTAGAAATAAGACAAAACAAATATCATTGTGCACAAACCTAAGGACAATTTCACACACAATCCTGCATTTAGTACACCCCCTACAAACATGTCATTCATGCATTGCAACAATACTCCTTTGGAGTAAATTGTTTTTACTTACCTAAAACATGCAACTGTGCAAACTGCAGGTCAACCACCGCCAAAACCGCAAGGAGCCACAGCAAATAAAGCAAAAGCTTTGAACTAGAACAAAAAGGAGGAAAACATTTTTTATCACAAATGCAAAGACTTCTTCAGTTGACAAACACCCCACCATCAAACATTTAGAAATTGGTGCCTGAGTGGATTCTGCCATAGGGGCAGATGGGCCTACTAAAAGAATAGGCCTGTCTGCCCCAAGGAAGCCAGAAAATACCTTTAGTAGTGTGTCCCCATGGAGAGCGACCCTTGCCAAAGGGGACAGCCCTCAAACAAACAAAAAAACACACACAACACTATCCCTGGTGCCTAAGTGGCTTCTGCCCCCCTTGGGGGCAGGTGGGCCTAACAAAATAGGCCCATCTGCCCCCAGGGGGTGTAGAAATGGCCAACAGGTCAATGCCCCCCTTAGGGGGGCGCCCCGTGACCAAGGGGACGCCCCCCCCACAAAAATAAACAAAAAATAAATATTCCCTGGCGTTCTAGTGGTTTCTGCCCCCATTGGGGGCAGACCAGCCTAAAAATAATAGGCTGACCTGTCTCCAAGGGGTGCAGAAATGGCCTGGGTACATGTGCCCCCAAAGTGGGGGGCGACCCTTGCCCAAGGCCCCCCCCATCCACTAACACACACACACACACACACACACACACACTATCCCTGGTGTCTAAGTGGCTTCTGCCCCCCTTGGGGGCAGGTGGGCCTAACATAATAGGCCCATCTGCCCCCAGGGGGTGTAGAAATGGCCAACAGGTCAATGCCCCCCTTGGGGGGGCGCCCCGTGACCAAGGGGACGCCCCCCCACAAAAAAAAACAAATAAAAAAAAAACCCTGGCGTTCTAGTGGTTTCTGCCCACCTTGGGGGCAGACCAGCCTAAAAATAATAGGCTGATCTGTCTCCAAGGGGTGCAGAAATGGCCTGGGTACATGTGCCCCCAAAGTGGGGGGCGACCCTTGCCCAAGGCCCCCCCCCCATCCACTAACACACACACACACTATCCCTGGTGTCTAAGTGGCTTCTGCCCCCCTTGGGGGCAGGTGGGCCTTACAAAATAGGCCCATCTGCCCCCAGGGGGTGTAGAAATGGCCAACAGGTCAATGCCCCCCTTGGGAGGGCGCTCCGTGACCAAGGGGACGCCCCCCCCACAAAAATAAACAAATTTAAAAAAATCCCTGGCGTTCTAGTGGTTTCTGCCCCCCTTGGGGGCAGACCAGCCTAAAAATAATAGGCTGATCTGTCTCCAAGGGGTGCAGAAATGGCCTGGGTACATGTGCCCCCAAAGTGGGGGGCGACCCTTGCCCAAGGCCCCCCCCATCCACTAACACACACACACACACACTATCCCTGGTGTCTAAGTGGCTTCTGCCCCCCTTGGGGGCAGGTGGGCCTAACATAATAGGCCCATCTGCCCCCAGGGGGTGTAGAAATGGCCAACAGGTCAATGCCCCCCTTGGGGGGGCACCCCGTGACCAAGGGGACGCCCCCCCACAAAAATAAAAACCCTGGCGTTCTAATGGTTTCTGCCCACCTTGGGGGCAGACCAGCCTAAAAATAATAGGCTGATCTGTCTCCAAGGGGTGCAGAAATGGCCTGGGTACATGTGCCCCCAAAGTGGGGGGCCACCCTTGCCCAAGGCCCCCCCCCCATCCACTAACACACACACACACACACTATCCCTGGTGTCTAAGTGGATTCTGCCCCCCGTGGGGGCAGGTGGGCCTACAAAAATAGGCCCATCTGCCCCCAGGGGGGGCAGAAATTGCCAACAGGTCAATGCCCCCCTTGGGGGGGCGCCCCGTGCCCAAGGGGACGCCCCCCCACAAAAATAAACACATAAAAAAAAATCCCTGGCGTTCTAGTGGTTTCTGCCCCCCTTAGGGCAGATCAGCCTAAAAATAATAGGCTGATCTGCCCTCAAGGGGGGCAGAAATGGCCCTAAAAGACATGCCCCCCAAAGGGGAGCGACCCTTGCCAAGGGGGCGCCCCCCCCATCCACTACACACACAATCCCTGGTGCCTAAGTGGCTTCTGCCCCCCTTGGGGGCAGATGGACCTAAAAAAAATAGGCCGATTTGCCCCCAAGGGGGGCAGAAAAGGCCAACAGTTCTCTGCCTCTGCGATCGCGCGCTGACGTCATTATGGGGGTGTGGGGGGGTCGGGGGTGGAAGGGGAAGGGCTTCCCCTTCCATCTCTGACTTTGGGGGGTGGGGGGGAAGCACACAGAGGGAGCGAGAGCGCTCCCTCTGGGCTGTGTGCCGAGGACGTAGTGGTTACGTCCTCGGCACAGCAGCACAGTGCCGCGGGACGTAACCACTACGTCCGCGGCACAGAAGGGGTTAATACAATAATATTTATTTACTCAAAAATTTTCCAGGTGTGTGTAATGTGCATTCTTTTACTGCCTTAGGCAATGGCTATTATTGAAAGGCTACATTTCTGTGATGCTTGCTTGTCCCTTGGGGCTCATCAGAAACAGCCTTTGCTATATTTGGGTCTGGGTGCTCAGTCTGATTTGTTATGTCACAGGTGGCTAGGAACAGGTGATCCTACTTTCAACTTGAGTGTGTTTTTTATGGGACACCACTTTAAAGTGAACCTTCATGTTTTATTTGAAGCCTGTTTACTGTGTTTAGCCTTAAGTGGTGCCTTAAAGGCATGTTAAAGAACTGACGAGAAGTGTACATTCAGATTTACTGTAACTACACATGTATTAATGCTAACACCTGCTTATTACAGTGCCTGAAAGTTCTCTATTAAACTTCAAGGGTTGTAAAACCATCCTGTCTTTCTTTCTTTCAGTGCATGCAGTGACAGACAACACAACAGTGATCTGTGCGTGCACAAAGAACATACACCCAGGCAAGCGCACATATATGTGCTGCCTGTGTGGT
This sequence comes from Pleurodeles waltl, assembly GCF_031143425.1. Lineage (NCBI taxonomy): Eukaryota > Metazoa > Chordata > Amphibia > Caudata > Salamandridae > Pleurodeles > Pleurodeles waltl. The sequence goes on along the minus strand of NC_090444.1, from coordinate 1,058,807,208 downwards.
GCACAGGTGAATATGATCTGTATGCATGTAAGCCGTTTGTGAGTGTGTACATGTACTGTGACAGGTTGCATGTGTGGTTGTTGTCTATGTACATGTAATCGCTTATAGCGCTGTCGTTCTTTACATGCACAAAAGCAAAGCCAGACCTATTGCCTTTCCCAATGCCTGCTATTTATATTGTGAGAACGATTGTGATCTGTTGTTGCCCATGCCCTGTCTTGACTAATACTTGCCCTTACTATGCAGGCTTTAGAACATAACATTCTGGTGGAATTTGCTGTCAGTGACTTCATGTGCTTTGCTTATGCTCTTTGGAATGGGTGTGCATAACTTACAGGTTGTTAAGGCTGGTTGTAATGATTAGCAGGACGTTTTGTTCCATTGTTGCCATGGGAGCCTTGGAAAGCGTGCTGATGGTTATTTTATTTTTACTTGTGACAGTCAAAAATGCTTAATAATGCTCCATACGTCAGGGTATTCCTTTCACATAGCATTTTTGCCCATAACTCACCATGTGGTGGTAGCAAAATGGGACCACCATCAAAATCTTCAGCATGACACACTCTTTCTGTCTAGGGCATCTCTGGGTCCCCACACTAGGTTGGGGGGGTGCAAAATAATAACCCCTCCCACCAGTCAGTGTATTTTTAGGCTCTGTTTTACAGCTGAGAAAAGTTTGTATTATAAGGGCCTTGTTTGTAATATTATTCTAGTAGCCCTGCCAGCATACCTGCCAGGCCTGCAAATGTGTAATGCACTACACCCTCTAGGGGCTAAAGATATGCTTACTCTGCATTATGTTCTGCCATTCTGTTTCCATGTGGTTATGATCTCTAGGGGCTGACTATATGGTTAAATGACCATGGGCCTGATTACAACTTTGGAGGAAGGTGTTAATCCGTCCCAAAAGTGACGGATATACCACCAGCTGTATTACGAGTCCATTATATCCTATGGAACTCGTAATACGGCTGGTGGTATATCTGTCACATTTGGGACAGATTAACACCTCCTCCAAAGTTGTAATCAGGCCCCATGTTTCTTACAAATGTTATTTTTCTAGTGGTGCCCTCTAGGGGCTGTTCTGGGCATTGCAGTCAAGATACTACAATATTTGCTGCACTCAGAAACTCGCCCTTAATGCTTTTCTTTTACAGAAACTTTTTGGCCATAACCCACTGCACTATGAGCTCTTTCTGTCTATGCCATCTCTGTGTCCCCACACTAGTTTGGGGGACCCCAAAATAATAATATCAAAACGTATAATAAATAATGGCAATATTTTCATTTGTTGCTGCAGATAGAGGAAGAAGGTAAATGGAAGTGCTTTAGTTGTATGTAGGTCCACTGGAATTATGTGGCAGAGAGGACCAAGTTATGAGTTAGGGTTGACCAATTTATGTGGCAAGAAAAGTCCAGTTATGCATTTACAGTCAAGTCAGTCAAATGCGAGACCTATTGCTTTGCAAATGATTGTTTAGTTTCCCAGCAGCAATATCTGCGTGGTAGGTAGCAGCCAATCCTCCGTACAAAATGGTGACTGTATGTTGACTTTATTATATTTTAGAATCATAGAGAGCACCTCAAATCTTTCTAGTTTAGTATTTTCTTCTCCTCGAGTGAGTGCAGAGACCCCTAATAAAGCAGAGTGGGTAATAAACTAACCAGCCCCCGGTCCATATGCCTCTCTTTAAACTGCATATGCAAGGAGTTATCAAGTTGCATACACATCACCAGCATTGAGTATGCCTGCTTCCTGCCAATGTTGCTTTTTGTGCACATATGCGACCACTCTAGGCAGGCACCACCAGCGGATCTCAGTTGCATACACAAAATGTGCCTTTTTTTTCCTTCAAGTGTCACTACCAGCCGTGTCTGGCAACTCAAACTGTTTTACGATATCTATGCAACTGCACGCTTGGCCCAGGCTGCCAGATGTCAACACATTTCAGCCTGGAGAAGCTTAGCTCAGGATGCCAAGTGCTTGCACACTTTGCGAATGTAAAGCATCGGGCTGCTTAACCCCGGTGAGTGTCTGTCTTTTGCTTAGCTTGACAGACACTCATCGTGCTTCGTAAAAGGCGTGGGGGAGGGGCCCTTCTGCCCTTAATGACGGGCCACTGCTGACTTTCTCACATAGATTTTAGCTGCCGAAAACAGAAAACATCTTCGAATGAGAGTATAGGGGAAAATGAGAAATTACTGTGGAGTCTGACCCAGAAAACCAACTACCCAGTTATTCCACATTAATTAGTTGACCATTGAGCCATAACTTCCCCCTTAATGGGCTGGATTTTCCCAACCCTAAGAAATACTGGTACTCCCAGTAACTTCGGAAGTAAAGAAAATCAGGACCATTTACCAGGCCACTCATAATGAATGCCCAAAAAGGCTGAAGCCGTGAACTGCACTTTGTGTGGCTACCATGCTTCATTTGTCACTTATAAAAACAGAAGGCATGCATTCAAAAGGTAAAGTATAAGAGGATGTAGTTAGCTTCGGTCTTTTTTCACTGAATCATAGATATCACCCTACAGGCGGGTGCAGTGAATATTTGTGTCTGCTTGCATGCGGATGTCTGCTGGGGTCTATGCAACTCCTCCCCTCCCCCCCCCCACTCCCAGAGTGACAGCCTCTGGGAACACACTTCTTTGTGACAGACACTAAGGGCCTCATTTACACTGATATTGTGCAGCGCAGTGCCACAAGCAATTTTGCTGTGCTGAGCTTCGTTATTTGCAAGAATACAGTCCATCCTTGTGTTCTCCTGGCACTAGACCAGCTGCCTAACCCCAATGCAGGCACCCTTGCACCATGGTGCAAGAGTGTCTGTGTTGTGGGGATGATTGTTTATGTGCAGGAAGTGACATCTTCCTGCACAAAAAAAATCATTAATGGTGTTTTGCTCCTTCTATGTGTGCTGCAGGATGCAGCACACATAGAAAAGGCAAAAAACAAGGAGAAATAAAAGTATTTCTCCTTGTTGCAACACTGTAACCCCACCCCTGCGGTGACGTTAGTTTTTGGCGCTGCCTCAGATTTACATTTCCTTGTAAATCTGGGGCAGCGTCAAAAAGCAATGGGTGTTGCGTGGAAACGCCCACAGCAACACCCATTGCACATCCCTTTGTCACAGAAAACTGTGTTTGGGCGGCCCATATTTACAAGCCAGCGTTAAGCCACTGAAAGTGACTTAGCACCACCTTGTAAATATGGTGCAGGGCACAGTGCCACCGAAGTGCCACATAAAGTGGCACTCTGGTGGCACAAGGGGCTTGTAAATGAGCCCCTACGTGTGCCTCCTGGTGGCATCTTTGCCTCTGCGCCTTCCCCCCCTAATATGCCACAGCTGCAGAGACAAAGTGTTTCCCTCATTTACAAGGGCTATGCCCCATGCAAGTCAAGTGAGGCATTACCCCTTTAGCATAGCATTGGTGCTACAGGTGCACTGGCCATATTTGTTACAGAGATGGGCTGAGCAAGCCTCTGTGGCCTTTATGTAATACCAAAGCACCCTGGGGCCCAGATGGTAAGCACACATGGCTGTTGCGCCCCCCTGGGCACTTTCCACCATATGGTCACAGTTTGGATGCAACAGCAAATATCGCTTAGGATATTTTCAATGTTTGCTTACCATTTTTGCAATAAACAAGTGTTCCACTTCTATGAGCTTTCATGAATGTCTGGTTTATTTCACAGTAGCCATCATGATGCCATCCTTAATTAATTACAACATAAATACATAATATTTACTTCAGCATTGAGGTGTAGTCTTCCATTTGTCTCTTCCCTCGTACTTAAAAACTCTCCTTGGCTCTCACTTGCATTGTACGAGAATGGTAAAAGAAATGGTCATGCCATGCACACTCCTAAGAAAAGATTTGGATCCTAACACTTATCTTTTTTTATGTTACGCACTGGTTTCACCCGATTGGCATGGAAATATGCCCACTATTAGCTCTAGCCCTTTTCTTCACACGAAGTTGTTGTACCAATATTTAGAGCTCAGGGTACAAAGAAATAGGTAGCAAATAGTGGTCACAAATTAAGCACTGGCTGTGGCATGTCTGATTTTGTGATGCAAGCTATGTAAAAATCAGCACACTACAAAATCTCTAGTTACATGTGGTCGCAGAATAATCCTCCTACAAGAGGCTACTGTAATTGACTACAAAAATTTGGATGGTAGTCAGCAAGGAACAGCAGACCATCATCCCTGAGTTTGCCTCCCAAAGGAAAAACTTCTGTTTTTTTTTAAACCAGTCCAGGTTCCTAAAAGAAACTGGTGCTGCTTTTTAATTTAAAAAAAAATTCACATTGGGAACACTTCAGGAGGAACAGGCAGTGGTCACCTGGCAGAATTCCAGCTGAGACAGCGTCCTCTTTGCAAGTTGGTTACCGCCTCCTGTGAGGAATCAGTAATTTTGAATGGTTTGAGACTCCAAATATGGTTACAAACCATTGGTACACCTCATCGCAGTTTGCAGTCAGGAGGGAACGCCCTTTTTACACCCATCCCTAATTGTACTTAGTAGATAGCAAAAGTCAATTGACGGCCACAACCCTATAATTTTGCGAATTTGAGGGTTTGCAACTGCAAACCTTGCCTATATCCATTCTATGGCCTTAGGGCCTCATTACAAGGCTGGCAGTCCAGGGATTGCCAGCCTTGCAGTGACAGTCGGACCACCGCAACTTTGGCAGTCCAACTGCCACATTACAACCATGATGGTTGGACCACCAGGGTACCGCCATCCCTGCCGGGAACATGGTTTTCGAAAGTCCAATGGAGGTCTGAGTTGTACTCAGCCAGGGCGGTGCTGAGTTCAGCACCACCTGGCTGATTACAACTCTACTTACCACCAGCTTATCATCCAGGGAATGGCATGGGCAGTGCAGGGCCCTCTCTGCCCGGTACTATCGGAATGTGCACTGTCTGCCGTTCAGACAGTGGGCATTCCGAGGGTGCCAGGGCCCCCCATGTGACGGCATTAGCCTTGGCTCCATGTGAAGCTGAGACCAATGCCGTCGCACAGTTTCCACTGGGCTGAGGGGCGGAAACCTCAGTTTCCATCAGTCAGCCCGGTGTAAACCTTGTTATAGGGTTAGAGGGGAGACCTGCAGCTCAGTGGCGGTCTCCTCACTGCGAGTCTGCGTGCCAGACTAGTAATGCTCTTAGTCTGTTCTGTTGTATGTCTCCCCACAGAAGCCTTCTCAAAGGACTCAAAATTGCATATCACCAGTGGCATGGAGCATACATGGCGAAAAACAGCACAGGACTACTGAACGTTGAATAAACAATAACTGGTGTTAGATTTCCTTCTCAGCAGGAGTATGTATGCAAAAACTAAGAAAAATGATGGAAACCTAAAAGGGAATAGAAAATAGAGAGGGCTATATTTTTCTTTTGAAGAACTATAGAAAACCTAATGACAAGTCTGAAATTTTCACAAGTGGAACAGCAGGCAGGTTTGCACATTGTTCATCATCCTTTCTCTGTAACAAAGAAACGTTTTCAAGCGTGCTATGTGTGAACTTTGCTAGCAGCCTTGCAGGCACCTTTCTAAACTTCTGAGTTAATGCCTAGCTTTATTATTTTGTATTCTGAAATATAATCTTTGAAAACAGCGTCTGTAAAACCTTGCATTAACAATAATAACATCTCTTGACCAAAGGTCAGATCAATAGTACTTACTCTCATTGCAGCAGCGCTCAATAACTGCGATAATGTAGGATGCGTTCTTTATTAAAAGGCAGACATCTGATATGTAACAAATCTCTCTTCGACCTCTGAGTTGCTGACTTTGTCTTCTGCTAACTCGTTTTGCTGATGCACTCCTTTTCAAAGAACAGTTTTATTCATTTCTCACTTAATTTATATCGTTTTTGTCTTGGTTCCCTGTTGAGAATACTTCACTGAAAAGAAGTAATGGTATTATTCCCAAAGGGAATCATGTACTTGTTGTTTATTGCAGTTTTTGTACACACATACCATCCAAGACTCCACGATGACTTAACTTCCATTGGTGCAGCAGGTGCAATGGCTCCGGATCCCAGAGACCTGAGGGGCCCATTGAAGCCTCATTATGGGTGTATTTTATCATTCAACCAGCTGTCAGGGAGGAATTTCCTTCCTTGTCTTTTGGCCATTGACACCCTGGCTACGTCACTGAGCCTCCAAAGTGTTCCTTCAATCACATGATGATTTGAGAATTTAAAAAAGATGCCATTCTATAAGGGTATCAAATTGTATCCCTGTTGTTGTAGTCCTACTGGGAGTTGCCCATTAATTGGATCTTTCTTATTAAATAAGAGCATAGGAAGTTATTTACCTCTTTGGTTCTCACTGACCTTTGGGCGCAAATCCCGAGTCGGTCACAAGTCGGAGTTAGTGTCTGAAACAGGGCTATAATTCTGGCAACAACTGTGTACCACGCAGGTGTTTGCAAAAATTGTGCAAAATGTGACTTTATACACCTCAGGAAAGGGAGAAACTATCTGCTATTAGCACATTGCCTCCCATTGAGCTTCCTGAAACTTAAAATGATGTGGAAATAATGCACTGTACAGTATTGTTATTAACCAGTGTGTAATAACTTCCGGGAACTACACTTGCGGTAGAATGAGGCGCTTTGTGATAAGTACAAAGCGCCAAGATCTTTGCAGTTCTTCTTGTAGCTCGGGAGATAGAGTTCCATACATATGTAGATGACACTTAGCTACTGATCCTGTTTTCTGCTGACTTTCAGGAGGACTCTGAAATTCTTTCTAAATTGTTGATGACTGTTTTAAGAGTGAATGAGTGAAACTGACCCTGAATGCAGACAAAACCAAGGTGATATTGGTGAGTTCGAAGGCTTCCCGTCAGGAATGTGAATGCCACCAAGATGGAAGAAACACAAGATATCAACATCTGCCTCTCTGGTAAGGTTAAGTGACTAGGAGTAATATTCAACTGCAACTTAGGCCCATATTTATGGGCTTTGTGGTGCAGGGCAGCACAGCAAGTCACCGTTGCTGCGCTGCCCTGCGTTACAGGGAAAGGGCGCTAATGCTTTGTATTTTTCCAATGGAGTACATACATGTCCTTTCCCCCTGCCCCGGCACCTATTTGGCAGCCAAGCGCCAACACAGTCACCTTTGCGTCATTGTGCATGGGTGCCTGCGTTGCATGCAGAGTTGTTTTATTCCTGCACAAAAACAATCCTGGGAGGCGTCTTCCGCTTTCTATGTATGCTGCTGAATGCAGCACACATAGAAAGAGGCAAAAACAAAGAGATATAAACATTTCTTCTTGTTACACTTCTCCTGTGGAGGTGTATCTTTCTTGGCGCATTCCCAGGTTTACAAGTTGATGTAAATCTGGAAATGCCTCCAAATCTATGGATGTTGCATGGGAACACCCACGCAACACCCATTGAAATGCCTCTCTGGCGCAGAGTAATGTAATGCAGCGATTTGCACTGCATTACATTACTCAAGATTTATGAAGCCATTCAAGGCCACACAAGGTGGCCCTGCTTGGCTTCATACATCTTACTAAAGGTTTGAATTGCTCTTGCACAACGTTGTATAGAGCAAGAGCGACATAAACCAGGGCATAAATATGACCCTTGGTACTAAGGGCCAAGTCAGTGCCCTGACAAAGACCTTTACTCATCCTATTTATATGCTTTTATGACCAGTCGATTAACTAGAAGAAATGGACAAAGGGGACTACCAAGGGAAATAGCTAGAGTTATTGTAGGATCCTTGTTGGACTATTGTGGGGCTCTCTAATACATTGCCACATAAAGAACAAATATAAACTGACTGCAGAGCTTACAGAATCTCACAGCAAGGGCCATAACTGGGCTACTTCATTGCGAGCATGTCAACCCCTCTCTTTGTAAATTTCAATGGCTCTTCTGTCATCTATCAGGTTAAGTGTGGGCCCTTAGAACATTTTTAAAATTGTCCGCCTTGGGGATCTTCTACTTTGGAAAATGAGGTTGAAAGCATACACTTCCTCTAGACCACAGATCAATGGACAAATCACGTTTACTGAAAGAGGTATCACTAAAGATAAAGTGCCACATGTTACTGGAGCAAGCTGGTGGAATAAACTCCCTACTGAGACTAGCGAATTGAGATTCCCTTTGCTTGCTTTAAGGAATTTGTGATGTTTTTAAAGGAGGTGAAAATGATAAGCTAAATATTTTAATACTGCCACTTAAAGACAGTGACATCATAAAGTCATAGTGATGTCAAGTAAACAAACTGACTTGTAAAGTAGCTAAATCCCTTTGAAAAATGCTTATCGAGTCCACAATGTAACGACGCTGATTAAAGCACAACAAATACAGCAATAGGAATAATGAGGGAGAAAGGAAGCCTATTGATGCTTTACGAGGAAGCAATACAGTCATCTGATTACCCCTAAATGGAGCTTAATACATAGGATGCAGTTGCATAGATGTTGTACAACAGCTGAGCGCCAGACACTGCTAGCAGAGACACTTAAAACAGGTAAAGGCACATATAGTTAATGCAACTGTGATCCAACAGTGGTACCTGCCTAGATTTTGTATGGTTGCATAGGCGCACCCCTTGAGGAGTGACCTCAGCAGCCCAGCAAAATCTTTTCAGAGCCTCCCACACATGACATGGGGGAGCGTCACTGATAGAATTAGACCCGGGTGCTTCCGTTTTAAGCCCTGAGGTTCTCAGGGCTTACTGTCTACTAATGACCATTTGTCACATATGGGGTGCGATGTGGTCAGCAACTGTCCCAGACCCCATCCCAGTCTATGAGGTGGTGGGGACATTTCTCCTCCCATTGGCTGACCCATAACAAGGTCAGCCAATTTATGGAGTCGACTTTATGGTTCAATTTTTCCTTCCATCCCAAAGCATCCAGCTCCTTCTGGTGCTTTCTGCTCCCACTCCCTCACCTGCTGGACCTTCCGCCACCCCTGCGGACCAGAATGTACTTTTTTTATTCTGTGAGTAGTTTCGTGCATTTATGAATAAGTGTATGTGCGTGTTGTGAGTGGGTGTGTTTTTGTGTATGTGCTTGTGAATGGTGGGTATATGTATGTGCACTTGTGAATATATGGGAGTGAGTGTGCACATGGATGAGTGTGATTATGTGTGTGCTCTAGCAGAAGAGAGTGTGTGCTTGCCCCACCCATACTGCACATTACAGGAACCACTGGAAAAAGTAAATACATTTGTGTTGTACCCGGGATGCCGTAATCCAATGAGACCGGTACCTGATGGCACCAGCCCTGTTAGATGCTGCGGCCACTCATTACGAGGGCATCAGTCTAAAACTAGAATTTGGAATAATGCTGGTTAAAATGAAACATAGTTAAGATCTAACAAGGACGGCATTGGCGTTTTGCTAATAATGTATGAGTAAAGAAAATAAATGATCTTTTCTCAGATATTTCATGGGTAACTATTAACAGGAAATATTGTTAATATTCCTATTAGTATTAAGCATTATATCTGAAACAACTGCACAATAACAAAATCCTAAATGTTGAGATTAACTCCTCTCTGGTTGATGTATATGAGGAAGATTATTACGCACATGTTGATAAAAAGTCTCTTTACAGTCACAGTCGACATACCATCACATGTTGTTTAAATAACATCTGTCAGTGGAGATCATAGTCTCCTCATAAAGACCTAAAATGGTTTTTAAAAAAAGCCCGTGGAGGGCCTGGGTTCTGGAGTACTAATTTACACACCCCAACCTGCTTTTTGAGAATCAGGTCCAAGATGTCTAACATGGATAAAAGAGCAACTACTGGAGAAAAAAACAGCAGATATCAGCTGTAAAAATGTAACAATTGTCTTCAGTACCCTACTTCACGCCATAGGTAGCAGGAAAGGGAAGAAAAAATTAAGCACATGCAAACTGTTGATCACCCCAACTGAATAAACATAACCTCCCCCTATAAACGAGAGACACACATGAACTCAGCTGAAAATGTGAACAGTCTTAAAAGGACATCAGAACTACTACTGAAACCATTGGTCATCCACAGTTAAAGAAGACTACAGAAACATATTTGAAGAAGTACTGGACTGTTTTCTGCAGCATCCATGCAAACATTAAGTCAACTTGAATCGTCCATGTGTATGCCGTTTGTGAAAGTCTTTCCAAGGCCATCGTTCATTAAGATACCTTCGGACAGCTGCCTTATGACGCCAACACAAATAGTAAGAAACAGAGTGACAGACTGCAAAAAAATGTCATTTAAGATCGACTTGTTTCCAAGGGACACGAAGTTCCTGGAATTAAAAATGACAATTTTCTAGGGTTCCAAAGCTTCTTATAACTAACTGGAGTTAACCTCACCTGACCAACTCTTGTGGCACTAAAGCATATTAGAGCACACAATGACTCTCTCTTATACATATAATATAGCACCCCTGGTTTCACAATTTCAATAATTAGAAGAATAACATAATAGCCCTCATCACCACCACTAGCTGAGAGGGTGAACATTTTGTTCATGTAATATGAAAATGGCTTCGCCCTGATCATAACAATTTTCTTGCAATCTCTGTGTTTTTCTTCCGGTAAGCTCAACAATCATGGAACCCTACTGGTACTCCATGTCATTTCTGGGTTTGTTGAAATCGGACAATTGATGTGTCTCCGCTTTCAGAGTGAGGGTGGCAACTTCCCACTTAACACAGTATGCAGTGACTGGTGGTGGCAGTGGGATTATAGTCCATGGGCCAAGACATTTTTGACTGTATCTTGTTTGCAGACCTTTCACCATTTCAAATAGCTACATCTGGGTAGAAGTCATAGACATACTAGGGCGGTAGCGGCTGGTGACATTTAAAAGTGTCGAGGCACAATCCTTGGCTCTAACTCCAGTGAGCTAGCCTGACTTCGTCTCGGTGGAGGTTCACCCACAGTCACTCCTTCCAACTCTCTCCCTCATTCGCACTCAGGCCCTCATTACGAGTTTGGCGGTCACTGGATCGCCGCGACCAGCAGTGGTGGTCACACTGCCACAAGGCCGGGAGTGCAGACCACCATGTTACGACCACGGCTGTGATCCAACCGTAACACAGCCAAGTCACTGCCAGTGCCGCCAGTGCAGGTGGACCACCACTGACAGCAGTAGCCATCTCCAGGCTGGCGGGGACCAATACGCCACCCACCATATTACGAGCCAGCTGACGGCCAGGATTGGCAGCGGCCTGCCATTTTACATATTATAAAGATTTCTATGTCATTCGAGTGTGTCAAAGCATGAAGTTAAACACTAATTGCTTGATTCATGATGTCAGCTCATGTGAACACACCAGTGAAGTGAGTGCCACCTGCCAAAATGTCTGATGTATTATCTTTTCAATGTGTGGACGTTTGATAACTGTATCTGACTTAGGGATGAGTTTACTTTGTCTGACATCCATCTCTGTACAGACCCCTTGTGACAAGTAGATCAATGAAATTGGCAGCCAGGATGTCACAGTTGTGTAGTTTGTGTATAACTGTTTCACTGTGTCAGGTTTCATACACCTTACTTGACTTGTCCTGTTTACCACTTCTATGGTGTACTTTAGCAATAACAGTGTAACAGATGTCCTGAAATGTGTTCTGTTCTATGCCTAGATACTGTCAAATAGGGAAATAGAGAAAAGCACCTGTCTACTGGCCCCTAGTAAAACTTGCTACCATGGAAGAAAGAAACATACTACAGACTTGTCGTCTGAACTGTCAAACCACCAGAGAACTGTGTAGCCAGTTGGAGCAGGATCTCCTGCCAGCCATACTAAATCCACATGCCATCCCATCAACAGTACAGTTGTTGTCTGTCCTGCATTGCCTCACCTCAGGATCTTTTCAGGTGACAGTGGGAGTGGCTGCAGGAATGTCACAGCTGATGTTCAATTTTGTGTTCCAGGATGAACTGGATGCCTTACTAAAGCACTTAAACAGCTCCATCAGGTTCCCACAATGTGCCGATCTGTACACTGTGAAGTCTGCCTTTTATGACATAGAACACGTTCCACATGGCATAGTGGCCATTGATGCCACCCACATCTCTTTAGTTCCTCCCAGAGCAAATGAGCAAGTCTACAGGAACAGGAAGAATCACTATTCGATCAATGTGCAGGTGGTGTGTCTTGTCGACAAATACATATCCCTTGTGACTGCAACGTTTCCTGGATCTGAACATGATTCTTATGTCTTGAGGAACAGCAGTGTCCCACAAATGATGCCGTGACTACAGAGAGAGAGGGCCTGACTCATTGGTAAGTGTATCACTGTCTATGTCTAACATCTATGCTACTTAACTTCCCAGTCAGCTCTGTGCTTCTCATGGTTCCCTAATGACCCGTACCTTTGTGCACACCGTTGGCTCTGGCTACTCCAACTTGCCCTAGCTCCTGACACCAGTGAAGCACCCTACAACTGATGGGGAGAACAGTTACAATGAGGTTCACGGCCGAACAAGAGGAGTAATTGAGAGGACGTTTGGGCTACTGAAAGCAAGAATCAGATGCCTACATGTGTGCAGCAGTGCTCTACAGTATGGACCACACAAAGTGTGCCAAATCATTGTAGTATGTTGTGCTACACAATCTTGCCCTGAGAAGACACACTCCACTGTTGGATGAGGAGGAGGTGGCCGCTGGACCAGTGGCTCAGGCTGATGAATCTGGAAGTGATGAGGAGGATGAAATTGACTCTAGGACCGAGTTGATTCGGCAATTCTTCCAATAATGCCAGGTATGTGTGGTCTGAAGTTTATGGGACCTTTAACCCTGTCTGCCTAGTGACATTGTCCCTCCTTTTGTATTGCATCAGAGGATGAGAGTGTACTACATCCATCCATCAGTGTAATCCATTTTGATGAGAAGCTGGGTTATTATTAGGGAGGTGTAACTGCCATACTTCCAAAAGCATGTTGTACTTCCTGTTGCATGGCATGACTTCAGCATAAGGTTCCCCATGTTGCATGATTTCAAGACTACAGACTGGATAGGTATGGTCTGCCCTAAACCTATCACATGACAAGCCAGCTACCCATCCACACTGTTCCCAAACACGATTTCAGGTAACTACCTGTTTTAAACATTGCAAGATATGTTTCTGTTGGTGATGGTGGCTATGAGGAATGGTTCTTTTACTCTGCATGTGTGTGACCTATAGACCTACCTTGCTGATATATGGTGACCTCCCCACTGCAACATGATTCCTGAGAATTACATTGTGTCCTGTATGTGTATTGGATGTGCAACATTGGAGACATCATTGAAGCTTTTCTTTATCTTGTTCTATCTTCAGGTTAGATTTGTGGTCCCACTCTGCTTTCTGACACGACTGTTGGCACACTTGGCATTGGATTACAGTACAGGAAGGATGTCATGACCAACCTGCTGTACATTCCTGCCACATTTGCCCATCTGTCAGACTTGTTGACCCATACATGTGCATTTCAATTTATCGGTTTCACATTAATTGGTGCTGGTGACATTGATGACATGTAAGCCAATACTGTGCTGAAATGTGTTTATTGTGATTCAAAGTGCATTTGCTGAGGAATGGGGTCAATGGGATTGGAAGCATCAGAGTTAATGGCCCAACTTTTGTTTTCACAGGTCCAGTCTTCAAGGGCCAAGGGGGAATGGAGTTTTGTGCTTGGGCAGTCAACTGGGTGTCTCAGTGGCACATAAGGGAAAATGTTCAGGCAAGAGCTCACTTCCTGGTGGTGTTTTTGGTCTTGGCCTCAGGTCCTGCAGGATGCCTGGATGGACAACCTCGTTTGTATGCGGGATCCTCAGCTGCAGGGGCAGGGGTGCTCATAGACTGAGGGTCCTCTGTCTGTGACTCCACTGCAGTGGCTGTGGAGATGTAGATGGCACAGGTGTTGCTTGGCTATTGGTAGGGGCCTGTTGGTTGGTGGAGGACACACACAGGATGCTACTGTGTTCAGTAGACACCCCACAGATGGAGGCCATGATGTCATTGTGTGTCTGCAACTGCTGCATGGCCTCTTGGTGGTATTACCCCTGCAGCCTTTGGCTCTCCTACAAGGTTGTCAGTATTTGACCCATCCTGCCTTGGCCCCCTGCGCCTGTCCCCCTGGCATGGTGTGCCCACTCCCAGCTACGCCAGGTCATTCATCATATTGGGTGTGAGGGGTAGACTCAGGTCCCCGTACTGTGGGGCACACTGCGGATTGAACAGTCCTTGGGACACAGGTTAGGGGACAAGTGGTTGCCTGTGTTGTTGTTACCACAGGGGTGGGGAGCTCAGATGTGGGCAGGGTGAGGCTGGTGGCGGTGGACTGACCAGATGTCCCAGATGGGCCAGGTAAGTTGGCAATGTCCAGACATCCGAGCTGTAGTCCTCACTGGGGCCTTCATCCTCGGGAGGGCTCTCTGACTCTGTCATCCTCTGCCTGGTGGCAGTGGCAGGGACACCTGTGAATGGAGAGGGAGAGAGTTACATTGTGGAGGTGTACTTGCAGGTATCATTGTCTGATGCATAAGGTGGCTTGACTTGCTTCCCCCTGATGGCAATAACAGATGCGGCACTGCAGGCCTTGCTAGGAGCTGATGGATTGTAGAATTGGTTCCATGTTCCACGGAGGGTTGTGGATTGTGGATAGCATAGCTGTCATTGCAATGCACTGGTACGCAGTTGAAGCATCCAGTTACTGTAGCTTTTGCAGTGGTTTTAGGTACAGGTGTTCCACTGTGAAGTGGGACTGGCAGCTTTTCATGCATGAGGAGTCAACGATTGTGGGAGTTGTAGTGCTTGCCATTGTGAGTGCTATCCATGCAATAGGGGTGGCATGTAGGGGAGGGGCATTGGGTGGGGGAGGAAGTGTGAGGTGGGTTGAATTAGGGAGTGATAGGATGGTGGGGACACATGCTGTACAGGAGTCATTGGTGGCAGGGGAGTGTTAGTGACTTATTCCAGTCAGGCCCTCTGGATGCAGAATGTCCAAGACCTTCTCCTCCCACAATGTGAACTCTGGGGGAGTAGGAGGGGGCCCACCCCCAGTATTGTTGATGGCAATGTTGAATTGTGATGCCATGGAAGGGACCTTCCCCCGTAGGTCGTTCCACCTCTTCCTGATATCCTCCCTTGTGCATGGATGGTTGTCCACTGCATTAACCCTGTCGATGATCCTCTGCCATAACTCAATTTCCCTGTCTAGGGATGTTTGCTGGACCTGTGCTCCGAACAGTTTTTGCTCTACACTGATGATTTCATCGACTATGACCCTCAACTCTTCATCTGTAAATCGTGGGTGCTTTTGAGGGGCCATGGAGGTGGTGAAGCGGATTGTGTAGGGGGGTGTTGTGCGCAAGCGCGGTGTGTTTGGTTTTTGATGGGGTGTGTGTGGTGGTTTGGTTGGTGTGGTGGTGGGTTTTGGTGGTTGTGTGCAGTTGTGCTGTGTGTGACGTGTGAGTTTGCCAATGGTGTTTATGTGCTAAATATTGGGTATAGAAGTATCTGCTGGTCTGTGTGAATCGTTCCTTTTACAATGGATTGTGGGATGTGTGGGGGTGTGTTTTCTAGTGATGAGTGGCTGATGTGTGTATGTGTCTCAGGTGTCGGGTATTCGTGCTGTCCATGTGGCTTTGGGTTCCTTTGGAGGTGTAGTTTTGAGTGCGGCGAGTCGCACCGCCACTGGTTTACTGCTGTGGAAGAACCGCTGTGCTGATTTATGGGTATAATTTGGAGGACAAAATAGTGACGGCGTGGCAGTGCTGGTGGTGGGACCAACTCTCTACCGCCCTCCACCGGCCTGGTGATGTCAGATTTATGACTGTTTTTGAGCGGTCTACAGTATGTGACTCATAATACGGCTGTCGGGATACCCCCAACACTGGTGGTCTTTTGGTGGCCGCCACTATGGCTGACTTCTGGAAAGACCGCCAAACTCATAATGAGGGCCTAACTGTGGTGCCACCATTTTCCTGTCATTGGCCTTCAGAAACCTCCAGTACCAAGCCACAACCTCCTTGCCCTGAGGCTGTACATCTTGCTTTTACACCCTCTGGGTAATCTGAGAGGACGTATAGATGCACAAATCATCTACGCATAGTGCTTTCTTATTACTGTAGTGGTGTTCACGGAAATGTAAACCAGAAAGTCCCTTCTAAGCTGTTGAGCAAATGGCTCAATATAGATGTAAAAAATGAGGGTAAATAGGAGACATCCATTTTGTGGACCCCAGTGGAAATTGAACCTTCTGGTCAATGACCCTCTGAGTGAGATTCCTGCTGAAGAGTCAGAATAAAGCAGGGATTGAAACCCAACATTGCCAAGACCTGCCAAAGAAAGGCCCAACACACTTGATGAAACGCCCTCGCAGCATCTATTATGGCCACTGCCAGAGGGACCGCCCAGAGTAGTTGCTAAATCAATAGAACCTATCAGCAGCTGCTGAGAACGCTCTTGGATCTGTCATTTTGGCATGAAGCCCGTCTGGTCCAGATGTATTAAATGAGGGGCTAGCTTCGCCAGCCTTCCGGACAAAATGCCTGCAAAGATCTTTAGTCAGCATTTAATAGGGGCATTAGCCTACACAAATCAGCATTCCTGGGATCTTTAGCAGGCTTTAAAATCAAGGTGATTGTGGCTTACTTCCATGAGTCAGGGACCAGACCTAATATATCAAATTAAACACATTCCCCCTTATTAGGGCCTTCTAGTTTGTAAAGCTCCGAAGGGATGGTATCAGGGCCTGCTGCCTTCTCGTTTTTGTGCAGGCCAAATGCTCTCTAATTTCCTCCTAGGTAATCTCTGCCTCCATGCATTCTCTGCCCTCTTCAGAGAGCTCGGGGAGTTTCAAACCCCTCAATCATTCCTCAAGTTTGCCCAAGTCTGTAAACTGTTTCTGTATACTATGTAGAAAATAGGGAGACCATACACCACTGCATGTCCTCAACCGTATTGGAAAAATCTGAAAAAGGGGTTGACAATCAACTTCTTAATAATGTTTCTGGATCCCTCAGCTTTGCTTTCCATGTCAAAAAAGCGCCCGCTTGCTCACCATACTCAAACTTCTTCAAGCAGCCAGCAAGCCAGTTTTCCTTGCAGCTAGTATCCAGTTTGATTTCAAATTTAGCTGTGCCTCTTCAGATCTGTCTTACAGGTCTTATCTCTATCTATGGCCACACTTTGCACCTGTAAAACAGTCTCAAGATCTCCCACTTCTTGCTCCAAGTGGGAGATCTTGTCTTTAAAGTGTGCCTGAGTCCGCAAGACTCCGCATATATAGGCTTTCAGAGCATCCCAAATAATTCCAAGTGGAGCAGAACCAGAATGATCAACAAATAAGTCAGCAGTGACTTCTTTTAAGGGAGATGCCACATCCTCATCGAGAAGGAGAGCAAGCTTTAGAGTCCATCTTGGACTCTGCCAACGACTTGAACAATGGAGCAGCATGGTAACCGGAAAGCGATCTGAAATATACCCTAGAAGATGTTTAATCTCCTTTATTGTGGCCATCAGGGCTCTATCAACAAAAAATTGTGAAATCTAAAATAATGGCCATACTTTTACTGTAAAAAGTGCAACCTCTCATCAAGCCATTAAGATGTCTCCAAACATCTACCAACCCTAGATCCTGCAACATGTTTCTAAGGGCCTGCCTAGTCTTTGGCATTTGGGTACAATCCCTCCGAGTCGATCCATCTAAGGAGGCATCTAAGAGGATGCTAAAATCTCCCCCAAGGTCCATTGAGACTGTCAGTTCAACAAAACTCCATTCCAGGTTAGTCAAAAAGTGAGGGTCACCTATATTTGCCACATAAAACCCCATGCGGACAATTTCAAAATCAGCACATCTCATGCCCCCCAAAGACAACCTACCTGAGCTATCTGTTCTTGAGAAAGTGAGCTCTAACCTAGCCCCCTCCTAACTAAAATTACAACCCCCCTGCAGTGCACAGTTTGAACCGAGACCACGTATCTCTCCAACCAACTAACCCTGAAGAAAAGGGCTTTACTCTTGTTTGTGGTTAGGTGTGTTTCTTGCATGATAATAACAATGGCCTGAGTTTCTTCAAGATACCTTATCACCAGTCTCCGCTGACTCTGACATCTTAAACCATTTACATTCCAAGTCAGGAAACATATCTCCTTACTCCCGGTTATTTATGACAAAACTCAATCTCCTCCCTCAGTAGTTTTAATGAGGTCTAATCAGGAAATACCTATGGCTAAGTGAAACCAAGGAATTTTTTTCCATTTTCCCACTGCTCCCCACCCAGTGACCTTCCCCCCATCCACGCCTGTATACCACTCTGGGGAACCCTCCCAATACTTGCAGGCATTCCAATGCCCAAGAGCTTCCCCAGGGAGATGCTACAGTCAATGCCATATTTGCCACAAAGAGACCCCTCCGCCACCCTCCCTACCCGCGATCCTGGCGTTAGACAGAGAAAAAGAAAAAGAAAGGAGCAAACAACACCCTGGGACTCTTAGGACTATCATGAGTTTACCTCTTTTTTGATGGCAACATCAGTGCGTACACATTTGCCATATCTCTATAATTATACAGCTGGTTTTGCCACATGATGCGGACCATCACTCGGAATTTCAGCTGCCCTTTTGCCTCCAATTTCTGCAACTCCTTCACTCTCCTGCCTAGCTCCCATTGCCACTGATCCGTTGACTTGCACATGTCTGACCTAATAGTAAAAGAAAACCCTCTAGCATTAAAAGAGCCACTCCTTAAGGTGATAGTCTGTATTGCTTCTTTTACAGCGTATGAAAGTAAATTCACTAATAACTTCCTTAGCCTTTACTGCTGGGGATTCTTCTTGAAAATGTCTCTGCGAGCTCTTTGTATTTCTTGTTTCAGGTTGACTTCTGGTCTGTCCTATAAGGCCCCTTTCTGAAGCAAAGAAATGATAAAGTACTTCATGTTGGCTCCCCCGTCGGCCTCGGGCACATTCAGAAATCTAAGATTATTCCTTTGGGAGTGGTTTTCAATTCTCTCAACATCTTCTTGCGGCCCTTGATTTTGCTTAGTCGGCAGACTTATCCCAGCGGTTTTTGCTATGACATCTTGCTTAATCTGGACCACCTCCTCCTCCATTACTCTACTGCGTGCAGCCACCTCATCTAACGATTGTGACAAAGTGGAGGAGGATGCTTGGATACCCTCCTGATTGGTCTCCGACACCTCAAGCATGGCTTTAATCTCCTTTTTTAAACCCAGAAGAATGGCAGCAAGTGACTCGTCTAGCAGCGCTGATCTTATTTTGTCCCTGGCCTCCCTTTGCTGCCCCCCGCTGTCTCCCTTGTTCATGCTTGATGCCTGGACGCCGCTGATTGACCTGAGCCAGCTCATCAGATGCAGTAAAAGCCTCAAACCGATTACTGGTAGTGACCTGTGTCATGGTATGAATACTCTCATTGGATCTTCTTTCATCTCCCAAGAGCCCTGTAGGAGCAGCAGGGGGTCAGTGGCATCAGGAGCGTCCATAGCAAAGGACAGACTCCCTCTTTGGTCTTGTTCCCTCACCTCCTCTTCCAGGTTCCCCTCCATATTGTGCAAAGCTGGGGAAGCCAGGGCTCTGAAAAAGGAGTTTAACAAAGGGGTTATCCTGACCTACAGGCTAGTGCCTTTTTGCCCCTTCCTTCAGTACTTTTGTTGGGTAGCTTAATGGATTTCTCCAGTTTCATAGCAGGAGCACTCACAACACCACCCAACATTTACCTTTGCACCTTCACAGTGTTCTAGGAAAAGTAGAGTAAAAATCCAAAATGTAGCTTAACTTTTGTAGGTACTAAAGTTCAGATGAACACTCAGTATCTTGTGGCCTTACCTCCAGACTTACTAGTGGTTTGGCCCATCTGCTCCATATATGTGGGGCATCGAGCCCTCTTGTCTCCACTGCCTGTCTTCCCATGCCTCTCTCACCCATTACTCCCCTCCAGACAGGCACTGCCCTGTACGCCAATGCTTGTTTCTGTTTCTGCACAGGCTAGGGAGGCTCAACTTCTCTCTCTCTGGTTTGTGAGTGCACTGATGCTGTCAGCACGGCTACGGGTCCTCGTTCTGGCCATTCTACCACACTGTAGCTCCCAGACGACTTTTCCCAAGCGCAGAACTCCAGTGCTGACAGCTGCATCAGGAGAGGGTGTCCCAGGGATCCTCACAGAAACCATCTATAGGAAGAAGAAAAAAGCTTGCGAAGGGGATTCAAAAGATCTTAACGGGTAATCGCTGCCAGGAGTGTGCTCAAGGTGGTGGCTAAGGCATACTTGCCGTGGCCACCACCATCTCTCCAGGGAGGCTTGCGACCGCTTAGAGCATGGTCAGCATGTTCCCTTGCTCCCTGAATCCTCAGTCCCTACATCTCAAACTTGTAGATGCAGCACTTGCACGCAAGGAAACGAAACAATGGTCCTCTTATGCAGGTAGAAAACTCACTGAATTGAATTTTTGTGCTGCAGAAATAAAACTTTGCTTTGGAGGTACATTTTTTTAAACAAAGTGATGCTGACCTGCTACTATGATATGGTAACTAGCTAAGTTTTCAGTTTAACAGAAGGTGCATCTGTAGTTTAGAGATAAATGTGGAATGAACTTTATTTAGAAGAATCTGAAATTAATAACTTAATTCTTTACAAAATCATGGTCCTTAAAAGTGGAAAACACTTATTAGGGCTCAATATAGTTTACCCCAAAAAATACATTTCCAAAACATGCTACTGAGCATTGAGACGTTGTTAGTTGGAAAGAAAAGAGTCTTCCATTGCTGAATACAGTGAAAGAGCAGGTACCTATGCTGTCCTGTTCAAGCCCATGACCACCTTTTTAGGCTGGTCGGCCTCATTGTCACACCTGCTGATACAATTCCTTAAGATTTACTCTCATGAGCCATGCATGAAAGACAAAATGGCCAGTTTATTTTGCAGATCAACTCCTCCTTCTGATATCTCCTGTCACCTTCTAACTTCAGCTCTCATAGGTTAGACATACAGGGGCTCATTACGAGTCTGGAAGCCAAAGGACCCCTGGTGGTCCAACCGCCACATTATGACTCTGACAGTCAGACCGTCATCCCCACCAGGAACATGGTTCCCAATGAGCTGATGGCCGTCTGAGTCGTGTTCAGCCATGGTGCTGCTGAGTTCAGCACCTCAGTGCTCAGCACAAGTTTTCATGGCGGTTCAACCGTCATGGAATCGGTGGAAAGGCTGTGTAGGGGGCCACAGGGAGCTCCCTGCCCAGCCCATGCCCATGGAATGGGTAGTGCAGGGGCCCCCCTGCCTATCACCCTTAGAATGTGCACTGTCTGTTTTGCAGACAGTACACATTCCATATGTGCTGTTGTGCTACATTATTGGCCTCACCTCCCTTAAGGGAGTCAAGCCCAATTCTGTAGCACTGTTCCCGCAGGGCTGACCAGAGGGAAGGTCATAATATGATGTTCATAATACGGCGGGGTGAGACAGCGGCTTGACGGCCACCTCATCCCTGCGAATTTGGCAGTCAGCTCGTCCAACTGCCAAACTCGTAATGAGCCCCACAGAGAGAGATGTAAACGGGCAAAGGATATTGTTGACTAATTCCCCACTGGACCTCGAAACTCTTTGATAGTTTGATAGCACACAATTCACTAATATAACCCTAACTGGTTTATTATACAATAATTCAAATGCCAGTAAAAATTATTCTAATGATCCATCTCGGGTAACAGACCGGACAAATACTCTTGGCCTCATTATGAGATGGCGGTGCAAGGACCGCAAGCCTGGCAGTGATGGTTGGAACGCTGCAAATGTGGCAGTCTGACTGCTACATTACAACCCTGATGGGTGCACCCACCAGGGGACCCCTGTCCCTGCCAGGAACATGGTTCCGGATGGGGTGACGGCGGTTGGAGTTGTACTCAGCCAGAGCTGCGCTGAAATCAGCACCTCCTGGCTGATTACAACTCACCTTTCCTCCAGCCTTTCCATGGTAGGAACCCAACCATGGAAAGGTTGGTGGAAACCAGTTCCAGGGGCCAGAGGGGGGGTCTTCAGTGCCCATGGGCTTGGGCAGTGCAGGGGCTCCCCTGAGAAGCACCATTAAAAGGCACACTGTCTGCACTGCAGACAATGCACATTCCAATAGTGCTGGTGTGCTACAATATTGGCCTCGGCTCCCTTAAAGGAGCCGAGGCCTATATCATAGCACTGTGCCCACCAGTCAGCCTGGCGGGAATGCGTAATACAATGTTTCCACCGGTCAGCTCACTGAAAACATTTTAATATGTTCGGGTGGAAGCTACTGGTATCACAGTGGCATCCTCCCCGCAAGTTTGACTCGTCCGGCTGCCAAACTCATAATGAGGCTCTCTGTCTTGAAAGCTGTCCTTGTGGCTAAGATGTACATCACAAGATGTCATTTTTATTAATGGTAGTTTATTTTCCTTCTTTGTCTGACATCAGCACTCTCTCAGATCTTATTGTTTAAGGCTAGTTAAGCAATACATTGTATATTATCATGAACCAGTGAAGACCTCATTTCATTTTGAGAAACTTCTTTGTGCATGGTTTGGACATGAAGCATGTAGCACCTGACAAGGCCCTTCAAAGCCTCATCAGTGGTTGTAAGCACTATATAAATGCAATTACAATTATAGTTCTCATAAAGTGTGCTGCTACAGTCCTCAGTGTCAGAGTCATTAATAATCAGATGAACTATGTCTCAGTTTTTGTGGCCTTTGTTTCCAACTAGGACATCCATTTATGTTTACATAGTTTATCTACTATCATATGGAGAACTTTACAATTATTTTATATTAATTAAAACTCAGGAGGCATTTCTAATTCTCATGCCATAATCGCAATGCCATATCAGTCATTGAACTAATGTCATTCACATTTCCTACAAGGAAGTTACACTAATAGTAACTTAAGCCCCCGTATGGTGATTGTTTTCCCTTATTTTTCGCTCCTTGTTTAATGTTTGTGTTTACCTTTAGCAGTTTATTAATAACCCTTTGGCAGCCAAGGACGTCACGGTTACGTCCTTGGCTGCGGCGCTGAGGCACCAAGGACGCAACCGTTACGTCCTGGTACTGGCTCATGGGGGGAGCGAGCCTCGGCTCAGCGCCCCCACTGCAGAGATGGAAGGGGAATCGCTTCCACCCCTGCTGCTCCCCGTGGCATTGGATGACGTCAACGTGTGATCGCGCACACTGACTTCACCAGAAGGCTGCCCCTCTGTGCTAGAAGCTCAGCTTCCAGCAGGGATCGGAAGAGAAATGCCTTTGCATTTCTCTTCCGATCACTGGAGGGGCTGAGAATGGCATGAAAGGGGAGGAAAGGCCTTTCCCTCTCCTTTCATGTCTCTCTCAGCATTTCTGCTACCCGATCGTGATTGGGCAGTAGAAATGGCCACTAGACACCAGGGATTTTTTTTCCCCTAATTGTCATGAGGGAAGCGGCCCCTTGGTCAAGGGCTGCTCCCCGGGGGGGCAAAGTATTTTTAGGCCATTTTGATCGGGCTAATATAATTAGGCCGATCTGCCCCCGGGGGGCGAAAACCCCTAGACACCAGGGATAATTTTTTGTGTTCATTTTTTTTTATATATGTGGGGAGAGACCCCTTAGGCAAAGGTAACTCCCGGGGGGGTGGGGCAAAATAGTTTTAGGCAATTTCTGCCCCCAGGGGGCAGAAAACCCCTAGACACCAGGGATAATTTCTTTTTGTTTATTTTATTTTTTTATATGTGGGGAGGGACCCCTAGTCAAGGGTCTGTCCCCGGGGGGCAAATTATTTTTAGGCCATTTCAGCCCTCACTCGGGGCAGATCGGCCTAATATAATTAGGTCGATCTGCCCCCGGGGGGGCAGAAACCAGTAGACACCAAGGATTTTTATTTTATACTTACGCATAAGGGGAGCGGCCCCTTGGGGAAGGGCTGCTCCCCGGGGGGGGGGGCAAAATATTTTTAGGCCAGTTCTGCCCCCCCGGGGGCCAAATCGGCCTAATATAATTAGGCCAATCTGCCCCCGGGCGGGGCAGAAAACACCTAGAAAGCAGGGATATATATTGTTTTCAATTTACTTTATGTTTTTATGTATGGGGAACAACCCCTTAGGCAAGGGTCGCTCCCCTGGGGGGCAAATTGTATTTAGGCCATTCTGCCCCTTGGGGGCAGATTGGCCTATTTTCGTTAGGCCAATCTGCCCCCAAGGGGGGTAGAAACCACTAGACACCAGGGATTGGTGTGTGTTTTGTTTGGGGGGCAGCCCCTTGGGAAAGGTCGCTCCCCCTGGGGGCACATTACTGTTGGCCTATTTTTGAAAGTCCCATGTGCCCCCAAGGAGGGCAGAAAGCCCACCATAGACCAGGGCAGATTTGTTTTTCAAAATAAGAGGGTGGGGGGATGGCCATACCCTCACCCCAAATAAATGGGGCC
Organism: Pleurodeles waltl; assembly: GCF_031143425.1. Taxonomy (NCBI): domain Eukaryota; kingdom Metazoa; phylum Chordata; class Amphibia; order Caudata; family Salamandridae; genus Pleurodeles; species Pleurodeles waltl. Next base: position 1,058,782,795 of record NC_090444.1, on the reverse strand, counting down.
AATGTTGTTCTGCCCACCAGTGGGCAGATTGGGCAATCACCCCGATCCACACCCCGGTGGGGCAGAAAGTCTACTAGATGCCAGGGAATAAAAAAAAAAAAAAAGTAGTGGGGTGGTGGCTACCAACCAGTATGGGCCTGGTTATGCCCCAGCCCAACTGAAGGGGGGAAAAGTCTTTCAGCTCTCCCCCGCACACTAAAATATCTTATCCCACGGCAAGCAAGAGGACATTTGATTATTTTGGGTTTTGGTTTTACATTTTGGCCACGAGAGCTTGGTAACTCTCAAAATCATTGCACTTGGAATGGTGAGGGCTGCACTTTTTTGACTTTGGGATGCTGCCATGTAAAAAAATCCACACTACCTAGGCACATTTGAAAACTAAACATCTGGTTGATTCTAGGGTGGTGTGCTTCACACGCACCCGCACCATTTTCTTATCCACAATGCCCTGCAAACCTCCAACTTTGCTGGAAATCATACATTTTTCCTACATTTTTGTGATGGAGCCTTCCAGAGTCTGCAGGAATCCACAAAATTCCTACCACCCAGCATTGTCTCATCTATACCGATAAAAATTCTGCTGCACTTGTCAGCCTAAAATTTTTTTTTTTTCAAAATGCCCTTTTGGACCCGCTTTGGTTTCCCCTCAATTTTGACATGTTTTTGGCTCTCCCTGTCACAGGCACTTGGCCCACCTACACAAGGGAGGTATCATTTTTACTGGGAGACCGAGGGGAACGTTGGGTGGTAGGAAATTTGTCCTGGTGCGGTGATCCCACACAGAAATGTGGGGGAAATTTGATTTTTTTAGCTAAATTTGAGGTTTGCTGAGGATTCTGGGTAAGAAAACATTGGGGGATCCTGCAAGTCACACCTCCTTGGACTCCCTGGGGTGTCTAGTTTTCAGAAATGCCTGGGTTTGGTAGGTTTCCCTAGATGGCTGCTGAGCCCAGGACCAAAAACTCAGGTGCCCCCCGCAAAAACAGGTAGTTTTGTATTCAATCATTTTGATGTGTCCAGTGGTTTGGGGCATTTCCTTTGCGGCACTAGGCCTACCCACACAAGTGAGATACCATTTTTATTGGGAGACTTGGGGGAACTCTGGGTGGAAAGAAGTTTGTGGCTCCTCTGAGATTCCAGAACTTTCGGTCACCGAAATGTGAGGAAGACTTGTTTTTTTTGTCAAATTTGAGGTTAGCAAAGGATTCTGGGTTACAGAACCTGGTGAGAGCCCCACAAGTCATCCTATCTTGGATTCCCCTATGTGTCTAGTTTGAAAAAAATGCACAGTTTTGATAGGTTTCCCAAGGTGCCAGCTGAGCTAGAGGCCAAAATCCACAGCCAGGCACTTTGCAAAAAACACATCAGATTCCAATGTAAAAATGTGATGTGTCCATGTTGCGTTTCTTGTCGCAAGCATTAGGCCTAACCACCCAAGTGAGGTACCATTATTGTAGGGAGACTTGGGGGAATACAGAATAGCAAAACAAGTGTTATTGCCCCTTGTCTTTCTCTACATTTCTTCCTTCCAAATGTGAGACATTGTGTAAAAAAGACGTCTATTTGAGAAATGCCCTGTAATTCACATGCTAGTATGGGCATCCCGGAATTCAGAGATGTGCACATAACCACTGCTTTTCAACACCCTATCTTGTGCCCATTTTGGAAATACAAAAGTTTTCTTGATACCTCTTTTTCACTCTTTATATTTCAGCAAATGAATTGCTGTATACCCGGTATAGAATGAAAACCCATTGCAAGGTGCAGCTCATTTATTGGCTCTGGGTACTTAGGGTTCTTGATGAACCTACAAGCCCTATATACCCTCTCAACAAGAAGAGTCCAGCAGATGTAACAGTATGTTGCTTTAAAATATCTGACATTGCAGGAAAAAGTTACAGAGTAAAACATGGAGCAAAATGGCTGTTTTATTCACCTCAATTTTTTATATTTTTTTCCAGCTGTTATTTTCTGTAGGAAACCCTTGTAGGAGCTACACAAATTACCCCTTGCTGAATTCAGAAGTTTGTCTATCTTTCAGAAATGTTTAGGTTTCTGGGATCCAGCATTGGTTTCACACCCATTTCTGTCACTAACTGGAAGGAGGCTGAAAGCACAAAAAATGGTAAACATGGGGTATGTCCCAGTAAAATTCCAAAGTTGTGTTGAAAAATTGGGTTTTCTGATTCAAGTCTTCCTGTTCCTGAAAGCTGGGAAGATGGTGATTGTAGCATTGCAAACCCTTTTTTGATGCCATTTTCAGGGGAAAAAACACAAGCCTTCTTCTGCAGCCCTTTTTTCCCATTTTGGTCTCCATCAGGGGAACCCACAAAGTCTGGGTACCTATAGAATCCCTAGGATGTTGTCAAAAAAGGACGCAGATTTGGCATGGGTAGCTCATGTGGACAGAAAGTTATGCGGGCCTAAGCAGGAACTGCACCAAACAGCCAAAAAAAGGTTTGGCACCTGAGGGGGAAAAGGCCTGGCAGCGAAGGGGTAAAATTTTAAATGAACATTTTCTTTCCTATTGTACGTGAATTCAATTTTTATTAACATATATTTTGCCATATAAGCTTCCAGATCTCTACATTCTTTTGCATTTTAGAGCGCTAGGATAATTTCTTAAAATGCTAAGAGTTTGGGACATTCTGTTGTATAGACAGAGTTGTATTCCACCTTGCTAATGAGAGAGCGTAGTTTAAACGTATCAATTATTAGAAGTGTAATGCTTATATAAATGTCTCACAAATGCCGCATAGAAAACGACAATCAATAGTAACTTGCTTAATGTGCATTTGAATTATGATTATGTAACGTGAAATTACCATTGCGTACACAAACAAATGTTAGTTATGAAAATGATTGCTTGCATCAAAATTAATCAAGCTTATATTAGCGTTTGCAATATTGCATTAAAACCCATAGGCCTTAAGTTAGCGTGAGCTGTGGATTTAGCTGCCTAGCTCTCATATTAAAGCATTTTTCTCTGTTTTTCAGTGTGCTGACTCACAAAGGGCCATGACCCTGCATTTGTTCTTTTTCTTCGTTCCATGTAACTATAGTGGTTTTGTTCCCATCCGCATGCTAGCTGCTTTTGTATGGATTATTATACAATTTGCAACAAAGTAGATTAAAAGAAATATTCAAGGACATTTAACCATGGACCGAAGAACTTATGACCCGAGGAACGTGCCAAAATGATGAACTAATCCAGTATGTGCCACCTCCGAAGACATCAATTAAGAAGACCAATCAAAGTGTTGTAAATTATCATGGGGTGACAATTGGGATTACCCAATGTATAATTTGCTAGGTTAAAGATAGTGGGTATAGTAAATGACCAATAGAATTTTGGGGGAAGGGGTTACGAAAAGGGATAAAAACTCATGTCACAAAAGGGACAAGAGAACTAGGTAGGGAATGATATTGATTTCATCCAGTAACTCTGTCACTCTGTTTGGTGATTGGGGACTTAACAAAATTATTTTTACCCATAGACTGCCCTTACACTTCTCCTCCTTATGAGGGAAGTGCCCCCTGTCTCTTAGACGAAGCTAGACTGAAGGCGATCTGACTGATGTCCTGAGGATGAAGACTGATCCTGTGTGCTGACCTATTATTGGAGGGTAATTATGACAATGTAAATTACGAATTGTCTGTTTGCTTTTCCTTTCTAGGTACCAACTGCTGTGTATTTTGAATAGAGGCCATAGCTAGATGTTTTCTAAATTTGTGTTCTAAAATATTTTGCATGAAGTCCAACATGCTAATGCTAATTAGGGGTTAGGTTAGGGGTTCACTTTGACTGACACATTAGACAAATGACTGACGTTACGCCTTGCTAAAACTTGATGTAATTGACACTTACTGTGTTTGATCTATGTTCACTTCGTGTTTTATTCTTATATTTATAATCCTTGCATTTGTGAAATCTTATCAAAATTGTCATATTGTGACTATACTCTTATGTTTCTTGATATTGAGATTAACTCTGCTGCTTGTAGATTGTAATCAATAGGGAATAAAATTCATAAATTCTATCAACAGGTGTGGTTATTCATGACTGAAAGGTCATGGTCGCGTTGACAATTTGATTAATGTCTTATTCCAAAATAAAGTACATTGTGGTAATAAATATTGATGAAATTATTGACATATTGCTTGACATATTGATCAGTTATCTCGTCCTACGGTGTCTCACCACTGGGTCAAAAGATTCATTGGCCTAAAACAAGTCCTAATGTGTATAAAATTGACATAGAAGGACGCGTTACCAGTTCTGGTAGCAGAGCGACGGTTTGGCCCTTGGGGGCCCTAGGACGGAGAATTATTGTTTAAATTGTTTTTCTGCGATAATGCAAATTGGAGGTATGATGGGTTTCTAAGTCCACCATGACTTTCCCGGGATCTCTGAGCCTGCCTAAGTGAGTTGGGAATGTTCTCGGCGCCATAATGTATGTGGTTTAGGGTTTTTGCGCTTGCTTAGCTTATGCCTTTTTGCGGAAGATTGTGAAGATTTGTATGTATTTAGGCCCAATTATGTGTTGTTTAGTAGGAGTGGGCGTACTCCACAGTATGAGAGTAGGGAAGTCGGCGTACTTCATATGAGTGTGGCGCTTAATGCTCAAAATTATCCACGTGGTTGGTTGTTCTGTACGGACCTGTTGAGGTCTAAGACTCCGGAGTATGTAGACAAGTGTGGGAGACACTTGGGTTTATGTTGTAATCTGTGCGGTTTAATAGGTCAATCGGGCGTGGTTGACAAGTCAAGTTTGAGTAAATGTGAGTATGGAAACCTTCGATGGAGATTTGGTGAGTTCTAAAGTGCACTAGAATAAGCCATTGACAAGTTGAGAGTAGAATTTGCGGGTCGAATTCTGCTTGCGTATGCGAGAACTGATAAGGAGAAAGTAGCGGCTGAGGCTTCAAGTGAAATCTCTGTAAACTTCTGAAGCAAATGTGTTACCCTTCCTGTAGTAAACCGGCAGATTTGTGTTGTTATTTAAGGTGCTCACAATAATTGCATTAGTTGTGTGGGTTTGTATGGGTTCAGTGAGGAGCGGAGGAGCCGCAAGACTTTGTCAGCTGCAGTGTGTGAGTGTGACGTCAATGGTGCCGCGCTGAGATAGGTCAGTTGTCGAGAGGGGTCGCGCACGGATTGGCTGCCGTCCGTGAGAGGCAATAGGTTGAGAAAGGCGGGTGAAGAGTGTCCTGGGAACTAAGTCACTTCTGATTAAAATTACAAAACAAAAGAAAATCGCAAAAATGAATTTTATTAAAGCATTCAAGAGCGCTTTGAAGGGAGATACATATATCATAGCAACTGATGGGGAGCCTACACCACCCGAAGGCACCCCAGCATATATAGTTATGGAAGAAAAGGGTGTTGCTCCTTGTTTATGGATGAAACAGTGGCGCAAACTAACAGAGAAGGAGGGATGTTTAGCGTTTCCAGAATATGGAACATTCAATACGAGGATTCTTGCACGATTGAGGTGGATGTTAAGTGAACAGAAACCACCTCCGAGGCCAGCACAATATGAGGCGTTAGCAGTTTGGGATCTGATGGCCCTTAAACAAAAGCAAGAGAAATTTCAGAAAAGATTGCGAAGGGCAGAAAAATCTTATGCGGAAGCTAGATGGGATGACGAGAGTAAAATGTGGAGAAGGGGAATAGTTGGGCTAAAACTGTTCCCAGCAATAGCACAAGGGGAAGAAACACAGGGAAAGAAAGACTCATGTAAGACAGATAAAGACTCAGGCAAATCTAAAGAAAATAAAAGATCTTGGGAAGAGGAAGATGATTCAGACGATGAGGAATTTATGGATAGGCTGTTACATGATCGCCCACCACCTTATGCGGTGAGCGACAGTGCTCCCAGCACTAGCACAGATCCTGGGAACCAGACGCAGGGAAAGGGAGTTGCTGATACGGTACAGACTAATGATATGACTTTGTTACAGAATGGTGTCAGTGTACCCACTGCACCAGACATACCGATACAATTGCAACCTCCACCGCAGATACAGAGAATCTACCCAGACGGCCCAGTACTCGAGACTACTACGAATCTGATAGTACCGCCAGACCCGATATATACAAATCCAAAGCTAGTACAGATTGAATCAACTCCGAAATTTCTGTCCCAGCCACAACTGCAACTAATACCAGGGTACAACCCAGTAACCGGTCCACCACTAGTACCTGTCCCAGGTACATTAGAGCAGACCTATGGAGTCGCTGCTCCACGCAGTCTAGGTAAGGGTCAGACACCTGCTGCCATATCATTACCAATTACTGTTGGTCCACCAGTGCCATTGTATGCACAGGGTAAACCTGGTGTATGTGATCAGGGAGTGATGACTCAAGATGCGATAAGAGGAGGGTCTATGCGAACCCCCCAGATAATGGCCCCAGGAGAACAAGCAGTTGAACAACCGAGGTCTTTAATGGACCTTAATCCAGTGGGAGCACCCACCGAAGCAATGCGTCAAGCAGGGTTAGGAGTTTTAACTCCACAGACAATGAGTATAAACACCTCGCATTCACCAATGATGCATGCAGGGAACATCTCATTGCAGGGTTTCACAGTCCAACAGTTAAATGAATGGTTAGAAAAGACTTATACTTCACAAAAGACTGCAGTGGTTACAGTCGAACCAGAAAAAGAAAAACAAGACAATTGCCTGAACTTTGTAAGACTAGGGGCAGAAGCTGCTGAGTTAGTGGAAGGCACAATGGGAGTAAACAGATTGTAGTCATATACGGAAGCAGAATTAAGATTCCTATGTCCCAAAATTACTAAGTAAGTAGGCAAGGTGCATCAGAGATTAGCAAACCTGGCCGATAAATACAATATTGATATCGGAAACACCAAACATTTGAAAAGGAGTTATAGATTAGATTTTGACATAAACGATTTTGAACACATGAGATCTGCAGGAATGAAAGCACATTTGAGAGAATTGTTGCAAAGCGCACAAATTTGGGGTGCACTGGAGAAATGGGAAGGCAGATGGGCAAAGAAAAGAGATAATGGAAAGAGTGACAGTCCTGGATCTGATCAGACCAAGGCTTCACCTGATTTGGAATCAGTAAAAATATTACCTATGAGAGAGACTGCTGGTGGTGTCCTAGTTCATGTGCCATGGACCAGAGAAGACATTCTATCTTTCAATAACGATTATCTCAGATTGAGAGAGAAACCGATCGAGTGGTATCAGCAAACAGATAGGTTCGTGAAACTTGCGAAGTGTCTTTGGGAAGACCTGAATACCTTGTTTGAGATCATTGTTCCGCCCGATTTGTGGCTTGAGTATAAGAGAGGAGTTGATTGGCGACAAAGGAACCGGCAAGGGATAAGGTGACCGGGGCACCCTCTGAAGAGGTGATGAAGTATTATCATAAGGTGATTGAGTTTTTGAAACAAAAGGTGTCGCCGAAAGTGACTGATTGGCAGAAAATCGACCGGACCTCTCAAGAGGTTAAGGAATCAATACATGCCTACTATGAAAGATTGTTAAAGGCATTCAAACACTACAGTGGTACTGAAACTATTGAACCAAAGGATATGAACCATCTCGTGTTTAGATTTGTTGAAGGGTTGCGACCAGAAGTTAGTCAGATGATTAAGAATCATTTGATTTGTTGGCAAGCTAAACCGATTGATGAGGTGTTGCAGTATGCAAAGTACTGTAGTGACGAGATTGAGTTGAAACAGAAAAAGTTGAAAGAAAAGGTGATGGTGATGAAGATAAGGCCTGCACAGGCTGGAATACAGGGAAACAGAGTTCAACAGATGATACAGCAGCAACCGCAAATGAATGGTGTGTTTCAGACCCAATCGAGGGGTCGAGGTCGAGGGTTTGTGAACCACGGTTCAGACATGAATATTGTTGTGATTCAAAATGACACGCAAGGGGTGAAGAAGATGTCACCATATCACGCGTGCGGGGGCGTGGGGCATTGGAAACGGGAGTGCCCGAATATGGTGCAGGATGGTGCTGTTCAGCAAGGTGCTAACATTGGTGCATTACCAAATGTACGAGGTCTGAAAATGAGACATCAAAACCCGAATTTTCAGAACAATCCAGTACAAATGCAAGGGGTACAGCCCATGCAGCAAATGCAAATGCCACGTTTTCAGTCAGTGCAATTGCAACCAGCACAAAATCAGATTCCTATGGGGCCTAGACAGCAAATGCAATTACCAATGGCTCCGATGGGACAGCAACAGGTGATGGTTCCTCTGCAGGTCACAGGTCAAGAAATAAGTCAAAATAATACAGTACAACAGTTCCCATTACGAGGTGAAAGCAGCATGAATGGGGAATGGTCAGATGATAGCTCAGACAGTGAAGAGTGCAGGCTTGCAGCATCCTTAGAGGTGGCTCAGAGGGGTCCATATGTAGAAGGGAAGGTGATGGGTTACAAGGTTTTATTCCTGGTGGATACAGGAGCCACACGCTCTACAGTCAGAAGTGTTGAGGTCCCAAAATTGCCACTTTCAGGACGTACTATAAGGGTGGTCGGAGTGGCAAACCAGTATTTGACAAATCCGGTTACAGATCCAGTACAGGTTGAGATTGGTAACTTTCAGAGACTGCATAGGTTTGTGGTCTGTGATTCAAGTCCGGTATCCCTACTGGGGAGAGACTTACTGTGCAAGACAAAATGTTCAATTACCTGTTCCAATGATGGAATTGAGGTACAGACAAATAGTGATGATGAGGGAGACGAACGGCAATTCTCAGAAGAAGATACAGGAACAGCTGATCAGCTGATGAAGATTACCCTTTAATTACCCTGTTCCCAATGCTTACCTTGATTGACCTACCTGTTGAATTACAGGGAACGGTAACAGAGAAAGTGTGGGATCTGGCTGGAAAAGAAGTAGGACTAATAAAAGGGGTAGATCCAGTCAAAGTCCAAATAAAGCCAGATGCAGTATTCCCTCAAGTGCCACAGTACCACATGACTCAGGACGTTCTTATCGAGGTGTCACAAATAATTGCAGATTTTCTCAGACAAGGAGTTTTGAAGGAAGTTTTGAGCAGTCCATGTAACTCTCCAATAATGGGTTTGAAGAAGCCCTGTGGAAAGGTCCGAATTGTGCAAGATTTGGGAGAAATAAATGAAATTGTGATAAAATGCTGCCCTGTGGTACCCAACCCAGCAGTAATAATGTTTTAGGTTCCTTGCGATGCTGAATGGTTTACTGTTGTAGACCTGTCACAAGCCTTCTTTTCGATACCTCTTCATGAGGATAGCCAATTTTTGTTCGGTTTCAAATTTTTGGATAAGGTGTACAGTTGGTGCAGAATCCCTCAAGGGTTTTCTGAATCACCGTTCATCTTTAATCAGATATTGAAAAAGGATTTGGAACCTCTGGTACTGCCTTTTAATTTGACTCTGGTACAGTACATTGGCGATTTGCTGATTGCATCTAAGACAAGGGACAGTTGTAAATATGATACCATTGCCTTACTAAATCATCTGGGAAAGAATGGACACAAAGTATCCCTTAAGAAATTACAATACTGTCAGAAAGAGGTGAAATACTTAGGGCACCTGATTGAAAAAGGCTCCAGGAGAATATCAAAGGAAAGAATAACAGCCATTTTACAAATGAACCCTCCAACGACAAAAAGAGATGTCAGGATGTTTTTGGGAATGGTGGGCTACTGTCGTCAGTGGATACCCAACTTTTCGATCATTTCAAAACCATTGATAAAACTGACAGGCAAAGAAATCAAGGATGAGCCGTATACCATAGTGTTAGCTAAAGAAGAGCTCAAATCATTTTTGGAGTTGAGAGAATGCATGTGCAGGGCACCAGCATTAGGAATGCCAGACTATGAGAAACCTTTTCTGTTGTTCTGTCATGAACGTGATGCTTGTTCTTTGTCTGTTTTAACACAGGTCCATGGAGATGCAAATCGCCCTGTAGCATATTTTTCAGCTACCTTGGACCCTGTCGCAGCAGCCCTACCGGGTTATTTGCGCGCAGTTGCAGCAGTTGGTCAGAGCCTTACACAATGTGAAGGCATTGTCATGGGATATCCCCTAACAGTAATGGTTCCACATTCAGTTGAAATACTGTTGACTCGAACTAAAACACAGCACATGACTAATGCACATCTCACTAGGTATGAGACGATCATATTGGGGTCACCAAACATTTCTATGAAGCGGTGCAGTGTATTGAACCCGGCAACTTTACTTCCTGTTGAAAACACTGAGATTAAAAATGAGGAAGAATTTGAACATGATTGTCTGGAAGTAACTGAATTATGTACCAAACCTCGTCCAGATATTCAGGACACCCAATTGAAAGAAAATGATTGCATTATGTGTGTTGATGGGTCCTGTCTAAGAGATTCTGCTGGAACGCTGAGAGCTGGTTATGCGGTATGTACTATAACCGGCATTGTTGAAGCCTCCTGGCTCGAAAGAGTGTTTTCCGCACAGGTGGCAGAACTAATTGCCCTTACTAAGGCATGCCACGCAGCTGTAAATTTGAAAGTCACTATCTATACTGACAGCAGATAAGGATTTGGAATCGTGCATGATTTTGGCAAACTTTGGTCCCAGAGAGGTTTCATGACCTCATCTGGTTCCCCTGTGAAAAATGGTGAACACATAAAAGATTTGTTACATGCAATTCAGTTACCTCTTGAAATTGCTGTGGTGAAATGCAGTGCTCATACTAGATCACAAGACTTCGTGTCTATGGGAAACGGTTATGCAGATCAAGTCGCAAGGTTTTGTGCATTGAACTGTATATCGTTCAAGGAGTAATGGGAATTATTACCACAGAATGAAAATGACATGTGTTTGAATCTTGCATTACGAGTAGTTGATACCTTAGATGAGTTGAAGACATTACAGAGTCATGCAAGTAAAGAAGAAAAACGCTCTTGGCAAAGAATGCAATGTACACAGAGAGCTGATGATTTATGGGTTTTAGAGGAAGGAAAATTAGTTCTACCAAATAGCCTTTTATCACAGTTTGCCAGATTGTACCATGGACAAGCTCACCTTGGGAGGGACGCAATGATCAGGTCATTTAAAATTGATTGGTTCAATCCAAAATTCAGACATGCTGCCAAAGTCATTTGTCACAGGTGCATCATCTGTCAACAGATGAATGCGGGAAAAGGGACAGTGGTAACTTTGAGCCACATTGGGAGAGCTGAAGGTCCATTTAACAAGATGCAAATGGATTTCATTGAAATGCCTGTGTGCGGTGGATTAAAATATGTGTTGATGATTGTGTGTGTTTTCAGTCACTAGATTAAGGCATACCCTACACGAAGAAATTACAGTCTCACAGTTGCAAAATTACTGCTTAGGGAACTGATACCAAAATTCGGATTTCTGGTCTCTATAGAATCAGATAGGGGCAGACACTTCGACAATGAGGTGATCAAACTTCTGTGTGCTGCACTTAACATCGAACAGAGGCTGCATTGTAGCTATTGCCCTGAAGCATCAGGACTAGTAGAGCAAATGAACGGTACCCTGAAATCGAGAATGGCAAAAATGTGCTCAGCTACCAATATGAAGTGGCCAGATGCATTACCTCTAGTGCTGATGTCAATGAGAAACACCCCAGATACAAAACGGGATTGTCCCCCCATGAAATCCTCATGGGTAGAGCTATGAGGTTACCAGCAGTACCTGCAAATGCTCTAGTGAATATTACAGATGATATGGTGTTGGATTACTGCAAAGGTTTGGCTGATGTGATTCGCTCTTTCTCTCACTAGGTGGAAGCTATCACTTTGCCACCGATTGGGGATCCAGGCCACTCTCTGCAAGCTGGTGACTGGGTGGTTGTCAAAAAGCACGTGAGAAAGTCGTGCCACGTTGGAAAGGGCCCTATCAAGTGATCTTGGTAACTACCACTGCTGTAAAGTGTGCCGGAATTCCAAACTGGATACATGCCAGCCACACCAAAAAGGTAACGTGTCCGGATGAAGAAGAGTTCGAGGTTACCAGCACACCCGCTTTGGAAGGAGAAGTCTCAGGTCTAGAAAACAGTCAAGGAAGAACTGAGACTGCTGGAGAATCCACTGAGAACAGCCTCGTCCCTCAAACAGTCAATGAGTTCGAGAGAGGTGACAGAGAGCCTATCTCAGTAGAAACAACAAGAGAACAAAATCAAGAAGAAGTTCTCCCAGAAATAGACAGATACGGGCTAGAACTTGAACCTGGTACAGACCCAGAAATAGAAGAAGAAGAGGAAGGAGAAATAGTAGAAAGAAGTCAGAGTGAGCCGAAATCTCCTGAGCCAATTGCAGGTCCATCAAGCGAAAACACAATAGTACAAGAGGAGGGTGCTGTCCAAAGTCCTGAAAAGACACATCAGACGCATAAGGGTGATGACAGGTCAAACAAACCAATTTCTAAAATACGAGGTGTGCCAAGAGACACAGTAATACAAGAAGGTGATACATCTCGAGTAGAAGACTTAAGCGAAGGAGAACAACAAGGTGAATGAAGGTTGAAAAGAAAAAGAATTGCAAACAGGAGATATACAGGTCCTGAATGGGCGTATGCTACAACATCTGAATGGCAACAAGAATTCCAAGCATTCTGCTTTGATCGAGAAGTACCAGGCCAATACTACGGTACCTGAAGAATAAAAAAAAAAAAAAAAAAATTGGTTAAAAACAAAAAAACTGAAAATCTGAAAACTGAAAGAGAAACTTTATATATTACCGAAAGTGACACTAAAAACGGATTGACATCAAGAAACCTGATTGAAGACAAGCTGCTAACCTGATTTGACAGAAGAAAAGGGGTCCTGGAGTGAGTGAAGACGCTGTAAATAAAAAAAGAAAAAAAAAATCTAGATCATCCTCTAGTTGATTGTTATTCTGCTATCTGATTGTATACAGACATGGCTAATAATAGAAGTAGTAGCAAGAAAAGTAAAGTGTGTGGTTGGTTGAGCCTTATAGTAGGTATTGTGTGTGCAATAATAGTTGTGGGTGTGATTGTAGGAATGCCGTGGTTGGAGAAAAAGACTATTAATGCTACCTCAAAACCTGTACCTACAACACTAACACTGTGGGAAAGATTTGAGCAGGATGCGCGACACATGCATGAGGGGACTAATTCAAAGGGGGAACTTTCTACTAATGTCTTCTATCGCTTGCTAAATGAATATGTGGAGACCATGGATGCGAAAGATTGTTATGTGTGCACTAAGATTCCTTCATCTGTACAGGAGGGAGTTACTTATCATAGCCTCCCTTTAACTTATGGAATTAGTTGTAGCTTTCTATTAACAAGATTCTATAATCAAGAGCATGTGCAATACTTTTGTTCAAACCTCGACGTTGTGTTTTCCTTTGTGCCTGTGATTGAATTTTTGAATAGATTAGCTAAAGAACATGATATAAAATTAGTTAGGGGTTTCTTTGAGCCAACACTTACCTTCGGAAATGCTTATGCACATCGCAATAATTTGACTTGCTTACTATCGCCTGTAGAGAAGAGTTTTTTAGACCACACTGATGATAGACGTAAAGCATTAAAAGAAAGATTAGAGAAAGGACTAGAAAAGCGCATATATGCAAATGATTATGCTTACACTGCAATCAAAACACAAGGCAAATTAGCTATAGATGCACTACATGTAGGCAGGCTTTGTATATATAGACCAAAAGCTGAGCAAGACAATTTATTTGTGGGAACGAGTGAATGCAGGCATGTGTTTCTATTTCAGAGTAAATGAACATTTATGTTGAATGGACAAGATCCAGCGATCCCTGGGATAATTATATTTGTAGACTTAATGCTTATTACCGTCTCCCTAAGGGATGGTATGGGACATGTTATTTGGGAATAGTTTTCCCAAAGATCTACCAGATTGATGACCTAAAACAAATACCTAAAACGTCTGAAATACAACATACTAGACAAAAATGAGAATCAGTGGCGGCTGTCATTGGTGACATATTTGGAGCAATAATCCCTTCAGTAGGGGTTATCTTAAACTCTATGAAAATACAAAAGTTGACTACTATTGTGGATAACATGCTGACAAATTTTACAGGGGCTATACTCCTGATGGATACTGAACTTGATGCAGAAAGAGCAATGACTCTTCAAAATCGGCTTGCTTTAGACATTCTTTTAGCAAAGAGTGGAGGGTTATTCAAGATGCTCAACCAGCGTCATTGTTGCTTGTTCATTCCGGATAACAGTGAAAAGATTAGAAGTATGCTTACTAACCTTACTAGAGATAGTACAGATTTGAAAGACTTAAAAGAGCTTGGTGTTTGGGAGAAATTTGGAAAGGGAATTGCCAGAGTTGGGAGTTGGTTTACCAACATTTGGAATGGGATACTTGCAAAAATATTGATGGGGTTACTAATTATCTTGATTTGCCTATTAGGATTATGGGGGGCATGCAAAATTAATGACAAAATTTAGAGAAATTGGACTAAAAGAACAAGAAGAAATGAAGAAAGTGAAAGAGAGAAAATATTTAATTAAATTTGGGAAAGTTCACATAAAGGGCAAGATGTTGAAATGCGCATTATGCGCAAGGTAAAAAATTGAAAAGGTTTGTGTGATGACGAACGTCATCAGAGGAGGGACTGAGAGAGCGTAGTTTAAATGTATCAATTATTAGAAGTGTAATGCTTATATAAATGTCTAACAAATGCCGCATAGAAAACTACAATGAATAGTAACTTGCTTAATGTGCATTTGAATTATGATTATGTAACGTGAAATTACCATTGCGTACACAAACAAATGTTAGTTATGAAAATGATTGCTTGCATCATAATTAATCGAGCTTATATTAGCGTTTGCAATATTGCATTAAAACCCATTGGCCTTAAGTTAGCGTGAGCTGTGGATTTAGCTGCCTAGCTCTCATATTAAAGCATTTTTCTCTGTTTTTCAGTGTGCTGACTCACAAAGGGCCATGACCCTGAATTTGTTCTTTTTCTTCGTTCCATGTAACTATAGTGGTTTTGTTCCCATCCGCATGCTGGCTGCTTTTGTATGGATTATTATACAATTTGCAACAAAGTAGATTAAAATAAATATTCAAGGACATTTAACCATGGACCGAAGAATTTATGACCCGAGGAACGTGCCAAAATGATGAACTAATCCAGGATGTGCCACCTCCGAAGACGTCAATTAAGAAATTATCATGGGGTGACAATTGGGATTACCTAATGTATAATTTGATAGGTTAAAGATAGTGGGTATAGTAAATAACCAATAGAATTTTTGGGGAAGGGGTTAGGAAAAGGGATAAAAACTCATGTCACAAAAGGGACGAGAGAACTAGGTAGGGAATGATATCGATTTCATCCAGAAACTCTTTCACTCTGTTTGGTGATTGGGGACTTAACAAAATTATTTTTACCCATAGACTTCCCTTACACTTCTCCTCCTTATGAGGGAAGTGCCCCCTTCTCTTAGACGAAGCTAGACTGAAGGCGATCTGACTGATGTCCTGAGGACGAAGACTGATCCTGTGTGCTGACCTATTATTGGAGGGTAATTATGACAATGTAAATTACGAATTGTCTGTTTGCTTTTCCTTTCTAGGTACCAACTGCTGTGTATTTTGAATAGAGGCCATAGCTAGATGTTTTCTAAATTTGTGTTCTAAAATATTTTGCATGAAGTCCAACATGCTAATGCTAATTAGGGGTTAGGTTAGGGGTTCACTTTGACTGACACATTAGACAAATGACTGACGTTACGCCTTGCTAAAACTTGATGTAATTGACACTTACTGTGTTTGATCTATGTTCACTTCGTGTTTTATTCTTATGTTTATAATCCTTGCATTTGTGAAATCTTATCAAAATTGTCATATTGTGACTATACTCTTATGTTTCTTGATATTGAGATTAACTGTGCTGCTTGTAGATTGTAATCAATAGGGAATAAAATTCAAAAATTCTATCAACAGGTATTGTTATTCATGACTGAAAGGTCATGGTCGCGTCGACAATTTGATTAATGTCTTATTCCAAAATAAAGTACATTGTGGTAATAAATATTGATGAAATTATTGACATATTGCTTGACATATTGATCAGTTATCTCGTCCTACGGTGTCTCACCACTGGGTCAAAAGATTCATTTGCCTAAAACGAGTCCTAATGTGTATAAAATTGACATAGAAGGACACGTTACCACTAACCTTAAATCTTGTATGGTATTACTGCAAGAATCCTATTTTTTCAAAGACAATAAGCCCTAAAACTTAAAGAGAAGTTGGGTGTGGCAAAATGTTTGAATCACCTGCTGGAAATAGAAAGATAGCATTATAATCATATGCAATAATGTTTCAGATATCCAGCTAATAACTGTTATCGGAAGCATCTGATTTTACGATAATTGGGGATTAAAAGCAGCTTAAAAATTAAACAAGTTTCTGTAGCCATTTTTATGGTGTTTGGACAAAATATGTAATGAAAAATATTGTGAAACAAAAATATTCTGTCAAGAATATTGGGATATCAAAAATATCTTCAACAGGAATATCGAAGAAATAATATTCTTTTAAGTATTGCTTTCAATATTGTAAAAAATATCAAATTAGAAAATCTAATATGTAATATTGTTTGTAAGTATTTTTTTGTATGTGTTTTATTGTAGTGTGTTTGATTTTTTTTATTTGTATGCATAGCAAGATGATTTATTAATTATGAAACCTTGAAAGGTGTATTTTAGTTGTATTAATGTGTAAAAACAATATAGTATATATCTTTATAATTTCCAGTAGCCGGACTTTGTGTATTTGGGGACAAGGATGAGCAGATAATGTTGATTATTTTTAATGGTATGGAAATTAATATTGCAGGATTTATACATTTGTTTTGTTCCATTAATAATTCTTACAAATAATAATTTAGTTTGAATGTATATATTAATCACATAAAATGTAAAAAAAACATTTTAATGTAGATATAAAATGTAAATTATAAACAAAATGGTAAAATTTTACTCATTTTTTAATAATTGAAAATATTTAAAGTATTTGTTTAATGTTCAAAGCTATAATATAATTGTAATAAATTGTTTGAAATATTTTCCATTGTTATACTTACATTTATGAAAAGTTTTGAACTGTGTCTAATTAAATTATGAAAACAGGAAAAATATGTATTATCTATGATGTATTATTATATATTTTGTTGTATATTTATATATAAGCAACATTTCAATAATGATATTTTTAATATGTTTAGTATTGGAATACGTTCCATTAATGGGACTGTATTTTCAAAGATGCATTAATTCCGTTTAAAAATAATAGCTATTTTGAAAATTAATTTCATATTTTTGGAGTATAATAATTTTTAACATGTTGCAAAGTGTAGGATTATTAGTACATATTATTTAATACATTAATTATTCACACACATTGAATTCAAGCTTTTCCCTGCTGTTAAACTTCCAAAATATAGATTTTTTTTATGGCATAATTTTAATAATTTAGCCTGAGTGAATGCTCTGATCCATCGTGTGATGACCAAAGTATAGCAACTTTTTATCATTGTTTTAGGTTGCTGTTTACATTTGGTGGGAATGGGGGCGGAGCCAAGGTGGCGGCGGTGTAGGAGCGCCTCTGCGGAGCTCCATCGTCGGCTGCAGGCCAAAAGCAGGTACAGAGACGACCGGACTTCGCTGTTCCGCCGGGAGCCGCAGTAGACTCACATGAAGCTGGTGTGTTGCTTTGGGCCCCCAAGGTGGTCGGATGAAAGGCCTGGTGGACACGGATGGAGCTGTGGCGCTGTAAGCAAGATGGCGACTGCGGCTCCGAAGCACACACAGAGACATGGAGAGCCTCGTCTGGAGAGGAGTGAAGCACTAACCCGGTGAGGTAGAGGGGGAGATCCTGCAACCCCCAGACGAAGGAGGATAAGAGCTCTGGCTGGCCCCGGTGGGCTGCAGGGAAGTGGTGGAAGGTCCCAACAAGCGGAGAAGGAGAGGATAGAGATCCTGGAGACCTGTGGAGGCCCGGGGAGGCGAAGCAGGCCCGTAGATTGCAACGGCTGGGTCGAGGGGTGATTTGGCCCATAGAGGGAGCGGTCAACCAGTAGTGGAGACCCTGCGGAGAGCATGGTAAGCAGAATGGCGTGAGAGGAGAGAGAATCGTAACGGCTGGTGTAGAAAGTGGCAGTAGCTTGTGGGACCAGGTGTGCACTGGGAGAGAGGCCCTATTTTTTAGAGCTGACATTGCAGAACACGCACATGAGAGCTGAGCCTCCCTGGATGACGGTTGAGCCGGGAGAGACCATGGCTGGCAGCTGGACCTTCGAGGCCCAGTGAAGGGAGCTGAAGCCTTGGCGCTGGTGGCAGGGCCCAGGACCAACACAGATGGAGTGCCCACGGTCGATTGAGTGGTGGGCTGGGACGGGAGAAGATGGCAACCCAAAAGCAGAGCACAAAGGACAGCAACTTGAGAGATCCCTTCGCTAAAACCCCAGCGAAGAGGCAGGACCCCACATGTGAGCTGGGCTCAGAACCTGGTGGAGGCATTGGTTATGGAACAGTAGACGAGGATGCAAATCCAGTGACGAAAGCCTCCATTGAACAGCTATTTGGGGCACTTCGAGAGGATCTTGCTGCCCTCAGGCAGGAGCTAACTACGACAGTCAAGGAACTGAAGGGAGAGGTGATGGAGCTGGGCCAAAGAGTGGATACAATGGAACGCACTTGCAATAGACCGGAGAAAGACCTGGACCTCTACCTGCAGGAGATCGTCGCCTTACAAGACAGCAACGGGGACCTGCAGTATAGGCTTGAGGACTTGGAGAACAGGTCCCGAAGGTCCAACATTCGAATACAAGGAGTTCCGGCGCAGGCTATCGTGGGCCCCTTGGAGGGATTTGTAATCCGTCTATTCAAACATGACGACCAAGATATAATACTGGATCGTACACATTGGACTGGGTGTCCCTCTCAGAACCCAGGCCAGCCGCAGGACATTCTCACATGCCTTCACTATTATAAACAGAAGGAGCAAATTCTGACTGCGGTCAGGGACAAGAATGCCATAGACTTTGAGGGCCATAAGCTATATCTGTTTCAAGATCTCTCAACACAGACACTACAGCGTTGACGCACCTTGTGCCCTGTCATGACCCTACTCCAGGGAACGGGTATCCAATATAAATGGGGCCACCCTTTCCATCTCCAATTTGTGTGGCAGAACGAGCTGCGCAATATTCGCTCACTTGCAGAGGCGGAAGCCCTCCCGGGCATGGATTTGAGTTTGAGGGATAGCCCTCATGGGGAAACAATGGACTCCTTGCGGGGGTATCAAGAGCCCCATGGGCAATCAGTTAGACGACGGAAGAAGAAACCCCCTAAACCATCGTAGAGAGAGAGCAAGAAAGAACAAGAGGACTTGCTCCGTAGGTTGCACTACCAGGAGGGCCCGCTGGAGATGGGGCATGAAACCTAGCAGATTGCTGGTGCCAGCCTGTGGGGAGCCCATAGTGACACTGACTGAGGTTGCCCTGTCTTGAGGTGGGGAGCTCTGGGTGTGCTCTGCATTCTGATAGGAGATGCCACATAAAAGCTGCAATAATGATGCTTAAAGGGAGAAAGTGGAGCTCCTTTGGCAGAAATGATGTCTGGGACAGTGAAGTCTTGGTACACACAGGTGTATCCCCCCGAGGATCTCTACATAGTTCCTAGGTGGGGAACGGACTGTGTTTACTGTGTTTCAAAATGTTGGTTAGTTGTTAGTTTGACTATGATTCCCGTGCCTTACTTTCTAATGCTAGGCAAAGCAGCGTTCACGGCAGGATCACTGGGTTATGGGAGACTCCCTCACCGGCCCATGGACGCTATCTCCCCATCTTGCATGTCGGTTAAAGTACTTGGGCCCTCATTATGATCTTGGCGGTTCAGACCGCCATGCCGGCGACGGCGGAAAAGACCGTCACCGGCATGGCGGTCTGAACCGCAGTATTATCAACACAGGGAGGACCGCTGTGGCGGCCTTCTGCCACCACCAGGTTACCGCCGCCAGGCAGCCTGACGATGACGGATTACACGAGATTTTCTCTATTGCCAGGGGGACTAGGCAGGGTTGTCCCCTCTCGCCGATGTTGTATGTGTGGATATGGTGCACTTTGATGAGCATATTCGGCAAAATCAGGACATCAGAGGTATCCCAATGGGGGGCAGATCCCATAAAATAGCATTGTATGCTGATGATGTGCTGCTGTATCTGACAGAACCAAGGACCTCCCTTGTGACAGTGGTGAATTAGTTGTGGGCTTTTGGTGAAGTGGCGGGCTTTAAACCTGTCTAAATCATCTGTTCTTAATCTGATGGTGACGGAGAAGGACATGGAGGACTTGAGACCCCTCTTATCCTTTGTGTGGGCCCCGAAGGAAATACAATACTTAGGCCTGCAGATACGTCCCACGCCGGTGACTATCACTGTATGTACCTATACTGCCCTGCTTGGCAATGCGAGGGAGGGTCTAGGCCGGGGGAGGAGATTCGGCCTTTCGTGGCTGGGGCGTATTGCAGCGGTGAGAATGACTCTTCTGCCTTATGGTGCTGTTCATCATGCAAGTTCTAGCATTACAGCACCCGTTGGGCGTCTTAGAGGCAATGCAGAGTTTGATATGGGATTTCATATGAGCAGGCAAGAAGGCAAGAATGTCAAAGGAGCAGGCCTAACTGCCGCAGTTAGAGGGGGAACTGGGGGTTACAAACTTATTGGGGTACTACCAGGCTGCCCAGCTGCAATATTTAGTGGAATGGTCTCGTACCAGCACTGAAAAGTACTGGTGTTTTATTGACAAGGCAGTTGTGGGGGTTCATATTTGGGAGGTTCCCTGGCTGGTGAGGGTGTGTCGTCCGAGAAGGGCATATCTGGCCCCGGTCCTGCAAGCAACTATGGAAGTGTGGGCTAAAGTACAAACGCGTAGGGCCTTGTCCTCACCCATATCCCTGCAAATGCCAATTATTGGCAACACGGACTTTCCCCCTGCACTCATGGGGTCTTCCTACCAGTCGTGGTAGAAGGCCAATTGTAAAAGGGTGGGGGATCGTTTGATGAGCAGGAGATCTTGGAGTGTCCCCTACTTAAGGAGATTTACGGTCTCCCACAGGAGGCCTACTGATAGTACTTGGCTATCAGACATTGGGTTTTATCCTTGGTGGTGAGACCCCACGCGGCTCGGCCCCTCCTCCCCTTTGAGTGCTGGCTGATGACGTGCTCATCCGATAAGGAACTTATCTCAGATATTTATGGTTTCCTGTTGGCACAACTGGATCTCCTCTGGACTTCGGCGAGGAAGAGGTAGGAGGTTGAATGTGGGCGGGCCTTTACCAATAAGGAATGGTGTGAGGTGCTGCACAGAGCGCATGTAACAGCCTGTAGTATGACTGCTCAGGAATTCCTTCTAAAAATAGCACTGTTATTACACTCTGGCGCAGGTACTTGGCTGGTGGATGGGCACCATGGACAGTTGCTTGCGGGGGTGTAGCCAGAAGGGTACACTCACACATATTCTATGGCAATGTCCGTTGTTGGCTGCCTTCTGGGAGAACGTGCTGGACTCTATTGACATAATGTATTACACAGACGTGCCCCGTTTCCCCAACTATGTTTTATTGGGGCTCCCCACCCCACAGACCTACCCCCTCTGGACTCTGAAGGGTAGGGCCATCACGCTTGCAATTGGAGCTGCCAAACAGCTACTTTTAGGTAGATGCGGCTCAGAGTGGTGCCCTCACAAACGGACTGGGTACACAAGCTGTGGGAAGTCCTGGGGATGGAAAAATTTACGGCAATGGCCATGGGATCCCTACCCCAGTTTGAAAAGGTACAGGGCCCCTTTATCTCCTTCCTTTCAGATGAGTTCAGGGAGCTGAAGTGCCCGTGCTAGTTGCAAGTGCTGCGCCTGACGGGCTCTACTACAGCCGCGGCGAGAGTGTCAGGTGCAATATGAGTTGGAGAGGGCTAATGGGAGGGGGGAGATAGTGACCAGGTGATAACGCAGTATTTAGAAATGGTATGGGGAGGCATGGTATTTTGTTATAAGTTTTAATCAATTGAATCCAACGGCCAGTGGTTGTTGGTGGAAAATTTGTGTTTGATTAAATGTCAACAAAACAGATTCAATACTAAATTTGGTTGGAAAAGTGTTTGAGGTGAAATTGGGTTATTTGCAGGAACTGTTGATGGGGGGGGAACAGTGTTCGTCCGGCGGCCATCTTTAAAGTGCAAGCAGACTAGAGCGGCTCTCGCTCCGGCTATTTTTAGGACTCCTTTTCCTACCCGGCCAATCTATTTAATCACCACTTGGGTGTGGGAGGAGTAGACACACACACAAGGTATTGGGAACTTTTCCCTGCTGTTAAACTGCCAAAATATTTATTTTTTATGGCATAATTTTAATCATTTACCCTGAGTGAGTGCCCTGATCCATCTTGTGATGATTGAAGCCAAGTAACTTTTTATCAATTTTTTAAAGTTGATTTTTAAATTTGATCGGAAAAGTTTTTAAGGATGGAATTGGGTTATTTGCAGGAACTGTTGTTGGGGTGAAACAGTGTTCGTACGGTGGCCAGTTTTAAAGTGTCTGCAGACTAGACTATAGCGGTTATCGCTCCAGCTATTTTTCCAACTCCTTTTCATGCTCAGCCAGCTAATTTAATCACGGGTGTGGCGTGAATGCACATAGCAGCCGTGCACAGGCACGCTTAAGGCAAGCCCATCTGCACCCGTCTGTGCCCAAATGGGACCAGGGGCCAGGAACGCTGGTCTATCGCCCCCCAGGTAGGATGGTTTACACCTCCTTGCTGCTTTTGCCATTATGCTCACTATGTGAGGAGCCTGTAAATTGCAAGGGAACCTTCATTTTGGTCTGTATAAATGTCTCCACTTCAATTTTGTGATCTATACTGCTGAGTTAAATCTCCAAGACAACAACAGAGAGCAGAATGCTTCGCCAAACTGTAAATATGAGCACTCATCTAATTTCACATTGTTAAATATTTTCAACCGTAATTGTCGGTCATGAGGAAAACATCAACTAGAACTTTTCTTAGCTTCAATGCCTCTGGGGTATCAAATTTTTAGGCTGGATCACCTTAACAAGAAAGGAGGGGGCTTTGCCCTGATTTGCAAAGCTCAATATGTTTGTAAAATAGAAACTCTCATCATTTTAGGATGTGAAGCTTTTTTTTCACTTTAACTCTTGCAAATACTTTCACTATGTCAGGAGCCTTGATTTACCGACCTCCCCAATTCAGTAGGCAATTGCAGCCCCTCATTATTTGAGGCTTTATCTCCGTACATTGTAAAGTTTGCTAGTTTTACCTTAATTGTAAATTTCAATATACACTTTGATAATAATGCTTGTAAGATAGTCCCCTCCCTAATTAAGGATTTCATGGCCCTGGACATTCAGCTTATTAATATTGGCCCCATTCATGTGACTGGCCATTTGCTTGATCTCGTTTTTTCTAATGAGAAGAACTTGCAAACTGACCAAGTTTCACCTTTGCCCTGGTCTGATTATTATGCAGACCTTTTTACTGTTTGTACTGTATCCCAGCAACACATAGGGCGTCATTAGGAGTTCGGCAGTTCCATCGTGGGACCACCAAACTCGCAGGGAGGACACCACAACCATGGCAATGCAGTTTCCCCCTGCCCTATTACAATGTTCAAGTCGGTCTGACTGGTGGGAACATTGCAATAGAGCATTCCCCCCGGACAGACCCGCAGGAACAGTGCTACGAGAAAGCACTCATCCCTTAAAGGAGCTCAGTGCTATATCATAGCACAGAGGTGGTCGAACAGCAAAGCAGACAGTGCGCATTCCGATGGTGCTGGGCAGGGGGGACCCTGTACTGCCCATGCCATGGGCATGTGCAGTGCAGGGGCCACCCTGTGGCCCTCAACACACCCTCACTGCCAGCCTTTCCATGCTGGTAAGGCCACCATGGAAAGGCTGGTGGTGAGGGGAGTTGTAATTAGCCAGGCAGTGCTGAGTTCAGTGCTTCCCTGGCTGAGTACAACTCTGACCGCTGTCATGCCATTGGGAACAATGTTACTGGCAGGGATGGAGATCCCCTGGCGGGTCCGCCCACCTGGGTTGTAATTGGGCAGTGAGACCTCCCGGAGCAAGGTTGTCTGACAGTGAACGTGAGTGTGGCTGCCCTCGGACTGCCAAACTCATAATGAGGCCCTTAGGCTCAGAGTAGCCCATCCCCCTGCTAAGGGTAGGTACTTGTCACAGTTGAACATGTTCACCCTGAAATCCATCATATAGGCTACCCGTTCTGATTTACATAACTCTGTTGACCAGGACGTAACCTTAGTAGATGAATTGCTTGGATCAGCATTGGACTCTCTTTTTCCAGTTATAACTAAAAAACATTGCAGAACCCTTCCTCTTCACTAGCCCCTTGGTTTAATGACACACTATGCAATAGTAAAAATAATTGCAAATCTCTTGAGAGGGTATGACGTCATGTGGCCGACAGAACTAAGTATAAGGTCGCCTTGAAAGAATATTATAAAAGCTGTTATACTGCTAGAGCCGCCTACCTCTTTAATAAAGTTGGTGCTGCCTAAAACTGCCCAAAAACCCTATTTCAAGTCATTAAAACACTTTCCAGTCCTCTAAATGTAGTTCTGGCTTTCACTCTCTCTCAATCACAGTGTGATGCCATACAGCCCTCATGACAGGACCTAGTTGCTAAAGTCCTTTCAGTCTTTGGACTCTGCAACTCTCAAATCCTTACTTTCCTCTATTAAATCTGGTTCACCTCTTGATCCTTGCCCTCCTTTAATATTTGGTGAATTGGAATCTTCATCTCTGGCCCTTCTCATACATCTCCTCAACATCTCACTTTCCTAGCACATAAAAGCATTCCCTGGTTAATCCTTTACTTAAAAAAACCTAACTTGGATCCTTCCAGTTAGGGTAATTATAGGCCTAACTCTCTTCTGCCTATTCTGTCCAAAGCATTAGAGAAGCAGGTAAATAAGCAACTCACAGCTTATCTGGAAATGAATGGCATTATTCTCCCCTCACAATGTAGTTTCAGAGTGGATCAGAGTACAGAATCTGCCCTCTTGACAGTATCAGAGTACCTATGGCAACAGCTTGATAATGGTTGCTAGGTGCTCTGATTCTGCTAGATCTTACTTCAGTGTTTGATATGGTGAACCACAATATTCTTCTGAAGAGACTTGAGGCCATGGGGGTGCAGGATCTGGCTCTTTCCTGGCTGACCTCTTTTATTAAGGATCGTGTCTTTCAAATGCACACACACCAACATCGTTCATTACTGCAGTATCTACCACGTGGTGTCCCTCAGGGCTCAATCCTGAGCCCACCTCTTTTTAACATGTATGTAAGGCCACTTGCAGACATTGTAGAAACATTTGGCCTTACTCTCTTATCTTATGTGGATGATACACAGATTGTGGTCTCCCTGTCCTCTCAGGAGAAGCACAGTGCTGAGGCCTTGAAGAACTGCCTTAATCAATTGTGTATTTGGATGAATTCAAATTTGCTGAAACTAAATGGAGAAACTGTTGAGGTCCTACTGTTTGGCAATGGTCATCATCTATAGGGATCCATCTGTGGTCAGGTTTAATGGGCACACTACCAAACACCAGTCCCAGTAGTGAAGAATCTTGGATCCTGGCTGGATGGTAACTTATTTATGAGCCACTAAATCACCAAAGTGTCAGCGACCTGGTTAGGTATTCTAAAAATGGCTTAGAAAGATTTTAGACTACCTTCTGTTTTTGGCTCAGAGAACAGCTATTTATGCTCTAGTCATGGCAAGGCTTGATTACAGAAATATTCTCTACCTGGGGGCTCCAAAATATCTTCTTAGGAGACTCCAGGTAGTGCAAAGTGCCCCCAGACTCTATTACATCTCCCCAAGTTCCATCCTATGGCCTGCTTGCTGCGTGAGTTGTACTGGTTTCCAATTGAATTTGTTATAGGTGAGTTCCCACTGCAAAAATTACAATTAGTAAGCCCAATGCTTAAATAATTGTTTAATGCATCAGAATGAAAAGTTCAGTTCCATAGGTATGTAATCCAAATACTAAATGACAGTCTTTGAGTTGAAAATAGGTTCCAAAGGTCAACAAAGTCGTAGTCCAATCAAATAATAAAGCGATCAAACCAAAGTTGAGAAAGTAATTGAGTAGCGATGTTTGAAGGAGGAACAGCCAACACGTGTTTCGCCCCTTTGGCGGGTAGGCGGGGGCTTTCTCAAGGCTGTGGAAAATATATGTGCAATATGAGTTACTTGTTCAGCTAGAGTATTTCTAGTATATAAGTATGCTGTCCGTGCAGGTCATGCGGTGCCTATTGTGCTCCCACGCAGTGAAATCTATGATTATAGAAATATGGTGCGTAGAAGAATCCCCAATGTTAACTGTGCTTCGGTTTAGAAAAAATTAAAAGAAAGGAAAAAGGAAGTGCGAGAAGTTAAGCAAGTGATTGTAGTTCTATTCATTAGGTGGAAAAACTAGTACATACTGGCACTCACGTAATGATGATTCATGCTTCAAGGAGATATGTAAATCAACAGGTATTTATAGACACATGCAATAAGAAATATTAGTATGGCCAAGGTGAAAGACTCTAAAAAGAATAATAACATACCCCAGTTCAAAGCTAAATTGCGAACTTCTGACACCAATTGTCACAATTTATGGGCAAGGAATCTAGACATGAAAACAAGTTTTGGAAACTCACATATACATACAATTTAAGCTAAATAGCACAATGATGAAAAATGCCCAGACATTGGTGGTAATAATACAAATAAAATCTCCCCCTTGAAAAATCATAGCTCAACTGATATCAAACAAAGCAGTTAAATTAGATATCTAACCAAATAGGTAGACGGAAAATTTCTTAATGTAACAAGGAGATAAGAATAATGTGATCCTAGTTTACTGAGCCGTAATGGCAAGTAAATATGAGCAACATGCTCTCAATTGTGTGAACCTATTTCTCATAGGGAAAATACTCCCTGTCAAAATATGCCACAATCGTATCTAAAAATCGATAATTTCGCTAAGAATAAGGATGCAAAGTTCTCCGGTAGCACATTATTAGCAGAGTAAAGTGAGAATATTTTTACCTGTCATTACGGTGGAAAAAGAGGAAAAGAAACAGCCTATCGAACAATCCAAATGAGAAATCTCAAGCGCGTCCTACGATAAATCGTAAGGACGCCGTCTGGAAACGACGCGGTAATTATACCGAGGGCGTCCTTCCTCTGTCTCGAGTTCAGCGAGACAGAGGAGGGACACAACATTCGGCATGCAATGCAACTGTGGCGGCCATATTAGAAATGGTTTAAAACCATAAATCAGGAAGAATTCCACTGGACAGTAACGTGGGTGATAGAGGAGGGAAAAGGGAAATTTAAATAATTCAACTACTGAGGACTGATGCCTTAGGAAGAAATAATAAAACAGAGGAAGAACTTTATTATAGAGTAGGAGGGAAGCGGATAGAGTGGAAAGCACTTTTTGAAAATAATTGTTATGAGAAAAGTTATTTAAGAGGAGGTTTTAAAGCATGGGAACAATAAGTAAAAATAGGAAATTGGTGGGTATTGAAGCGAAAATGATCTAAGGGTGATCAAGAAATGAAAAAAGGAGAGGAATAAGCGACAGTGTAAAGAGTAATAAGAAAATGATGAAAAAACCCATAGTATGACAGGCAATTTGGAGAGAAAAGAAAAGTAGTGGTGGTAGGTCAACAGCGAACTTAGACTACAGCTAATTAGGACAACAGTAACTATACAACAATTACAATAGCCAATAATGCCATTCGTAGTCCTGATTCAAACCATTCTTCACTGTATCATATTGGATGATCATCCTGCTTTCCTCTTGGCGTAAACGTAACTGTAAGTTCCCACCCCGTGGGGACAATGTAATTCGGTGGATTCCACTGAATTTGAAAAATCGCTCATTGTGATGGAAAGTTTTGTAGTGCTCCACTAAAGGCGCCTTATTCTCCAATTTGAGAATGTTCCGAAAATGTTCTTGAACTCGAAGCTTTAGGGGGCGAATTGTACTGCCTATGTAAGCCTTGTGGCATGGGCAGAGAATCACATATACCACATTTCTGCTCTCGCAATTTATGAAGTCCTTAATCATTATTTCTTTGTCATTAATGTGCAGAGTAGTTGATCTATTGAGTCCCAATTTGCATATTGAACACTTAGTACAGGTCAAGAATCCTTTAGGTTTAGGAAAATGAGGAACAGAAGGTGTTTGCTGAAAAAAGGAAGGGCAGAGTTTGTCTCGTAGATTAGGGGCCCGACGGAACCCGATTATTGGATGTTGAGTAATAAATCTTTGAATGGAGGGGTTATTGCTGATGAGATGCCAGTGCTTGCGCAGATGTTTCCGTATTAAGTGATGGCCATTATGAAATTGGGTGATAAATCGAATAGTGCTGTCCTCTTTGCGTCGTGGAGGTGTGTTGATCATCTGATGGCGGTCCATTTTACCCAATTTATCGTTAGCACTGGTCAATGATATTTGATTGTACCCCCTATTCAGCAGTCTCTCAGTTATTTGTGAAGAGAACAAATCGTAGTCTCTAGATTTAGTACAATTGACTCTTGCTCGTCTGTACTCACCTTGTGGAATGTTTTTGATTATACTTGAGGGGTGGCAACTGGTGGCATGCAATATTGCGTTTGCTGCTGTGGATTTTCTAAAGAAACGTGTCCGCAATTCTCATTTTCCACATAAATCAGTAGATCTAAATATTCAACCTGTGAGTTCGAAATGTTATAAGTAATGTCAATGGCCCATTTGTTTGGTACTAATGACTGCAAAAATTGGGTTAGTAGAGTTCTTTGTCCTTGCCAGATCAACAGAATGTCATCTATATACCGTCCCCAAAAGATAATATTTTGGGAAAAACGCTCATTTTGATCACTCCACAGCCACTCTCGTTCTACAGCTCCCATGAGGATACAGGCGTATGAAGGTGCAAATTTGGCCCCCATCGCCGTACCCTGTAATTGTAGATAGAACTGACCATCAAAAAGAAAATAATTGTTCTCTAAACAGAACTGTAACATATTCAATATCATGCAGTTATGGGTAGTGAATGATACTGATCTTGTCGAGAGTGCTTGTCTGACTGCTTCTAGTCCATCCTGGTGTCTGATAGAAGTATAGAGACTCACTATGTCTATAGTCACTAAAAAGTAGTCAGGCTGCCAGTCGATATCTTGAAGTTTACAAATTATATCTTTTGTGTCTCTCACATAGGATGGTAAGTTGGTCATAAAGGGCTGAAGTACTTGGTCAATAAGTGTCCCTAATTTTGAGCAGATGGAATTAACCCCTGATATTATTGGTCTGCCTTTGGGGGGAAAATCTTTTTTGTGAATTTTTGGTAGTAAATATAGGGTGGGAACAGTCGGGTGAGGAAGAAATAAAGCGGTTCTTTCTTGATGTGAAATAACATGGCGGGAAAGCCAGTGGTCTAGGAGTACTGAAAGTTGTTGTTGTATATGTGCTGTGGGATTCGAGTCTAACCGTTTGTAGCACTGAGAATCTTGTAGTTGGCGATTGGCCTCTAAAAGATAGTCTGAGGTGTTTAAAATGACAATATTTCCTCCTTTGTCTGCTTCCTTAATAGTTATGTTAGGATTCGTTCTTAAATTAGTCAGAGCTGAGATTTGTTGGCGTGTAATATTGAGAGGAAGGAATTTGCGTTTGTTGCTGTATCTTTTGTACTCTTTATCAAAATCATTCAGAACAGCTTGAGCAAAAAGATCAATGGAATTGCCTGCTGGTAGGGTAGGGGTAAAAGTAGATTTCGGTTTCATACCCAAAGGGTAATGCTGATTAGTATTTAGCTCGAGTTGTTCGGCAAGTGTGTGAAGGGGAAGGTCAGGTTCAGAAGTGTTAGCCAAATTGCAAAGAAGTCCTATGTCTTCAAGATCCCGGACAGAAATTTCTTGTAACGGTCGTGAGGGAGAGAAAGTGGGTCGAAGAGAAGGAGGGGTGAATGTGGAAAAGAAAGACTTGAGTTTGAGTTGACGTATGAACTTGAAAAAATCAATTTTTGTTTGGGTTAAGTTCCAAAAATGTGTGGGGCAATAGGACAGACCTTTATTAAGAATGTGTATTTCAGATGGAGAAAGAGAGTGATCAGAGAGATTCACTACTAGTTGGTCGTTGTGTTTGGAAGCCGAAGATTTTTGCTGCGTGCCCTTGTTTGTATACCAGAGGTACCCGGCATAGCTATTGTAGTATCTGGTGGTTTTGATCGGGATTCTTGTAAGGCTCCTAGGCGAAATCGCCTTGCTTCTTCTAAAAAATTAACCATGGGCCTGATAGGAGGATCCCTGTGTGATTCATCAGATGTGTCAACTTCTGAACAAGGAATGGTGTCTGGACAGCTGATAGTCTCGACTTGAGAATTGGAATCCTGTACATGATCATATTTCTTACCAAATGTGTACACTCTCCCCTGCTGATAATCACGGAGATCACGTCTAAATTTGCGATTTTTTCTCTGGAAGATATCTGCCTAATAGTTATCAATGATGTTATTGAGAATGGCATAATTCTTTGTTGAAATATCACCCCAATTGGCCTCATCTATTCGTTGAGTAAGCTGATCAACTTCTTGTTTGTGACGCTCATACTGTTCCTGGGAGATATCAATAAGTTGTTGGATCATGTTCATCGAAGCCATTTTAAGATTAGCTTCCCACTTCTGAAGAGTATCTTGGGAGGTGGTATCAATAGGTGGAAAAATCAAAATGCGTAACCCCCGGGGGATACGATCGTTGTCCAGATATTTTTTGAGCGAGGCCACCTCCCACCATTTAGCAGTTTCCTTTTTAAGTGATTTTTCCAATGCCAAGAAAGTGCTTTTTGCGGAAGTCAAATTAATATTACCCGAGTTAGGAGTGCCAGTATCAGATGTGTTAAAGACTTGGTCCAGTTTGGCATTGCGTTGTTCTCTTCTATTGAGCGTAAAGGACATCATAAAGTCAGGCTTAAACAGGAAGTCTGTACGTATGCAACTAGTTGCTACAGAAAAAATAATAAAATGAGTCCAGCCAGTTGACTTCCTTAGAATGCCGTTATTTATAAGGTAAATGTGAGAACTCTAAACCGGAAGGCCTGGACTCTATGCCTCCCAATAGAAATAGTACAGAATTTGTTATAGGTGAGTTCCCACTGCAAAAATTACAATTAGTAAGCCCAATGCTTAAATAATTGTTTAATGCATCAGAATGAAAAGTTCAGTTTGTAGTACAAGGACTTTATTCGACTTTCAACAAGTCATAAAAGTAACAATAATTTACATTTTGATAAACAATAAATAAAATACAATAAGATAAGCTAAAATCTTAGAGATTAAAAAATAATAAATAATCTAAAATAGTTTAAGTTATGTTGGTAGCCCCCATGCACTTTCTTGTGCTTAATACAGAGCATAAAAAATTGGCCAAGGTTCTGCACATCTCGATAGATGATAATACCTGAAGGCAAGTGTACGCGGTGCGGCACTGAGGGAGATTGATTAGCCTTAGGAGAGGGGCTACTAGGCGCTTTCTTTGCTTAGCGTAGAATTTGCAAAATAAAACCACATGGAATGTGGTTTGTTGTGCCTTTGCGTCGCATGGGCAGGCCTTCAGGGTGGTGCTCCAATCATTCATGGTTGGGAAGGTCACCAAACGATGGAATATATCCAGCCTCATTCTAGTGAGCACAAAACGATGGCGAGGATTTATCACGTTCATCAGATAAGGCTGAATAGCCTCCGTTGACAAGATTATTTGATTGTGACTGACGGTGGACTTTTTTGATTCAACCTCCCATCGTAGATCTTCTAGATATTTTAGTGCCATAGCACTCAGGTCTTTCCTAGAGATTGTTTCCAGGAGAGCTGGATTTGTGTAATAAGCTTTGTTGCCCATGTTTTCAAAGAAAGTCATGATGAATTTTAGCCATGGCACCCTTGTTGCGTATGTAGACTCCATGCAGTCGGTCAAAATGGCCTTATTTAGTTCAGTGTGTTCCGAGGTCCAAATTTTGTGCCATAGCAGTAAGGGTTGGATCTTTATCAGGTCGGTGATAAAGGGGGATCCTAGTTCTGAATGAATTATGTATGATGATGTGCCTTTTGGTACCATCAATATATATCTTAAAAAGTCGTTTTCAGCCGTCTGTAGCAGATTACAGTCTGTGTATCCCCAGATACCGGACCCATACGTGACTGCTGGGATGCACTTAGCTTTGTAAATTTTTATCATGTTTGGCGGGGTAATCCCCCCTATTCTTTTAGAGAAAAACCTTAAGGCCATCGTTGTTTTAATATGCTGGGATTTTTTTATCTTCCTACAGTTAACCCAGGAGCCCTGATTGTCGAACATTATGCCCAGGTAGGAAAAGGTGCTTGCGGTTTCTACTCTCCCTTCCGCGGTTGTAATATTGTAGGGTTTGCCGCGTTTCCCACCACAATTCATGATGAATGTTTTTGAATAATTGACAGTAAGACCCAATTGTGACATAAATGTAATACAAGTATTTAGTAGTTTTTGTAAGGCTAATGGGGTCCTGGCCATTAAAACTGCGTCATCTGCATAAAGTAAGACCGGGACAGGACGGTTGCCTATTTGGGGTAGATCTTTACAATTACTAACCAGCACATTTTCTAAGTTGTTTATATACAACGAGAACAGGAACGGGGCGAGGACGCAGCCCTGGCGCACGCCTCTAAATATGCCAAAAGGGCGGGTGCTCTCCCCCTTTAGGCCGTACCTCACTCTTGCTCTGCACCCTGAATACATGTCTCGTATAAACTGGATTATTGCTGGATCTACCCCCATGCTGGTTAAGATGTCCCATAACTTGTCATGTAGTACGCAGTCAAATGCTGAGGATAAGTCAATGAATGCCAGGTGCAAGTTGCCTTCTCTGATCTTAGTATACTTTCCTATAATGATACTTAGGTTCAGGCTTTGTTCCACTGTCCCAATGCCTTTCCTGAATCCGTATTGGACAGGAGACAAGACTCTCTTGTCTTCTGCCCAAATTTGCAATCTGTTCAGGATGATTCTCCCTGCTAGTTTGGCTGTTGAGTCCAGCAGGGAGATAGGTCTGCAGCAGGCTGGGTTAAGACGGTCACCTTTTTTATATATAGGAATTATATTGGAATCTCGCCAAGATGGTGGGGGACCTTGTGTGCAGATGGCCCTCAATGACTGCGTTAATAGGGGGCCCCATAGGTGGGTATTGGCCTTGTATACATCTATCGGGACGCCATCGGGGCCCGGGGCTTTTCCTGGTTTACTTAGAGATATGGCTTCCTCTATCTCCTTAAGGCTGAATTGAGGGGTTATTAACAGGCGAGTGCATTGCTGTGGGGCTTGCTCGTGTTCGTGTAATATAGGGTTCTCCTTGCTGACTCGGGCATATGTTTTGGAAAAGTGTGCGATCCAGACTTCTTCGGAGATCGCTATTTCCATTCTGCGGGAATCTCTGTCCCCGAGCATAGGTGAGTTGATTGTTTTCCAGAAAAGAATATTATCTTTTGTACGGCTAGCTGTATGTAGAGTTTCCCACAGGGTTCTTTTCAAAGACAATTTCCTTCCCTTCATTGCTGCTTTATATTCTTGTCTGCACTTTCGTATCTCTGTTAGCGATCTTATTGGGGCTTTTAGCACCTTTTTCAGTTTCCTATGTGCTTGTGAGCAGTTATAATCAAACCATCCAGTAGCCCTTTTTTTTCCCAGGTTACCCCTTCTAGTAGTAAGGGCTTTCTTTATAGATTGCAGGATCGATATAAAAGCGTTCACACATCGTCCTGGATCTGTGTTCTCACTTAGACAATCTGCAAAAGCATGCTTCGAGTTACTTAATAGCTGCTTGAGGAAGAAGTCAGGGTCGATCTGTGACCATTTAAGGGAGTATCCGTTACACGACATTAACTCAGTATCGTCTAACAGGCTGATCTTGTCGTCTCTGTCAGCTGTTACGGAGGTTATTAGAAGATTGAGGCTCTGGGGGTAGTGGTCACTGATTGCGATGTCATGCAAGGTATATTTCTTAAGGTAGTGTGAGAAGTGGGTTGACATTAAAATGTAATCGATCACAGTATTTGCTCCCCTTCCATTGTAAGTTGGATAGAACTTTGGTTCAGCAGTGTGTAATTCATTTGCAAAGGATAAATTATGAGTTTGTGTCAGTAAATTAAGTGCGTCTCCTTGGGTGTTATGAGCAAAGTGGAGAGTTGTACCAATGCCCTCAAGGTCCCAGCCACATACCTTATCTGAGGTTTCTTTGCAGGGGTGGACGTTAAAGTCACCTCCCCAGATCATGAGGATCTCACGACTGTTATTAGTATTAGCAATTTTTTTAAGGTCATTACCCATCTCCAGTAAGGTATTAGCAAACTCTCCTGAGGGTGCATTATTATAGAAATTAATGAGGACTAGGTGAGTCTTATTGTCCAAGTTGCCCTCTATCATTTGGTAATATAGACTCGTAAATTTCATTTCTAAATTTAGTAGTCGTACCTTGTTAGAGATATATGTGCATAGGCCCCCTTTTGGTCTGCCATGCCTAGACGGGGCAGCTGAGGAGTGAAATGTTTTATAACCATTAATGTGAAGGGGGCTCGTCATCCAAGTCTCTTGGAGACATATACATGAATGTTTTTCTATAAAGTTCACCCAAGCCTCATTGTCTATTTTGTTATTTAAACCTGCGATGTTCCAGAATAGTAGGGCAATCTCTGCTTTCTGTTTGGGGATGTCTTGCTGGTCCACTGGTGTACCCAGAGGTACGATGTCACCTGGTGACTGGGGTAAATATCTGGGGGCACTATTTTGTATTGAGTGGCTATGGAGCGTGTTTACTATGGAGTCTGTTGTATGGGATGTAAGTTCTTTGCTTGGTGTCCGTCCTGGTTTATGTTCTATCTGGGGTAATTCGTCTGGAGCTTTCTGGTTCATACTGAGTCAATCGATATCTACTAGAGTCCTAAGGGGGTGGAATCTGTTGCGCCCCGTTGGGAAATCTAATGTGTTAGAGGGCATTCTTGCTAGTTGTAGGCCTGTGAAGTTGTGTCCCTCTGGTTTTTGGTAGAAGAAACCTAGGGGTAGTAGTGAGATTCCTTGAGAAGTGACCTGTTTAGCCCCTAGATTACGGATAATTTTGTCCACTAAATTTGGTGACCCGAATGAGAGTACCACACAATCGCCTTCCAATACTTTCTTATTGTTACCTATCCATTTGATTCTCCTGACCATTTTTATGTTTTCAAAGAGAGGCCCTGCCATTTCTGGGCCCGTACGGACACTTATCCAATTGAGGGCCTTATTTCTCAGAGCTGTCCAAGATTCTGTCTGTTGGTCATTTAGGCAAGGAACATTGGCCAGAATTGCTACATAGGGGGTAGCCTCTGGAGGGAGATGTAGTAGATCACTTGGGCGGTAACGTATGTTTGGGGGTTCAGTTCTGCTATGTGTGTTCCTCCCTGGGTCTACGTGAGGGTGAGAGGTCATTATCCTCGGTGTGCTGTTGTCTATTCTCTTGACTAGTCTAGGTTTTAAGTCTGGTTGGTCGGGCAGGGAAGCTTGAACTGTAGCGGTGGAGAATACGGACCTAAGGGTTGGATTCGAATTGGATACTTGCGGCTGCGTCGACGTATTTCTTAGGGGATCTACGTTCAAGTGGGTACCATTTACCCTATTTTGCAAGAAGGATTGGGTATTTGATCCCTGCGCTTGGTTTGGAAGTGATGT
This sequence comes from Pleurodeles waltl, assembly GCF_031143425.1. NCBI lineage: Eukaryota > Metazoa > Chordata > Amphibia > Caudata > Salamandridae > Pleurodeles > Pleurodeles waltl. Next base: position 1,058,746,971 of record NC_090444.1, on the reverse strand, counting down.
ATTAGGATCCTTTAGTGCGTGATGTGTATCTGTTCGTTGTATGGCCTCTATTAGACCAAGTCCTGCCTCAAGTTTATTTTCCACTCCCTTTAAGCGCTCCAGCATGGAATCAAGAGTGAGTCCTATTGATGATTTCAGGGTGTTTACTAGGCCGTTAAGGTTTATAAGGAGTGATCTAGTCGTATCTCCTACATTATTTATAGGTTTCTTCCTAGTTGGTTTCTTAGGTAGTTTTGTGGGTGGGGTGACAATTGGGCCTTTCGCTGGGGGTTTCTTAGAAATCTTATCCTCCAGCCCCGCCTCTGGTTTCCTTGGTCGTTTGGCCACGGGGGAGGTATCATCCAGGGAGTGTATTAGGTTAGAGGTGTCTTTAATACATCCGTTGGTGTACCTTGATTCTATGTTCTCCTCGCCGTCTTTGCTTTGCTGTGAATTATTAGGTAGTTCTACAGAAACTAGTGGTTCGAGTGAATGATCTTTGGACCCCATCATTTTTTCTTCTACAGTGGCGATTTGTTTATCAATCATGCCCATTGCCCCTGAGATATATTTTAGTATAGATGTGCTATCTTTTAAGTTTGTTGTGTTATTTGTTTTGGAGTGTTTCCTTTTACCCATGTTTTGTCGGTACACGTGGCCCTGCCTAAGTAGTAAGGGATAGGGAAGGAGGGGTGGGTTAATCCTCCTTAGGTAGCTCCACAGGGCTGTTCTGTATCAGCAAATGTTTGCAGGGTGGGGGGAAGTCTAGGCTACTCAGTAAGAACTGGGCTTCTTTCTGGCCCTTTTCCCTGTCGTTTTGGGTTGATTAGATAGGGAGGCAGAGAGGCCTAGGGTTGCAGAACCGAAGTTTAAAGAGGGGTGGCCCAGCCCTGCCTCTTCCTGTCGAGGACGGGCGAAGGACGGGCCCGCCCTTGGCCCGGGCTTCGCCCGGGCGCCGCCCGCGCGCGTCCTGCGGCTGCGGGCGCGCTATGAGTTGTTTAAAGGGCCTCCCGCCCAATCAGCAGCTGAGGCTGCTCTGCCGCCGAAGTTTAAAGGGCTCCTGCCGGTGCAAGTGTCTGTGCGCGTCCCGCGGCTGCGGGCGCGCTATGAGTTGTTTAAAGGGCCTCCCGCCCAATCAGCAGCTGAGGCTGCTCTGCCGCCGAAGTTTAAAGGGCTCCTGCCGGTGCAAGTGTCTGTGCGCGTCCCGCGGCTGCGGGCGCGCTATGAGTTGTTTAAAGGGCCTCCCGCCCAATCAGCAGCTGAGGCTGCTCTGCCGCCGAAGTTTAAAGGGCTCCTGCCGGTGCAAGTGTCTGTGCGCGTCCCGCGGCTGCGGGCGCGCTACGAGTTGTTTAAAGGGCCTCCCGCCCAATCAGCAGCTGAGGCTGCTCTGCCGCCGAAGTTTAAAGGGCTCCTGCCGGTGCAAGTGTCTGTGCGCGTCCCGCGGCTGCGGGCGCGCTATGAGTTGTTTAAAGGGCCTCCCGCCCAATCAGCAGCTGAGGCTGCTCTGCCGCCGAAGTTTAAAGGGCTCCTGCCGGTGCAAGTGTCTGTGCGCGTCCCGCGGCTGCGGGCGCGCTATGAGTTGTTTAAAGGGCCTCCCGCCCAATCAGCAGCTGAGGCTGCTCTGCCGCCGAAGTTTAAAGGGCTCCTGCCGGTGCAAGTGTCTGTGCGCGTCCCGCGGCTGCGGGCGCGCTACGAGTTGTTTAAAGGGCCTCCCGCCCAATCAGCAGCTGAGGCTGCTCTGCCGCCGAAGTTTAAAGGGCTCCTGCCGGTGCAAGTGTCTGTGCGCGTCCCCAGTTCAACTGAAAAGTTCAGTTCCATAGGTATGTAATCCAAATACTAAATGACAGTCTTTGAGTTGAAAATAGGTTCCAAAGGTCAACAAAGTCGTAGTCCAATCAAATAATAAAGCGATCAAACCAAAGTTGAGAAAGTAATTGAGTAGCGATGTTTGAAGGAGGAACAGCCAACACGTGTTTCGCCCCTTTGGCGGGTAGGCGGGGGCTTTCTCAAGGCTGTGGAAAATATATGTGCAATATGAGTTACTTGTTCAGCTAGAGTATTTCTAGTATATAAGTATGCTGTCCGTGCAGGTCATGCGGTGCCTATTGTGCTCCCACGCAGTGAAATCTATGATTATAGAAATATGGTGCATAGAAGAATCCCCAATGTTAACTGTGCTTCGGTTTAGAAAAAATTAAAAGAAAGGAAAAAGGAAGTGCGAGAAGTTAAGCAAGTGATTGTAGTTCTATTCATTAGGTGGAAAAACGAGTACATACTGGCACTCACGTAATGATGATTCATGCTTCAAGGAGATATGTAAATCAACAGGTATTTATAGACACATGCAATAAGAAATATTAGTATGGCCAAGGTGAAAGACTCTAAAAAGAATAATAACATACCCCAGTTCAAAGCTAAATTGCGAACTTCTGACACCAATTGTCACAATTTATGGGCAAGGAATCTAGACATGAAAACAAGTTTTGGAAACTCACATATGCATACAATTTAGGCTAAATAGCACAATGATGAAAAATGCCCAGACATTGGTGGTAATAATAAAAATAAAATCTCCCCCTTGAAAAATTATAGCTCAACTGATATCAAACAAAGCAGTTAAATTAGATATCTAACCAAATAGGTAGACGGAAAATTTCTTAATGTAACAAGGAGATAAGAATAATGTGATCCTAGTTTACTGAGCCGTAATGGCAAGTAAATATGAGCAACATGCTCTCAATTGTGTGAACCTATTTCTCATAGGGAAAATACTCCCTGTCAAAATATGCCACAATCGTATCTAAAAATCGATAATTTCGCTAAGAATAAGGATGCAAAGTTTATTATTTTTTCTGGTTTCCAATTGAGCATCAAAAGCACTTTGCTATGTAGAATAAATGTCTCTCAAATTTCAGTCCTCTTTACTTAAGGTCTTTGGTGTCAGTTTATACACCTCCTCATTCTTTGTGTTCAAGTAATACAGATTTAGCTGCAGTTCCCAGCCCAGAGTTAAGAGGATGAGGCAAGGAGGCCGTGCCTTTTATTTCATAGGTCCAAAGCTGTAGAATTCTCTTACCCTTGAGCTGACAGCATGCAGATCTCTCTCACTCTTCCGTAAACAGCTTAAAACCTGGCTGTTTTAACCATCTACTTTAGGAACAACAATTGGGCATTCTCTAAATATCAGTGCTGTGATGTAGAGCGAGGAAACCCTTGATTGGGTAGCTATGCACTTTATAAACCCCAGCTAATACTAAAACTACTACTACTACTACTACTACTAATAATAATAATAGTAATAAGAAATAGTAATAAACATGTTATTTTATAAGTTAATGTTTAATTATAAATATATAAGTTAGTTTGGGTTATTGTATTTTTTAAAGTTATTTCTATTTTATTTTATAGGTCAAAAATTATGGGTGAGTGTGGACAATTGACTGTCTATTTAAAATATTTAGGGCCTCATTACAAGGCTGGTGGTCCAAGGACCACCAGCCTCGCAGTTGACCCTCTGACCACCGCAACTGTGGCAACTGTGGCTGACCCCCCAGGTGACCGCCGTTACTGAACATAGTTTCCCTACAGGGTGAAGGTGGTAAGAGTTGTACTCAGCCAGGCTATTGCTGAACTCAGTGCCGCCTGACTGATTACAACTCAGCTTTCCACCAGCCTTTCCATGGCGGGGACCCCACCATGGAAAGACTTGCGGAAAGGCAGTGGTGGGGGCCCCCCGCCTAACACCATTGGAAAGTGCACTGTGAGAATAGGAAATACCCCCCTTCAGTATTCGTCTCCTTCCCCAAATTGGTCTATGAAGTGGTAATAGTAAATGTCACCCCATTAGTGTCCAACACTTTCTTCAAATTGGTTTATCATGGAGTGGGAATAGTAAATGCCTCCCATTTAGTGTCCAACACCTTCCCCAAATTGGTTTAGCTTGGACTTGGAATAGTAAATGTCACCCCTTCAGTTTTCAGCACCGTCCCCAAATCGGCTTAGATTGGATTGGGAATAATAAATGTCATCCCTTTGGTGTCCAACAGTTTCTTTAAAATGGTTTACAATGGAGTGTGATTATTTAATTTAATAATTTTAGTGTGAAATACTTTTTTGAGATGTATTTCTATGTTGTAGGAGGAGTGTTTGTTATTTAATTGTAGGTGTTTAAAAGGATAGTTTAAAACGTAGTTGTGTTTTGTAATAATTAACATTATTAATTACACATTTTCATAGACTAACGACATGTAACACATTTTTCAATTTTATTTATTTTTCAAATTTTTTTATGTATATGTTTACATTTTTAAATGTATATACATATGGAGCTTGTCACCTCCTTTCTCTCCCAGAGTACCTATTCATGAAATAAAATGAGTTGGAGCCTTAGTCACTGTGTCCACACCAATGTACATGATGAATAGAACCACAATTATGTGATAAAGCATTACTGACTTTAAAAACATTCAGTCAGTAATGCTATTAAGTATGGAAAAACATATTACTCATGGGCCATATGTGAGCCCCATGGTTGTCCAGACGTATCTACAACAAGGATTTGGGCATTACCCAACTATCTGCTCCTCATGAGCCCCTCGAAATTCAACAGTCAGTTCAGAGTAAAGAAAATACTGCTGTAGTGTGCAGCAACACACTACACTGGTGATTGTGTAGGAAAACCTACACAACAAGGCTCCTTTACATTGTTTGAGATGATCAGACACATATTGATGTTGTGATCCATTTAGCAGGGCACAATATAGTAGTTACAACCGCCAAAATGGTGGATGCCTGACTTAGTTCACTGGACATAAGGTACCATCCGTGGCCGCTGGTGGAAGTTGACCGCGCAGTGGGCAGTTTCACCCGTGGTGGACACATCCATAGGCTGACTGTGATAGTCACATGCCAATGGCTGCGGCCGTCAGCGCTGATGATCACGTACTTGGCGTTCAAATACACCACATTTTGTAAATCACTCATGTGTCTCCTGACACTGCTGCCATCAACACCTCCACCACTTTAGCTGCTGTGTGCCACCTCTGGGAGCAATCATGCCAAGCCAAGCAAGTGGAAGGGCCCCTGCCTTCTCTCCTGAGGAGCTAGAGAAGCTCTTTGAAGAGGTCCTTCACCTGCATGGTCAACTCTAAGGTTTATCAGAGGAGCAGGTAAGAACTTCAAGGCATATTTGACTATGTTTGACACCATTCTTTCCTTCTTCATTGGCTACAATGTGACTCTGACTGAGACTTTTTCAGGTGCCTGTTGTCACATTTTGTGTCCCATACATAGGATGTATATGGTGCTGGTTGTGGAGACAAGTAATCAATGTATTTCCATTGTGTTGTTTGATGTGCCCTAGATCCTCATGATGTTGCATTGATATATCAAGGCAAGGAGATTTTATAGCCATACAATGACATATCTTTGGATATGATGTTTGTAAATGTAAAACAACATGTATGTACATTACAGCATGAGCTGTGTATGTATACTCTTTGAATCATGTGAGGACCCCGCTAGCAATGCTTATAGTCCCAGAGATCACTCAGTCCATTTCTGTCCTTTCCAAGTTGTTGCATGAGAACCATGTAAAAATCACAGTGCCACACAACCCAGAACCCATATAGAGGATGGGCACCGGATGTACTGTCATGCATGGAAGTGATGGAAATGTGAGTTTCATGTAGGTTCTGTATGTTCAGCCTGCAGGGACCAAGGCCTGTCAAATGTTTCTCCCAGTATGGGACATAGACCAGGCTGGGGTAGAGTTACTGTGGCTATGTCACTGTGGCACCGGGCCCACTCCCTGTAGTCCTGCAGATCCTTGGATATGGCCAGAATGAGTCTTCATATGTAAGACTTGGCCTGAAGGCCTTTGTACATTGACTACATTAGGAATGGGAACTGAGGTAACTCCCTGACCTAGGACATGTTTCCGTTGACCCTCATTGGCAATGTGTGTCATTGACTTATGACACGTCCCTTACTCCTACAGCTCTGTTGTCACCTTTACATAAGCCATATTTGTACAGTACAGATATATTGCACAAGTGACAAACCTACAGTGCAGGAAGCTAGCTAATTCGGAGGAGGAGGGCATGGCATGCGACTCACTGGCTTGGTCACGTGCAACCAATCAGACCAAACATACCTTAGTATGTTGGATGCCATCTCTATAGGATTGCCACATATGGCAAAAGGTGTGTTCTGTGCTACAAGTACATACCACATAAACCCACTCTGAAGTGGAACAAGATTAAATTGGGTAGGCCATGTCCCCACATGCACAGGGAAGAGACTTCCTGTACCACCCATGGCTGCCCTTTGGTTGTCATTTAAGTCTTAGAGTGTAGTCTGTGCTACAGTAGTTGTCTGTAGAGATGTGGCTGGATGTAAATATGTCTGCCAGTCAGGCCCAAGGAGTTTACCCTTCAGAAGGTCACAATGATGTGTTGTGTGTCATTGTGGTTCACATCACAGTACATGTTAATTGAGCCTGGGCTACCTGATGCCAGTGGGCTTGCTTAGTCAGCATAGGCCATGAGCAGGGTAGTGGATTAGTCTGCATATGACTCCAAAAGTGTCTATTTATGTCCATGTACTTATCAGCAAGCGTGCTTTATACTTGTGCTGTATTGATAATTACACAATTTTTCTGAAATGTGTGTGACAAAACCAGTTGGCCAAAACCATGGAAGCCTCTTCCTTTGTCTATTGCATCCATAAAGGTCAACGCCCATCAGAAGAAAGGTATTTAGAGAGCCATAACCTGGAAGGTACGTACCCTGGGGGTCCATAGCCGGCAGAGCGCATACTGTAGGAAGACGTGGAAGGACCTGAGATGCTAGGCCGGGAAGAATGCAGGGGTCCAGCTGGGGCTGTCCTCCCAGCATGGATGAAGCACATGTCCTGACCCCCCCTGATGGCCTGCATTCTGACCTCCCTGATAGCCTACCCTGAGCTTGATTGGCGTTTGAGGGGAGCAAAGCAGCTAAAAGGGGGTGAGTCTTTGGCATACTCATGCCTGTTATATTATCAAGTTGATGTGTTAGAGTCTGCCATCTCACCTGAAGATTGGAGATGGGCCATGTGTGACACACAAGATGAGTTGTTGTATGTGAAGGTATGGAGGTTGGTGGATGCTGATGCCTTGCCAATTGGGCCAGTGACCTAGGACACAACAGAGTACAGTCCACTACCAATATACTCTCTAGCACCAACACATGGCTGAATATAGTGATCAATCAGTTCATGTTGTTTGTTGTTGTAGGTGTCATTTGTACCCAACAGTCCACTTGTCTTCCGTGTGTCAGCCTCAACAACAAACAACATGAGGTAATAGATCACTGTACTCAGCCATTTGTTTGCTCAAATGAGCATATCGGCCTCCATCTCCCACAGGCCACTTGTCTTTAGTGTTTCACAAGTGCTAGTGCCTCACTGCTGTCTCTCATGTGAAGGTGGCCATCATACATGTGACAGAGCATACATTGCCCTTTGGGTGCAATAACAGAGCAATACTTTCCTTTGGTAAGTAGTGAATGTCCAGGGACATGATTTTGGTAACATCAATGTTGCCATCATCCCTTCTGCCTACATGTTAGCATGTGTACCTTTCACTATTGCCATAATATTTTCACTGCTGTTCCATGCATGGTCTACCTGTCTTCATGGGATAAAGTCTGATCCCCTCACACATGTGTGCATGCCAACATGTGTTTGGAGTTGGACATATGTGAAGGGGCTACAGTTCATGCGGTGCCACATTGACTGGTGCCATTGACTGATGGCTCACACATACTCTCACTCATTACTCCATGTAATTTGACACGTGCAATTCTAGAGGCAATGACGGACACAACAGGTAGGACATAACAGGTAGGACTGCAGTTTTTACTCACAATGTTCATGTCCATGGAATTGAGGTGGAATCATTTTGTAAAGTGCTTAGCACATAAATGGTGAAGCTTCATTACTTCAGTGTTGATATGCATCAGGGAGTGACTTGCAAGAATGTGGGAATCATGTGTGGTTGTGTACTCTCATTCATCCAAGGAAATCTGAGTTTGCATGACGAAAGAGCCTTCCCATTGAGCAACATGTTAAGGGCCTTCTAAAGGTACTGGTGATTCCCATAGTCTCTATAACATTCAATGTAAGTTTGGCTTTTACTCAAGCAATCTGAGTAGGGTATTTACAGCAGTACCACTCAAGACAGGTGATTTCCCAGAGGCTAGCTGATTCATTGTGGTGTGGATATTTGTAGCCAAATCTCCCAAACATTATGCCCAAATTGTCTCCAGTGTACTTTTTTGTGCAAGATGTGTTATCTATCAGAGAAACATAAGCACAGCTTCCATGAGTCTATTTAGACAATGGGCATATTGTGAAGTTACCATTGGCCATGGCATAAAATTAATAAGACCAATTTCCCACAGGCCCTGAAAGCTGGCTGGGACCAGGCGAAGTCAGTAGGAGGCTCACACCTTGAGATTTTTGACCAGGGTCTGAAAAGGGCCATTGATGTGCTTGCACCTTTGTGGGCGGTAATTTCTAAAGCCCGACGTGTTCAGTCAGCACCTTGGTATTCGGAGGAGCTGAAAGATTTACAAATAATCTATCGCAGGCAGGAGCGGAAATGGCTGTTAAATAAAACCGAATTAGAAAGAGGAAAACTCAGGGAACTCCTTGGGAAGTATAAAGTGGCCATTAAGCTAGCGAAAACCTAATATTTTTCCAAAGCGATTAGAGGGGCTTTGAACTCCTCTAAAGAACTGTTTAATACAGTTCGTGCCCTGACTTCTACTACGACAAGCCCAGGATTCTCTCCGTTAGAAAATTCTCCTCAATACTGTCAATTGGTGGCAGATTTTTTTAATAATAAAATTATCAATTTGCTGATGGACCTCAGTCCCCCCCCTCTTGACTTAGAGGGTGAAGCGCTTTCTTGCTATGAAGAGCCAGTGAACTCGCTAGACTGTTTTCGACCCTTTTCTGCTAACAAAATCTTTGACTTTCTCATGGCAGTGAAATCAGGCACACCTACGGATCTCTGTCCGGCTCGCATCTTAAAGTTAGCCCCTTTGCCGGTGGCCGCTGCTTTGGAGCCAGTGTTTGCAGAAATTCTTCAGGAAGGGAATTTCCCGGTGGTCTGGAAACAGTCTACAGTGATTCCTCTCATTAAAAAAACAGGAAAAGATGCTGCTGACCTCACAAATCTTCGCCCGATCTCATTGCTGCTGTGTTTGGCCAAAATGTTAGAAAAACATCTTAATCAGGAGCTGTCTGAATTCCTTCAAGGGAATGGCAAACTGGACCCGTCACAGCACGGAAACAGCATTAATTTCTACTTCTGATATTATTCGCCGAAGAGGCGATTTGGGAGAAGGTACGATTTTAGACCTGTTGGACTTGTCAGCAGCATTTGACACTATCTCTCCCACCATTTTGCTTAATCGTTTGTCCCAGGCTGGAGAGAGAGGGAAGGCTTGGAAGTTACTCAGCTCCTTTCTCACGGACAAAACGATCACAGTGGCCTGTGGCGACCATCATGCCTCCCCTTTTCATCTTCCGTGTGGAGTTCCGCAGGGGTCCTCCCTCAGTCCGACGCTTTTTAATTTATATATGGCGCCTCTGGCGAATCTGGTGCGCTCTTTTGGCTTCCAGATTGTTTCTTATGCAGATGACATCCAGGTGATTGTGCCCGTTTCTCGTAATTAGGAGGACACAAAGGAGAAATTCCAATGCGGCATGACAGCAATTAACAATTGGATGGCCAACAATTGGCTTAAACTTAATGGGGACAAGACGGTGATTATGTGTTTTGGGCGTAATAATTCCCCTTGGAACAACAGTTGGTGGCCCCCGGTTTGTGGGGGCTGCCCTTCACCGGGGCCATCTGCTAAAAACTTAGGCATAATTTTTTATGACACCCTCTCTTTTAAGTTACAGATTAATCATATAGTCAAGGTCTGTTTTTGGATATTAAAAACACTAAAAATGTTTTTACATCTTTTAGAGGATGACATAAGGCGCCCGGTTGTGCTGGCGTTAGTCACCTCAAGACTCGACTACTGTAATGCGCTGCTGCTTAATGCGAATAAAACATCCCTAGACAAACTTCAGTCTATTCAGAACACAGCAGCACGCCTTACTTTGAATCTCCCCCAGTCCACATCAGCTAGCAACTGTTTGACATCTCTACATTGGTTACCAATTAAAAAGAGAATTATCTTCAAGACACTCTGGGGGTCATTCTGACCCTGGCGGTCGGTGATAAAGCGGCGGCCAACCCGCCAACAGGCTGGCGGTCCAAAAATTGGAATTCTGACCCTGGCGGGAACCGCCAACAGAGCCCGCCACTTTAACACTCCGACCGCCATGGCGGGACAGACAAACAGCGCGGCGGTCACCGCCAACAGGCAGGCGGCAGACAATGTACCGCCCACCCTATCACAACTCACCAACCCGCCACCTTTTCCGGGGCGGGAGCCCCGCCGATAAAAACACGGCGGAAACAGACTACGAACGGGAAAACGCTCACCTCTATACACTCCACGAGGACGGAGGACAGCATGGAGCCCGAATTACACATCCTACCCGCTCTCGTCTACCTGCTCATCTACCACGAGTACGAACTCCGGCGCAGACGACAACGGTGAGTACCGCACCTACGACACAGGGGAGGGGGGGAGGAGGAAGGGTTACGGGCACACACATACGCATCACACCCACCCCCCAACTATCTACACACCAATGCAGAGCACCAAGTCAAAGTTACCCCACCCAAACCCCCGGGAATAACGAAAAGATATGATTCAAGTGAGAAACGACATTTATGTACAAAATAGGTTCATTGAAGACATGGCAAAATAGGAAAATGATGGAAACATTATCTAATGTAAACATTGCGTGACCGAGAAATAGAGGCAGAAAGTCCCGCACAGTCACAGAAATAGCAAATGTCCGTGGGCCGAAGTGTATCAACACATGGGCAAAGCCCACACAGGAGACCTGAGTCCGTTGGAGAGAACACTGCAGGGGCATCGCATGACAAAACTACAGGCACCTCAGGGGGAAGGGAAGGGGGGGCACCACAGCCACATGAGTCCACGACGCCAGATCCAAGAAGGGGCCACCATGCCCACCGTCCAATCCTGGGTAGTGCAAAGCCACAGTCTCTCAAGTCTCTACAGTGGGTGGCTTGCCCACTGTCATATCCTGGGGAGTGCAAAGTCACAGTCCATCAAGTGGATAACAGTCTCCACAGGCAATGGAGGAGGCAGGGTGGGCCGAGTGCAGCGTGAACATTAGCACGACACAGAACCGGCACAGTCATTGGCCCAGCGGTGCTTGAGACGGCGGGGCCCAGCGGAGCGGTGCTTGACAGGAAGGGCACAGCGGAGCGGTGCTTGAGAGGAAGGGCCCAGCGGAGCGGTGCTTGAGACGGCCGGGCCCAGCGGAGCGGTGCTTGACAGGAAGGGCCCAGCGGAGCGGTGCCTGAGATGAAGGGCCCAGCGGAGCGGTGCTTGACAGGAAGGGCCCAGCGGAGCGGTGCCTGAGATGAAGGGCCCAGCGGAGCGGTGCTTGACAGGAAGGGCCCAGCGGAGCGGTGCTTGACAGGAAGGGCTCAGCGGAGCGGTGCCTGAGATGAAGGGCCCAGCAGAGCGGTGCTTGACAGGAAGGGCCCAGCGGAGCGGTGCTTGACAGGAAGGGCCCAGCGGAGCGGTGCTTGAGACGGCGGGGCCCAGCGGAGCGGTGCTTGACAGGAAGGGCCCAGCGGAGCGGTGCCTGACATGAAGGGCCCAGCGGAGCGGTGCTTGACAGGAAGGGCCCAGCGGAGCGGTGCTTGACAGGAAGGGCCCAGCGGAGCGGTGCTTGAGACGGCGGGGCCCAGCGGAGCGGTGCTTGACAGGAAGGGCCCAGCGGAGCGGTGCCTGAGATGAAGGGCCCAGCGGAGCGGTGCTTGACAGGAAGGGCCCAGCGGAGTGGTGCTTGACAGGAAGGGCCCAGCGGAGCGGTGCCTGAGATGAAGGGCCCAGCGGAGCGGTGCTTGACAGGAAGGGCCCAGCGGAGCGGTGCTTGAGACGGCGGGGCCCACCGGAGCGGTGCTTGACAGGAAGGGCCCAGCGGAGCGGTGCTTGAGACGGCGGGGCCCAGCGGAGCGGTGCCTGAGATGGAGGGCCCAGCGGGGCGGTGCTTGACAGGAAGGGCCCAGCGGAGCGGTGCTTGAGACGGCGGGGCCCAGCGGAGCGGTGCTTGACAGGAAGGGCCCAGCGGAGCGGTGCCTGAGATGAAGGGCCCAGCGGAGCGGTGCTTGACAGGAAGGGCCCAGCGGAGCGGTGCTTGAGACGGCGGGGCCCAGCGGAGCGGTGCTTGACAGGAAGGGCCCAGCGGAGCGGTGCTTGAGACGGCGGGGCCCAGCGGAGCGGTGCCTGAGATGAAGGGCCCAGCGGAGCGGTGCTTGACAGGAAGGGCCCAGCGGAGCGGTGCTTGAGACGGTGGGGCCCAGCGGAGCGGTGCTTGACAGGAAGGGCCCAGCGGAGCGGTGCCTGAGATGAAGGGCCCAGCGGAGCAGTGCTTGACAGGAAGGGCCCAGCGGAGCGGTGCTTGAGACGGCGGGGCCCAGCGGAGCGGTGCTTGACAGGAAGGGCCCAGCGGAGCGGTGCCTGAGATGAAGGGCCCAGCGGAGCGGTGCTTGACAGGAAGGGCCCAGTGGAGCGGTGCTTGACAGGAAGGGCCCAGCGGAGCGGTGCCTGAGATGAAGGGCCCAGCAGAGCGGTGCTTGACAGGAAGGGCCCAGCAGGGCGGTGCTTGACAGGAAGGGCCCAGCGGAGCGGTGCTTGAGACGGCGGGGCCCAGCGGAGCGGTGCTTGACAGGAAGGGCCCAGCGGAGCGGTGCTTGAGATGGCGGGGCCCAGCGGAGCGGTGCCTGAGATGAAGGGCCCAGCGGAGCGGTGCTTGAGACGGCGGGGCCCAGCGGAGCGATGCTTGACAGGAAGGCCCCAGCGGAGCGGTGCCTGAGATGAAGGGTCCAGCGGAGCGGTGCTTGACAGGAAGGGCCCAGTGGAGCGGTGCTTGACAGGAAGGGCCCAGCGGAGCGGTGCTTGAGAGGGCGGGGCCCAGCGGAGCGGTGCTTGACAGGAAGGGCCCAGCGGAGCGGTGCTTGAGACGGCGGGGCCCTCTTCAGCGGTGCCTTTCAGGACGCCGGGGCCCTCTTCAGCGGTGCCTTCCTGCACGGCGGGGCCCTCTTCAGCGGTGCCTTCCTGCACGGCGTGGCCCTCTTCAGCGGTGCCTTTCAGGACGGCGGGGCCCTCTTCAGCGGTGCCTTCCTGCACGGCGGGGCCCTCTTCAGCGGTGCCTTCCTGCACGGCGGGGCCCTCTTCAGCGGTGCCTTTCAGGACGGCGGGCCCTCTTCAGCAGTGCCTTTCAGGACGGCGGGGCCCTCTTCAGCGGTGCCTTCCTGCACGGCGGGGCCCTCTTCAGCGGTGTTTGTCCTGTAATTCTAGGGAGTCCTCCGACCGTGCAGTTGCTGGACCCTTCGGTGACGGTGTCCTGAGCCCTTGGGTGTCCTCCCTCACACCCGGGATGGGGCTTGTGGGGCCCTCCTGGTCCGCGCTCCTGCTGGCTGACTTCTCCGCCCTGCTGCTCTTGCCCTCCTTTGCTGTGGCTCTCTGGGCCTTGCCTCCCCTGGATGTTGTGGCAGGTGAAGTGTCCGAACTTTGGTCCTTGGGGGCAGCCGTGGCACTCCTCCCGCGGCGGCCCCTCACTTTCCGGGTCCTCTTTCCAGGGGGGGGGCTGGCTGTCCCCTTGCTGCTGACCGATGTCTCACTGCTGGCAAAGGGGGGACTCCAAAATCCATGGACTACGTTGACACGTGAACCCGGGCTGGTGGTGGCTGAGGTGCTCTTGGGACTCTTAGCAGATGGAGGGGGTGGGTCAGGTGAGGGAAAGAGGTCAAGATTGGAGAGGTAACAATTTTTAGGACCAAGGTAAAAGGTAGGTGCAGTGGTTATGGGAGTGGAGGAAGAGGAGGTGGTTGTAGGAGAGTCAGGTGTGCTGTCCTTGAGTGAAGGTGCATGGACTGGAGGCTGTCGTGAGGTGGTTGGCTGTTGGGTGGGTGGCTGCCTGCGTTTGTGTGTCTTGGAAGAGGGGGTGACAGACACAGTGGGAGAGGATACAGGGGACGTGTAAACGGCAGTGGGGGTGGTGACTGCACGTGTGCGGACTGTACTGGAGGGTGTGCTGGTGATGGGTGTACTGGCTGTTGGTGGTGTGCATGCAGGTGTGAGTGGCGACGTCACAGGGAGGGAGGAGGGAGATGAGGAGGTGGGGGACACAGAGGTGGTAGTGGCTGTTGGCATGTCTGCATCTGGGTGTTGCTTGGGTGAATGTTTGTGTGATCTGTGGTGCTTATGTCTGGAAGGGCTGCCCTTGGGTGTTGAGGTGTGTGCAGGCTGGTCTGATGGTGTGGATGGGATAGGCAGAGGAACAGGAGACAGAGACAGGGTGGAGGCAGTTAGAAGAGGGAGGCTGGAAACAGGGACAATGGCTGCCGTCAGTGCTGAGGCCAGAGAATTGAACGATCGTTGATGGGCAGACTGACCCGAATGAATGCCCTCCAGGTATGCATTGCTACGATGCACCTCCCTCTCTACCCCCTGGATGGCATTCAAAAGGGTAGTCTGCCCAACAATGATGGTCCTCAGGAGGTCAATGACCTCCTCACTGAGGGCAGCAGGGGTAACAGTGGCAGGGCCTGAGGTGCCTGGGGCGAAGGAGACGCCCGCCTTCTTGGGCGAGCGGGCACGGAGCGTAGGCTGAGGGGCTGCTGGGAGGGCGGAGCTGGTGTGCTGGGTGGCGGCTGTACCTGTAGAGGCGGGGGGCACGGATGTTGCCACCACCGCTAGGGAGCTCCCTTCCGAGGACGTGTCGGTGTGGCTGGTTTCACCACGGCTCCCCGTTGTGAAGCTCCCCTCGCCCTCCGTATCACTGGTGGCCTCAGTGTCTGTGCCATGGCCCACCGGGGCCTTGTGAGTCGCAGCTCCCTCGTGCTCCGGTGCCAAGTCTCCTCCGCCTGATGATGCTGAAGCACACATGCACAAGAAGATAAAGAAAAAGGGTGGGGGGAGACATAATAAAAGGTTGAGTACATGCATTGTCAACACCGTTGGCGGAGAGGACAGACACAGGAGCCTCATGCACTAAGCCGCGCAATCGGGGTACACTACTGAGTATTTGTGACTGGGCCAACAGGTCTAGGGACAACAAACGCGCACATGGGTGATGCCGGACCATGGCTAGCTGTACCTGGCACCGTACAGAGGTTGGGGGCGGGGGCACAGGGCCATGCCTAAAGGAGGGGACTACACCACAGAAAGCGCCCTGGCCTAATGTCACCCACAGCCCTCCTCCCGCACCCAGACGCCTCCACTGCGTGTAAAGATAGCTGAATGTGCTGGTACTCACCCCCTTGTGTCTGCTGTGATGTCGTCACGCACCCATCCAAATCGGGGTAGGCCACCACCAGGATCCGGGACATCAGGGGGGTCAGGGTACGACTGGCACCCCTCCTAGGTTGGGAGGCCATCCCCAGCAGTGACTCGCGGTCTTCCTGGTCCCGCGGCGGATGTCCTCCCACCTCTTGCGGCAGTGGGTGCCCCGTCTGTTGTGGACCCCCAGGTTCCGGACTTCCTTGGCGATGGCACGCCAAATGTCGATCTTCTGATGGGCGCTGACCTATTTGACATGTACGGGGTGGAAATTGAAATATCATCAATTTTCCGCATGATAGATGCGATTGGCCCCCCCTCCCCAACCTTGCCATGTGGCACATGCTCTCATCTGTCGTCAATTGCACTCCACATTCGCTCCCCACCCCACCATCTTACATCCACCATACACAACCCAGGCATAGCCCATTCAACATGCACACAGTGTACTTACCTGTTGGTCTGGAGGACCATAGAGTCGCGCATACTGGGGCAGGACCCCATCCACAAATTTCTCCAACTCTTCTGTCGTGAAGGCAGGGGCCCTTTCCCCAGTCGCAGCAGCCATTGTATCTCCCTGACCGAGGTCACAGCAGCACTTGCAGTATAGGTCCTCTCCTGTGGATGATCAGGTCTCGAGTGATTAATCAGATAGAAAATGGCGGTCACGCCCGCGGCGGCGCGTACCGCCGCGGAGCGTTCCGCGACCGCCGGCGCAGCTAGTCATTGGCCCGTGAAACCCATAGGGTTCGATGTTAACCAATGCGGCTTTGCGCCGCGGTCTTCGACCGCCTACCGCCACGGTGTGTCACGCCAGCGCATTGACCTCACATCCCATTGTCACACTTCACAGGTCAGGCAGCTGCCATTTCAAGGGCCCACATGGCATGATTTCTACTGCGTCACACAGGCCTAGGCCTTGCATTGCCACTCATACAAACCATTCAATGCATTGAGAATCGTGTACTGTGCAAGCTGTAGTTACGTACCTGTGGGTTGTTTGACTCAGTGCTCCATGTTGTCCTTCCTAGGCACCGTCCGCTGGGACTTGCGAGGAGAAGGATGAATCCTCCCGTGTACCGACCGCTGGTGGACCTGTCGACAATGGAGGAACGTCATATAATACTTCGATACCGACTTGACCGAGCCACTATACATGAACTGTGTGCCCAGCTGGAGCCAGCACTGATGTCCCCCATCCGCCAACCCACAGGAATTCCCCCTCTGGTGCAGGTTCTGTGTGTCCTCAATTTCTTGGCAAGTGGGTCTTTTCAGACAACAGTGGCCATGTCATCAGGGATGTCTCAGCCTATGTTTTCTAAGATTTTGTCCAGAGTGTTGTCTGCCCTGACGAAATACATGCGGAGCTACATAATTTTCCCTGAGGAGGGTGATTTGGCCACTGTGAAGGCTGACTTCTATGCCCTTGGACATATCCCCAACATCATTGGTGCCATTGATGGGACCCATGTGGCCTTAGTACCCCCAAAAGACGATGAGCAGGTGTACAGAAACAGGAAAAGTTACCATTCTATGAATGTCCAGGTGGTCTGTTTGGCTGACCAGTACATCTCCCATGTAAATGCCAAGTTCCCTGGGTCAGTGCATGACGCGTATGTTATGCGAAATAGCAGCATCCCCTATGTGATGGAACAGCTACAGAGACACCGTGTGTGGCTAATTGGTGACTCTGGTTACCCCAACCTGCCGTGGCTACTGACCCCAGTGAGGAATCCCCGGACCAGGGCAGAGGAACGGTACAATGAGGCCCATGGGCGATCTAGGAGGATCATAGAAAGGACCTTCGGCTTCCTGAAGGCCAGGTTTAGGTGCCTGCATATGACAGGGGGATCCCTCATGTACTCACCAAAGAAGGTGTGCCAGATCATCGTGGCCTGCTGTATGCTTCACAATCTTGCATTGCGACGCCAGGTGCCTTTTCTGCAGGAGGATGGTCCAGATGGTGGTGTTGTAGCAGCTGTGGAGCCTGTGGAGAGTGAAGAGGAGGAAGACGACGGGGACGACACGGACAACAGGGACACGGTCATACAACAGTATTTTCAGTAGCACCCAGGTAAGAATCCCCCACGTCATTTTACATTTACTTCTGGCCTCCTGCATCTCTACTTTCTGTGTTTCCCCCCAGTTCCTTTCAACTGAATTGTGACTTTCCCTTGGCTTTTCAGAGCAGTATGTCCCACTGCGTGACTTCTGGTTTGTTCGGCAATGGAGTAAAGCAATTTGACATTGGTATGTTGTCATCACAAAGTAACTGCACATTTTTGACCTGTTATGCATAATACATTTGTTAAGAATACAAGCAGACTCCTGAGTGTTTTATGTGCAATAAGTGATTTATTTAAAGTGCTACATATAGGTCCATGATAGTAAAACGGTGATGGGTGGGGGTGGAGTGATGTCCATGGCAGAGTCCAGTTCTCGGTCGCACAGGTGCATTGTCCATATGCCTGTGGAAGGATGGAGCAGGGGCAGTTCAAGGTTGGACAGGGTGACGATGTGGGACAGTGGAATGACATCCGGGGGGATCTTAGGCTGGCAGGGGTCTTGGCATCCTACTCTGTCTTCCTTTGTGATCTCAGGCTCCTCTTGCGGGGTGGTTGTGCTTCAGCAGGAGGTGGGGTTCTGGTGGCCCGTCGTTGTGTGGGGGCCTCCTGTCTACTAGCGCCGGCGGAGGTGGTAGGCTGTTCCTGGTCCGGGCTGGTGACAGGGGCCCTTTGGGGTGCCACATGGTCCCGCAATGTGGTGACGATTAGGTTCAGGGCCTGGACGATGTTCCTGAGCTCCTCTCTGTACCCCATGTACCGTTCCTCCTGCTGTGCCTGGATCTCCTGGAACCTGGCCATTACCGTCGCCATCGTCTCCTGGGAGCGGTGGTATGCTCCCATGATGGTGGTGAGGGCCTCTTGGAGAGTCGGTTCCCTGGGCCTGTCCTCCCCCCCCTGTCGCACTGCAGCCCTCCCAGTTGCCCTGTTTCCCCGGGCCTCTGTCCCCTGGACGGTGTGCCTGCTACCACTGCCCCCAGGACCCTGTTGTTGTTGGGGTGTTGGGTCAGCCTGTGTGCCCTGTAGTGGCGGACACACCGCTGATTGACCTGTCCTGGAGACAGAGGCATGGGCCCGCTGGGTGGGAGCGGTGCTGATATTCCCAGAGGGGGGTAGGTCTGCTGGGGCCTGTGGCTGCCTGAGGGGAACCGACTGTCCAGAGGTCCCCGATGGTCCGGGCTGGTCATCAGGTTCCAGGTCGACAGAGTTGCTGTCCTCACTGCGGGCCTGTTCTGGGGGTGGGATGGACATATCTGGACCCTCCTGGCCGGTGTGTTGGCGTTCGGGCCCTGCAGGGGTGAAAGAGTATGGTTATTGCTTCTGTGTGTTCCATGGTGTGCGATTTGTGGGTGCCCTTGTCCCCCAGTGCTGGCATCCCCTTGTGGCAGGAGTTGTGAGGGTGGTTTGTGGGGGGGATGGGTATGTGCAGTGGTCATGCATAGGTGATGGGTGTCCATGGTTTGTGTTGGCATTCAGGGTTTGGTTTTGGGTTGGGTGGGTTGTGCTGGTGAGACATTGGCAGGGAGGCTGTGTGCTGGGGGGTTGGGGGTGAGGGTGGGGGTGTCGGTTGGCATGCTGGTGGTTGGGGGGGGGGAGTGGTTGAGACTAGACTTACCAGAGTCCATTCCTCCGCTTACTCCAGCGAGGCCCGCAGGATGCAGGATGTTGAAGACCTCTTGCTCCCATGCTGTGAATTCGGGAGGGGTGGGTGGTGGTCCGCCGCCAGTCCTCTGCATAGCGATGTTGTGTCTGGAGACCATCGACCGTACCTTCCCCCGTAGGTCGTTCCAGCGCTTTCTGATGTCTTCCCGGTTTCTGGGATGCTGTCCCACAGCGTTTACCCTGTCGACAATCCTCTGCCATAGCTCCGCCTTCCTGGCTATTGTGGTGTGTTGCACCTGTGTGCCGAAGAGCTGGGGCTCTACCCTTATGATTTCCTCCACCATGACCCGGAGTTCTTGGTCGGAAAACCTGGGGTGTCTTTGGGGTGCCATGGGGTGGTGTGGATGAGGTGTGGGGTGGTGTTTGCGGTGATGTGACTGGTGGTGTGTGGTGATGTGTGCGTAGATGTGGTGTGGTTGATGATGTTGGGTTCCTGTGTGTTGGGGTTTTCGATTGCTGTTCTCTCTCTCTCTCTCTCTCTCTCTCTCTCTCTCTCTCTCTCTCTCTCTCTCTCGCCTTCTCTCCGATTTCCAACTAGTGGGGGTTTGTGGGTGATGTGGGTGTGTGTTTTATAGTTGCTTGGATGTGTGGGGGTGGTGTTTGTATGTGTATCAGGTGTGTGTATTTCAAATTGTCCAATGTGGCTGGGTTTTGGAGCCTGGGTGTGTATTTTGACCGCGGCGGTGTGTACCGCCAATGGAATACCGCGGCTGAAAGACCGCCGTGTGGATTGGTGGGTCGTAATGGCATGGGCGTGTTTGTGTTGGCGTGGCGGTGGAGGTTTGGTCATCTCCAGTTTATCGCTGCCCGCTGATGAGGCGGCCTTCCGTGGATGTCGGGTTTTTGGCGGCTTGGCAGTTGTTGGTCAGAATGACCGTGGCGGTTTACCGCAGCCGCGGCGGTAGAATGGCAGTCTTCTGACCGGCGGTAGGAGCCTTTTACCGCCGAGGTCAGAATGACCCCCTCTGTCTTATGTACAAAGCATTACAGTCGGAGGGCTGTGACTATTTGAAGTTCGCTCTCCAATTTTATCAACTGACTAGGTATTTGAGATCTTCTTTCAAGTATATGATTATGGTGCCTCGTTGCAATAAGGCTAGTTGGGGAGACCGTGCTTTTACGGTGGCGCGGCTAGGTTCTGGAATGCCCTGCCTGTCACGCTCCGACAAATGGTGACTCATTTTACTTTTAGGAAAAGCCTTAAAACCTGGCTTTTTGCACATTAGGCATTTCTGTGGGTAGCTGTGCTCGTTCCCTTGTCCTCGGTTTGATTAGCGCTTCGATGCGTTTTGCCGGAATGTGCTCTATAAATGAAACAATACAATACAATACAATTGGGGATTTTAACAGTGTGACATGGGTGTTTCCAGGTCACCTTCTTCCAGCTACTATACTTCCTGCTGCAACATGACTGGATTATTTGACCATCATTTCATCATGTTGTGGTATTGGGTATATGAAGATTAACTGGATGCAAGACCTTGTGTGGGATCTGGGACACTGAACATGGCGTTGCTATACTATTTTGTGACAACCGGTTACTGAGCGATGCTACATAAGCCAAACCATTCAAGGTGTTAAGGTCTCCAACTTGCTCCATGGGTATTGTGATTATACAACGTCGCCCATGCAATTGCAGTTGTCTGTGATTCTGATGTTCCTGTGGGCAACTGTTGACAGTTCATATAGCACGCATGCATTTGGTGTCGCAAATGTTGGAGACACTTTGCTGATGCTTGTGACTGAGGGGGAGACAAGGTCAAAACCAGTAGGGAAGCAGCTAGCCACGGTACATCCAGTCACAAGACATCAGACACCTAGGGACCCAGTGGCCCAAAGGGTAAGGGGAGTGCCATGGAGGACACAGGATCAACATCATCATTTTTGGATTCTTCCTCCAGTGGCCACTCCCTAGTGGTGGAAGACCCATAAAGACCTGTACCTGTTCCACGCTTGTCCGCCACCCCAGTTCTATCTTCACCCTCCCTGTTACCACCCCCTTCAGTTGGCTGTGCCCGCTCACCAAGAGGGTGGGCATCTCCTTCGTCCAGGCACCTCACTCCGTACCCCGTTACCCCTGCTTCCCTGAGTGAAAAGGCTATTGACCTCCGAGGAGTATCCCTATGGGTCAGACTGCCATTCTGAATGCCATCCAGGTGCAGGGCAACCAGCAGGTGGTTGCTTACCTGGAAGGAATTCATAGTTCCACGTCTGGCCTACAGAGCTCTATTCAGTCTCCTGCCTCCTCACTCATGGCAGGCTTCCACCCCCAACAATTCTACCCCCTACCACTGACCTTTTCCCCATCCCAAGCACACACACACATCCACACCTACCTCAACACACACAAGCAGCACACTTAAGCACAGGCACCATAAGATACACCGGCCCTGAGCATTCAACAATCACCCACATGTACCACCATACTCACCATTCCCCCACATACCACCCCATCCACACAGAGCCACACACCATACCCCAGACACCACCCCACCACCCACAGACACAACCACCACACAAACCATACACCCAGAGACCACCCAACACCCACAGACACAGCCATCGCACACACCATACCCTCAGACACCCCCACCACCCCCACTGACCCACACACCAAAGACACCATACCCCCAGGCACCATCCCAACACCCACTGACCCACACACCGCACACACCACGCTCCCAAACATCACCTTACACCCAAAGACCCACATGCTACACACACCATATCCCAGAAACTACCCCAACACCCACAGACTCACACACCACACACACCATACACCAGATACGACCCCAACACCCACAGACACAGCCACCACTCCCACCTTAGCCATCACCTCCACCTCAAAGCCCCCTAAAAGACACAAATGCCCACAGTCACACATGCAACAGATACCACCCTAACCCAAACAAACCTCAGACACACACACCAGCAACAACAACACCCACAGCTGACACAAGCACTTCCTCAACCTCCCAACCCCAATCCCTTCTGAAGACCCTACCCATTTTCCCAAAGAAAGTTTCCTGTTTGAACTTGCCCTTACCTATGTGAAACCCACCAAAACCAAAAGAACCCAGCCAACATCCCAATCCACCCCTTTGACATCAAAGTCCTCCTCTGTCTCACATGTCTCCACCACCCCTGAAACCAGCCATACTGCTCCCAGCCCAAAGAAGAAGTCCATCCCTCCCAAAGTTAAGCCCACTCTTCCCAAAACTGCACACAGTGTACTTACCTGTTGGTCTGGAGGACCATAGAGTCGCGCATACTGGGGCAGGACCCCATCCACAAGTTTCTCCAACTCTTCTGTCGTGAAGGCAGGGGCCCTTTCCCCAGTCGCAGCAGCCATTGTATCTCCCTGACCGAGGTCACAGCAGCACTTGCAGTATAGGTCCTCTCCTGTGGATGATCAGGTCTCGAGTGATTAATGAGATAGAAAATGGCGGTCACGCCCGCGGCGGCGCGTACCGCCGCGGAGCGTTCCGCGACCGCCGGCGCAGCTAGTCATTGGCCCGTGAAACCCATAGGGTTCGATGTTAACCAATGCGGCTTTGCGCCGCGGTCTTCGACCGCCTACCGCCACGGTGTGTCACGCCAGCGCATTGACCTCACATCCCATTGTCACACTTCACAGGTCAGGCAGCTGCCATTTCAAGGGCCCACATGGCATGATTTCTACTGCGTCACACAGGCCTAGGCCTTGCATTGCCACTCATACAAACCATTCAATGCATTGAGAATCGTGTACTGTGCAAGCTGTAGTTACGTACCTGTGGGTTGTTTGACTCAGTGCTCCATGTTGTCCTTCCTAGGCACCGTCCGCTGGGACTTGCGAGGAGAAGGATGAATCCTCCCGTGTACCGACCGCTGGTGGACCTGTCGACAATGGAGGAACGTCATATAATACTTCGATACCGACTTGACCGAGCCACTATACATGAACTGTGTGCCCAGCTGGAGCCAGCACTGATGTCCCCCATCCGCCAACCCACAGGAATTCCCCCTCTGGTGCAGGTTCTGTGTGTCCTCAATTTCTTGGCAAGTGGGTCTTTTCAGACAACAGTGGCCATGTCATCAGGGATGTCTCAGCCTATGTTTTCTAAGATTTTGTCCAGAGTGTTGTCTGCCCTGACGAAATACATGCGTAGCTACATAATTTTCCCTGAGGAGGGTGATTTGGCCACTGTGAAGGCTGACTTCTATGCCCTTGGACATATCCCCAACATCATTGGTGCCATTGATGGGACCCATGTGGCCTTAGTACCCCCAAAAGACGATGAGCAGGTGTACAGAAACAGGAAAAGTTACCATTCTATGAATGTCCAGGTGGTCTGTTTGGCTGACCAGTACATCTCCCATGTAAATGCCAAGTTCCCTGGGTCAGTGCATGACGCGTATGTTATGCGAAATAGCAGCATCCCCTATGTGATGGAACAGCTACAGAGACACCGTGTGTGGCTAATTGGTGACTCTGGTTACCCCAACCTGCCGTGGCTACTGACCCCAGTGAGGAATCCCCGGACCAGGGCAGAGGAACGGTGCAATGAGGCCCATGGGCGATCTAGGAGGATCATAGAAAGGACCTTCGGCTTCCTGAAGGCCAGGTTTAGGTGCCTGCATATGACAGGGGGATCCCTCATGTACTCACCAAAGAAGGTGTGCCAGATCATCGTGGCCTGCTGTATGCTTCACAATCTTGCATTGCGACGCCAGGTGCCTTTTCTGCAGGAGGATGGTCCAGATGGTGGTGTTGTAGCAGCTGTGGAGCCTGTGGAGAGTGAAGAGGAGGAAGACGACGGGGACGACACGGACAACAGGGACACGGTCATACAACAGTATTTTCAGTAGCACCCAGGTAAGAATCCCCCACGTCATTTTACATTTACTTCTGGCCTCCTGCATCTCTACTTTCTGTGTTTCCCCCCAGTTCCTTTCAACTGAATTGTGACTTTCCCTTGGCTTTTCAGAGCTGTATGTCCCACTGCGTGACTTCTGGTTTGTTCGGCAATGGAGTAAAGCAATTTGACATTGGTATGTTGTCATCACAAAGTAACTACACATTTTTGACCTGTTATGCATAATACATTTGTTAAGAATACAAGCAGACTCCTGAGTGTTTTATGTGCAATAAGTGATTTATTTAAAGTGCTACATATAGGTCCATGATAGTAAAACGGTGATGGGTGGGGGTGGAGTGATGTCCATGGCAGAGTCCAGTTCTCGGTCGCCCAGGTGCATTGTCCATATGCCTGTGGAAGGATGGAGCAGGGGCAGTTCAAGGTTGGACAGGGTGACGATGTGGGACAGTGGAATGACATCCGGGGGGATCTTAGGCTGGCAGGGGTCTTGGCATCCTACTCTGTCTTCCTTTGTGATCTCAGGCTCCTCTTGCGGGGTGGTTGAGCTTCAGCAGGAGGTGGGGTTCTGGTGGCCCGTCGTTGTGTGGGGGCCTCCTGTCCACTAGCGCCGGCGGAGGTGGTAGGCTGTTCCTGGTCCGGGCTGGTGACAGGGGCCCTTTGGGGTGCCACATGGTCCCGCAATGTGGTGACGATTAGGTTCAGGGCCTGGACGATGTTCCTGAGCTCCTCTCTGTACCCCATGTACCGTTCCTCCTGCTGTGCCTGGATCTCCTGGAACCTGGCCATTACCGTCGCCATCGTCTCCTGGGAGCGGTGGTATGCTCCCATGATGGTGGTGAGGGCCTCTTGGAGAGTCGGTTCCCTGGGCCTGTCCTCCCCCCCCTGTCGCACTGCAGCCCTCCCAGTTGCCCTGTTTCCCCGGGCCTCTGTCCCCTGGACGGTGTGCCTGCTACCACTGCCCCCAGGACCCTGTTGTTGTTGGGGTGTTGGGTCAGCCTGGGTGCCCTGTAGTGGCAGACACACCGCTGATTGACCTGTCCTGGAGACAGAGGCATGGGCCCGCTGGGTGGGAGCGGTGCTGATATTCCCAGAGGGGGGTAGGTCTGCTGGGGCCTGTGGCTGCCTGAGGGGAACCGACTGTCCAGAGGTCCCCGATGGTCCGGGCTGGTCATCAGGTTCCAGGTCGACAGAGTTGCTGTCCTCACTGCGGGCCTGTTCTGGGGGTGGGATGGACATATCTGGACCCTCCTGGCCGGTGTGTTGGCGTTCGGGCCCTGCAGGGGTGAAAGAGTATGGTTATTGCTTCTGTGTGTTCCATGGTGTGCGATTTGTGGGTGCCCTTGTCCCCCAGTGCTGGCATCCCCTTGTGGCAGGAGTTGTGAGGGTGGTTTGTGGGGGGGATGGGTATGTGCAGTGGTCATGCATAGGTGATGGGTGTCCATGGTTTGTGTTGGCATTCAGGGTTTGGTTTTGGGTTGGGTGGGTTGTGCTGGTGAGACATTGGCAGGGAGGCTGTGTGCTGGGGGGTTGGGGGTGAGGGTGGGGGTGTGGGTTGGCATGCTGGTGGTTGGGGGGGGGAGTGGTTGAGACTAGACTTACCAGAGTCCATTCCTCCGCTTACTCCAGCGAGGCCCGCAGGATGCAGGATGTTGAAGACCTCTTGCTCCCATGCTGTGAATTCGGGAGGGGTGGGTGGTGGTCCGCCGCCAGTCCTCTGCACAGCGATGTTGTGTCTGGAGACCATCGACCGTACCTTCCCCCGTAGGTCGTTCCAGCGCTTTCTGATGTCTTCCCGGTTTCTGGGATGCTGTCCCACAGCGTTGACCCTGTCGACAATCCTCTGCCATAGCTCCGCCTTCCTGGCTATTGTGGTGTGTTGCACCTGTGTGCCGAAGAGCTGGGGCTCTACCCTTATGATTTCCTCCACCATGACCCGGAGTTCTTGGTCGGAAAACCTGGGGTGTCTTTGAGGTGCCATGGGGTGGTGTGGATGAGGTGTGGGGTGGTGTTTGCGGTGATGTGACTGGTGGTGTGTGGTGATGTGTGTGTAGATGTGGTGTGGTTGATGATGTTGGGTTCCTGTGTGTTGGGGTTTTCGATTGCTGTTCTCTCTCTCTCTCTCTCTCTCTCTCTCTCTCTCTCTCTCTCGCCTTCTCTCCGATTTCCAACTAGTGGGGGTTTGTGGGTGATGTGGGTGTGTGTTTTATAGTTGCTTGGATGTGTGGGGGTGGTGTTTGTATGTGTATCAGGTGTGTGTATTTCAAATTGTCCAATGAGGCTGGGTTTTGGAGCCTGGGTGTGTATTTTGACCGCGGCGGTGTGTACCGCCAATGGAATACCGTGGCTGAAAGACCGCCGTGTGGATTGGTGGGTCGTAATGGCATGGGCGTGTTTGTGTTGGCGTGGCGGTGGAGGTTTGGTCATCTCCAGTTTATCGCTGCCCGCTGATGAGGCGGCCTTCCGTGGATGTCGGGTTTTTGGCGGCTTGGCAGTTATTGGTCAGAATGACCGTGGCGGTTTACCGCAGCCGCGGCGGTAGAATGGCAGTCTTCTGACCGGCGGTAGGAGCCTTTTACCGCCGAGGTCAGAATGACCCCCTCTGTCTTATGTACAAAGCATTACAGTCGGAGGGCTGTGACTATTTGAAGTTCGCTCTCCAATTTTATCAACTGACTAGGTATTTGAGATCTTCTTTCAAGTATATGATTATGGTGCCTCGTTGCAATAAGGCTAGTTGGGGAGACCGTGCTTTTACGGTGGAAGCGGCTAGGTTCTGGAATGCCCTGCCTGTCACGCTCCGACAAATGGTGACTCATTTTACTTTTAGGAAAAGCATTAAAACCTGGCTTTTTGCACATTAGGCATTTCTGTGGGTAGCTGTGCTCGTTCCCTTGTCCTCGGTTTGATTAGCGCTTCGATGCGTTTTGCCGGAATGTGCTCTATAAATGAAACAATACAATACAATACAATACAATTGGGGATTTTAACAGTGTGACATGGGTGTTTCCAGGTCACCTTCTTCCAGCTACTATACTTCCTGCTGCAACATGACTGGATTATTTGACCATCATTTCATCATGTTGTGGTATTGGGTATATGAAGATTAACTGGATGCAAGACCTTGTGTGGGATCTGGGACACTGAACATGGCGTTGCTATACTATTTTGTGACAACCGGTTACTGAGCGATGCTACATAAGCCAAACCATTCAAGGTGTTAAGGTCTCCAACTTGCTCCATGGGTATTGTGATTATACAACGTCGCCCATGCAATTGCAGTTGTCTGTGATTCTGATGTTCCTGTGGGCAACTGTTGACAGTTCATATAGCACGCATGCATTTGGTGTCGCAAATGTTGGAGACACTTTGCTGATGCTTGTGACTGAGGGGGAGACAAGGTCAAAACCAGTAGGGAAGCAGCTAGCCACGGTACATCCAGTCACAAGACATCAGACACCTAGGGACCCAGTGGCCCAAAGGGTAAGGGGAGTGCCATGGAGGACACAGGATCAACATCATCATTTTTGGATTCTTCCTCCAGTGGCCACTCCCTAGTGGTGGAAGACCCATAAAGACCTGTACCTGTTCCACGCTTGTCCGCCACCCCAGTTCTATCTTCACCCTCCCTGTTATCACCCCCTTCAGTTGGCTGTGCCCGCTCACCAAGAGGGTGAGCATCTCCTTCGTCCAGGCACCTCACTCCGTACCCCGTTACCCCTGCTTCCCTGAGTGAAAAGGCTATTGACCTCCGAGGAGTATCCCTATGGGTCAGACTGCCATTCTGAATGCCATCCAGGTGCAGGGCAACCAGCAGGTGGTTGCTTACCTGGAAGGAATTCATAGTTCCACGTCTGGCCTACAGAGCTCTATTCAGTCTCCTGCCTCCTCACTCATGGCAGGCTTCCACCCCCAACAATTCTACCCCCTACCACTGACCTTTTCCCCATCCCAAGCACACACACACATCCACACCTACCTCAACACACACAAGCAGCACACTTAAGCACAGGCACCATAAGATACACCGGCCCTGAGCATTCAACAATCACCCACATGTACCACCATACTCACCATTCCCCCACATACCACCCCATCCACACAGAGCCACACACCATACCCCAGACACCACCCCACCACCCACAGACACAACCACCACACAAACCATACACCCAGAGACCACCCAACACCCACAGACACAGCTATCGCACACACCATACCCTCAGACACCCCCACCACCCCCACTGACCCACACACCAAAGACACCATACCCCCAGGCACCATCCCAACACCCACTGACCCACACACCGCACACACCACGCTCCCAAACATCACCTTACACCCAAAGACCCACATGCTACACACACCATATCCCAGAAACTACCCCAACACCCACAGACTCACACACCACACACACCATACACCAGATACGACCCCAACACCCACAGACACAGCCACCACTCCCACCTTAGCCATCACCTCCACCTCAAAGCCCCCTAAAAGACACAAATGCCCACAGTCACACATGCAACAGATACCACCCTAACCCAAACAAACCTCAGACACACACACCAGCAACAACAACACCCATAGCTGACACAAGCACTTCCTCAACCTCCCAACCCCAATCCCTTCTGAAGACCCTACCCATTTTCCCAAAGAAAGTTTCCTGTTTGAACTTGCCCTTACCTATGTGAAACCCACCAAAACCAAAAGAACCCAGCCAACATCCCAATCCACCCCTTTGACATCAAAGTCCTCCTCTGTCTCACATGTCTCCACCACCCCTGAAACCAGCCATACTGCTCCCAGCCCAAAGAAGAAGTCCATCCCTCCCAAAGTTAAGCCCACTCTTCCCAAAACTAAACCCGCCTATCCTAAATCAGACCTCATCTCACCCAAGGATGATAACTAAGGTGCCTGGCATGCCCACTTGGTGCCCCTTCCTGTGGAGGTTCCTATGACAGTGATCAGAGAATCTATTTGTGGTGCACAGCAGTGTGCAGGGACTAATATATGTGTAATGGCCATTAATAAATCATTATCTGTTTTTGGGTATACATTTGTAGTAATTTGTGGTGTATTCCTACAGGTGTGTTTGATTCACCCTGATTGCTGAGCCTTTTTCTGTGGTTAGCAAGATCTGACTTTGGGAGCAGTGCTGGTGTCACCCAGGACAAGGGGAGATGTTCAATGGATGGATATGTGGGTGGTAATCCAATTGGGGTGCCATTGCATTGTGTATTGTTTGATATGGTGAGTATTTTAACTTCGCTTGGCCAATGTCAACATCTTTTGGGTTACATTTGACCTCCTGATGTTGCTTGGGCATTCGTATCATGTGCGCAAGGTAGAGTTTTGTTTGTCCACACATGGAGGGTGTTCAGTCTGGCAGAAAAACAAGAAGAACCAGGCACACCAACTACAGACAACTCTAGAACTGGCACCACTGCCTGACTCTGTGCCACTGCCTGCACTCTAAGCCTTGGTCCCTACCAAAGTGCGATGACCGTGACCAATATTGCAGACCCAACACTGCCATGGTGCCTCTGAAGTCCCGCAACATCATGAGTTTTTAGGTTTTTTTCAGTCACTTTTAAGGTGAGTTTCTACTTTATAATAATTTATATACTTACTTTTTAATGTCTTTTTCTGGTTTGTGATTGGTGTAGTATTTTCTTTTAGTATGTACATGTAAAGCAATAGAGGTTAGAGAGTGTTTCGTTAATTATTTGCTATTTTAGATTTATAATTTTAATTACAAGCATGTTTTAGTTTAAATATAAGTTGAGATGAGAATGTTCATTGATGTTGATTGTAAACAATTACACCCATTAGCTAGACCAACGCTATACACAATAAGGTAGATAAGTAATATGGTATTTACCTGCCACTACGTCAATTATAAAACAAAGTAAAACATTCATTTGATGACGTCATCAATTATATCCTCGGTGAGGTCATCAACAATGCCATTTGAGATGTCATGAGTGATATCATAAATGATGTCATAAGATATATCATTAGTGATGTCATATGTGAGGACATAATCAGTGCATGGCAGGGGCGGAAGTTATAGTTAGTGCTGCTAACTATAACAGCTGAGTTTTTGTGTTTTTTTAGTTTAAAACATTAAAATTGTCATTGGGAAATTCACCTAACTATAATGTTGCTGTAAACTATTTTTTTCCAATTAATTCCTAAGGTTATTTTAATTGAAAACTAAAAATTGCATTACACCTAAATAATGTTACTTTAACTTTTACTTTTTTAGTGAATTTCTAGTTTAAAAAATAAATCTCTATATATTTAAAAATAGATAGACACTACCTGTTTTAACAATGTTTACACTGAGAATATTCAACTTCTTAGTTCTTGTAACTTACATATACAGAAATATTCTCAGCATAGTTTTCAAAGTCTCTAAAGAATCTTTCTTTACATAAACCTCAGATTTATATTTCAAAAATATAGAGATAAGTTGTTCATGTACTGTAAACTATAGGGCATATTTATGAGTCCCTTTAAGTTGCTCTTGTACCATGCAATGTGGTGCAAGAGTGACACAAATGAAAAGTGAGATGTCTGAAGACACTGAAGGCCACCATGCATGGCACTCAGTGGCTTCATAAATCTTGAGTAATGTAACACAGAGCAAATTGCTGTGTTGCATTACTTTGCACCAGGGAGGCATTTTCTTGATTGTTGCTTTTTTGTGTTCCCACAGAACATCAATTGATTTTGACACATTCACAGATTTACAAGAACAGGTAAACCTGGGAATGTACCAAACAAATGCACCTTCCCAGGTGAGGTGCAACAAGGAGAACTATGTTTATTTTTCCTTGTTTTTTTCTCTTTTATGTATGGAAAGTAAAAAAAACTTCAGGTGATTGTTTTTATGCAGGAAGGTGCCCCTTTCTGCACAAAAATAGTCCTACATGCATCGCAGGCATGCTTGCACCATGGTGAACGGGTGCCTGTGTTTGCGCTAGGCACCCCATTTGTGCAACAACATAGGGTGTTATCACTCTCACGGGAGGTTTGCAAGATAGAAAAGTTATACATTTTGTAATGTTGTAAAGAGTTCTTTTTCATCTGGTCAGTTATTAGTAAATGCTAATATTTAATGATAAAGCCAGTACAGTATGTATATTATAAGAATTATTTTGCCTACAAGCGTATGGATCTTGCAAGACGATTGTAGGAGTCAAACACACAATCCCCTTCATGGACTGTGAGGAGGCTGTACTTCCTTCCTGTGCAGCTCTCACAATCTGCTGGCAAGAACTTGAAATTAAGTTCATAACACAGTCTTGAAGAAAGTAAGACAAGCAGAGTGCTGTTTAAAGTAGTAAAAGATTTGGTGTATTGCTGAATATGAGATATTAAGAAAGTTCTCTGTTTTTTACTATCTCACAGGCTCTCGGAAGACACCCATGAGACACCTGGGAGTGGTAAGCTTCCAAAGGAAGGAATGTGATTGGTTCATATGAATGTCTTTATTTAGCAAAGGAAGATTCCTTTCTTCTTGCATCATTTGCCTATTGTTTTTTTGGGTGATTACAACTTTCTTGCTACCTCTCTAACTTTGCTGATTTTCTATGATCATAACATCATCCTCTGATTCAGATGAGAACCCTACTCTTGTTCCTGCAAGTCAGCCACTTTAGCCACCCAAAGAGTCCTTTGTCTAGCAATTTCTTTTAAATGAGGCCTGGTGGGAAGAAAGTATCTGTAAAATATGTAATTGATAAGATATGCAAAAAAGAGTTCGGTAGAGGCAGCCGGAACAAGCAACATTCTATGAGTACCACTGGGACATGTAGACATTTGAGGGCTATGCACCCCTGCTGAGTTAGGCAGTGCTGCAGAGCTTGATAACTCATCAAGGGTGTCCACATCTTTTCAACACTGTACCTAACCAGGTACTTACCAATCAAGCAACTACCAACCCTACATATCTGAACAAAGCCCTTTTTTGCTGCTTATGAAAGCAGATTATGTTTTCTTTTGAGAATAAGCAGGGCTGCATAGGAAAGGCGTGTCCAGGATCATAAATGCCCACCTATGCAGTCATTTTTTAACACTTTTTTCTACATTTTTCTTCTTTGTAAAACATTCAAAAATGTTAAAAAACACAGAAAATACAGTTGTTCAAAATGTTACTTAAAAAAGTTATTTTCAGCGCTACCCCCATACTTTCCTTATGTATGAATGTTGTTTGTACTACGTACCCCTTTTTTCCTTCTTGATGACTCTCGCAAGACACTTGCGAGAGCCATGACGCTCCCATACTTAGCATGGGTGATTCTTGCAAGCCGCTCTCGAGAGTCAGATACACAGTCCTCAGTGTCCACTGCGACGGGGCAGTGTTTTGTGGTTTGCATTCGTGAGCATCTCAGAGACTGATTTTATCATGGAATTTGCATTTTCACTGAACATATCCTGTCACAATAGGAATAATTTATATGCAACAGATTTTTACATTTTTTTTTAAATACGACCTTGCAATTCTCTTATGAGATCATAATAATACTTTACTGGAAGACTTTATATTTTCCTGCAATACACTACTTACTTCCTACAGTCCCCACTATTAGACTATGGAAACATACTGGCTTCTCCAATGAGACCTTGCATGAAGTTAACCAGTATATACAGTAGGGTATAAAGAGACACTTTCACCTTTCACAGGCTCTGAGTATGCATAGTAGGGTGGGGAAGGTACTCATCTCACATGTAAGGCCTCACTGTATAGTATGTGTAACAAGCACTGGCCTCTCCCTGAGACCTCTCCTCAGGGAAATTAAACATACTCATTGGTGTGTGGGAATGGATTTCCCTATCCACTCACAGCTCTCCTCAGCATAACTTATATATGCAGTAGTATGTAGGGATACTTTGTCTTCTGCACTAACACCTATCTCCTTGACAACTTGGATATACAGTACAATGTAGTGAATCAGTGGCATCGGTCGTCATACTTCTCTTTAGATTAACAGCGATGTGTAGTGCTGTCTGGGAAGGGAGTCATCTCTGTACTAGTACATTTTACCAGGGTAAGAGGTGTCAGTAATAGAGTTAGTGAGAAATGTATTGCTCTACTCATACATCTTTGCATGCTGACAGGTATGCATACTAGAGTACGTGGAGAATCAGCCCTGTTTCCTGACACAAGTCTCTTGCATGATAACTCTGCGTACTATACAGTAGTGTGTGGAGACACGGGCCTCTCTCCTGTAATGTGTCTCTTGGATAATGCTTCTGCAAATTAGCATGTGAAAAGTGGCCTACCTTCATGGACACATGTCTCCCCAGTATGACAGAAGTATAAGTAAAGTATGTAGTTGTACTCAAAAGTATGTCTTGCATAAAATCTTGTGGCTTAGACAGCGGCTAATACATTGGTGAAATAATGCAGCCAAAAGTATTATTGTGTTTCTGTATTTTGTTTTTCACATGTTTAGTCTGAAGGGTTGTTTTGATTCTATAGGGCATATTTATAAGCCCCGAGCGCCACATTGCGCCACATTAGAGTTATTTGTTTTATGCTAATGTGGCCCACTGAGGCCAAAATCCTAGTGCCATATTTACAAAGTGGCACATTGCATGCATTGCGCCACTTTGTAACCCTTTGCTCTACATTATGCCTGTGCCAGGCATAATGTGTGCAAAGGGGGTGTTCCTCCCTTAGGGGGAACCAAAAAAATGGCCCTATATTTTGGTGCTACTCCTGCAGAGTACATCAATAGCGTCATGAAAAATGATGGTATTGCCCCCTACCCTGCGCCATGGTGCTCCGTATTTGAAATATGGCGTACACATGATGGCGGTAGGGGGGGCGCTAAGGGGTGCAGGGAAAGTGGCGATGCACTCTGTGCAGCGCCACTTTCCATAATGTGCCCCTATGTCTTTTTCAGTATGCTACTGCACACCCTGCTTCTGCAGTCTTTTTAATCTCCTTCTTCTCTTGCTTCTTTTTACAAGAATCCCTAAATGCTGTGTTCCATGGCCCATTCCATGTTCCCTATATATGCCAGCAGGTCAATGGAGCATGATTAGTCAGCATAGTAAAGAAACAACCACAGAGATAGTACTGGAGGGATTCAATGGCCCATTTGATCGCTGGGCACTCCTGTTCAATTGCGGTATAGTTGCTTTCATTGGGAAACAGTTTGTGGCCGATATGAAGCACCAATGCAGGTGTCCTGCGGAATCTGGCTGAGACAGCACAGTGCCCAGACCCAGTTTGGAAGCATTGGTTTGGAGCACAAAAGGTTTGGAAAAGTCTGGACATTGCAATACTGGGTCTTCACACAGCGCCGTCTTCAGCCTATCAAAACTAGCACCCTGTTGAGGGGTTAAGAAAGTTATTTTGTTTGAATGTCTGTTTTTTTAGAGATCAGTCAAAAGAGAGGCTTGCTCAGAAAAATGTGATATGAAGCGTCTATAACACTCAACCAGTCCTAAGAAGGATCTAATGTGCCACTTCCTTTTTGGAGGAATGTCTCTCAATTTATCCACATGAGGTCTTATGTGATTTGCTGCAATATGATACCCTAAATATTTTATGGAGGACAAGACCAGATTGCACTTTTCTGGGTTGGCAGTCAGGCCTCCCTTTCTAAGGTTTTGAGAACCAGTTCCAACTGTTCTAAATGCTGTTCCCTTTCAGCTGTGAACCACTATTTCATCAAGGTAAGCCGCTGTATATGGTTGGTGTGGCTTTAGGAGGGTGTCTATTAACCTTTGAAACGTAGCTAGGGCCCTATGTAACCAAAAAGGCAAATCCTTGAAGTGGTATAGCCCTGAAGGAGTGGAGAAAGCTGTTTTATCTCATGCCTGCAGTGCA
Organism: Pleurodeles waltl; assembly: GCF_031143425.1. Lineage (NCBI taxonomy): Eukaryota > Metazoa > Chordata > Amphibia > Caudata > Salamandridae > Pleurodeles > Pleurodeles waltl. Next base: position 1,058,712,059 of record NC_090444.1, on the reverse strand, counting down.
AGGGGTATCTGCCAGTACCCTTTTGTGAGATCTATGGTTGTAAGGTATTGGCATTTCCTAATCTTTCAATAAGCTCATCCACCAGAGGCATTGGGTAAGTATCAAACTTGGAAATACTGTTTATTTGGCGGAAATGGATACAAAACCTTATAGACCCATTGGGATACTTCCTTTTCTACCACTTATCAGTGGGCCTCATGAATATGGTAGGGTCTGAGGTGTATTATTTTCTCTTGCACTGTTCGGATTTCGTGCTGGGCTAAGGATGTATGTCCTGGTAACAGTGAGAAGACTTCCTGGTTCCTCTGTATTAGTCTCTTTAATGGTCCTTTCTGTTCACTTGTCAGGGAATCCCCTAAGTGTGGAATCTATTCCTTTCTCAGGTCCTCGTATGGAGGAAGGGTGAAGTCAAGCGATGATCCACAGTCACTCACATAAAATAATGGGCCTCAACGTGATGTACCTCGCTTTCCTCCCACTCCTTTCACAGATTTATGATGTTATATTTGCTCCTTGCCCCTGGCATGAGGGACATCTAAGCGGTAAGTAACTGGTATGACTTTTGCTAGCATTTCATGTGGTCCCTGCCATTTAGCCAGGAGTTTTTTGCTTGAAGAGGGAAGGAGAATCAAAACCTTACTTCTTACTTGTAACTGTTGCATCTTGCAATGCTGATCATACTCCCCTTTCTGATTGTCCTGAGCTTTGTTCATATGGACTCTAACCTCTTCCCACAGTGTATGAATCCTGTCCTGGAGTGTAGTCTAATATTCCCTTTCCTTCATCCTCCTCTTCCTCCCATTGTTCGGCTGCCATAGCAGGGTGCATGGTTGTCTTCCAAATACAAGTTCAAAGTCTCGTGGAGGATTGAGTATGTGTACGTATGACATAAAGGACAAGAGAAAGTTTCTTGTCCCAGTCCCTACCAGCATCTGATATCAACTCCGTGAGAACTGTTTAATCATTCTGTTGTACTTCTTGACCAATCCATCAGTTTAGGGTGATATACTGAAGTTATGATTTGTTTGATACCCAGTAAGAGGCATGTCTGAGGCATCAGTCGGGATATAAAAGGAGTCCCCTGGTCAGTCAATAGCTCCCTGGGAAAACACACACAGGAGAAAAACTCTATTATGACCTGGGCTACTGTTCTGGTAGTCATGTTGGTAAGGGAAATTGCTTTTGGGTATCGAGTAGCATAGTCCACCAGGACAAGGATATATTGATACTCTTTAGAGGAAGCCAGCAGGAGACCGACTAAATCTACACCCACCTGGGGAAAAGATGTGTTGATGATAGGCAGAACTCTTAGGGGAGCTTTGGGCACCTGGTGGATGTTAATGAGTTGACATCTGGAACAAGCACTACAGAACCTATGTATGTCTGAAAACACCTCCGGCCAGTAAAATCGCCGCAGCAGATATTCTTCAGTCTTCTCTCTGCCATAATGAACCCCCATATGTTTGGCTGTGGGCTAAGTAGAGAACCTGTGTGTGATAAGGGAGGGGTACCACCAGCTGAGTGATTGTTTTCCTACCTAATCTCACATTTTGGTAGAGCAAACCTTTCTTTGTGCTGAAGAAAAATCCTACTGAGTCTGTTGGGATGATCTCAGCCCCTGCTTGTTGTAAGGTAGGATCTTATCTTTGACTGGCTCTGAAAACTCACCAAAGGGTTGTCTATGGCATCCACTGTGGGGAAGAAGGAAGAACCATTAGATTCTGGTCTGGGGTAAAACAGTTTCTTATTTTCACAATTTTCTCTATGATTCATTGTTAATCTGTCCTCATCTCATCTATGTTCTCTGTATGAAAGGGTGCTTCCTTCAACCATTTCTGATTGACATCTTTTGGCTTAGTGTTGCCAATAATCCTGGTAAGTTCTGATAATCGGTTGCTATAAATAGGTTCTCTACCAAGTTTGGAATGCCTCCTACTTTTATGATCTCTTCCCGCCCTCTCCAGTTCACTCCTATTTCGGCATATCTTACTATCGCCATGGACACAAATGATGATGATGTTTTCCCTTTTTCCCCATTGGTGTGGTAGTATCTAAACCATACTTATCACTGAGTGTCTACACCCAGAGTCCTCTAGTACCTGTGGGGTTTATAGGTAACTTTCATATCCATTAGGTGTTTAGGGGAACCACCTCCTGCCCCGAAGATCCTCCTTCTGGAAAATCCTACTTCCATTGGTTCTGGGGGCTGGGGTATTTGTGGACAGTTAGGTGTGATGTGGCCCCCTCGGCGCAGTGGAAGCACTGGGGCCTTGTCCATAGTCTTTCTCTATGGGGTGTGGTATTATCCATATGTCAGGGAGGGGCCTGGCAGGGTTTTTGTGCAGGAGACTAGGGGCCAGATGCATGAAGAATCCACTTTGCGATTCTCTAATAGCGATTTTTAAGAAATCACTATTTCTGATTCGCAAAATGGCATGTGTCATATTTGTGATTCGGTAATAGCGATTTCTTAAAAATCGCAAATGCTATTACCGAATCGCAAATAGCGATCATGAGCCCATACGCACCTATGGGCCTGTAGACCCGTATTTGAGATTTTTTTGCATTTCCCAAATTGCAAATTCCTAACTGGAATTCGCAATTTAGGAAATGCAAAACCCCAGGGTGCTGGGGGCCTAAGGCCCCCTCTGCTGCACCCCAAAAAAATATTTCAGGACATGTAAGGCGCACACATGCCAAAGCGGCATGTGTGCGTTACCTATCAATTTTAAAAATGCATTTTTTATGTATTTTTAAAATTTGCACTTGGTTACCACCAAGTTTTACTTGGTGTTAAATGTGATTCCTTAATTCCCAATTCACATTAAGGAAAAGCTTGATACATGCGCATAAGAAATTGCAAATAAGGATTCCTCATTTGGGATTTCTTATTTAGAGAATCGCAATTTGCGATTCTCTAAACGGGCTCACAATTTTAAGGAATCGCTTTTTTAACGATTCCTTAAAATTGCATAGCGAATGCCTTTCGTACATACTGAAAGGCATTTATGCATTCACAAACGGCCATTGGCAGTGTTTGCAAATGCAAAAACGCTTGATACATCTGGCCCTTGGTTTCTAAATATGTCTAGAGAGTGAGGTGCTTTTTATCTGGGAGACCCTACATTTCGGGGATCGATGGTAAGCACAAGCTAGGTTAATCACCGTGGGATTAGTAATGTCTGGGTGATATCTGATCCAGTTTCTTGTTGGCCAAGGAAGGGCCACAAGGAATTGTTTCAGTAGGATTTTATTAATGATGTCCTCCTTAGAGGACTCAGCCAATTTAACCCAGCATAGGCTCACATCTTGTATCCAGTAAAACAAGGCCCTGGGATTGCCATGATACTTCCACTTCTCTTCCAGGAACTTGGTTCGATAATGTTCGTTATCGAAACTCAGCCATTCTAAGATAGCTTTCTATACTTCTGTATAGGGAGCCTCACCCACTGGATTAGCTGCCTGATATGTGGTCTGAAGTTCCCTGTTAAGTCGAGGAATTAGATAGTAGCTCCATCCTTCTTCTGTCCACGTAGCTGAAGTGGCAACTCATTTGTAGTTGGGAAAGTAAGCATACAGTTTTTCCCCAACCTGATATTTCTGTAGTACGGAGCTTAGTATGTTAGGGTGCACTTTTGTACTGGCAATAGTTTCCATTAAAGTCTGAAGGGCTGTTTCATGCACCAACTGATTATTGGCAATGGCCTTGGCCTGGGATTTTAATATGCAGTCTGTAAGTTGTTTATGTCCTTCTAGGCAGCCTTTGCCTGTCCCTCTACCACCAAGTGAAGGTGCCTTTGTCCCTCAGCTAATTGTTTGATAATTTCATCCAGGGTAACGGTTTGTTCCATCTCTGTCTGCCTTGATTTGTAGGAAAAATCGCACTTCTGACACCACTGTGGCGTAGACAGAGGCTGATACCTTGGTGAAATAATGCAGCCAATAAGTATTATTGAGTTTCTGTACTTTGTTTATTATTATCACATCTTAGTCTTACAGGTTGGTTTGGTTCTATGTCTTTCTCAGGATGTGAATGCACACCCTGCTTCTATAGTCTTTATAAACTTCTTCTCTTGTTTCTCTTTACAGGAATCCTAAGATGCAGCGCACCCTGGCCCGTTCCATGTTCCACCGGTCCTTGGGAAACAGACAGACACAGGTAAGAGGTTCCTTCTGGGAAGGGGAGGGGAAGGATAGTGCTAGTGAAGGAACAAGGGATTTCCAAAATGGGTGTAACACACTAGTGAAATAGGTAATCTTGTTGCTCCTCACCAGGAGTAAATTTATGATCACACGTGCTCTTTTATAGTGCCCAGATATAGGCCCCTAGCATGCAGGTGTTGGTCACAGATTGTGGGGTCCAAACAATTCACAGCCACATGCCCTGTTGTTCACCCTGCATTGTTTCTCTCCCTAATTTGTCAACCCCTGGCGTCCCCAATGACTCTGTAAACGGGCCCATTCCTTAGTTAGACACGTCCTTCCCGGCACATGGCTGGATTGAGCGCCCTGTATCTGGTCTCCTCGCATCAAAGTCTGTTCAGCGTCTGTGTTCTTCTCTGCGCTTCCTGGCGGGCTGGACTCTGGGGTCATGACGGCATCTCCTGGCGGGTTGGGCTCGGGATTACAAATGGTGTCCTCTTTTCCTGCAGTCTCTGGTGTCTGTTCGCTTCCGTATTCTGTCTCTCTCTCTCTCTTCCTCCTGGTCATGGCTTCTATACTGCTGCTCCGACATCTGGGTTGTGTGCCTGGGATGCCGCACCTTTCGGCACTCTCATGGCTGTGACCCTGGGATATGGGAGAGGGTTGTCCAGTGCCGAGACACCTATCCCCACAATACCAGGCCTGTCACACCTATCTAAAGACTATGATATGAAAACACACTACCCTCTCTGGTGAAACATTTCCCCAGAGTAGCATATCTGCAAAGTTGGCTGTAAGTAGAAACTATTCTCTCTGCACATACCTCTCTTTATATTGTCCACAGTAGAGTATAAAATGGAGTATCCTTTCTGTTCCGAACTGTGACTTGGACAATGTGTGTCCATATTTCAATGTGGAGACATACTTACCTCTGTTTCAAATGCCTCCCAATAGCAACACACATACATAGTAGGGAGTGCACAACAGCTGATAGCAGTGTGTATAAGAGTATAGACAAGCCCTTACCTCTGTGCGAAGATCCCTCTCTTCCATTAAAGTTATCTGTTGCATGGCATTTAACCATACATGCATTGCAAAATAATTGACTCCTCTAATACTAGCTCTCTACAGGGTACAAGATGAGCATGGGTCACATACATATACATGCAATAGCATATTTACTGTCCCTCAACCTGGCACTGCCAGTTCTTCTGAATTTTGCAATACTATTATAAACCTGAAATGTGTAATAAATATCAAAGAAATTAATCCACAATAACTTTAAACTTATTTATTATAACGATTTATTTTTGCAACAATACAAAACTACAACAACTACATTAACAAACAATATAAACAACTGTAACATGAAAAAAAAAAACTTTACAATACATAGCATTTTTATTGACATTGGTAAGCACCTCCTAAACTTCCCCCACCCCCATTTCAGTTTATTTGCCTACTGGATTTTGTCGTAGGTAGCACTTCTTTTTCACAGTTTTAGCCACCTTAGTCTGTAAATAGTCTTTAGATTTGTGCTATGTTATGGCAGGCTAGGTAGCAATAAAGTCTCAGCAAAGCAGCATATCTATATACACAAAGTCTAGCTCACCCAGAGTCGAGTTTGTGCTGCCAAAGTACACAACTATTCAGGCAACTGCACATCCTTCCAAACTAAATACACTGGGGGTCATTACAACCCTGGCGGACGGTGTTAAAGGTGCGGTAATACCGCAAACAGGCCGGCGGAGAAAAAAAAGGGAATTATGACCGTGGCGGAACCCGCTAACAAAGACAGCCACTTTAGCACTCCGCCCGCCACGGCGGTACAGACAAGCAGCGCGGAGGTCACCGCCAACAGACAGGCGGAAGACAATGTACCGCCCATAGTATCACAACCCACCAATCCGCCACCTTTTCCGGGGCGGATTCACCGTGGATAAAAACACGGCGGAAACAGTTTCTGCAATGGGAAAATGCTCACCTTAACACATCCCACGAGGAAGGAGGACACCATGGAGCCGGAATTACAAATCCTACCTGCCCTTGTATTCCTACTCATCTACGAAGACCAGCGCCGGCGGCGGCGAAGACAACGGTGAGTACTGCGCCTACGACATAGGGGAGGGGGGAGGCAAAAGTCAGGGACACACACACGCAACACCCCCACCCCCACCCCCACCCTCGCATATTACAACACACATACCAATGCATGTACAAACATCACAGTAACAACCCACAACCCCCCCGGAAGAATGCAAAGACAAAACAAAATCAGTTCAAACATTGTAATGTATCAAAATACATGTGTCAAATATATACAGATATATATAAACTCATACAAAGGTATACACATCATAAGAAGTAGTGCAGATATGCACATATCAATGTCGGTGCACCACTAGGCCAAAAATGCATGGGCGAGGCCCACACAAGATACCTGTCCACAAACGGAGAGAACACTGCTGGGGCATCAGAGAGAAAAACAACAGGCACCTCAGGGGGAAGGGAAGGGGGGAGCACCTCAGCCAGATTACAGCACTACGCCACATCCACGACGGGGCTCCATGCCCATTGATGTATCCTGCGAAGTGCAAAGCCACAGTCTCACAAGTCTCTACAGTGGGTGGTTTGCCCACTGTTCAATCCTGGGGAGTGCAAAGCCACAGTCTCACAAGTCTCTACAGTGGGTGGGTTGCCCACTGTTCAATCCTGGGGAGTGCAAAGCCACAGTCTCTCAAGTAGATAACAGCCTCCACTGGTTCTGGAGGGGGACTGGTGCCCAGAGTGCTTCATCCTGTGAAGGACAAAGGTAGTGGATGGATCTCTCCACTGGTTCTGGAGGGGGACTGGTGCCTAGACTGGATTAGTCTCCCCGTGACAGTTCCTGTCCCAGCTGCACATGGGATAACGATGCTTGATGTGGCGGTCTTTTCCTTCTTCAGCGGTGCATGCCCTGTTCAGCGGTGCATGCCCTGTTCAGCGGTGCTTTGCCATGGCGGTCTCAGGACTGTTCAGCGGTGCTTGCCCTGTTCAGCGGTGCATGCCCTGTTCAGCGGTGCTTTGCCATGGCAGTCTCAGGACTATTCAGCGATGCTTGCCCTGTTCAGCGGTGCTTTGCTATGGCGGTCTCAGGACTGTTCAGCGGTGCTTGCCCTGTTCAGCGGTGCTTTGCCATGGCGGTCTCAGGTCTGTTCAGCGGTGCTTGCCCTGTTCAGCGGTGCTTTGCCATGGCGGTCTCAGGACTGTTCAGCTGTGCTTGCCCTGTTCAGCGGTGCATGCCCTGTTCAGCGGTGCTTTGCCATGGCGGTCTCAGGACTGTTCAGCGGTGCTTGCCCTGTTCAGCGGTGCATGCCCTGTTCAGCAGTGCTTTGCCATGGCGGTCTCTGACCTGTGCATTGGTGTGTGGCATGACGGTCGCTCATTGACCAGCGGGGCTGTGACGATACTTGTGCCCTCCTGGGCAATGACTCTGGCGGTGGTCTCCTGACCTGTGACGATACTTGTGCCCTCCTGGGCACTGACTCCGGCGGTGGTCTCCTGACCAGTGACGATACTTGTGCCCTCCTGGGCAATGACTCCGGCGGTGGTCTCCTGACCAGTGACGACGGTGCTGGTGGTGGCGTCCCGGCCGCCGGGAAGGATGCCGCCCTTCTCCGCCGTGATGCTCACACCTGTGCAGACTTCTTCGGGCCCTTCCCCAACTTTGGAGGAGTCACAGCTGACTCTGCAATCCCCCTGGGACCCCTGTGAGTTGTTTTGCCTCCAGGAGTCTTCACCCGGTCCCGTCGGCCACTTTCCAACTTCAGAGCCTTTACAGGGGGTGGACTGGCAGTGCCTTGGCTCCGTGTCTCACTGCCTGCCCTGGTGGCCGGTGCACTCCATACACCTGTAACACGCACCACTGGTACTGGAGGCTTTTTGGCTGAGGTGCTACAACGGGACTGATAAATTGGAGGGGTGGGGTGGGGCAAAAAGGTCAACTTTGCAGAGGGACAGTTTCTGACGAACACTGGGATGGGTAGCTGGAGGGGCTTCTGGGAGTGGAGGAAGAGGAGGTGGTTGTAGGAGGTGTCACTTTACGTGTTTTGGGTGCAGGTGCAGGTACTGGAGGCTGTCGTGAGGTGGATGGATGTTGGGTGTGTGGGTGCCCGCGTTTGTGTACTTTGGGAGGGGGCGTCACAGACACACTGGGAGAGGACACAGGGGACGTGTAAATGGTAGTGGGGGTGGTGAGTGCAGGTGAGCGGGGTGTGGTGCTGGGTGTTCTGGTGCGAGTCCTAGTGCCTGTAGATGTAGTGCATGCAGGTGAGAGTGTAGACGAGACTGGGAGGGAGGAGGGAGACGACGAGGAGGGGGACACAGTGGAGGCAGCGGATGTTGCTGTGTCTGCATGTGTGTGATGCTTGTGTGTGTGCCTGTGGGTTGTGTGGTGCCTATGTTTGCCTGAGCTACTTTTGTGTGTTGAGGTGTATGCATGCTTGTCTGATGGTGTGCTTGGGACAGGCTGGGGTACAGGGGATTGGGTCCGGGTGGAGGAAGTTGGAAGGGGAAGGCTAGAGACAGGGACAATGGCTGCCATCAGTGCTGAGGCCAGAGATTGCAGGGTTCGATGATGGGCAGCCTGACCAGAATGAATGCCCTCCAGGAATGCATTAGTGTTTTGCAACTCCCTTTCTACACCCTGGATGGCATTCACAATGGTAGACTGCCCAACAGTGAGTGACCTGAGGAGGTCGATGGCCTCCTCACTGAGGGCAGCAGTGGTGACTGGGGCAGGGCCTGAGGTGCCTGGGGCGAAGGAGATGCCCACCTTCCTGGGTGAGCGGGCATGGGGCGAAGTCTGAGGGGCTGCTGGGAGGGCGGTGCTGGTAGGGGGGGTGGCGGATGTACCTGTAGAAGTGGAGGGCACAGATGGTGCCGCCACCACAAGGGAGCTCCCATCGGCGGACGAGTCTGTGTCGCTGGTTGGTGATCCGGTGACCGACGTGTAGCTCCCCTCGCCCTCCGTCCCACTGGTGCATTCTGAGTCCGTGGTGTGGCCCTCCATGGCCATGTGGGATGCAGCTCCCTCGTGCCCCGGTGCCACTGTACCTCCGCCTGATGATGCTGATGCACAAAAGAACAGGGAGAGCAGAAAAAGGGGGAGGGGACGACAGAAGAAAGACAGGTTGAGTGCATGGCTTACCGCTACCGTTGGCGGACAATACAGACACAGCAGCCCCCTGCACTACGCCGTGCTCTTGGCCTCTACAGAAGCAAATCCTGGGATATGGCCTACATGGCTATGGTGGACATCTGCACACATGGATGCCACAGGGGCATCTATACCTGTACTTGGCCCACTACTGCGGTGTGGTGGAGTGCCACATGCCCTGCATTACGGAGGGGCCTAGCCTACGTATTTCTGCCTGGCCTAGGTACACCCACAGCCCTCCTCCCTCAGCCAGCCCCTCAACTGCGCGCCAAGTACCCAGAATGAGGTTGTACTCACCCCCTTGTGTCTGCTGTGATGCCCTCAAGCGCCCATCCAACTCAGGGTAGGCCACCGCCAGGATTCGGAACATCAGGAGGGTCATGGTGCGACGGGCACCCCTCCCACATTGGGAGGCCATCCCCAGCTGAGCCTCCGCCGTCTTCTTGCTCCAGAGGTGAATGTCCTCCCATCTTTTCCGGCAGTGGGTGCCCCGTCTCTGGTGGACCCCCAGGGTCCGGACGTCCTTGGTGATGGCACGCCAAATGTCCTTCTTCTGGTGGGCGCTGACCTACATGACATGCACAAGGGAAGAAGAGAAGTCATTACCAACTGCACCGTCAATGTGAGTGTCCCCCCTGCCTACCCTAGCCATGTGGCACATGCATTCACATGCATTCATGTTCCCTGAACTCTGCCCCCTCCCCTCTTACAACCAGCCCTCTCCACCCAGGCCTAGCCCATACAACGTGCTCCCTGTGTACTTACCTGTTGGTCTGGAGGACCGTAGAGCAGCGTGTACTGGGGGAGGACCCCGTCTACTAATTTCTCCAACTCCTGATCAGTGAAGGGAGGGGCCCTTTCCCCAGACGCAGCAGCCATCGTCACTTCCAGACCGAGGTCACAGCAGCACTTGCAGTGTAGGTCCTCTCCTGTCGAAGATCAGGTATCGAGTGATTGAACAGATAGAAAATGGTGGTCACGTCCGCGGCGGTGACGTCCGCGGCGGTGCGTATCATCAACGTCGGCACACTTCTTCATTGGTTCCTGGGACCCATAGGGTCCAATGTTAACCAATGCAGCATTGCACCACGGTCTACGACCGCCTACCGCGACGGTGTGCATTGCCAGCGCAGTTACCTCACAATCCCATTGTCCCAGTTTAGAGGTCAGGCAGCCGCCATTTCAGGGGCCCACATGGCTTCATTTACTTCTGCGTCACACATAGCTAGGCCTACACTCAACACACATACAGGAAGGGTTTGGTGTTTGGTGTCGTGTTCTGTGTATCTGTGGGTACATACCTGGAAAATAGTTGACTCTGTGGTCGCTGTTGTCCTTCCTAGGCACTGTCAGCTGGGACAGTTTAGAAGATGGCGGAATCCTCCGGTGTACCGACCGCTGGTGGACCTGTTGACAATGGAGAAGCGACATTTAATTGTCACCTACAGGTTTGACTGTGCCACTATCCAGGAACTATGTACCCAGTTGGAGCCAGACCTGATGTCACCAATCCGCCATACCACTGGAATCCCCCTTGACATGCAGGTGCTGTCAGTGCTCCATTTCCTTGCTAGTGGGTCTTTTCAGACAACAGTGGCAATGGCATCAGGAATGTCCCAGCCTATGTTTTCCAACGTGCTGTCCAGAGTGTTGGCTGCCCTGCTGAAACACGTAAGGAGATACATCATTTTCCCTGAGGTGGAAGATTTGGCTACAGTTAAAGGTGACTTCTATGCCCTTGGACATATCCCCAACATCATAGGTGCTATTGATGAGACCCATGTAGCTCTGGCCCCCCCCCACAGGAGTGAACAGGTGTACAGGAACCGGAAGAGTTATCATTCTATGAATGTACAGATGGTATGTTTTGGCAGACCAGTACATCTCTCAGGTAAATGCTATGTTTCCTGGCTCAGTGCATGACGCCTACATCCTGCGGAATAGCAGCATCCCTGATATGATGGGTCAACTCCAGAGGCACCGTGTGTGGCTGTTAGGGGACTCTGGTTACCCGAACCTGTCCTGGCTATTGCCCCAGTGAGGAATCCCAGGACCAGGGCACAGGAATGCTACAATGAGGCCCATGGGTGGACTAGGAGGGTCATCGAATGGACCTTCGGCCTCCTGAAGGCCAGGTTCAGGTGCCTCCATATGACAGGTGGTTCCCTATTCTACTCACCGAAGAAGGTGTGCCAGATCATCATCGCCTGCTCGATGCTTCACAATTTTGCTTTGCAACGCCAGGTGCCTTTTCTGCAGGAGGATGGTCCAGATGACAGTGTTGTGGCAGCTGTGGAGCCTGTGGAGCCTGTGGACAGTGATGAGGAGGGAGCTGAGGAAGAAGACATCGAAAACAGGGAGTCAGTCATACAGCAATATTTCCAGTGACACACAGGTGAGAACATTTTCATTTTTACCATTACAGTCACTGTCACACGTCTTCCTCTATCCTGTGTGTAATTTCATAGCATTATTTGGTAACTGAGTTATACCTTTCCATTACGGTTTCACAGGTGTGGTTACCAATGTGTGTCATCTGCTTCCATCCTTAAAGGACTTATGATGTGTGACATAGGTATGTTGGCTTTACAACTGGAAACGCATTTTGACACTGTCATTGATAATACATTTTACCAAATCACAGACTGACTCCAGATTGTTTTGTGCTTCAAGGGTGTTTATTTAAGTGCTAAAAAATGGAGGGGGGTTGTAATATGGTGATGGGGGACGGTGGAGGAATGTCCATGTCAGAGTCCAGTCTATTGGTCATACAGGTGCACTGCCCATATGGGCAAAGGAAGTGGAGCTGGGGCAGTTAAAGTATGGACAGGGTAACAAAGTGGGACAGTGGGAGGACAATCAGGGTGGTCTCATTTCCTGGCGGGGGTCTTGCCATCTTGCTCTGTCCTGTTCCTGGATCTCAGGGACCGCTTGCGTGGTGGTTGTCCGTCTGCAGGGGGTGGGGTGCTGGTGTGGTGGTCCTGTGGCGGGGCGTCCTGTCCACTAGCGCCGGCAGAGGTGGTGGGCAGTTCATCGTCCAGGCTAGTGTCAGGGGCCCCTTGGAGTGCCACGGTGTCCCTCAAGGTCTGCTGTATGTCCTTCAGCAAACCTACAATGGTGCCCAGGGCGGAGCTGATGGTCCTGAGCTCCTCCCTGAACCCCAAATACTGCTCCTCCTGCAGGCGCTGGGTCTCTTGAAACTTGTCCAGGACCGTCGCCATCGTCTCCTGGGAGTGGTGGTATGCTCCCATGATGGAGGATAGGGCCTCGTGGAGAGTGGGTTCCCTTGGCCTGTCCACCCCCTGTCGCACAGCAGCCCTCCCAGTTCCCCTGTGTTCCTGTGCTTCCGTCCCCTGAACCGTGTGCCCACTACCACTGCCCCCAGGTCCCTGTTGTTGTTGGGGTGGTGGGTTATCCTGGGTTCCCTGTAGTGGTGGACACACCGTTGATTGACCTGTCCTGGGTACGGAGGTATGGGCCCGCTGGGTGGGTGCTGTGCTGGTGTTACCAGAGGGTGGAAGGAGAGTGTTGGGCTGTGCCTGTGCAAGGGGAACCGACTGTCCCGAGGCCCACGATGGTCCGGGCTGGTCATCAGGATCCAGTAGGGCAGAGCTGCTATCGTCACTGTGGGCCTCTTCTGTGGGTGGAGTGGAGTTGTCTGGACCTTCCGGTGTGGTGATGATCCTTCGTGATCCTGCAGGGGCATAAGAGCATGATTATTGCATCTGTGTGTGTCATGGTGTGCAATGGGTGGCTCACTGTGTACCCCAGAGCAAGCATTCCTGTGTGGGGGCTTGTGTGATGATGGTTGGGGGGGTGTTCTGGGTATGTGCAGTGAGCATGCTTTAGTGAGGGGTGACAATGCTTAGTTGTGTCATGGAGGGCTTGGTGTTGAGATGGGTGGTTTGTGTTATTGGTACATTAGTGAGGAGTTTGAGTGATAGGGGAGGGGGTGAGGGTGGGGGTGTGTGATAGCATGCAGGTAGGGTGGGGGATATGATTTTTAAGATTTGACTTACCAGTGTCCATTCCTCCACCGACTCCTCCGAGGCCCTCTGGATGCATGATGGTCAAGACTTGCTCCTCCCATGTTGTTAGTTGTGGGGGAGGAGGTGGGGGTCCGCCGCCAGTCCGCTGAACCGCAATGTTGTGCCTGGAGACCGCTGAACGCACCTTCCCCCATAGGTCGTTCCACCTCTTCCTGATGTCCTCCCGATTTCTTGGATGCTGTCCCACAGCGTTGACCCTGTCCACTATTCTGCGCCATAGCTCCATCTTCGTGGCTATGGATGTGTGCTGCACCTGTGAGCCAAATAGCTGTGGCTCTACCTGTAGGATTTCCTCCACCATGACCCGGAGCTCCTCCTCGGAAAACCGGGGGTGTCTTTGGCGTGACATGGGGTGGTGTGGGTGATGTGTGGGGCGGAGTCAGTGTTGATGTGTGTGGTGATGTGTAGTGGTGTGTGGTGTTTTGTGTGTGGATGTTGTGTGGGTGATGGTGTTGTGTGCCTCTGTGTGGTGGGATTGTCTATTCTGTGCTCTCTCTCTGGCCTTTGTCAATCAGTTTTGGTCGTAGGGGTTTGTGGGTAATGTGGGTGTGTGTTTTATATTGTGTTGGGTGTGTGGGAGTGGTGTGTGTATGTGTATCAGGTGTGTGTATTTTGAATTGTCCAATGTGGCAGTGTTTTGGAGATGTGTGTGTATTTTGAGCGCGGCGGTGTGTACCGCCAATGGAATACCGCAGTTGAAAGACCGCCACGTGGATTCGTGGGTCGTAATAGCATGGGCGTGTTTCTGTTGGCGTGGAGGTGGAGGTTTTGTTTTCGCCAGTTTAACACTGACCTTTGGTGTGGCGGACTTGTGTGGGTGTCTGAATTTCGGCGGATTCCGAGATGTGGGTCATAATAGCTGTGGCGGAGTTCCGCAGCAGCGGCGGTGTATTGGCGGTCTTCTGCACGGCGGTAAATGCCTTTTACTCCCAATGTTGTAATGACCACCACTGTGCCTAAACCGGTAGTTATTGCTGAACAGCACAATAATCCTTCTTCTCTTAACAAGGCTCTTCTTTAGTGCTTATGTAAGTAGATAATTATTTATTCAGATACAATTGACCATTTTCCTCCTAAAAAAGACAAAATAACCAAAATGATAAAAGTTACATACTGGTCAATAATTAATACCATTGAAACATCTGTATATTTTATAAACCTTTCTATATTTTTCACCCAGAATCACATTTTTTTTATTACATTCTGTGTTTTATCATGTGAGAAACACTGCTTCTTTTACTTAGAAGTAAACACAGTTCAGACATTTAATTTATTTACACAAGCTGCAAACTTTACTCACATCTCTCTTCGTTCTAATCTGTACCACACAAAAGCTATATTAACATATCTACACCTCCCCAAACAACTTTTCACTCTTTAAACATAGTGTACAAGACGCTTACCAACATTAGTACACTTACTGACACTTCACAGCATTGTTTATGGAATATATTACAAAGTACCTGAACTTGGACTTCTTTCTTAAATGCAAATTACCACACCAGGCTCTTTTAACTCCAGATATTTTCAGTTCTGCTGAGCACAATGCAGAAAAATATAAATTTTCCTCCATAGTACCAAAGACAAACTGAGCTATCTCTGTTTCTGCACCCAAATACATCACAGCTTTTCTTCAACTATGTAATAAAAATACTAAGTATTGGTTGAGTCTTCACCCTTATGTTTCACTTCTTCTCTCATGATCTTGCAAGACTCTTGTGGAATCATAAAACACCTCGAGGAAGGAGCAGTAATTTTCTAGGCCAGTCTTGTGAGGTGCTTGTGAGATCGTAACTTTTTTAAATTAAGAATTAACCATGTCCTAGTCACACAACTTATCTCTTACACACTTTATATCACAAAAAGCACCACAATATCCATTCCTACTGAGAAAATGTATTGTGAATCCATCTTCTCATTTTTACTATTCACAATCCCACAAGATTCCTGTGAGTATGGGTGCACCCAAACACCTCCCTTCAGTTGTGTATTTCTCCGTGTCTTGCAAGAGTCTCACGAGCTCAAACATTTAGGCCCAGATTTAACAAAAATGCCGCACAACTGCGCTAGCGCACTTGTGCGTCAAAAACATTACAGCCTGCTAACGACATTCCTTAGCTCCATCCAGCCATCATATTTATACAACGAAGCACCATGGCGCAAAGGAAAGGTTAGCGTAAAAAAAATGAGGCTAACCATTGTGACACACCGTAAAAAAAATGACGCTAATGCTGCAGAAGTGACGTTAGAACACTTAGCAGCATGTTTTTGCAGCATAAGTGTATAAAAAGCCCGCAAGCAAGAAAAAAAAACAAGGATCCAAGATGGATAATTCAGGCCAGGAGAGACCCCAGAGTGTTCCCAATCAGCCCAGTACAAGTCAGGATGGACCAAAAAAATCCCAGGAGAAGGAGAACAGGAAGCCATAGTGTTGCTTCATTGAGTAGGAGAATGACATGTTGGTCAGAGAGGTGATGAAGCACCAACACCAGCTCTTTGTCACCTCCAATTTGCCAATAGGTAAGAAGGAGGCTATATAGCAGATAATGGTAGATAAAGTCAAAAAAGTGGCAGAGGTGAAGAGGACTGTCATGGATTGAAAGAAGCGCTTGCACGATTGCAGGTGCAGAACTAAAGAGGAACTGTCCAGGAACCGAAAGGCAGCACTGCAGATTAGAGGTGGAAGTCCCGCACCTCAAAAGGACCTGTATGAACTGGAGGAGATGGTGGCAGCGGTCATCCTGGAGGAGCTGGTCACCGGAATCTCAGGACAGGACAGAGCAGACTTCCAAGACCTGCCACAAATGCACTGTGAGTTGCAGTGGGAAACAATCTGGAAATTATCAAATGGCAGATGGGGGAGGCACATAGGACACACTGAATGCATGCAAAAGGGTTGCATCGGGACACATGGGGCCACACTCAAAAGGCCCTGTTGCCACCGGAGCGTCACTTTTACCGACGGTCCTGTGGCGCTATGAAGTGCGCTATATGTACAAGGTGTTGTTAAGTCAGTTTTTGTGGCTTAACACCTCCTTTTAAATATGGTCCCTTCACGCGCAGCACTTTGCGTGGAAGGGGCGTGCAATAAGTGTTGCTGTGTGCATACCACAGAAACACCCATTGCACTTTGATGCTGTCCTAGATATACAAGTTTATGTTAACCTGAGGCTAAGCAAAAAACTACCACCACCCCAGGGGCGTCATTAGTATGGCGCAGCGAGGAGAAATGCTTTAATTCTTCCTCATTTTTTGCTCTTCCTATGTGTGCTGCACCCGGCAGCACGCATAGAAAGTGCAGTTGGCCATAGAAGGCTGGGCCAGATGTATCATTTTTTCAAATAGCGATTATCTAATTGAGATTATCTATGAATCGCTGTTATGTAATCGCTATTTGAATGTATGAAACTCCAGGAGTTTCATTTAGTGATTCCCAATTGCTCGCAAATCGACCTACCTCATTAACATTCATGAGGTAGGTTGCAATTTGTGACCCATTGCGAATGGCGATAATCACAGGGATGGTGGCCTGCTTGGCTGAGCAGACCACCATGTCTGTGATTGCTTTTAAATAAAGCAATTATTTTTTTAAATGCAGCCCGTTTGCAAATGGGTAATCACCTACTTGAATTAGGTGGTAAAATTCAAATGTTTTGCGATCGCATTTGGGTCACAAAACATTCCTACAGACCGTTGTGATTTGGTACTATAAAGGGATGCTCTTGGCCCACCCCTTCCTACTACCAAATCGGTGTGTAGTCGCAATTCCAATTTCCGATTTGGTAATAAGTTACTGAATCGCTAATTAGAATTTATACATACCAAAATGTATTTTTGTGATCACAAAAATGCATGATACACCTGGCTCATTGTTTTTGTGGAGGAAGGTGTCCCTTCCTGCACAGAAACAATCTCCCCCGCAGCAAAGCGTTCCTTGCACCATGGTGCAAGGGTGCCTGCGTTGGTGCTCAGCTGCAAAAATAGTGCCGCTGCAGAGGGCAACACAGGTGCGCGCTGTATACCATTTAAAATGGTGCATCCTTGTGTATTGAAAATGACGGAGCATGCCACTGCCAAAAGTTGTGCTGTGTTGCACTCCATTATTTTCTTTGAAACCTGGGCCATAATGGCCAAACACTTCAAATACGGCCAGACCTTCCCCCCTATATGCACTGACCATTTTTCAATTCTGACAGCAATTGCTTCACTGTTGCCACTGATCCACCTGCCCATGTATAACAATCAGTGGGCAACATGTACCACACTTGTTGCACAGAGTGGCCCAACAAGAACTGTCACACACCTCCATGCACCATTGGGAATGGGCACAAAAGTGAACATATACAACATATGGGCCATGTCTGTGAACATCATGGCCCTCATTCTGACCCTGGCGGTCTTTGACCGCCAGGGCGGAGGACCGCGGGAGCACCGCCAACAGGCCGGCGGTGCTCCAATGGGGATTCCGACCGCGGCGGTAAAGCCGCGGTCGGACCGGCACCACTGGCGGGCTCCCGCCAGTGTACCGCCGCCCCATTGAATCCTCCACGGCGGCGCAGCTTGCTGCACCGCCGCGGGGATTCCGACCCCCCCTACCGCCATCCAGATCCCGGCGGTCCGACCGCTGGGATCCGGATGGCGGTAGGGGGGGTCGCGGGGCCCCTGGGGGCCCCTGCAGTGCCCATGCCACTGGCATGGGCATTGCAGGGGCCCCCGTAAGAGGGCCCCTACATGTATTTCACTGTCTGCTGCGCAGACAGTGAAATACGCGACGGGTGCAACTGCACCCGTCGCACAGCTTCCACTCCGCCGGCTCGATTCCGAGCCGGCTTCATCGTGGAAGCCTCTTTCCCGCTGGGCTGGCGGGCGGTCTGAAGGCGACCGCCCGCCAGCCCAGCGGGAAAGTCAGAATTACCGCCGCGGTCTTTCGACCGCGGAACGGTAATCTGACGGCGGGACTTTGGCGGGCGGCCTCCGCCGCCCGCCAAGGTCAGAATGAGGGCCCATGTGTTTTGCTGTACAAGTAGATTCTACTTCACCATGTAGCAAGGATGACTGTGCAGTGGGAATGGTTGGTGCCATGCACAAAGGGACACCTTCAGCAATAACAACAGCTATAAGTGGTCTTAATGCACTTGGGATCCAATTTTACAAGCCCATAATGCAGCATTAGCATCATACCAATTGTTGCCAATGTGTATGCAAGGTGCCCATTCCCCTTTTGCTACATTAACAAACTCACACAATTCATGCATAGATCCACATTGTACATCCTTCCACCACTATGTGCTTGAGCCAGATATGATGTATTCAAGGAAAGATCCCTTACGCAGGGAGGAATTAACTGATGGGACTGACAATCCATAAAGGTTGCACTGTGCTATCTGATAATGTCATGTGTGAGGCCTGCCACAGGTAGATGACAAATCGATGCAGGCATTGTAAGCAATCGACCTCCCTGTGCTTTGCTACACTAGTGCCATCATTCATGGCGCCAATGCAGTAAAGCACCATTACAGTGACAAAACTCATTAGACTACAGTGGGAATGTCCACCATAGTGACCAGTAATGTAAATAACACGCTTCCATGATGCAGGTGGCTGGGGCAAGGGGCCTGCAAGGAAAATGGTGATGTGGGATCAATGCACCAAATACATTGAAAGTTTGCCCCATGTGTGACGCACAATGCAACACACCATAAACAACTACAATCTGTAGAATTAAAAACTTGTCACACACCCACTTGTCACTCCCACACCACCCTGAGTTCTTGGATTACACTTAACCAAATCCAGATGTGCAGATCTTTTCTAAGGGATCAGACGTTGGGTGGGTCACACGTGCTGCATTGGCAGATCACAAATATACACATGAAATGCCTTCTACATTCAGTGGCAGGTGTAAGAGGGGCACATGGAAAATACGCTAGGATATGGTATGCAAGGTGTCTCACCTTGTCATATTAAGTATGACCTATCACTATCCACCACTGGAGTAGAAGTCAAAAACGTTATATGCTTGGGTAGAGCACTATGACGTCTGTGTCTGGATATACTGGCACATTACCCATTTATGAAGAAACACACACTGCAACAGTTCAGCTTGCTCCTCTGTGCAGCATCAATTCAAATGTGCAGGGATATTTACCTGTCACAGCGAGTCAATGCATACCTCTACTAACCTTGGTAGTGCCTAAATATATGACGGACAATACCAACTTTGTCACACAATCTGCATGGTGTAGGGGTGTCCATCTTGCTGGTCCTAATGTACATCTACAGGAAGGAACAAATTGTGCTAAATCTGTAACAGGAATACTGTCTGCCACTTACAATGTTTGACAATGGTTGCAACACACATTGAAAGTAGTCCACAAGAAGATTACTACAATGTCAGCCCTTAGTACCACAACTACTATTCCAGCCCGGATATGGTGTCACAACATGATGCATCCACACATCAACAAGCCTCAAAATGTATCAAGTCTGCCTCCCAACACACATATATTGTCAGAGTGATGAAAGTGGGTGGGCTTCCCATATGCAGCCCCCCCAGTGACTTTGAGTCATGTGTTCAGCATCCTGCACCGTACAACATAACAATGAACCACCTTGTGTGTATGTGTGGAAACAGGAGGGTCTACCTTCACACCACAACAACACTCAGTCCAGTCATTCTTGCCCCTATGCAGGATGAGTGTTGCCCTGCAGGAAGGGAGAAAATCCTGTTTGCACACATACACACAAGGTCATTGAATCTCACAGTGGGTGGTGCAGGATGCTGGGCATACCACTCAAATTGGCTAGGAGGATGCATGTGGACAGCTCACTCCGTACCATCACTCCAACAACACACGTAGGGAGGCAGTTGAGTCAGTTACTTACTCAAATATCTGTAAAATCAAATTCCTAGTATTTCTGTACATCTGCACTTGTGGTGTGAGCACAAACCTGGAACAACACCCATGACATGCAAAGTTAACACTGTCTAGTCAATAAAAGGGGTATGTTAGAAATGGGGTTTTTGGTTGGCAGTCAGGTTACCCTCTGTCCAAGCAAGAACCCTCACTCTAGTCAGGGTAAGTCACACACAATCCAAAATTAGCCTGTGCCCACCCTCTGGTAGCTTGGCACGAGCAGTCAGGCTTAACTTAGAAGGCAATGTGTAAAGTATTTGTGCAATAAGTCATACAATACCACCATATAGCACCACAAAAATACACCACACAGTTTTTAGAAAAATATATAATATTTATCAGGATAATTGTAGGTCAAAAATGAATAAAGTTGTAATGTGAATTTGTAAAGATATCACTGAAAAGTGATATAAAGTGTCTTAAGTCTTTAAAAAGCAAACAAAGTCTCTTTCAAGCACAAAGTACCTAGTTTGGAGTGGAAAATCTCCGCAGAGGGCCGCAGAAGAAGAGATATGTGGAAAAATGGTGTGTGTGTCGATTTCTCCCCAGCACACACGGACATGCGTTGTTATTTTTCACGCTGGGAAGTCGTGCGTCGTTTTACGGCACGTATACTGTCTCTTTCTGTGGGTCGCGGGGATTACCAGATGTCCCGGGTCTGTGCGTGGATTCTCCTGCTTGTTTTCCGGCTGCGTGTTGTTCTGCGGGGCTGTGCGTCGAAGTTTTGCACTCTCACGGCAGGCGTCGCGTCGATTTCTCCTCTGGAGGTCGGGCGGCGTTGTCCTTGCGAGGCCGTGCGTCGAACTTCCGGTCGTCCCCAAGGCGTTGCGTCGATCAGCGTCGGTGTGCAGCATTTTTCTCGCGGCGGAACAAGCTGTGCGTCTAAAATTTCACCGCACGAAGCGTCCAAGTGAAAAAGAGAAGTCTTTTTGGTCCTGAGACTTCACATAACAGGAGGCAAGCTCTATCCAAGCCATTGGAGAGCACTTTCACAGCCAGACAAGAGTTCAGCAAGGTAGCAGGCCAACAGCAAGGCAGCAGTCCTTTGTAGAAAGCAGACAGGTGAGTCCTTTGAGCAGCCAGACAGTTCTTCTTGGCAGGATGTAGTTTCTGGTTCAAGTTTCTTCTCCAGCAAGTGTCTGTTGAGGTAGGGCAGAGGCCCTGTTTTATACCCAAATGTGCCTTTGAAGTGGGGGAGACTTCAAAGAGTGGCCAAGAAGTGCACCAGGTCCCCTTTCAGTTCAATCCTGTCTGCCAGGGTCCCAGTAGGGGGTGTGGCAGTCCTTTGTGTGAGAGCAGGCCCTCCACCCTCCCAGCCCAGGAAGACCCATTCAAAATGCAGATGTATGCAAGTGAGGCTGAGTACCCTGTGTTTGGGGTGTGTCTGAGTGAATGCACAAGGAGCTGTCAACCAAGCCCAGCCAGACGTGGATTGTAAGGCACAGAAAGATTTAAGTGCAAAGAAATGCTCACTTTCTAAAAGTGGCATTTCTAGAATAGTAATATTAAATCCGACTTCACCAGTCAGCAGGATTTTGTATTACCATTCTGGCCATACTAAATATGATCTTACTGCTCCTTTCAGATCAGCAGCTGCCACTTCAACAATGTATGAGGGCAGCCCCAATGTTAGCCTATGAAGGGAGCAGGCCTCACAGTAGTGTAAAAACGAATTTAGGAGGTTTACACTACCAGGACATATAACTACACAGGTACATGTCCTGCCTTTTACCCACACAGCACCCTGCTCTAGGGGTTACCTAGGGCACACATTAGGGGTGACTTATATTTAGAAAAAGGGGAGTTCTAGCCTTGGCAAGTACTTTTAAATGCCAAGTCGAAGTGGCAGTGAAACTGCACGCACAGGCCTTGCAATGGCAGGCCTGAGACAAGGTTAAGGGGGCTACTTAAGTGGGTGGCACAACCAGTGCTGCAGGCCCACTAGTAGCGTTTAATCTACAGGCCCTCGGCACATATAGTGCACATTACTATGGACTTATAAGTAAATTAAATAGTCCAATCAGGTATGATCCAAAGTTACCATGTTTAAAAAGAGAGAGAGCATATGCACTTTAGCACTGGTTAGCAGTGGTAAAGTGAGCAGAGTCTAAAAGCCAGCAAAACAGGGTCCAAAAAGTGGAGGGAGGCAGGCAAAAAGTTAGGGGTGACCACCCTAAGGCATGTCAGGTCTATCAGGGTACATATGTCGAAGACCATGATTAAATTAATCAAGGGGGGTATAACACAGTGGGAACTGTGGACTGGCAGATTGTGCAAACGGCAACTCCACAGAAATGATGATCAGGTGGTACATGGTTCCATTAGGGGTACATAAAGTTGTGCCTTGATGTGGGGGTTAGTAACATGTCACTGAGCCACCAGTAGCAAGTCAATTATGAACCATGTCAACAGCCACTAGTGTCAAAGATTGACCTTACACTATCCCATTGCAGAGCATTGCTTTATCTCCTGCGGACCTGCCTGTCCTGGATTTGACAGATGATATGCATGACCAGATGCGGACCATCAATGCTGACACTCTCCAGGATGTCTTGAGTTCCTTCCAGATGCCATCTCTAGTCACAGGAAGGACACACAGTGTTGGGGGGTCGCCAACTACCAATGCACAGCACTGACCAGTCCTACCAGAGCTCTGGACTCTGAGGACCCAGACATTACCTTTCAGAGGAAAGAGGTAGGAGTCACTGGCACAGCAAGTGTAGGTGGGAATAGAGACCACGGAAGGCAGCCTAGAGGGAGTGCAGAGGTGCCTCAATCCGATTAAGGACAACTCTGCTGCCATCACTGGTACCCACTCCCCCCTATGTAGACCTCAGCAGTCCCCGGTCGACATAGGTGCGCTTGTGAGGCAGAGGATCGACCAATTGCGCTCCCAAAGTGCCAGCAGAATGATTGATGACAGACTGTGGGCCATACAAAACATCCTGGAGTCCATGCAGTGAGATCTGGCCTCTGTCAGTGAAAACATGGCTGTCCACCACCATGATGTATCAGCTGTGTTGCAAAACCAGCAATTCTTCCTTGCTGCAGTGATGCGTTATGCATTCCCATAAATGGCAGTTGCCAGGATCTTTGATTCCACATCTCTATTCTCTGACGTGTGTGTGCCCCCTTCAAATTCAACAGCAGCACCACCCACAGCACAGGAGGCATCAAACACATCAGAGGATGAAGATGTGAAAGAAACAACATTCACACGAAAAACCATCCAGTGGCTACTGTTTGTGCACATGGACAGTTTCTCTTTAGTTCTGTGCTTAAGATCATGCCAGTGTTGCGACAGCTGGTCACATGCCCACTTCACTCTACCGCTGTTGACTGTCATTGTCTCAGTCTCTACCTACTGTCAATTTTGATACCTCCTCACTGAAGCTAACCTCTCCTTCACATTCCTCATGACAAGTCCCTCACCCTTGAACTCTAACTGGACATTCAATCGCTTGGAGTCTCTCATGGGGTGAGTGAACAATACAGTTTACGTCATTGGAAACAAAACTTGCACATGTAAATAAATCACTGTATTCATAGGTGTCCTGCTTTTTTTCAGTGTTCCATCAACTGTTACAAATGCATGTACTGTGTGAAGTTATTTCAAGGACTACAGAACCAAAGGACATGTGTGGCCTTCAGTCACATACAAAGGCACACACTAGGGCTCAAACATGATGAAAGTGACTGATAGTATTGTGGACTACAACCAACTTTCTTCAACACATATATTAAACAGGTATACATGCAAGTTGACATATGGCATGAGTGTTTCAGAACATAAGTGTCTGGAAAATATCCAGTACAACATTGATGTGAGAAACTAAATAGACATATGTAAGACAGGGGCAGCCGTTAGTGTGCCAGTATCCATTCACCAAATAATGTGCTAAACTTTTCAAGAATGATTGTTACAGACCTAAGCACTAACAATTAATGTTGCATGATTACCTGTCTAAGATTTTGTATCCATACACAATCCGAGTGTCAGGAACCTCGTTGAAAAGTGTCTTGAGTAGCTTATATACCGCTGTCAATCAGACAGATCCTCGGTCATAGGGGATACACATAGTCATGCATGTAAATCAATACCTAATACATACCAAAAGGCATTTGTCTAACGTGGCCAGTGCAGACATAATAACACCCAGACAGTCAATCATTATAGACACCTTATTTTCAAAAACCAACAGGATTTATTGCTACTAAAAAACACTACCTATCAAAATCTAAACTACACACTAACCTACACTAAGCTAACCTATACTAACTTATCTTTACTTATTCATACTGCTATCTATCCTATTCTAAAATTATCTTATACATGTAACGCCACACAATCAACATTGTCCCCGCACCCCCTCTTAAGAGACAATGGATGAGTAGGACAACATGAACTAAAGCTACGCATAGACTAACTAAACCTATTGCCTAAACAAATATAAATATTTTTGTATTTTTTATTTTCCTATTTTTTTTATTTTATTTTACATAGAGCCCCATACATAACTCCCACAGCCCCTCCCAAAACACAAATAATATCAAAAACCCACTCCCCCTAACTATACTAACTGTCCTACAACTAACCTATGCTACCTAACCTATTCCTAAAACACCTAAAACCCACTAAAACAATTTACAATTGGAACTAGGGGAAGAGAAGGAACTTGGAGGCCGGTCACTGTCCACACTCACAGTTTCTTGAGTTCCTTCTTGATGAACTTCAAGAATTTGTAATTACAGGCATTGGCCGCCTCCAGTTTTGCCAACCTTGCCTTGAGGTCTGCCATGTCCCTCCGCATATCTGCCTCAAAGGAGAAGCCTGTGGCAGCTGGTGATGGCTTTTGCTGGGCTGCTGGTGTATCAAACATCCTCTGGGGACAGCTAATGCAACACAAACAATTGTTTCCCTTTCACTAGCAAGACATCAAAACATCCAGCAGGTCACCAATAATATTCTAATAAACTTCACATGTATCCCTTTAAGTCGTTTGTCACCATTTTAGGATTCAATAAATTATTTTCTTTCTTTTGTCCTGACAAATGGTAGCTAGATCTATTTTACTTCTTCCTTTTTTATTATTAATTTGGTTACCCATTGGTTACTTTTCTTTCCCCCTCTTTCATTTCTGCCCCCTTCTTTTCCAAACTCCCCCTCCTTTTGCCTCCCCCCTTTTTCCTTCTCCTTCCCTCCTTCCCCCCACTCCCCCTTTTGCTCCTCATGCCCCTTTTTCTTGAGTATTCTGGTGCCCGAGTTTCAGGGACTTCGAGGGACACCCATAACTTGGGGCCCTCGCAGCCCTCCATGTGGACACCGATGACCACCATTTTGGGAGGGTATCGGTCTAGTGCCATACTTGCCCACGAGTTGGGATGCGTGAGAAGCTTTCTCTCATAAATACTGGATCCCAACTAGGATTGCGGTGTTTTTCGGGCCCCCGTGAGGTGAGAGTTAGGCAGCAAGCAGGAATGTCACTTTGATGAAGTAAGTGTGCACAATGCCTCTCAGCACCTGCAGTAGTGGAGACGCGCTCGGTGAGTCTGACTTTGCCGCATATATATATATATTTTTTTCAGTGTGTGACTACAAGCACACACCCCTCCCGGAGGATCTAAGAGGCGATTAGCGTAGACACTAAAAGTAGGTCACTCATACACCACATGTGTTTTTAGTTGCCTCATGTGTTGTAGTGTTTCTTATATGTAGTATGTCTTGTATTTGTTTTTCTACGTGGTTTAAAAGTGCCATTAGGCAAGGGTGATGGTGGCAATAGCACCACACCCCTGAGAGATGCATTTAGCAACCTTTACTCTTTTATTCTTTCTTTCTTCCACAGGCTTGCCCAGCAGAACAACGATACCTATGGGTATTTTTAATTTAATTTAATTTAATTTAATTGTATATATTAACCATACCACAGAGCATGTAGTAAGAGTGTTTTCATTAGTAGTAAGTGCACAAGGAATGACACTAGGGAGTTCACCTTGGTCCTGATGAGGAGTCTGGGGTAGATTCCGAAACATGTAGACCATTTAGGAGGTAAGGTACATAACATACCCACACTCCCAACACCCCTTTTTAATCATACCACCCCTGTGAGGCATATTAAATTAGTGACATCATCCTTAGAGCTGTATTTTTAACTTACCAGGACCCCACCACTCCTATCCATTTTAGCATTCACATTACTGAAACCAACAGTGCTCCCACGTATTCCGTCAGTCGCAGCACGCCTCGTTCTATAGCAGAACAGAAGGAAAACCCATGATGAAGCATGCCACCAAGGGGTAACCCTGGTGGGTGAGGGTTTTTCATTCAAAAAATCCTTTTTGTCTCCCTGTGGAAGTTCTTTTGGGCTGGGCCTTTTTGTATGATTACCGAAGCTTTAAGGATGATAGACCCAGTCCATTTAAACTCTCCTCCTCTCTATTAGTTAGCATAAAATGTGTACTGACCTACACATTCTCTGTAGATATGTGTCTGGTGTTACGGGGAAACATTGCTGTATAATACAGTGAGTATTAGTCTATGTGTGTTCCTTCACACACATTCAGGGCATATCTTGTCATGTATAGTACTAAACTACATTGCTGGCATAATTACTGCTGATTAACCTTAGTACCATCTTCGTCATCAACATTGTCCATTCATTCATGCACAGCATACTAATTCAGAGTTGTACACTTTGTAGATGGACACAGCCTCTTCTACAGGCTAAGTAATAGTATTGTTCCCATTTCCAGGCTTAGCTAGATCACATGACTGTCCCCCACACTTCACAGAAAACCAGCCACAGAACTTGTATAGTACCTGAGCAACCTCCACATTTTGGATCTCAAAATGATGTAAGAGAGTCTCTCGGCTGTCCTATCACATCAGTTTTAAATATTTTTTTATTTACACTTTGGCAAGAACATATCATATACATACAAATGCATTCTAGACAGCCCATAGCTGCAAGATACTAGTACAATCTGTGGCATCGCTGTCATGACCAATCTTTCCCTATGGACATGCACAATTCCCTCTCCAACCCCTCCCGGTCTATCTGCGGGTCACAACGGTTCCCATCCGGGACTAACGTTGTTTCAATGAGGGGTCAGGTATCTACATTTCGCCTCTAAGTTTTCCAGCTACCCCTGATGTTTACACATTTTTTGGGGCAAGCCTGGACTTCATATACCACTTTCTCAGCCACCATGCACCAGTCCAAGTCTCTCTTACAGCCGCTGTCTTCTGGTGCAAGGTACACCCACCCATAGTCTCTAAATTTTTCTTTTGGCTATCTTCAATCCAAACATCATCCATGACACTGCCACCCTCCCAAGACCCATATCCTCCCAGATGTTTAACAGACACAATTTGGGTGAGCCAACTATTGTGCTACCCCACACCTCATTCATGCTGGCAATCACTGACTTCCAGTAGTTCTGTATGGCAGGGCACTCCCATATAATGTGCAAAAATAATTCCCTCAAGACCGCACCCCCTCTGACAACGAACATCATTTGTTTTGTCTATTTTGGCCTTAACCGTGTCTGCCAGGTAGGACCTATGCAGGATCCGTAGCTGCACCAGACAAAACTGGGCTGTAATTCCCATCCACCAGGGTGAAGCCAGCGGCATGTAACATTCGTCCTCAAACAGACTACCCACATCCTGCTCCCATCTTCCCTTGAGGTGTGTAAGTGGGTGTTCTTCCAGCAGTCTACTTTCCAGGGGGAGGCCTCGGGCAGGTCTACTCCCCCTGGAACCACCGACCAAAGAGGGTGATGCACTTGAGTATAGCAGTAGTATTCGGTTGGAGCCAAGGTGTACTCTGCCTGTACATCTAGAAAGAGTACAACCTGAGCCTTTGACCATAGGTCTCTAACTTTTGATATGCTTATTAGATCCCATTCATGAAACCTGGAAAAAGATTACCAAGTCCCCCAGAATCCCATAGGGGGTGGCCTGTGTGATTTTTCCAGTCCAGCCCAGGGCCAGAAGTGTGGTGCACTAGTGTGTGAGTGTTTCTGCCGTTGTCCACTAGTGTGCATTGTCTTGGTGGTGGAATATAGGGCTCTCACCTACCCCCCTCCCGGTTGCATCAGCCACCTATCCATACGGTAGGCCAGGTCATCTGGGGATGCCTGTATCTAATAATTTATGATTGTGAGTTGTGCTGCCCAGTGATTTTTCTGAAATCAGGAAGGGAAAGCTCACCATCAAACCAGCTCCTAGTCAGCTTGGCCAGAGCTATTCTTGCTGTTCCTCCATTCCGTAATAGATTTCTGAGTTTGCTATCTATAGCACAATGGGGTACTGAGAGTGCTGGGAAGGGGTATAATGCAATACACATGAAAAGCATGGAAGGGACATCATCTTGAAAAGAGGGCCCTGCCCATTAATGACAAGAGGAGGGCCCTCCATCTAAGGCGGGTCAGGAGTGAGAGGTGATTACGGGAATAGAAGCCTGTCAGGTCTTTAATTGTATAAATGCCCGGGTCTAGGAGGAGCTCCTTTGACAATATAAATAGTAGATTTGGTGGAGTTAATCGTATAGCCTGAGTACTGGCTAAATTGAGTTACTATGAGCACTATGCGGTCTAGGGTCCTGGTAGGGTCTGCCACATACAGCAGAATATCATCAGCATACAGTGATAATCTGTCTTCCCATTGATCTGCTCAGATGAGGCCACGGATTAAGGGGTTGTGTTACACTCAAGCTACCAGTGGTTCTAGGACAAAAGCGAAACGTAGGGGGTAGAGTAGACACCCTTGCCTCGTGCCCCGGTGAAGGTCAAATGTCTCAGACCAAGTGCCGGTCACTACTACTTGGGCCTGGGAGGATGTATATAGGAGTTGTTTCTACCTAATAAAGCGGGGGCCAAAGCCCAAGCTCTCCATCACTGCAAACAGGTACGGCCATTCCATGGTGTCAACGGCTATGCGCGTGTCAAGGGACGAGATCACAGTGCCTTCCTGAATGGTATCTGTGTGGCCTAGTACCCCCTAAAATCTACAGAGCTTAAGAGCTGTATTGCGTCATGGCATGAAGCCTGACTGGCCCGGGCTGATCAAGTTGTGGACTATGGAGGCCAACCACAAGGCCAGGACTTTGGCTAATATTTTCACCTTGGCGTTCAGCAACAAGATAGGCCTGTAGGATCTACTGTCCTCCCTGCGCTTTCCTTCTTTGTGGATGACCAGTATGGAAGGCTGGCGCTGGTCTAACAGGAGTGCTTCCCCTTTCTGGCTCTTCTCATACACCTGTTTCAGATGTGAGGGAACCTTAGTGGCTTTCAACTTGAAGAGTTATATTTGTACCCCATTGAGCCCTGATGCTTTGCCTGCCTTCAAATCCCTGATAGCTCATACTAGTTCCACCTGGGAAAGTTCTTCTGCGAAGGCTTCTCTAGCCTCTGTAGGTAGGGTTGGTAGGGGGATGTCACCCAGGAGGTCAGCTGCTTTGCTTTTCATGGAGAAACACCTTGCTGAATAGATTTTAGCATAGTAGTGGACAAACATATCGGCAATGGCTTCTCGACTACTAGCAAGTTCCCACTGACTCCTTCTGGATCCCAGCAGCACATCTATCAGCTGCCTCCTTCCTGTCCAGCCAGGCCAATAATGTTCCTGTTTTGTCCTCCATTTCATAAATGTGGTGCTGTGCCACCCTATGGTGCATTTTAGCAGCTTCCTGGGCCACGTCTTGGTATTCTTTTTGCTTAAGGCTAGGATGTGGGCTACCTCTGATCCCTCCTTGTCTGGTAAGCCGGCCTCAAGAGACAATAACTCATGTTCAAGAGCCTCCAATTTGACCCTTTTAACTTTTTTCCCTCCCGCCTTCATGGAGAAACTCATCCCCTTGACTACTGTCGTATAGGCCTCCCACAACGTGAGTGCGGACTCGACTGAAGTGCTGTTTTCCTTAAAATAATGGTCTGCTGAGGCTCACATCCTTTTCTAATTTTTGGCACTTTACGGTACCCAGGGCTCAATATAATGCTGCTAGTTTTCGGCCTCTCATCCCAAGTATACATCAGTCACAGAGGAGAATGGTCAGAAATACCCCTGACTAAGTTAGTAATCTCCTTGATTTTTATTAGCTGAAGTACTGGCATGAGAAAGCGATCAATTCAGGAGAGGCTATCATGCACAAAAAGTGAAAGGTGACGGGTCACTGGGTTATGGGTACCCCATACATCTGCCAGTCCCTGGGCAGTGAGGATGTCTGCCAATTGTCGTCTAACTGAGTCCAGGTGCCTGGGGCGATGTCAGTCCATACTATCACTCAGTGTTGCATTAAAATCCCCTCCATTGATCAATTCCCCATCTGGAAGATTGTGTAGCAGAGGGGTCAGAGCGGGTAGTACAGAGTTGTTAAGTGGTGGTGGGATATATACTGAAAGTATGTTTCCGAGGCCCCACTCCCAGGTCCCGGAGAGCACCACATAGCAACCCTGCTGATCCAGCCATATTTGCAGAATGACCAGGGGCAGCGTTCTCCTCACCAAGATTTCCACGTGTCTGGAGGAGGTGGTATGGACGCATGAGCATCCATTTTATATCCCCAATGATCCAGGGCGTGACACTTATTATCCAGGAGGTGAGTCTCTTGTAGGAGAACTATGG
The DNA here is from genome assembly GCF_031143425.1 of Pleurodeles waltl. NCBI lineage: Eukaryota > Metazoa > Chordata > Amphibia > Caudata > Salamandridae > Pleurodeles > Pleurodeles waltl. The sequence continues at coordinate 1,058,681,126 of NC_090444.1, read as the reverse complement.
GGGTCATTCTGACCCTGGCGGTCGGTGATAAAGCGGCGGCCAACCCGCCAACAGGCTAGCGGTCCAAAAAATGGAATTCTGACCCTGGCGGGAACTGCCAACAGACCCCGCCACTTTAACACTCCGACCGCCACGGCGGGACACACAAACAGCGCGGCGGTCACCGCCAACAGGCAGGCGGCAGACAATGTACCGCCCACCCTATCACAATTCACCAACCCGCCACCTTTTCCGGGGCGGGAGCACCGCCGATAAAAACACGGCGGAAACAGACTACGAACGGGAAAACGCTCACCTCTATACACTCCACGAGGACGGAGGACAGCATGGAGCCCGAATTGAACATCCTACCTGCTCTCGTCTACCTGCTCATCTACCACGAGTACGAACTCCGGCGCAGACGACAACGGTGAGTACCGCACCTACGACACAGGGGAGGGGGAGAGGAGGAAGGGTTACGGGCACACACATACGCATTACACCCAGCCCCCAACTATCTACACACCAATGCAGAGCACCAAGTCAAAGTGACCCCACCCAAACCCCCCGGAATAACGAAAAGATATAATTAAAGTGAGAAACTAAATTTATGTAAAAAATAGGTTCATTGAAGTCATGGTAAAATAGGAAAATGAAACAAAAAAATCCAAGTGTAAACATTGCGTAACCGATAAATAGAGGCAATAAGTCCAGCACAGTCACTGAAATTGCAAATGTCCGTGGGCCAAAGTGTATCAACACATGGGCAAAGCCCACACAGGAGACCTGAGTCCGTTGGAGAGAACACTGCAGGGGCATCAGATGATAAAACTACAGGCACCTCAGGGGGAAGGGAAGGGGGGGCACCACAGCCACATGAGTCCACGACGCCAGATCCAAGAAGGGGCCACCATTCCCACTGTTCAATCCTGGGGAGTGCAAAGCCTCAGTCTCTCAAGTCTCTACAGTGGGTGGCTTGCCCACTGTCATATCCTGGGGAGTGCAAAGCCACAGTCTCTCAAGTCTCACAAGTGGGTGGCTTTCCCACTGTCATATCCTGCGGAGTGCAAAGCCACAGTCTCTCAAGTCTCTACAGTGGGTGGCTTGCCCACTGTCATATCCTGGGGAGTGCAAAGCCACAGTCCATCAAGTGGATAACAGTCTCCACAGGCAATGGAGGAGGCAGGGTGGCCCGAGTGCAGCGTGAACATTAGCACGACACAGAACCGGCACTGTCATTGGGCCAGCGGTGCTTGAGACGGCGGGGCCCAGCGGAGCGGTGCTTGAGACGGCGGGGCCCAGCGGAGCGGTGCTTGACAGGAAGGGGCCCAGCGGAGCGGTGCTTGAGATGAAGGGTCCAGTGGAGCGGTGCTTGAGACGGCGGGGCCCAGCGGAGCGGTGCTTGAGACGGCGGGGCCCAGCGGAGCGGTGCTTGACAGGAAGGGGCCCAGCGGAGCGGTGCTTGAGACGGCGGGGCCCAGCGGAGCGGTGCTTGAGATGAAGGGCCCAGCGGAGCGGTGCTTGAGACGGCGGGGCCCAGCGGAGCGGTGCTTGACAGGAAGGGCCCAGCGGAGCGGTGCTTGAGACGGCGGGGCCCAGCGGAGCGGTGCTTGAGACGGCGGGGCCCAGCGGAGCGGTGCTTGAGATGAAGGGCCCCTGTTCAGCGGTGCTCCTCCCGGCGGTGCCCTGTTCAGCGGTGCCTTTCTGCACGGCGGGGCCCTGTTCAGCGGTGCCTTTCTGGACGGCGGGGCCCTGTTCAGCGGTGCCTGTCTGCACGGCGGGGCCCTGTTCAGCGGTGCCTTTCTGCACGGCGGGGCCCTGTTCAGCGGTGCCTTTCTGCACGGCGGGGCCCTGTTCAGCGGTGCCTTTCTGCACGGCGGGGCCCTGTTCAGCGGTGCCTTTCTGCATGGGGGGGCCCTGTTCAGCGGTGCTTGTTCTGTAAGTCAAGGGAGTCAGACCTGGCCACGACTCCCTGCGCAGTCGCCCTCCGACCGTGCAGTTGCTGGACCATTCGGTGACGGTGTGCTGGGCCCTTGGGTGTCCTCCCTCACACCCGGGATGGGGCTTGTGGGGCCCTCCTGGTCCGCGATCCTCCTGGATGTTGTGGCAGGTGAAGTGGCAGAACTTTGGTCCTTGGGGGCAGCCGTGTCAGTCGTCCCGTGGCGGCCCCTTACTTTACGGGTCCTCTTTCCAGGGGGGGGCTGGCTGTCCCCTTGCTGCTGACCGATGTATCACTGCTGGCAAAGAGGGGACTCCAAAAGCCATGCACTACTGTGACCCTTGAAGCCGGGCTGGTGGTGGCTGAGGCGCTCTTGGGACTCTTAGCAGATGGAGGGGGGGGTCAGGTGAGGGAAAGAGGTCAAGAGTGGAGAGGTAAAGTTTTTTAGGACCAGGGTAAAGGGTAGGTGTAGTGGTTATGGGAGTGGAGGAAGAGGAGGTGGTTGGCTGTTGGGTGGGTGGCTGACTGCGTTTGTGTGTCTTGGAAGAGGGGGTGACAGACACAGTGGGAGAGGACACAGGGGACGTGTAAATGGCAGTGGGGGTGGTGACTGCATGTGTGCGGACTGTACTGGAGGGTGTGCTGGTGATGGAAGTACTGGCTGTTGGTGGTGTGCATGCAGGTGTGAGTAGAGATGTCACAGGGAGGGAGGAGGGAGACGAGGAGGTGGGGGACACAGAGGTGGTAGTGGCTGTTGGCATGTCTGCATCTGGGTGTTGCTTGGGTGAATGTTTGTGTGATCTGTGGTGCTTATGTCTGGATGATCTGCCCTTGGGTGTTGAGGTGTGTGCAGGCTGGTCTGATGGTGTGGGTGGGATAGGCAGAGGAACAGGAGACAGAGACAGGCTGGAGGCAGTTAGAAGAGGAAGGCTGGAAACAGGGACAATGGCTGCCGTCAGTGCTGAGGCCAGAGCATTGAATGATCGTTGATGGGCAGCCTGACCCGAATGAATGCCCTCCAGGTATGCATTGCTACGATGCACCTCCCTCTCTACCCCCTGGATGGCATTCAAAAGGGTAGACTGCCCAACAATGATGGTCTGTAGGAGGTCAATGACCTCCTCACTGAGGGCAGCAGGGGTAACAGGGGCAGGGCCTGAGGTGCCTGGGGCGAAGGAGACGCCTGCCTTCTTGGGCGAGCGGGCACGGAGCGAAGGCTGAGGGGCTGCTGGGAGGGCGGAGCTGGTGCGCGGGGTGGCAGCTGTACCTGTAGAGGCGGGGGCACGGATGTTGCCGCCACCGCTAGGGAGCTCCCATCCGAGGACGTGTCGGTGTCGCTGGTGTCACCACGGCTCCCCGTTGTGAAGCTCCCCTCGCCCTCCGTATCACTGGTGGCCTCAGTGTCTGTGCCATGGCCCACCGTGGCCTTGTGAGTTGCAGCTCCCTCGTGCTCCGGTGCCAATTCTCCTCCGCCTGATGATGCTAATGCACACATGCACAAGAAGATAAAGAAAAAGGGTGGGGGGAGACATAAAAACAGGTTGAGTGCATGCATTGTCAACACCGTTGGCGGAGAGGACAGACACAGGAGCCTCATGCACTAAGCCGCGCAATCGGGGTACACTACTCAGTACTTGTGACTAGGCCAACAGGTCTAGGGACAACAAACGCGCACATGGGTGATGCAGGACCATGGATAGCTGTACTTGTCACCCTACAGAGGTGGGGGGCGGGGGCACAGGGACATGGCTAAAGGAGAGGACTACACTACAGAAAGCGCCCTGGCCTAATGTCACCCACAGCCCTCTTCCCCCACCCAGGCACCTCCACTGCGCGTAAAGATAGCTGAATGTGCTGGTACTCACCCCCTTGTGTCTGCTGTGATGTCCTCACGCGCCCATCCAAATCGGGGTAGGTCACCGCCAGGATCCGGGACATCAGGGGGGTCAGGGTACGACTGGCACCCCTCCTAGGTTGGGAGGCCATCCCCAGCAGTGACTCGGCGGTCTTCCTGGTCCCGCGGCGGATGTCCTCCCACCTCTTGCGGCAGTGGGTGCCCCGTCTGTTGCGGACCCCCAGGTTCCGGACTTCCTTGGCGATGGCACGCCAAATGTCGACTTTCTGATGGGCGCTGACCTATTTGACAAGTACAGGGTGGAAATTGGAATATCATCAATTTTCCGCATGATAGATGTGATTGGCCCCCCTCCAAACCTTGCCATGTGGTTCATGCTCTCATCTGTCGTGCCTTGCACTCGTCATTGTCTCCCCACCCCACCATCTTACATCCACCATACACAACCCAGGCATAGCCCATTCAACGTGCACACAGTGTACTTACCTGTTGGTCTGGAGGACCGTAGAGTCGCGCATACTGGGGCAGGACCCCATCCACAAGTTTCTCCAACTCTTCTGTAGTGAAGGCAGGGGCCCTTTCCCCAGTCGCAGCAGCCATTGTATCTCCCAGACCGAGGTCACAGCAGCACTTGCAGTATAGGTCCTCTCCTGTGGATGATCAGGTCTCGAGTGATTAACCAGATAGAAAATGGCGGTTCGCGACCGCTGGCGCAGCTAGTCATTGGCTCGTGAAACCCATAGCGTTCGATGTTAACCAATGCGGCTTTGCGCCGCGGTCTTTGACCGCCTACCGCCACGGTGTGTCACGCCAGCGCATTGACCTCACATCCCACTGTCACACTTCTCAGGTCAGGCAGCCGCCATTTCAAGGGCCCACATGGCCTGATTTCTACTGCGTCACACAGGCCTAGGCCTTGCATTGCCACTCATACAAGCCATTCAATGCATTGAGAATCGTGTACCATGCAAGCTGTAGTTACGTACCTGTGGGTTGCTTGACTCTGTGCTCCATGTTGTCCTTCCTAGGCACCGTCCGCTGGGACTTGCGAGGAGAAGGATGAATCCTCCCGTGTACCGACTGCTGGTGGACCTGTCGACAATGGAGGAACGTCATATAATACTTCGATACCGACTTGACCGAGCCACTATACATGAACTGTGTGCCCAGCTGGAGCCAGCACTGATGTCCCCCATCCGCCAACCCACAGGAATTCCCCCTCTGGTGCAGGTTCTGTCAGTCCTCCATTTTTTGGCAAGTGGGTCTTTTCAGACAACAGTGGCCATGTCATCAGGGATGTCTCAGCCTATGTTTTCCAAGATTTTGTCCAGAGTGTTGTCTGCCCTGACGAAATACATGCGGAGCTACATTATTTTCCCTGAGGAGGGTGATTTGGCCACTGTGAAGGGTGACTTCTATGCCCTTGGACATATCCCCAACATCATTGGTGCCATTGATGGGACCCATGTGGCCTTAGTACCCCCAAAAGACGATGAGCAGGTGTACAGAAACAGGAAAAGTTACCATTCGATGAATGTCCAGGTGGTCTGTTTGGCTGACCAGTACATCTCCCATGTAAATGCCAAGTTCCCTGGGACAGTGCATGACGCGTATGTTATGCGAAATAGCAGCATCCCTTATGTGATGGAACAGCTACAGAGACACCGTGTGTGGCTAATAGGTGACTCTGGTTACCCCAACCTGCCATGGCTACTGACCCCAGTGAGGAATCCCCGGACCAGGGCAGAGGAACGGTACAATGAGGCCCATGGGCGAGCTAGGAGGATCATAGAAAGGACCTTCGGCCTCCTGAAGGCCAGGTTTAGGTGCCTGCATATGACAGGGGGATCCCTAATGTACTCACCCAAGAAGGTGTGCCAGATCATCGTGGCCTGCTGTATGCTTCACAATCTTGCATTGCGACGCCAGGTGCCTTTTCTGCCGGAGGATGGTCCAGATGGTGGTGTTGTAGCAGCTGTGGAGCCTGTGGAAAGTGAAGAGGAGGAAGACGACGGGGACGACACGGACAACAGGGACACAGTCATACAACAGTATTTTCAGTAGCACCCAGGTAAGAATACCCACGCCATTTTACATTTACTTCTGGCCTCCTGCATCTCTACTTTCTGTGTTTCCCCCCCAGTTCCTTTCAACTGAATTGTGACTTTCCCTTGCCTTTTCAGAGCTGTATGACCCACTGCGTGACTTCTGGTTTGTTCGCCCATGGAGTAAAGCACATTGACATTGGTATGTTGTCATCACAATGTAACTGAACAATTTTGAACCGTTAAGTGTTATACATTTGTTAAGAATACAAGCAGACTCCTGAGTGTTTTAAGTGCAATTAGTGATTTATTTAAAGTGCTACATATAGGTCCATGATAGTAAAACGGTGATGGGTGGGGGTGGAGTGATGTCCATGGCAGAGTCCAGTTCTCGGTCGCACAGGTGCATTGTCCATATGCCTGTTGAAGGATGGAGCAGGGGCAGTTCAAGGTTGGACAGGGTGACGATGTGGGACAGTGGAATGACATCCGGGGGGATCTTAGGCTGCGGGGGTCTTGGCATCCTACTCTGTCTTCCTTTGAGATCTCAGGTTCCTCTTGCGGGGTGGTTGATCTTCAGCAGGAGGTGGGGTTCTGGTGGCCCGTCGTTGTGTGGGGGCCTCCTGTCCACTAGCGCCGGCGGAGGTGGTAGGCTGTTCCTGGTCCGGGCTGGTGACAGGGGCCCTTTGGGGTGCCACATGGTCCCGCAATGTGGTGACTATTAGGTTCAGGGCCAGGACGATGTTCCTGAGCTTCTCTTTGTACCCCATGTACCGTTCCTCCTGCTGTGCCTGGATCTCCTGGAACCTGGCCAGTACCGTCGCCATCGTCTCCTGGGAGCGGTGGTATGCTCCCATGATGGTGGTGAGGGCCTCTTGGAGAGTCGGTTCCCTAGGCCTGTCCTCCCCCCCCTGTCGCACTGCAGCCCTCCCAGTTGCCCTGTTTCCCCGGGCCTCTGTCCCCTGGACAGTGTGCCCACTACCACTGCCCCCAGGTCCCTGTTGTTGTTGGGGTGTTGGGTCAGCCTGGGTGCCCTGTAGTGGCGGACACACCGCTGATTGACCTGTCCTGGAGACAGAGGCATGGGCCCGCTGGGTGGGAGCTGTGCTGATATTCCCAGAGGGGGTTAGGTCTGCTGTGGCCTGTGTCTGTGTGTGGGGAACCGACTGTCCAGAGGTCCGGGCTGGTCGTCAGGTTCTAGGTCGACAGAGCTGCTGTCCTCACTGGGGGCCTGTTCTGGGGGTGGGATGGACATATCTGGACCCTCCTGGCCGGTGTGTTGGCATTCGGGCCCTGCAGGGGTGAAAGAGTATGGTTATTGCTTCTGTGTGTTCCATGGCGTGCGATTTGTGGGTGCCCTTGTCCCCCAGTGCTGGCATTCCCTTGTGGCAGGAGTTGTGAGGGTGGTTTGTGGGGGGGATGGGTATGTGCAGTGGTCATGCATAGGTGATGGGTGTCCATGGTTTGTGTTGGCATTCAGGGTTTGGTTTTGGGTTGGGTGGGTTGTGCTGGTGAGACATTGGCAGGGAGGATGTATGCTGGGGGGTTGGGGGTGAGGGTGGGGGTGTGGGTTGGCATGCTGGTGGTTGGGGGGGGAGTAGTTGAGACTAGACTTACCAGAGTCCATTCCTCCGCCTACTCCAGCGAGGCCCGCAGGATTCAGGATGTTTAAGACCTCTTGCTCCCATGCTGTGAATTCGGGAGGAATGGGTGGTGGTCCGCCGCCAGTCTTCTGCCCAGCGATGTTGTGTCTTGAGACCATCGACCGTACCTTCCCCCGTAGGTCGTTCCAGCGCTTTCTGATGTCTTCCCGGTTTCTGGGATGCTGTCCCACAGCGTTGACCCTGTCGACGATCCTCTGCCATAGCTCCGCCTTCCTGGCTATTGTGGTGTGTTGCACCTGTGTGCCGAAGAGCTGGGGCTCTACCCTTATAATTTCCTCCACCATGACCCTGAGTTCTTGGTCCGAAAACCTGGGGTGTCTTTGGGGTGCCATGGGGTGGTGTGGATGAGGTGTGGGGTGGTGTTTGTGGTGATGTGAGTGGTGGTGTGTGGTGATGTGTGCGTAGATGTGGTGTGGTTGATGATGTTGGGTTCCTGTGTGTGTTGGGGTTTTCGATTGCTGTGCTCTCTCTCTCTCTCTCTCTATCGCCTTCTCTCCGATTTCCAACTAGTGGGGGTTTGTGGGTGATGTGGGTGTGTGTTTTATAGTTGCTTGGATGTGTGGGGGTGGTGTTTGTATGTGTATCAGGTGTGTGTATTTCAAATTGTCCAATGTGGCTGTGTTTTGGAGCTGGGTGTGTATTTTGACCGCGGCGGTGTGTACCGCCAATGGAATACCGCGGTTGAATGACCGCCGCGTGGATTCGTGGGTCGTAATGGCATGGGCGTGTTTGTGTTGGCGTGGCGGTGGAGGTTTGGTCAGCTCCAGTTTATCGCTGCCCGCTGATGAGGCGGCCTTCCGTGGATGTCGGGTTTTTGGCGGCTTGGCAGTTGTGGGTCAGAATGACCGTAGCGGTTTACCGCGGCGGTAAAATGGCGGTCTTCTGACCGGCGGTAAGAGCCTTTTACCGCCGAGGTCAGAATGACCCCCTATATCTGGGCAGTCTTGTTTTATATACTGGAGCACCACTCATGTTTGACTTTGTCTTCTAGGGCCATTGACGTTCCAGAATGGTATCCTTAGGGTTGATATACTAACTTGTCCCAATCCACTGTATGCTTAACAGACCACACCTGGGGCGTGCCGGACAAACGCCGGGTGGGGTTCAGACAGTGAGAATGAATGTCCTGTGTGCCTCAGCTATGTTGACTGGCGTATGTATCTTGCCTGAACATAAACGACAACAAGAATCCAATAACCCCTCTTCAAACATGAATCCCACCCCTCCCTGCTACACTGCACTGCAGTATCCAAACTGCCCACCTCTCCAACTGCGTAGAGTGCCTGTTGCCCAAACAAAACATACTGCTAACTAGGAAGCACAACTACCGCCTTCTGGTCACCATCCAGCCTCTTATTGGAATGTCTTAACCAAGTTGGTTTCTCATATACTCAGTCTCTATCTTGCCCCCAATAACTGATCACTGGGCCTCTCTCATCTCCACATGGGTCACAAGCTCTGTCCCGGGGATCAGAGTGATGGTTCGGGTTAGGCGAATTGTTTTTGCCCGTCATCTCCTCTTCAAGTGTATGATAATTCTTTGTTGTGGGGCCGCCACGCCGATGCCTCTTAGAGTGGTTGCAGTATCCTGACCCTCCTGCCAACTGCCAACCATCCAGCCAATCCCGCCCAGCTTCTGGGGATGAAAAAAAGTTAATTCTGCCCACTGCGAATACTCGAAGCTGCACCATGAAAATGATTGCATACTTGAGGTCTTGTTCCCGCAGACACTTCTTCAACTCAAAGAAACTGCGTCACACCCTCTGAGCCCGAAGAGTGAAATCAGGGGGAAAAGGAAGCCGAGTGTTAGCTATATGCAATGGAGGGGCATTGCGAGCTACCTGGAGAATCACATCCCGGTCTCAGAAGTTGAAGAGTCTTGCTATGATGGGAAGACTGGATGCCCCCAGGCTTCAGTGGTGCGCCAGGGATGAGGGGAACTTACTCCATCTAAATGAATTTGGCAAGTCCACTTGGTTGCAACTGTTTCAGTAAGAGATTTAGGAACAGGTCCATGGCCAGCCCTTTGGTCTTTTCAGGTACCCCTATTATCCGTAGATTATTTCTGCAGGACTGGCCCTCCAAGTCTTCCATCTTCTCTCTTACCTGTTCTGCTGTAGCTTCACACAATTTATTATACATGAGCACACACTCACATCTGCATTTCGCAACTTATGTCACCATGAGTATATTTTGGTACTGTGTTCACTTTTGTCAGCCATGAGTAGAGTAAGTGCCATATTCAGTGTCATTCTTCACACATACAATTTGCCAAGGGTGTGTGACTTGTTTGGACATTGCTTGACTTACATGCACATTCCTGACTGTATTGGGTGTGATACACCTAGACATTTATGTGTATTGGTCTCTGTTTGTCACTGTCTCTTGGTCAAACATGGGAGTGGCACAGAGAAGTATGTTCTCTGTACTCACGTGTGATATTGTAATTCAGACTTTGCTTGGTTACATAGCAGACACAAATATGCCATTGTAGGTTATTGCTAGCCTTTTCCTACCTAGCCCATACATCTGTACAGCACTCTTCACATGTATTTCCAGGATTGCTACAGGCATATGTAAAGCCAACATACTTGTTTGATATATGTGTGACAATGTAAAAATGAAGCTGCTATAGACTATTCCTCCATTCCACCCACACATTCATGTGGTAATGAATTATTTTAAATTGCTTTTTGTTTCTGGCTATGGGGCAGATTCAAGAGGAGTGGCGCTGCACCCAGTGCAGCACCACTTTTCTTTCGACCTTTAGCACCTCCCTTCCGCCACCACGTGTACGCTCTATTTACAAGACAGCACACCATGGCACAGGGTAAGGGGCAATAACGTCAAGGGATTTGATGCTATTGATGTACTGTTCAGGCTCAGCTCCAAATGTTTGGGTCTAACCGTGAACAATACATAGGGGACTATTGATACCTATTGATACCAACGGTGTGCCTCCTTTTAACAGCTGCTCTGAGCAGGTGTAAAAAGTAGCAGCAATAGATTCCACTGCACCATTTTGACACCCCCTACTGGATGTTTGCCCTGCCTGTTGCAGGCATATTGTGGTACAAGGTGTTACAAAGTTGTGCAGTGCATGTATTGCACCACTTTGTGTTCATCGTGCATGGATTTTGGCATTGTTGGGCCACATTATCATCAGATGTATGACACTAATGTTGTGCAAAGATGCGCTAGGCACTCTTATATCTGGGCCTATGTTCCAAAGTTGTTTACAGTTGTTGAGGTGTAGTCATGCTCTCTGAGATATGGGCATGTTACATTTGGTATGTGATGTTGTAAATGAGTACGCCATGAGCATTCTGAGTTTACATGATTTTATTGAATTATTTACATGGTGAATCTTGGAGTGCAGTGTCTATGTCAAAATGTTCTGCACAATGTGTTCTCTTCCATGTACTCCAGCAGCAGAGTTTTGTTGTTCCCCCTCCTCCTGTTGAGTACCATTGTCGTCATCCCCCTCATCGGGTACATCTACTTGGTCATCCCAGGGGACATTGATGCATAGACAAATGTTATGCAAAATAGCACAAACAAGGATCATTTTGCAGACAATGGGTGGTGCATATAACTGTCCTCTTCCTGTTAGATGTAAGCACCTGAACCTTGATTTCAAGAGGCCAAATGTCCTCTCCACGCCTGCACTGGCGGTCTTCAGCACAGCGGTATCTCGGCGGTCTTGTAAAAAGACCGCCAAGGTTGAAATGAGGGCCTTAGTGACCATTTGCGCCACATTATGCCTGCGCAAGGCATCATGTATACAACATCATGTTCCCTCCTTAGGGGAAATGCAAAAATGATGCAGAGGAATATTAGAGCTTGCACTGTGTCATTTTTAGCAGATACTTTTAATGTCCGCACAGAGCATGCATTACTAGGGGGGACACCATTGCTTTAAATGTGCATCTATGTACTGTGTAGAAGTTGAACTATATAATTGGCAAAAATCCTACACAGTCCATCTATAGTAGCCATTATCTTGACACTATTGTACCTACTCTGTGCCATGGTGTGCCGTATATTGAATATGGTACAAACATGTTGGAAGTAGAGGGGCACTAAGGGGTGCACACAAAGTGGCACTGCTTTAGATGCTGCACCACTTTTATTACATGTGGCCCTTAGTGCCTTCACTTTAGACCTGCAGAGGAGTGATGTTATGGAAATGTGTACTTATTTTGTCTGTTGTGTGCCATGTAACAGGTGTAGCACCCTGTCTGTTGCATGTGAATCCCACCCCTTTGCCCTTGAAATACCTCCTTTGCACAAAGTATTGCTGTTGCCAATTGCTGGTTGGCATATGTATGTGCATGAGGCCCATATGCCCAGTGTGGCACAGTTGTATGGGATGTATTGTGATGTATTGTGATGTATGCAAGAGTTTTCAGACAGCTGTGGGACAGGTCAGAGCACGATGTCCTTTTCTGCACTATACTGCATCAAGAGTCCACCACTGCAAAGTCCCATGTCTCCTCATTCATATGCATTTCTGGCCTCTCCCAGTACATTGTCAATAGTTCAGTTGTCACAGTACACTGTTGGTACCCTTTTATCATGGATTCATGGTAAGGAGATATGGGGTTTATGTGTATGATTGTTGGGGCCAGATGTACGAAGCTTTTTGCATGGAGCAAACAGCGAAATTAGCTGTTTGCGCCATGCAAAAAGCACATCGCAATGCTCATTCCCATTTTGCGAGTCGGTAACCTGTTTACCGACTCGCAAAATGGGAATGCGACTCGCAAATAGGAAGGGGTGTTCCCCTTCCTATTTGCGATTCGCATCGTGATGTAGAATTGCTTTGTGACCGCGAACGCGGTCGCAAAGCAATTCGCAGTTAGCACCCATTTGCAAAAGGGAAGGGGTCCCCATGGGACCCCTTCCCCTTTGTGAATGGCCCTGAAAACATTTTTTCAGAGCAGGCAGTGGTCCTATGGACCACTGCCTGCTCTGAAAAAATTAAACACAAACGTTTCATTTTTTCGTTTGTGTTGCAACTCGTTTTCCTTTAAGGAAAACGGGCTGCAACACAAAAATAAAAAAACTGCTTTATTAAAAAGCAGTCACAGACATGGTGGTCTACTGTCTCCAGCAGGCCACCATCCCTGTGAGTGCTGCGAATCGGAAGGGGGTCGCAAATTGCGACCCACCTCATTAATATTAATGAGGTGGGTGTTTGCGACACCCTTGCGATTCACAGATGGTGTCAGGGACACCATCCAGCATCCGGGTTTGCGACTCTCAAATTGCGAGTCGCTCAGACTCGCAATTTGAGAGTCGCAAATTTGGATTTTGCTGCATCTGGCCCTTGGAGTGCTGTGAGGTGTCCATTCCTGCACATGATCTTTCATTGATGGAAATGTTGTATTTCAATGTGTGCTGTACTGAGCACCACACAAGGGAAAGTTGAACACAATAAGTATACCAGTAATGTTTTGCTGATATGTAGATGCTGATGGCACCACTCAGGTGGCAATTGATATCAGTGTTGCCTGAAGTTTCTACAGCATGGTAAATGTGGGGCAGTGCCAATATGTGAGTTGTTTGATGGTGGAATGACCGATGTAATTCACATACCTGAGCTTTTCCTTGGTAAGTGTTATGTGTGAAGCATCTGTGTTTAGTTGTCAACCTGTGGTCACATGTAGTGTTTTGAGCCCAGCTTTTGTATGCAAAGAGGACATTGCTCCACCTGTCCGTCATGTAATGTATCAGTCTGTGTTTCCCTGTCCACGTGTGTTTTGTGTGGTGTATGTTTTGTGTGTACTACAAGTTTGGTGTTTTCTCTGTGTTATGATTTTATGCCGTCCTACCTACAAGTAGGCCATGGCCACATTGTCCATCCTGGAAGCCTTGGTTGATAGTTGAGCGCCTGAAAATGTAAGCATCATGGACGCTCTCAGGAAATTTTGCAAGGATGTTATTCCACGGTCATTAAAAATGGCCTGCACATTGATAGAGTGTGTATGTTTGGCGTTCCTGTAGAGGTGTTCTGTTGCATCAGGAAGGACAAGTTGGATATGCGTGTAGTCCATTGCACCCAGCAAATGTGGGAAGCCAGCTATTTGATAGAAACCCTGCTTGGCCTTGTGCTGCAGTTGCTAGGTGTTGGTGAAACGTATGTGGTGGGGCGTGAGGCTGATGATGGCATCCAGGACCTTTGGAAGGAAGGCAGAAAGGGATGGTTGGGAGATCATACCCACTTGTGCAGCAGTGGTCTAGAATGATCCTGAAGCCAGCATGTGGAGGACAGCCAGAATTTTGGTCATGGGTGGAACTGTTGAGTGACTTTCCACTCTTGCTGTGATGTCTGGTGCAATGTGGTGGAGCAGGTGTACAATGGACTCATTCTTCAGATGGTAGAGTCGAGTCACCTTTTCTTCCCTAAGGGCAAGGATGGTTGCCTGCTGGCGAAATATACTCTCCTGCCTTCTGCGCTACCTTTGTAGCTGCTGTGGTGCTGTTTGCGGTTCCTGCTGTGGTGCTGGTGGCACTTGGCGTAGTCGCTGTTGTCTTCTCCAGGTGCTGAGCTGTAGCAGTACCAGGTCCAGGTCCATGTTGTCCAGTTGCTTGGAAATGTTCCTTCTGTGTGTTTCCCTAATGTACTAGTGTGTGGCCCTTATTTTAACATCTGGTCTGACCAGGTTTTAAAATTTTGACGCTAATCAGACTTAGCACCATTTTTGGACCCGGTCCTTTGCATGCGTTGTTTTTCCGTTGTGTTGTAAATATGGCTCTAGCGGCCTACCACCATGTTTTGGGAAGGAACACCTTGCTTCTCATTGTTGTAAAATGACACAAGGTGAGGTGGCGCTCCCAGAAAATAATGCGAAGTCTGAAATTTTGTCGCGAGACTGCTCTAGTGAGAAAATGTAAATATGGCGCTGGGCTAGTGCCGCTTTTGTGTAAAACAAATGGTGCAAAGGCAGCGTTAACTCTTCTTAAATCTGGGCCTTAGTGTTTCTCATGGGCAACATGTCTGTATCGTTTAGTGTGGATAGCAGAATATGCACTGACACCTTTCTCTATAAACAGTTTTCTCTACCACCCTCTTTTTTCCACAATCTAGCAAGAGTCTTGCAAGATCATCAAGTTTATTTTAAGTCACATACTGTACACTCTCCTTCATTACAGTATATGTTACTTCCTTCTTGTAAGATTTTAGAAAAAGTGATCACTCTAGTCCCAGCTTTCCACAGTATAATAGCAGCATATAGTAGGGAATGAGGAGAGACTGGACTCTTCAAAAACACCACACCACAGAATAACTACTCTACATAGTAGGGTATAATAGCGACTGGCCATTCTTCTAAGACCTCTCCCAAGGATAACAGCGATGCAAAGTATAGTGTGAGGAAGCACTGGCCTCAACACTGAGAACTTTCTCTTGGATGAAGAATGTGTGTAATAGGGTGTAGAAAGAAAGTGGCTTCTTAACAGAGACCTCTCTCATACCACAGGTGTGCGTAGTAGGGTATGGGGAGGTACTGACCTCTGCTGAGAGCTCTCACTGGGATGACAGGTACACGGGTGTGGGGAGGGGCTGGTCTCTTTCCTTCAATCTCTCTCTTGGATCATGAATATGCATAGTAGGATGTTGGGAAGGACTGGCCTCTCTGCTGAGACATACCTGCTGAGACATCTCTATTGAATGACAGATGTATAACTATGGTGTTGAGAGAAATTAAGCTCTACACTGAGAAGTTTCTCTTGGACAACAAACATACAGACTAGGGTATATATAGACTGCTGGGTTAGGCCAGACATCTCCCCAGAGTAACCCATGTGCAAAATAGGCTGGGGACAGAGACTGCTCTCTCTCTGCTCATACCTCTTTTCTTGAAAACTAATTTCATTAGTAGAGTATAAAATGGTGTATCATCTCTGTGGACAACTGTGTCTTGGACAACCAGTGTGCATAGTTGAATGTAAGGACACACTCACCTCTCTCTCAGACACCTCCTTATTGAGACAGGCATGTGTAATAAGGTGTACAAAGAGATAGACCTTTGCGCTAAAACTTCTCTCGAGAGAGGCAAGCATATATACTAAGATGTGCAAAAGAACTGCCATCTCCAACAGCTGACAACAGTTTGTAGTATACAATGAGGATGCATTTGCCCCTGTGCCAAAACCTCTCTCTTGCATAAAAATCTTTATACAACAGTGGGAAGAAGCACTAATCTCTCTATAGAACCTTCTACACACAAACACATAAAGCAGCACAGTTACAGTTCTTGAAGATGGAACTGTCACTTTTAATCAACATTGCAAGAATATAGTAATATTACAATCTTTAAATGCTGTTAAGGAAAGAAATCACTAGTAATTTAAACATTAAAAAACCCAATTTAACACCCTAACAAACAGCAAAGACATTACAAAACTAGAACAACAACTGTGAAAAATTAAACAAAACAGTTTATCAATTTTTTACATTTTCTGTTATCTCCGATCACCAGGCAACAACACCTCCCCTCCTTGCTTCATTTGCGTACTGGATTTTCATGTATGTAGATATTCTTTTCCTTTGTTTCAGCCGCCTTTTGCATGCCAACCAATACCTGCTGTAATAGTCTTTTTCTGGAAGGCTAGGTGGCAAAAGAGTAACAACATAAAATAACATTTGCAAAAAGGAGTGCATCCAGGAAATTAGAAACAACCGGTGTGTTACACCATTTCAGGAAACTGCACTTGCTCAAGCAGATAACATCCCTCCTTTTCTAAATAAAATACTTTGTTGCTGTTTGAGTAAGCAGATCATTTTGACATCAAAAACAAGTACAGGTATACAGAACAAGCTTCTTCAAGCTGTTGTAACTAGCCCTTTTTGCAGGGTAATTCCCAAAGTTTTACCTCCTTCCTCCTATTTGTTATGACCTGTTTTTGTTGGCTTTAGGACTTTGGGCACTTTAACACTGCTGACCAGTGGTAAAGTGCAAGTGTTCTCTATCTAAATTGTGATTAGGATTGGTTATCCGAGGTTGGCATAATTGATTTACTAGTAAGTCCCTAGTAAAGTGCACTAGAGGTACCCAGGGCCTGTAAATCAAATGGTCCTAGTGGGCCTGCAGCACTAATTGTGCCACCCACATGAATAGCCCTGAAAACCAGTCTTAGACCTGCCACTGCAGTGTCTGTGTGTGCAGTTTTAATAAACTGCCAGTTCGACCTGGCAAGTGTACCCACTTTTTGGGCTTAAACCTTTGTTTTTGCTACAAATAAGTCACCCCTAATCTAGGCCCTAGGCAGCCCCATGGGCAGGGTGTAGTGTTCTTAAAAGGTGGGGCATGTACTGGTGTGTTTTACATGTTTTAATAGTGAAATATCATCAAATTAGTTTTTCTCTATTGCAAAGCCTATCTTTCCCATAGGTTAACATGGGATTGCCTTTAAATAATTTATAGGTGTAATTTCCCAGTGGGAGCAGAAAGAGATGTGGAGTTTGGGGTCTCTGAACTCACAATTTAAAAGTACATCTTTTGGTAAAGTTGGTTTTTTGATTGTCTGTTTGAAAATGCCACTTTTAGAAAGTAGGCATTTTCTTGCTTAATTATTCTGTACCTCTGCTTAGCTGCTGAAACCACATTTTGTGTCAGACTGACAGTTGGGCTGTTTGTGAATTAACTCTAGACAGTAACACAAAGGGAGCTGAAGTGTGTCCTGCATATCCTGATGAGTCTTCTTGGGCTAGAGTGGGAGCAACTTGAAAGGGTTGTGTCTATCCCCTCACAATACAGCCTCCAACCCCCTAGAGTGTGGCTGGGACAGGGCAAGGACGAGGCAGGGTCTTGTGCACTACAAAGACTTTCCTTTGAAATGTGCCTACTTCAAAGACAGAAATGAGTATACATAGTGGCCCCAAAACCACAGACTTTTGAACACTTCTGGATCAAGAGGAACTTCTGCCAAGCAGAAGAGCTGAAGAGTTGTGAGGAGGAGTACTGCCCCTTTGCTGTGTGTGCTCTGCTGGGTTGGCCTGAAGCTGCTGCTTCTGCCAGAGAGAGGATAAAGACTGGACATTGCTGTGTATCCTTCTTCTGAAGTTTCTCCAAGGGCTTGGACTAAGCTTGCCTCCTGTTGAAAGAAACAGGGACATCAAAAACTGTATCTGCCAGCACGTGGGCTCTCTTGCTGATACCCCCTGACTTGCCAGGTGGTGCCACATCCAGTCCCTAGGCCTCTGGAAGGAGAAGCTGACAGAACCTGACTGAAGATCTATGCAATGGAGCTGAGCAGTAGAAAGATCGAGGCTGTGGAAATCAATGCATCACCAACTCAGTGCGACTTCACTGTTGCCTTGTGTCTGGATTTTCCACACAGCATCCCTGGGCATCAAAATCGTCAACATCACTGCAAAAACCTGAGGCTGCTTGTCCAGAAATCAATGCATCCCTTTTCTGCGAGGAAAGAATTGACACATTGCTTGCCCGATGGAGAAATAATCTACGCATGGCCCCACTTGCGAGTAAGGAATCAACACATTGCTTGCATTTCCGACACACGCTCACCCCTGTGGCTTTATTTTTGAAGTATACCTGGTAATTTGTGCTAAAACAATGCATACATTGATTCTAATGGATTAAGACTCTTTTTACTTTAAAATGTGATATCTTTACTTGTGTATTATGGATTTTTGTAATTTTGGTCTTGTTTGATTTGGATAAATATGGGCTATGTTTCTAACCTGGTGTGGAGTCCTTTTGTGGTGTTTTCTCTGTGTTAGTACATGTGTTTGTACAAATACTTTAGACATTGCCTCTGAGATAAGCCTGACTGATTGGGGGAAGCTACCAAGGGGGTGAGCAGGGGTTATCTGAGCTATGTACATCCCTTTCCCTGACTAGAGTGAGGGTCCCTACTTGGACTGGGTGTAAACTGACTGCTAACTAGAGACCCCATTTATAACAAAAGAGTACAAATGTCGCCGTAGTTGTGCAATTATTCTTTTTTTCCTAGACTTCCACACAGTTACTGTTCCCTATTTCCTCTGAAGAGAACAATTTTAGTTTTCCTCCTCCATATATATTGTGACATGGTACTTCTGTTCCTTTTAAATTGTTTTCCAATTCCCACCTAAAAAGACAAGAAAACAAACAAAAAAGTTAGATATTTATCAATAATTAATACATCACTACTATATACACTAACTTTTTTTTTACATTTTTCATCAACAACCACATAGTTATATGTACTGTTTCTCTAACTTCATATTCCTTTCTCCTGAAAAATTAAACACCCTCAAATAGTGCATTTTTCTCACAATTAAATTATAACCATGCCATCAAACTTGGCTCCATAACAGTATATAAATAAACACAATCATGTAGACACACATTTCTCTAACAGTGAGCAGTGTTTTACTCTATAAGAAGCATTATCTCCAATCAAACATCTCATAGGGGTAAAATATGTGTACAGTAAGGTTCATAAAAACACTAGGCCTTGTATTAACAGATTCCTTGTTTTATAATTCCAAAACACTGCCTCTTTCACTTACAAGTACATACAGATGGAACATTTAGGGGGTCATTACGACCCTGGCGGAAAGCGGAGAACCGACGGTAAGACCGCCAACAGGCTGGCGGTCTTACCTTGTGGAATTATGACCATGGCGGTAACCGTCATGGTCATCCGCCGGTTCTCCGTTCCGCCCGCCGGGCTGGAGACCTGGGTCTCCAGTCCGGCGGCCATCTCTATACCGCCGGCGGTATTTTGACCCGGCTTAGCGCCGTGGATTTCCAGCGGTTTGAACCGCCATAAAATCCATGGTGGTAAGCACTATCAGTGTCAGGGAATTCCTTCCCTGGCACTGATAGGGGTCTCCCCCACCCGACTCCCTCCCCTACACCCCCCACCATCCCTGCCACCCCCCAAAGGGGCAGGGCTCCCCTCCCCACCCCGACCCCCAACATCACATAACTCACACACACCCGACACGCATGCAGGCACCACCAACACACACACGCACACACCCCGACATACATGCCAACATCCACACACACAGTCAGACACCCACATTCAAACATACACGCACACATCCATACAGACATACACGCACTCATTCCCAAACACGCATCACCCCCACAAGCATACACGCACTCACACACCCCCTCTACATACTCAGACGCACACCCCCATGCATGCACACAACATGCAACACCCCCCCACCCCCCTCCCCTAACGGATGATCGACTTACCTTTTCCGTCGATCCTCCGGGAGGGGACGGGAGCCATGGGGGCAGCACCGCCGACACCACACCGCCAAAAGAACATCGCCACGGCTGGGCGGTGTTCTGTTGGCGTGGCGGTGGAGGTGGAGCAACCTCCACTTCCTCGCCTCCCGACAGTATGGCTGTTGGCGGCTCTCCGTCCGTGAAGGGACGGAGAGCTGCCAACGGTCATAATAGGCCGAGCGGCAAACCGCCTGCACTGGCAGTCTTACGCACGGCGGTCCCTCAGCGGTCTTGAAAAAAGACCGCCGAGGTCAAAATGACCCCCTTAATTTCTAACACAATGTTTAATACTTGATGATAAATCTCTACATTCTAAACTCTACCACTGAAATTCTAAATTTTAAAAAAACATGATAATCTACAAACAGCATTTGACTCACTACACCTTGTACATAATAAGTTAACCAACAGTAGTGCACTTACTGAAACTTGTCAACAAAGTTCATAAAATATAGGCCCGTATTTATACTTTTTGACGCTAAACTGCGCTAACGCAGTTTAGCGTCAAAAAGTTTAGCGCCGGCTTACGCCATTCTGAAGCGCCATGCGGGCGCCGTATTTATTGAATGGCGTTAGCCGGCGCTAGCAGACCGGCGCTGCCTGGTGTGCGTGGAAAAAAAACACATACACCAGGCAGCGCCGGCGTAGGGAAAAATGTCATTAGGGCGTCTTAAAATGGTGCAAGTCAGGTTGACGCAAAAAAATCGCCTCCACCCGATTTGCGCCATTTTTAACGACGCCCAGATGCCATTTACATGACTCCTGTCTTAGTAAAGACAGGAGTCATGCCCCCTTGCCCAATGGCCATGCCCAGGGGACTTCTGTCCCCTGGGCATGGTCATTGGGCATTGTGGCATGGAGGGGGGCACAAATCAGGCCCCCCTATGCCAAAAAAAATAATAAAAAAAATATATATATATACTTACCTGAACTTACCTGAATGTCCCTGGGATGGGTCCCTCCATCCTTGGGTGTCCTCCTGGGGTGGGCAAGGGTGGAAGGGGGGCCCTGGGGGCATGGGAGGGCAGCTGTGGGCTCATTTTGAGCCCACAGGTCCCTTAACGCCTGCCCTGACCCAGGCGTTAAAAAGAGGTGCAAATTCGGGGTTTTTTGCCCCGCCCACTCCCGGGCGTGATTTTTGCCCGGGAGTATAAATACGACGCATTTGCGTCGCAGTAATTTTTTTAAGACGGGAACGCCTACCTTGCATTTCCTTAACGCAAGGAAGGCGTTCACGCAAAAAAATGACGCTCTTTCCTCATACTTTGGCGCTAGACGCGTCTAACGCCAAAGTATAAATATGGCGTTAGTTTTGAGCCGAATTTGCGTCGAAAAAAACGACGCAAATTTGGCGCAAACGGAGTATAAATATGCCCCATAGTTTCTTGAATGCAGCTGAATACACCAGTCTGTTTCAGTTCTGAATTCAGTCACTAACGGTGAGCACTTCTTCTCCTCTAAATCACCAAAAACAATGTGAACTATCTCTGGTTCTGCACCCAATCACATCACTGCATTTCTTCCATCATGTAATAAAAATTTTAACTATTGGTTGAGACATGGCCTTTTTTAACTTCCCCAATATGATCTTGCAATACTCTTGTGGGATCATAAAACACCTTGTGGCAAGCCCAGTAATGTTTCATGAGGGTCTCACAAGAGGCTTAAGGGATTGCAAAACGCCTTGAGGCTGGCTCAGTAATTTTCCTTCAGGTTCTCATGTGTCCATGCAGCAAGTTTAACTCCCTGAAGCTTGTGAGCTATTCTTGCGAGAGGTTTGCAGAATTGCAACAAAATTTTAGGGATATAGTAGTATGTGAGATGGAGTGTCCTCTCACTGAGATCTATCTCTTACATGACAGTTGGCTGTAGTAGAGTATGGGGAGAGACTAGTCTCTCCATATGGACCTCAGATGACAGGTGTACTAACCTCTCCACTGAGACCCCTCTGTTGGTTGATGTGTAATTGTAGTAAGGTGTGAGCAGACTGGCCTCTTCCCTCAGATCTCTCTCTTACATGAAAGGTGTACCTATTGGGGTGGTAGCATGGACTGCCCTCTCTTTTCACACCTCTTTCTCAGATAACGGGATTTCATAGTAGGGTGTGTACATGGACTGCACTCTTTTTCCAGGTTGATGTGTTTGCATAGTAGGATGTATGAGGAGAGACTGCCTCTCCATTAAGTCCTCTCTCTCAGATGACAGGTGCATGTAATAGGGTGTGTGTACATGGACTGGCTTCTTCTGTCAGACCTCTGTCTCAGATGATGGCTGTGTGTAGTAGGGTATGTACATTGTCTAGTGTCTCTTTCCAGATCTCTCTCACAGATGATGGATATGAAGGAAGTAGGCTGTGTTAAAAAAGACTGACCTCTCCAGTGAGACCTTGTTCTTAGATGATGGGTGAGCATAGTGGGGTGTATACATAGACTAGCCTCATCTTTCAGACCTCTGTATCAGAAGAAGGATGTACATAGCAGGACATGTACATGGACTAGCCTCTCCTTCAGACCTCTCTCAGATGACAACTGTGCATATTAGGATGCTTATATGGATTGGCCTCTTCTGTCACAATATTAGATGACGGGTGTGTGTAGTAGGGTGTGTGGAGAGAGAAAGGCCTCTCCACTGGGGCCTCTCTCTTGGATAACAGGGGTGCATATTGTGCTCTGTCCAGGGTTTGTCCTCTCTGCTAACACCTTTTGCTCTGATAATGGGTGTGCATAGTAGGGTATGGAAAGCTGTACCCTAATCACAAATCCTACAAAGCTGATGGGCGCAAATAGGAAACTTTGACAATCACCATCTCCACTAATACTACTTCCTACAGTAACAAGTGTGCATACTAAAGTGTTCATAGATCACCTGCTCCTTTCTACTGTTCACTATCCCTCAAAGGTCTCACCAGATCATATTTTTGGGGGAAAAAAGGGAAATACCCATCTACTCATCACAATACTTATCTCTTACACACTTCCTCCCAAAACAAATGACCAAAATATGCATTTCTATTAATGGAATGTAGTCAGAACTCGTCTAACCCTTTTGAAAATTCACAATTCTGCAAGAGCCATCTGAGGTCACAAAAATTAGTTAAAAACAATATACATTTATTTTTATCACTGTAATGGACCTCTAGAATAATCACAAAGGCTTCATTTTTACATTTGCACTCATGTGAGACTCACAAGGGACTCTCATAAGCTCAACTATCCAAATATACAATTATATTTTACCCTTGATTTCTCAAAAAATTGTGAACTGATTAACACCAAATCACAAAAGGTGCAATTTGCGGACGAAGATGTAGCTTCATGCCAAATTTGGTGTAATTCTGTCAAGCAGTTTTTGCTGTGGCCGTGTCTAAAGAAGTCTACAGAAAATGCATGGGATTTTACATTGTGGGATCCCCCCTTTTTTTTCTCAGCCCAAGCTGTCGCGTGGGCTCTCATTATCCTAAATGAGACTACTGGATTTCTAGGCAGCAGGATCGATCACGGTGTGGGGGACTGAGTCGGACCCACGTGTAAGGAACTCTGTCATCCTAAATCCGTTTTTTGCTCCTGCTAACTAGCAGTGCCTCATTTCTCCCTAGGGGAAGAGATGATTGGGCAGCCCGAGCGCATGACATCTTTGGAACTTCTCAGGGAAGTTGTGGTCACTCAGATCCAAACCAACTCTCTCATTTACAGTATGATCTTATATACAAATGACAAAGGCAGTATAAGTTTTATATAATGTTTTAATAAAACGACTGCATTTTACATAATAAGGCGTGAGCCGCAATAACCAGAACCATACAACACAGTAGGATTGAAATAGTCACCAGGAGAGTAAAACATAAGAACAAAGCTATCATGGTGTCTAATAGTTTCTATTCTCCCTCTGCTTGGTCTATTTCGAGCACAGCATGTTAAGCTTCTAACTTGCCTTTCTGAATCACTGGGGAGACATCAGCCCTCATACCTGAGCAAAGGCCTGTGATCTTGGTTCAGCATCTGCAACGAGGCAGTCAGCGTCTAGTTGTGATCCCCTGGTCGGAATCTCCCTCTTGCGTGTATTGGGACAAGGAAGTGTTTTTATAACCAACATGTCAGCGTGATAACAAAATGTCCCTACGCAGAAATGCCAAAGACTAAACTCCTACCACGTCTATCGGCAATATACCAGACTGTATCTTTGACTGAAGCACAGAGTGAACAGGAATGTGTTATGGAGAACTCCAGTGCTGAAGTAGGCTAAACAGTGTGATATGAATAAAAAACAAGACCGTAGAACTGGCTATTTGAAAAATAACAGTACGAAGCCTAATAAAAAGCATTTAGAGCAAAGTGCACAGAGGCTCTAAGCTGCAAGCAAATGAATAAAATACATCCAGGGCAAAGTGCACAAGGGCCTAAAGCCTGAAGCTAATGCGCAAAGAATACGTAAAACTAACCACACTACAAAGCTTGACAGATCATCCTAAAACTTTCTAGGAAGGACCTGAAGTGGATGACCTTTTGTTTTTGAAAGGTTTCATGAAGATTTGTAAACCGGGGCCAACGTTTTTAGCAAACCTAACTATAACTCCCTACTTGCGACTGAGATATAAATATACATATACATTGATGCTACATATATATATATATATATATATAGTCTGAGAATAAGTTCTGAGAATAAGTTCCATCATAAATGCATTGCTTTAAACTTATTTTTTTTATTCTTTTTTATTCTTCAACATGTGTAAATGCTCGAAAACAGCAGAAAACAGCTGACACATGTTTTGAGACACAGGGCCTCATTATGAGTTTGGTGGTCTGTGCACCGCCAAAGCAGTAGTGGCAGTCAGACCGCCATTGGCTTGGCGGTCAGACCACAGTATATTGAGCCATCCTGGCCTATGGAGCAAAGACAGCCGTTGTTCCACTGGCACCACCACGCAGCGCAGACCGCCGCGGTGATGAGGCAGCACAAACAGTTGGCGGAGCCTATCTTTCGGATGGACACATTATGATGTTGCACACTGCCAATGTGACTGTAGCAGTCCAACCACCACATCCCAGCAGGCGGAAACTGAGCATATAAAGGAAGCAACTCCCCTGCAGGCAGCGATACATGTCCTGTGCCACCATGAATCCCATCTCACACGTCCTGCAGCTGCTACTGCTTATGGATGGAGCCCAAAATCCACACTGCTGTGGATGCAACTGACAGAAAGTACACACATCTACCTGTGTCATTATGCTCAACAACAGATCATTGCGCCATCATCCACACAAGATGGGTTCATGGTATGGACACCAAGTACACTTCTCATTGTGTACACAGTCAGAGTCATTCTCAAAGAAGGACACATTCACAGCCAATAAATGCCCCCTTTGGGCAGGTCACTCAGACTGCACTGCCACACTACACAAAACCACACATCTGCACACCATAGGCACAGGGACAGTGAAATGTATAAAACATTGTGTCACACAACAGCAACAACACAGCAACATCACATCTACCAATGCAACTGACACCCTCACATTGCACACATGCCATGGGCTGTCAGATTCAACACACATATGAATGTTTGTGTCATGGAACACAAACAACCCTCGAATTAAACATCCCTATAATGGACCCACACATCACCCACATTGCACCTCGGTGGAAGGACAATGGGATGCACAATAGTCAGTGAGACAAATATCCAAAGCTCACTAAGCAAACAATATATGCACAAAGGGGATGGGGGCTTAAGGAGCACTCACAGAAGGTTGCTGCACTGGGACACATATCACTTTGCACACGCTCCTAAAATAACATTTGCACAGAAACTGGCCCTACATGTATCTCAGGGGCAAGCAATACTAGAACCAAGTGAGATACCTATCTGCAGAGTGTGGAAGTGCAAGTGAAGACAGCAAATACAATTGCAACAGCATAGGACATAACCCTAAATGAAGTAGCTGCAAGTTAAACACAACAAAATGGACACAGTCAAATGCAAATGAATAAAGCACAAGTGAACACGCTCAATTTCTGCACAAAGAAAACTCAAGCTGACATTGAACCATACAAGATGAAATACTTACCATACTAAACATGACACAATGCAATGACACCACAATTGCATTAACAAACACATATCCATACAGTCAACATCTACCCTTGTCCTGGGTGACACCTGCACTGCTCACAATTTCAGATATTGCAAACAACAGCAAATGGATCATCAAGCAGCATGAAAGACACACAACTGTAGGCACACAGCACAAATTCCTCAGAACCAAAAAAGTTAGAAAAGGAATTGCAAGACAAATACGTACCCCAAAAAAATGACTTTGGTTTTTTAACTGGAACATTCTCAGAGCAAAGGTCATTGGCCAGTCTGAGTAATGTCCATGCACATGATTGTGTCCACACGTGAGTGTAGTCACTGCCAGGGAACCTCCACTTAAGGGGCATTAAGTGGGCAGGCAGGCACATCAGGGATCATCCTCTGGGGGGATTTGGGATGGGTGGGTTTGGGAGGGGTGGACATCTTCTTGGGGGGAGTGGGATGGGTACCTGCAGAGGGGGCAGGTGTGATGGGGAGGACTTAGATGTGGAAGGAATGGGATGGGATGTGGGTGGGGGCACGTTGGATTTGGGAGAGGGTTTGGAGGTAAGGAGGAAAGGGCAATGTAGAAAAGGAAACTCTCCTTTAGAGATCGGGGACGGTCATCAGAAGGAACTGGGGATTTGGAGGTTGAGGGAGTAGTTGTCTGGTGTGTGCATGTGTGAGGTATGCTTCTGTTGTCTGTTGTGTGTGTGAGTGTGGGTATTTGTGTGTCTTGGGGACTGGGAGGTGAAAGTTCAGGTTGATGTGGGAGTGCTGGATGTGTGTGATTCTGTTGGGGTGGTGTCTGTGGGTATTGGGGATGTGGTGGATGTCTGTGTGTCTGTTTGGGTGATGTCTAGGGATTATGGTGGATGTGGTGGATGATTGTGTGTCTGTTGGGGTGGTGTCTATGGGTCTGATGGGTGTGGTAGATGTGTCAATGGCTATTGTGGTAGAGCCTATGGGTATGCTGGATCTGGTGTGTGGGTCGGTGGGGGTGGTAGGGGTGTTTGGGGAGGTGGTGGGTGATGTCATATTTGTGGGTGTATGTTGAAAGCCTGCATGCAGGTGTGGCTTGTAGTGTTTGTGTTTATGTAGGCTGGTTGTGTGTGTTGAAGTGGGTGCGTGCAGATGTTTCTGTGTGCTTTTGGATAGGTAGGGGGATGGGGTATTTGGATTCAGTAGAGGGAAGGGGGAGAGGAATAGGGGGGATGGCTGGCTGCAGTCTGTGAGGAGGCCAAAGTCTGAAAAGATCTCTGTATGGCAGACATGGTACTATGCCTGCTTTTCAGGAAAGCACTGGGCTGCTGAAGTTGGCTGGCCAACCCCCCGGATGGTATTCACAATTGCAGTCTGACCCACACAGATGCTCCTCAGGAAGTCAATAGCCTCCTCACTCAGTGCAGCAGGAGTAACAGGGGCGGAGGTGCCTGCGGCAAAGCAGACTGGGGTGGTGGGCAAAGGTAGTATCGGAGTAGGTTCTGATGGGTCCGCCACCACTAGTGAGTGGCCACTGGAGGTTAAATCCAATGATGAGAATGTGGATCCGGTCTCCTCAGTGGCACTCCCTAAGCCTTCAGGCCACTGGGTCCCGCCTTGACGGTGGTTTCTTGACCAGAGGTACCGTGGCCAGACGCTTCCCCACTTGGTTGTGCCCTGTCTCCTTAGCTTGCCTAGACTGATGCTGCAAATATACAGAGGAAAAGGGTCACCACAAGTTCCTGATCATACCTGAATAATAGCTCTGATTGGGAAACATTTACATGATGTCAAGTAGGCCTGAGCAACAAACTCCATCAAGTGACCACTACATTTACCATACCATATGCATGCATGTCATCTGAATTGTTAACAGCTGCCCACAGGGACATCAGGATCCGGGACAAGCGTGGCTGAAGTTGTGCAATCACAGTAACCATTGAACAAGTAGGAAACCACATCACCTTCAATGCTGTGCCTCATAGAGCATACCTCAGTTACCTGTTCTCATACAATAGTAGGACAATGCCAACTTAATTCCCACAGATCCCACACAAGGTCATGCAGACATTTATTTGTCACATACAAAATACCACAACAATAAGAAATGATGCTCACAGAAAATGCCATGTTGCTGACAACAGTACAGCAGCCTGGAGAAGGTGACATGGAATTACTAATGTCACACTGGAAATATATCAACATTGTACACTTCACCAAATTAAATTTGTCCCCACACACATTTGTCATCGAAATGTACACTGTAGACATAATGTGCAAATTGTCAGGGAGATAAGTTCCTAAAATCCACAATACAATGAATCAGCAAGCCCAGGGAAATCTCCACTAATTTCTGGCACACCTTACTGTAACACAATCTGATTGCATCAGTAGATGCATTAGTTTTTTATGTTAAAGAGGCCCAGATATTTGCAAGTACTTCTGCAAGGCCCTCAATATGTCACCCAATGGGAAGCTACATCACTGTGTCCATTTTGGGCCTGCAAACCCGGATGTCTGGGGATGAGTGGTTGTACCCAACCACATGTGATTCCAAAATAACTGCAAGTGACTCCATGATAAATGCAAACAGTTAGGTTACCAACCTTCGCAATGACACATGCGCAATGCACTGTGCTACATGATGCCACATCAACGGCGTAGAAATGCACATTGTGGCTTAAAAATCTAGTCATATACATCTTGTCCCTATATGCAGTTGTATATGCCAAATGACATTCAATGACAGTTGAGGGTATGTGTCAGCCAACAATCAAGGTTGATCCTCTCCTGTCTGTGGCACCACATTAAATGTACACCCATTGCAAATGTCCTATTCCACTCACAGGTTGGCTTGCACATATATGTGAGGGAATACAGGAATCATCCCATTAACACAGGTAGACCATGCATGAAACAGCAGTGTACACATTGTGTCAAAAGAGAATGGGACACATGCTAACATGGAGGCACAAGAAATATTGGCAACAGTAATGGCACACAAAACATGTCAATGAACATTTCTCACTTAGCAAGGGAGTAATGATCTGTAGCTGCACCCAAAGAGCAATGTATGCTCTGTCACATATATGATGGCCATTTTCACATTACAGACAGTAGTGAGGCACCAGCACCCGACACATGCTGAAGAGAAGTAGCCTTTGGGTGGCAGATGCCAATATACTAATTTGACCAGACACAGGGCTGAGGACAGTGATCCATCCCTTCCTTACCTTTGGCCTGTAACACTGAGGAGTAGTGGTCTGTTCCATAGAATTTACACCCACTACAACAGCAAACATTACTTGATTGATCAATATACACAGCCAAGTGTTGTTCCATCAAGCTCAGGGTACAGCATCACAAGGATGCATGACATTAGGGGGGTCATGGTCCGATGGGCGCCCCTCCCACATTGGGAGGACAGCCCCAGCTGGACCTCTGCAATCTTCCGGGCCCAGCATCTCAGGTCATCCCACCTTTTGTGACAGTGGGTGCTCCGCTGACTGCGGACCCCCAGGGTCCATAACTTCTGGCCGATGGCTCTCCATAGCTCCTTCTTGTGATGGGTTTTTACCTGCTTAGATGTAAGAGACAAATCAAGCAATTGCAATCACAAGTTTTGACTCAAATGGCAGTGTCACACATGTCAACTAGAAATTCTCAATTTGTCAACACACCACAAGTGTAAAGCACACAAGCCAATAAGTACAAGGACATGACTACAGACATTTGTATCTATCTGCAGAATAACCCACTACCCTGTTCAGCAAGCCTACTCACATCAAGTAGCCCGTGCTCCAGCAATATGTAGTGGGATATGAGCCACAGTAAAACACTACACACCAATTTGGCTTCTGAAGGGTAAACTCCTTAGGCCTGAATGGGCCAACACATTCACACTCTGCAACATTGTCTTAATGCATAGAGTCCCTATGGGCAACTTCCATAGTACAGACTTCACCATAAACACTTGAGTGACATTGAAAGAGCTGGCATGGTGGGCACAGAAAGTGTAATACTTGTTCATGTGTGGACATGTGGCCTAACAAATGCAGACTCATACGACTTCAGGGGCTGGGTTTTGTGGTATGTATCTGTACCACAGAACACTCATTTGGACATATGTGTCCATCATACAGAAATGGCATCCAACATGCAAAGGTATGCATTGTACAGTATCTGATATGTGACCAAGCTACTGACTCAAATACCATGGCCTCCCAGGAATTAACATACTGTCTGAACTGTGGGGCTGTCATAAGTGCAATGAGCCTGTAGAGGACAACTGGAACTTATGTGAAGGTGATAACAGAGCTGTGGGAGTAAGGGACCTATCATGGGTCAAAAATACACATTGACAATGAGGCAAAATGTAAATATGGGCTAATTCTGGGATGTACCTCAGTACCCATTCCTAATTTAGTCAATGGACTGAGGCATTCAGGGCAAGTTTTGCAATTAGAGCATCACACTGGCCACATGACAGGATCTGCTGGTGTACAGGGCATGGGCACAGTGTCACAGTTGCATAGCCACAGTGACTCTCCCACAGCCTGAAGTAGGGCCCATACTTGGAGATACAACTCATAGGCCCTGGTCTCTGCAGGCTGAACAGAGAGAACCTACTTGTCCATCACATTTCCATCGCTTCCATGCATGACAGTACATCATGTGGCCATCAGCAATTTGGCGTGAGGTTAGTGTGGCAACCTGAAGGGCAGAGTGAGTCATGATATGGATTCTAGACAACAGTTGTGCAAGGCTAGTTGTGGGTTGAAAGATCTGTGGTACTATACACATTGTTTATAAGATCCTCAAATGACTCATACAAGATGCTTACACAGCTCATGCTGTCATGCACATACATCTTGTCCAACATTTACAACAATCATTAAGAAAGAGATATCAGTGGATGTCAGTAACGTGTCCTTACCTAATTATGTGCGTCCAACACGAGGAGGATCTATGACCCCAAAAACCTCACAATACAATGTAGCTGAATTTAACATAAAGTTCTGGCCACCAATACCTCCACAATGTACATCCCATTGATGCAACACTGAGTGCAACAACAGGCACTCAAGGAGTCTGATGGGAACTCTGGGATACATTGTAGCCTTTAAGGGGGGAAAGATGGTGTCAAACAGAGTCAATTGTGCCTGTTCCTCTGGTGAGCCGTAGAGCTGTTCATACAGGGGAAGAACCTCATTAACATGCTTCTCCAACTCCTCTGGAGAGAAGGCAGGGGCCCTATCAAATGGTGGGCGTGGCATGATTGCTCCCAGAGGCGGCACACAGCAGCTTAAGTAGTTGAGGTGTGGCTTGCGGTAGTGTCAGAAGTCAAGTGAGTGAATGTGCACAACATGGAGGTCATGTCCGCCAAATACAGTCATCATCACTAGCAGGCACAGACACTCGGCCATGTCCACTACAGGCAACAATGTTAGCCTGTGGCTCTGTCTGCCTTGGTTGGAACCACCTACTGCGCAGACGACTTCTGCCAGCGGTCATGGACAGTTACTAATGTCCAGTGGAGTAGGTCAGGCTTCTGCCATTTTGGCAGCCTGAAATACTGTATTTGGCTTTGTAAACTGTGTCTCACTCACAATATAAGTGTTTTGGCATCATAAACATCCTTATTCTGTCTTGTCATGTAGGTCCTTCTACAGAGCTATCAGTGTAGTGTGTTGAAGGGCAGAGATGGCATTTTACGGTGGTGCATGGTCCCCACTGCTGATGGTATTTGTGGTGGTCAGAAAATACAGTCAGATTTCAAGGGGCCATTGTGTAGCACGTCTTTAAGTTGTGTCCAAATCCATATTGTGGGCACATGTGTTGACAACCATGGGGTCACATGTGACCCATGTGTAGTTGCCAGAAGTGATGTGTATTGGGTGCAAGGTCTTTTTAGTCAGAAATGCTTTGTCACTTGATATTATTAGCATGCATAATGTATGCTGCTGAGCACACACTGACTAATGTTACAAATCATGTCTTGTCACACATAGATGCCCTGGGAGAGGAAGGATGTGACAACCTCCTGTCTACCGTCCACTGCCAGACATTCGGACCATAGAGCAATGGCTTATAGGCCCTCATTACAACCCTGGCAGTTGGTGGGATAGTAGAGGTATTACCGCCAACAGGCTGGCGGTACCTACCTCCACTATTATGACATTGGCGGTTTGGCCAAAGCCAAACCGCCAATGTACCACACCGACCGCCATGGCGGTAACGACCACTGGGCAGGAGACTTCAGTCTCCAGCCCAGCGGCCCTCACTAGGCCGCCCATGGCATTAATACCCCGCCCACCGCCATGGTTTCAGTGGTTTCAGTACCACCACTGAAACCATGGCGGTAGGCATTATCAGTGCGAGGGAATTCCTTCCCTGGCACTGATAGGGGTCTCCCCCGCCCCCCACCCCAGAATCCTCCCCCACCCTCATCCTCCCTCTCCCGACCCCCCGCACATTTACACACATACACGCACATACATACACACCCATACACACAGGCATACACACATTCACCCACGCATTCAAGCATTCATACACACTCACAGCAATACTCACGAACATACATCCAGGCACACACGCACTCTCATGACATAACATGCACGTACACTCACACCCACTCATGCACACACGCATTACACACACATGCACGCATTCAAACACAGTCACACACACCCCCACTCACGCACACAACACCCCCACCCCTCCTCCTGTCGGAGATCCTGACTTACCTGCTTGCAGGGGGTCCTCCTGGCAGGAGACGGGACACGGCGTTACTGCCAGCAGCAGTGCCCGCCAGCAAAACACCGCCAGGCCGTATTGTGGAACATGATACGGTAGGCGGTGTTTTGCTGGTGTGGCGATGCTGCTGGCAGCAGCGCCACCTTATCGCCGTCCGCCGGCATGACCGTTGATGGAATTCCGTCAGCCTTCTGGCGGTATTCCGTCTACAATCATAATGGCATGGACGGTCGGTAGCTATGGTGATGGTATGTTGGCAGCTGTCGCCATGGCGGTAGGTGGCATTTGCCGCCAATCTCATAATGAGGGCCCTAATTATGTTATACCACCTGGATAGGCAAACAATAGTGGACTTATGCCATGTATTGGAGACAGACCTAATGTCAGCTATTAGTTATCCAAACTGCATAACACTTACTGTACAAGCTATGTGATTTTTGCACTTCCTAGCCCCATGGTCCTTCCAACATACAGTGGCCCTATTTGCTGTTATATCCCAATCTGGTGATGAAGGATTTCCTCTCAACAATGTTGAAACACATTGACAGCTATATCAGGTTCCCCCGACGTGAGGATTTAGCCAATGTGAAGGCTGACTTTCATGGTTTAGCCGCCTCCTACATGTCCTGGGGGCCATTGGTGGCACACATGTTAGTTTGGTGCCACTGCAGGCCACTGAACAAGTCTATTGCAACAAAAAAGAACTTTCATTCTATCCATGTGCAAGTTGCCTGTTTGGAAGATCTCTACATCTCACATGCATGTGCCCGTTATCCAGTATGTCACAACTGCACCCAGAAAGGGCCGGGCTAATTGGTAAGACACGTCTGTCCAGATTGTGTGTGTACAATATCAGGTGCTACACTCATGAATTGAGTGACTCATTGTTGCACTTATGTCCCATTACTTAACAGGAGACTGCATATCCAAACTGTCCTTATTTGTTGATGAGGGTGAGGAATCCAACTAAGTCAGGGGAAGTCTACTTCAATGAGGCCTGTGGAAAAACAGGTCGGCCAGTGAGTGGGCTTTTGGGCTATGGAAGGCTAGATTTAGGTGGCTGGACTCTGACTGCTGTAGCCCTCCTCTACTAACCCGGGAAAGTGTGTCTTATCACTGTGGCACGCTGCATGCTCCACAACATTGCCCAGTAGGAATATCCCATACATCCCAGAGTAAGGGGAGCCTGCAGTGCCACCGGCTCAGACTCCTGTAATGCCAAGCGAGGATGACAGTGGTGGAGAGGAAAAAGCTTACTTGTAAGAGGATCTCATTAACAGATGCTTCCCATGACTGTATGTCATGTCATGTCATGTACTGACTGTGACTGCACAAAGAACGATAGTTGTGATAATGTGTGGAGGTGAGTGCTTTGGAAACAACAAGGGAGCTGATATCCAGCAATGTTCAGCCAATGGCTGCTTGATGAGACAGATTTGGACATATCCCCACTTTGATGATGTTGCTTTGTTTGTGTCAGTTTCCTTGCAATGTACTTTGTTGTCCAGTTGCTTGCTATGTGACATATGTCATAAGTGTGGTTTCAAGCCTATACTCCTTGTTTTGTTCTTTGTACAGGTACCTTTACCATGACATCTTCAAGTGGGCATTGCAGAGTTGTGACCTTGGCAGGTGTGTGATGTTGATCTGATATACAAAGTGGACATGGACTGTTCCAGGTAATATAGGTAGCAGAGTTTGGGTGTATGAGACCTGTACCAAGACAGTTTGCACAGAGTTTGGGTGGAGGAAAATAAGTGCCCATTGGACTTGTTTTGTGTTCTGTGGTGGGCCTATTGCATCATGTGTGCCATCATGTGGTAAAAAAATGTGTAGTCCTAGCTTTTGACCAAGTAATTTTTCCTTCACATTGGCCAAATACGCTTTTTGTATGACCTGTATATAGCTGTAAATGTGTTTCATTATTGCAGGCCACAGTGCCTGTGCCACAAAACTGACATATGTGTGGGTCATACCACCTGCATGGTAATTCGATTATGATGTCCCTGTGATCAGGGAGTGCTGTACTGCCATCTGTCTGTAAATTGAAATATGTAATATTGAATTACTTTGGTGTGGTATGTGATAAGGCTCAAGCTGCTGACATCAACCAGTCTAATGTTTGCCTATTTTACAGGACAATGTCTGACAAATCCCTTTCTTCCATGCGCTGGGGATCTGTACCTGTAAATATGTTCATTTACTTAGTATGAGTCACTCATTCTTGATTTCCAGTGGTCCAGACATTTTGGCAGCCAATGTGCTGAACACTAAAATAAAATGTTTGGTTTGACCAGACACTTGCATGTATGTGTTGGTGTGTAATGTAACATATCCCTGTTTGTACAAGTAGCTTGTATCTTCCTCCTCTGTTCCACGTGTTCTTACATCTCTACATAGCTAAATGTGAAATCTAAGCAACCATGTTGTTATTGTCAGCCTCCATCTGTTCCTGCATGTCTCTGTGCATGTCCCTCTGTAGCTGCTTGGTTTCCCTTAGTTCAGTTAACACCTGGCCCATCATACCTTGGGACTCCTGAAAGACCCACAAGACATGGATGATGGTGTCCTGGCCAAGATCCTCCCCAGTGGCCTCACCTGCCTGGCCCATGTACCCTACCCCCACGGGCCTATGCCCTTGCCACAGGGTACCCCCTCCAACTTGCTCCTGGACCCTCATTGTCCGAAGTGGTGCACTGCAACTCAGGATCCAGGACTAGGGGGGGGGCACAAGATGGTAGACGCTGTGCTAGGTACATAGGCTGGGGCAATTGGTTGCCTGTGATGTTGAGGCAACAGGACTGGAAGCTGAAGTTGTGGGCACAGTGAGACTCACTGTTGCCTTCTGACCAGGTTGCCCAGATGGGCCAGAACCGTCCACCACATCCAGATACCCAGGTGTGTCTTCTTCACTGAGGGCTTTATTCAGTGGTGTAGTGGTAGTCTGCTCTGTGGCCTCTGTGTGCCCAGCAGCAATCTGACCTGTTGATGCAAAATATACAATGTTACTGGTTGTACTGTGGCATCTACCTCCAAAGGTTTAGAGTTACAGTAAGCAGAGACCTTGAACAAAGTTAAGATGCAGTTAATCCTATTGTGGGAACTAACCATGGTATTGGGTGTATTGACATGATGTATGAAGCATGCCAATTCATTTTGACTCAAGCAGCTGCTGAAATGTGCAGATGATTTGCACTTGTGAGGATGGCCTGAAAATTACTTCTTGCGAACAGTACAGGCAAAACAGTGGCTAGGCAAGACATGTCTTTGACAACTTGGATGCCTAGTTGAGTGTGATGCAGGAAAACCCAGGACTTTGTTGCATATGTGACTGGTGCCATCACGTGCACAGTGCAGTGTGAATGTGTCTGCTGCCAATATCAATATGATGATGCATCTTGAGACCTTGTGAATACTTGTTATACATACTGGGTAAGGTGTCATTCCTGTCCTCAAATATTTCATCTTGGCTTAGCATGTCAAGATGGAGCTATGTTGACGGATAGGTCTCTGATTTGGGTATGATCAGTGCCTCACCATGCCCAGGTGAATATACTTCATTTGAGAGTTGACATACAAGGGTATTTGGACAAGTGTCCACTGTGCTGGTGGCTGAAGTTAGAGTAACAGGGTCTATTGGGCTTTGCAGCCAGGCCACCCCCTCTACTTCCCAACACAGTACAAATGGTATCCTCCCAGGTGAGTATATTTCAATTTAAAGCTAGGGAACAAGGGGTCTTTGGACAAGTGAACACTGGTCTGGTGTTTGGAGTTGCAGCCACAAGGCCTCCTGGCCTAAGCTGTCATGTCACTCCCTCTACTACATACACTATACACATTTTAACCCCCTAGGTGAGTACACTTTATTTGGGAGTTACCAAACAAAGGTATTTGGAGAAGAGAACACTGGGATTGTGTTTGGAGTTAGGGATACAGTGCCTACTAGTAGTTGCAGCCATGTCAATCCCTCTACTACACACACTATGAAAATGGTATTCTCCCAGAGGAGAATAGAGATATGACAAAGGGGTATTTCAACAAGAGAACACTATGCTGGTGTTTGGAGTTACAGAAACAGTGTATCTTGGGAGTTGCAGTTGGTCACCCCCTGTGCTACACACTTTATACAAATGTTATCCTCCCAGGTGAGTAAGCTGTCAGTATGCAGCGCACACTTTCGCTTATTTGGTGTAAATCTGTTCAGAGGTTTTTGAGCTATTAAAGGAAATCCAA
Source organism: Pleurodeles waltl (assembly GCF_031143425.1). NCBI lineage: Eukaryota > Metazoa > Chordata > Amphibia > Caudata > Salamandridae > Pleurodeles > Pleurodeles waltl. The sequence goes on along the minus strand of NC_090444.1, from coordinate 1,058,644,337 downwards.
ATTTGTATATCTGGGCTTATGAATAATTTGCAACTATCCGTGAATTTTCACAATGCATGTGCAAAAAGAAGTGCTATAATTGGCTGATTACAACCTGACTAGAAAATTGCGGCTGCCATTTTATTTTACTGGCCACTGTCAGCAGGGGTGAAAATCCTAATTGAAAGTGGCATAAGGGGTCAGGGTTAAGGTACCCTGACCTCAGGGGTGTGATATAGGTGTGTTTTAAGGGTAAATTATGAGTATAAAATAATTTTGCTTCACCATGCGTGATATTTGTGAATATTCACAAATTATTCGTGAAATATTCGCAAATACAAAAAGAATTTGGAAGAGAAACCAAACACTTATTCATAAACTAATTAGTTCACTTATACATACAAAGATTCACTAACACACTGACTGAGACACTTAGCACCCGCTAAGACCTTCATGCACCCACTCACAGACCTGCTCAGAAAATGATGCACGCACTCACAGACCCAGTGAGACACTGATGCACCCACACACAGACCCAATGAGACACTCATACACCCACTCACAGATAACTCAGAGCCTCACACACCCACTCACAGACCTACTCAGAAACTGACGCTCCCACTCACTGACCCACTCAGGTCCTCGCACACCCCCTCACAGACCCACTCCGACCCTCACACACCTAGTCACAGACCCACTCAGACACTCACGGTCCCACTCACAGACCCAATCAGACACTGACTCATCCAGTCACTGACCCACTGAGGCAGTGACACATCCACTGACAGACCCATTCAGACACTGACACACCTACTCACTGACCCACTCAGGCCCTCATAAACACACTCCCAGTCCCACACAGACACTGACACAACCATACACAGACCCAGTGAGACACTCTTACAACCACTCACAGACCACTCAGAGCTTCATGCACCCACTCACAGACCCACTTAGACACTGACACACATACTCACCGACCCACTCAGGTTCTCACACACCCACTCACACACCGACTTTGACCCTCACACACCCAGTCACAGACCCCGTCACGCTGTAACTCACAGACCCACTCAGACACTGACGCACCCACTCACAGTCCCACAAAACAGTCCCTCAGGCACCCACTTATATAACCATTGAGACCGTCATGCACCCACTCACAAATCCACTCAGGTTCTCATGCACCCAATCACAGACCCACACAGACACTGGCACATTCACTCACAGACCCACTCAGACCCTCCTGTACCCACTCACAGACCCATTCAGACCCTCATGCACAACTCACAAATCCATTCAGATCCTCAAGCACCCACTCACAGACCAACTCAAACACTGTCACACCCACTCACAGAGCCACTGAAACACTGACCCATCCACCCACAGACCCACTCAGACATTGACGAACCCACTCACAGACTCACTCAGACCCTCATGTATCCACTCACAAACCACTCAGGCCCTCAGGCACCTACTTTCCCACCCACTCAAACACTGTCACACCCACTCGCAGAGCCACTGAAACACTGACACATCCACCCACAGACCTACTCAGACATTGACAAACCTACTCACAGACTCACTCAGACTCTCATGTATCCACTCACAAACCACTCAGGCCCCCAGGCACCCACTTTCCCACCTAGACAGACACTCACACCCAGCGACTCCCTGTAACATCTATTCTCACATGAAGAGAGACAGACTGTTCGGCTCGCTGTAGCACAGAATTGGGTGGTTATAGCAGTTGGTCTGCTCAGGCCTGGTCTCAGGCCAGGTCCTGCAGCCAACTGCTGCTGCATGCAACCAAAGCCCATGCACATGTGGGATTGGGTTGGTATATGGCTTGGCTGCAAAGCCTAGCCATAGGCCAGGCCCTGTGGCCAACTGCAGCCCTGCACGGCCTAAGCCTCTATGTGGCAGTGGTTGGATTAACATATAGTAATGAAAATTACTTTATGTATAGAAATTCACTGAAAAAACAGAAAGGTTACAGGGACATTATAGTTAGGAAATAGAATAAAAAAAACCTTAGAAATTCACGTAAAAAAACAAAGGTTACAGGGACGTTATAGATAGGTTCTGAATTTACTTGTACAAAACCATAGAAATTCAGCAGTTAGAGTAAGAGCTCTTTCAAGTATTTATAACTCGCACCCTAAGGTAACTATTTTCCAATATGTATGTATATATTCCATTCCAATAAGACCATCCTGAAATGTAGGAAGGCCTTTTTGGCCCTTTTTTGCCTGCCGAAGTGCAGAGAGAGGTTACCCTGCTGCTTTCACCGACTCCGGTGGGGAAAACTGTGGCATCAGCGTGCCTCACTGTGCCCTGGCATCACAGGGGGGCGGGAGAGGGGCTGGGAGAGATGCAGAAGCGATTCTTTTTGAACTGGAGGATCCTTTTAAACCCCCCCCCTAATTTCAGGCAATGCCAGACAGACATACCAAGCAGGGTATGTGTGTCTCGCTCATTGGCTGACACTTGCACCAAAGGGGTTAAAGATGACAATATTTTTGTTTCAGATATCTTTATTCTCAACATAAGTAGAAATTGGTATTTTTAACAACAATATTTTTGTTCTTGATATTTGTAGATTTGTTGGTTAAGTATAGGAAGGAAATATTTTTGTTACCAATATTTATTTTCCGATATGTTTGTGTTTCGATATTGTATGCATCAACACTACATCAGTGTACAGTCACCCACTCATCTAGCAGCTTTCTGTCTCCTACTTAGCCAGGCCAACAAACAGCCCACCCTATCTCCCAACTCATACAGTTTCTTGTGTGTTACAGACATTGGTGTTTGGCAGTGTCATCGGTCAGATAGTGGTAAGCCCTACCCAGGGCTTCCACATGGCAAAGTACAGTCTGGGGCCCTGAAGTCACATTGACCACCTCAGCGTCCCTGATCTCTTGTTCAGTTGTGATTAGTTTTAACTCTATCTGATTTTTCTTGTAGATATGACATTCTTTGTTCTGTCCAGCAGGACTGTCTTGTGAGGTTCCCAAACCACACCAGACAAGGACACTAAGGGCTTGTTTTTATCAAAGTAGTGACAAGAGTCTCCATGGAGGTCTGATACTATTTTGCTTTCTTTGGGCTCCCAACTACTCAGTCATCAGTCAGTTCTCTGCCACTGGCGTTGGAACCTAAAAGACCTAGGGCCTCATTCTGACTTTGGCGGGCGGCAGAGGCCGCCCGCCAAAGTACCGCCGTCAGAATACCGCTGCGCAGTCAAAAGACCGCCGCGGTAATTCTGAGTTTCCCGCTGGGCTGGCGGGCGACCTCCAGAAGGCCGCCCGCCAGCCCAGCGGGAAACCCCCTTCCATGAGGATGCCGGCTCCGAATGGAGCCGGCGGAGTGGAAGGGGTGCGACGGGTGCAGTTGCACCTGTCGCGATTTTCAGTGTCTGCTTGGCCGTCAGAACCGCCAGAGCCAGGCTGGCGGTAAGGGGGTCGGAATCCCCATGGCGGCGCTGCCTGCAGCGCCGCCATGGAGGATTCCCCAGGGCAGCGGGAAACCGGCGGGACACCGCCGGTTTTCCGTTTCTGACCGCCGCGGTCAGAATGCCCATGGATGCACCGCCAGAATGATCCCCCTAATGTTACCCAGAATGGAGCAAGATTCGAGATTCCCCTCTGTACGTATTCAGCTGTTGTCAAAGCATCCTGTGGTCAGGACAAACACATAATCAAGCCTGGAGAACAAGTTATAAGCCCTGGAAAAAAGGAAAAGTTTCAGGCGGTAGGGTGCTTGGCTCTCCAAACATCCAAAAGACCAAGTAAATATGCAAATTGCACTAGTAGGGACGAGTTGAGGGCCAGTGCCCTGGCCAATAAATTAATAAAGTCTCCACCTATTATGTGGCTGTTGGTTGCAGAGTCCAGGACAAGGGAGGTCAATGCCTCAAACACCAACTGGTAGAGTTGCGGAGGGGCGTGTACAATAATAATGAGCATTGACTTTCTACCCCGGAGCCCAATGACCCTGTGAATCTACCTAGGGGATCCTGCACCGTTTTCTCAGTTTGAAATGGGAGAGATATTTTGGCGAGGATCGTAATTCCTCTCGACCCTCTGGCATATCTGCCATGTGCTACAGCTATATATTGTCTTCTGTTCAGACAAGCACAGTGATTCCCAGTGAATTGTGTATCCTGCAATAGTGGCAAGTGCCAAGTCTGGGGTTATCTTTTATAGATCACTTCTGTTGATTTTTAACATAACACAGCAATGTGCCTACAACCCTTTGGGGCGGCAGCGATTAGTATTGTGTGGTCTTATTTAACACAGCTTTAATGCCTACAACCCGAGGGCTGGCAGCGTTTGAGGATGCTCTTGCAAAACATATTAGAAAACAAACCAGAAATATCCTCCCAATAATTCCCCTTCCCTCTACTCCTACTCAGCAGTAAATAGGTTGTCTGAGATGAGTCACATAAATGTGAAAGCTTATTGGATACACCACAAGCCACTTGAAGTCTATGTGGTGCTGTTAGGTCGATGTCCTGCCAATTGGGGCACAAGACTTTCAAGTAGTTGGGACCGGTGAGCTCATTAAATTCTGAGGAAAGAATTCGGATAAAGACCACCCATGTTGTAGAGAGATCGCAGCCTAGGTGGTCTGCTGCTAGAGACAGTTTCTCCATTCCCAGCAGGAACCAAAGTTTGTGGATCCATACTCTGTATTTGAGTAGTTTCCAGGTACCCCAAGGAGATAGGATTACCTGGTGGGCAGTCTCGAGAGCCAGGGCCATCTGTTTCCCTCTTGGGGAGCGAAGTAGTGGATTGGGGAGGCCCAGTATGATATATGTGGGAATTGGGGGATTGTTGTGTCAAAAGCCAGGTCTATCTCATCCAAAATGCGAACCCAGAAACGTTCTAGCTTTGCGCAGTGCCACATAAAATGTAGCAGCATGCTTACGTTACTGCATCCCCTCCAACATGCAGTGGCCCTGCTCAGGTCCTAAGAGTGGATCTGAGCCGGTGTGAGGTACCAGTAGGAGATTATTTTGTAAGCAGTTTCGGTGCTGGCTGTGCTGTGAGTGGAGTGATGGGACATATGAAATATGTCCCCACACTCTGCGTCCATCAGTTCCCTACCAAATTCAGCTTTCCATCTGCATTGGCCTGGTGTCTTAGAAGGGTGGGTGTGGTGCCCAAAAGTGTGTTTATTTCCGATAAGAGGTGCTTGTCATCTTGCTTGAGGAACACTCATTTCTCGAACAGAGTAAGAGGTCTCTGAGCGAAGGGTTGAATGGAGGGTTGTAAAACCCAGTGGTGAATCTGCAGGTATTGCAATCTGTCGACTTCATTTAGACTGTACTCCTTGAGGTGGTCAAACAGTATGATCCCCTGTGGGTCGAATAAGCTACCTACCCTTTTACAGTCCCCTGCTTGCCATCGACAGAAGTGGTCCAGACACATGCCTGGTGTGAAGTCAGGATTGGCACATGTGGGTGTCATAGGGGAATGAAAGGAGGTCAGCTCCGCCTTAGCTGTGACTGCATACCATTCGCGAAAGACAGAGCTGGTGATGGGGAAGAGTAAAGACCCCATGCTCTATGTTTGTATAGGAGCCAGGGCTCTTTCAAAATGTGGGACTCGGCTAACATTTGGTACAAGAAGTACCAGTGTTTTTCCAAAAGTGGGCGACTCCACTCTACTAGGAAGTGCAGCTGATTGGCTTGAAAGTAACATGCTAGCCAGGGTACTGCCAAACTTCCCTCTAGCTTCCGGCGTTTCATCAGCTTTCTGGATAAGTGTGGGGGTTTCCCATTCCTGACAAATCTAAAGAGCTCAGACTGGGGGGAGTGTAGAGTCTCTCTCAGTGGGGTAATCGGAAGTGTCTGGAAGAGATATAGGATGCAGGGGAAGATGGAAATTTTGATCACCCCTATGTGGCCTAGCCTAGAGAGGTTATGGCGGCACCACGTCTCCAGATCAGCAAGGATGAGAGTTGTGAGGGAAGTGTGGTTTACATTGATACTTTGCAGTATAGTGCAGGTGAGTTTGATCCCCAAGTATGGAAGTTGGTTAGATGTCCAGAGCAATGGAAATTGATTATGGAGGGTTGCTTCATGACCGGGAGAAACTGTAACATTAGGGATCTGGGATTTTTACATGTTCACCCGTAGGCCAGATACCGGCCCAAACCTCCACAGTTTGTTAACTGTGGCAGGGAGCGAAACTGCCGGATTGGAAAGAGCTAGAGTTACGTCATCTCCATACAGGCTGATAAGCTGGTGGTCTCTCCTGAACTTAATCCCGTGATACTGGGATTCACTGCAATTTTGTGAGCCAGCGGTTCCATGTATAGGGTGAAGAGGAGAGGGATTTGAGGGCAACCCTGTCTGGTCCCTCGTCGTATCGATAAGGGCTGTGAGGATACTCCATTCACCCCGACAGAAGCCCTCGTGAGCTGTAGGCACACTTGATCCATCTCATGAGTTTAGGCCCAAGGCCAAAACGAGAAAGTGTCCGAAATGATAGGGCCAATGTACTCAGTGTCAATCAATAGTAGGAGTGTCTCTGGTTTAGATCAGTGGACCTTGTCTATTAAAAGCAGGAGGCGCTTAGTGTTGTCCCTGCATTGTCTTGTGGGGATGAAGCCTGCCTGGTCTGGGTCCACTAAACCAGGTATGAGTGGGTTCTGGCAGTAGGCCACGATACCAGTAAAGACGCTGGCATCGATGTTAAGTAGCGTTATGGGTCAATATGACCCACAGGAGGACCGGATTTTGCCCTGTTTCAGGATCACAGTGGTGGTGGCATCCAGCATAGTATCCGTCAGGAAACTGGTATTGGCAAAAGAGTTGAAAAGCTTTGTGAGAATAGGTGCGAATTCTGAGTAAATGTTTTTGTAGAAAAGTGAAGAAAAGCCAATTGGGCCTGGGGATTTCCTGGGTTTCTGGTGAGCTATGTTGGAGAATACGTCCTCTATGTAGATGGGTTTGTCAAGGGCCTCCAATTCAGATAGGGAGAGTGGTGTGAGGTCACATTCACCAAGATAGGTAATGAGATGTTCAGCGTTATCTGCCTTAGGTGCATAGAGAGAGTTGTAAAAGTCTCGGAAGGCAGCAGCTATGTGAGGGTCTGTGCGTGCTTCAGTAGCATGAGAGGTCTGTATTACCGGGATGGAAGCAGTGTGGGCAAGGGTGAAAATTTGTATCACAAGAAGGCATTCACAGAGGTTGCCCCACAGATAAAACTTGGGCTTAAACCGAGCAATGGCGTATTCAGCCTGGTCGAGATTGAGTCGTTTAAGCTGCAAGCAGGCCTTTTCTAATTCCCTCCATACCCTGGGGGACCCTGGGCATTTATGAATCTGACACAGTGTGTTCTAGCTGGTGTCTCTTCTTTTTGCAGGCTTTGTTTTCTGCTGTAGAGATGGCAAACAGTTCCCCCAGCACAAGTTTTAGAGTTTCGCCAAAGGGAAGTGAGAGACACCAAATCATTGCCATTGTTGCTGAGGAAATCTACAATAACCTGGCAAATCACCTCCATGGTGCTAGGCGCATGAAGGAGTATGTCCCTCAGCCTCCAACAGGAGGGCTGATAATGGAGTGGATCTATGCATGCTGTGAGTGTTAAGGGGGCGTAGTCTGAAAGGGATCAAGTTTCGATTGAGGCATTGTGAGTGCAGTTACAGAAAGTGGGGGAGGCCAGAAAATAATCTGTGCATGCATATGTTTTCTTTGCTGCAGAGTAGAAAGTGTAGTCTCATGTTTGCGGGTGAACACAGCACCAAGTGTTGACCAGTTTACATTTCCTTAGCCATTAGAGCCCAGCATGGGAGAAAGCTCCGGTCTGCTCTGACTGCTGTCCATGGCCAAGTTCAGGTCACTTCCTATGAGGATTGCTGTGTCTGGAGTGCATAAGACTGGAGCCAAAGCCTGCATGATAAATGCCTCTTGATGTGTGTTGGGGACATATATGGTTGCAATTGTGAAGTGAAAGTTACCAAGTATCATTCTATAGGCAAGCAGCTGACCTTTGGTTTCAGCAACGTGTGTGAGTACACCTGGAAAGGATTTAGATACTAGACTAGCCACGCCTCCTTTCTTTGCCTGGGTCGAAGACCATAATTGCAGGGGCAACCATCTGTAGTGCATCCAGGGGACATCTTTAAGGAGGAGATGGGTTTCCTGCAGGAGGCACATATAACTCTTGGAGCACTCTAGCAGAAATACAGCAGCACTTTTGGTAGGGTTGTTAAGGCCCTGCACGTTGAGGCTCAATATTTTAAGTTTCAAGTGGATAATGGGTATGGAAACACATAAAAGGGCAGTTCTTGCATTGGCGAAGGAGGGCGCCTTTGGCAGTATTGTGGTGTCTTGTGGCTGTGGTGTGCAAGAGGGCTGAGGTGTGGAGGAATTATTAAGAAGAACAACAAAATTAAACATGTTAGCCATTTTACCTCAACGTTCCAAGTCAGGGTTTGTCTGCAGTTGAGGCGCACGCTGTGGTGTGGGCAAGTAGGGTCAAACAGCGTGTTGACTGGTAGGCCCGTCACCACAGGCCCCTTGGATTGAAGGCACATAGGGGCCCTTGACCTGTGGGGCTGGTTGAGCAAAAGGGATATCAGTAGGATTGTTAACTTCCTTGTTTATTAGTGCCTGAGGACAAGCTAGCCAAAACAAAGCACTAAACTCAGGATGTCTTCTTTGATCTGGAATTTGTGAATACACACTAAGATATCTGGCATGCTGGAACCAGAGCCCCCAGGCTGGCCTGCCCTGTTAGCTCTGTCCAGCTGTATGTCTCTATAATCATCCTATCCTAAGATCGAGCGGAAGAGTGCTGTGGTGTATTCCCTGATATCTGCATCCTTGGTCCCCGCAGGGCCTGCCCCCAATGCGTATGTTGGTATGGTGAGATAAATTCTCCAGGTCCTCCGTCTCGGCTCATAGGAGATCCTGTTGCTCATTGAGGTGAACTATTTCTTGGTGCAGTTGCTCTACATCTTTGTCCTGTGCAATCCTGTTGACCTCTATGCTGCACACCCTCTCCCCTACTGTGGTGAGATCTGAGCGAAGGTCACACATTTACTGGGACAAGTCTTTCCGAAGGTCTTCTAGGTCTGTCATCAAGTAGTCGAAGAAGGAGGTTAGGAAGCCATTGGTGACCTGGGCCAGCTCAGCATTGGTAGCCCTTTCAGAGGCATCTTGGGTTGGTAGGGACGAGGCGGTGCTGGAATTTCTGTTGTGTAAACACCTTTCCTAAAGGCCTTCATCCGGCGGCGGTCTCCCTTAACCAGGTCTGTTTCTTCCCGGGGAGGTGCCTGGTCCGTCCCAGCAGGCAAGGTCCCTGGATCCAGTGCCAGAGTCCAAATTCCAGATATTCGCTGGGAGTCCCAGGCTAATGCCTTTCTTAGCTGACATGTCTTAGAATGTCTGACCGCCCTTCTACTGGAGGGGCATGAGTGGTTGAGTCAAGCTCAGTGGCGACTTCCCCACCTGAAGTGCCACTCCACATCCAAGTCCAATCTCTTCTGGGTTGCAACCTATGCTTCAGTCACCTCAGCGGGACAAGCCTCGGACCGAGTAGCATCTCCAGCTCCCCAGGCACTCATCTGTCACCGGGGTGCCCCTGCCCACCATCTTGTAGCTGACGGGATGACAGCAGTGGGCAGGTTGGGATCGATGGAGTGGACCCTGCAGAATGAAAACAGATATGTGGAGTCTAAACAAGAGCTCTAAAGAAACTTTATTGCCATCTCGTCCTCTTTTTATGCTTATGTCTTTTATGGTTCAAATTTCTTTATTGAGTTTCAACAGATGATATAGACAAGGGGCAGAATCCCGCCCTCCAACAGGTAAAAAAACAAAGGAGGAAAGCATCCCAGGTCCATTAACCCCCCCTCCCGCCAGCCCCTCCCGTGCCCCCCCCCAGGTGCTTCTATGACCACAAACTTGGGAGAGTGCGTGCAATACTATTATTATGTCCTACTATCTCTCGCTGCTCTGTGGACTGTTGCCTTTTGTAAGACGCACGAGTCGTAGGTATTTAGGGCAGGTCAGCACTCGGAATTTCATAGCGAGTAAAGTCAGAAAGGGGTGCCATAGTTCTCTACATGAGTGGTCTTGTGCCTACAGAGTAAGAGTAATCTGTTCCATCCCCAGAATCTGCCATAGCCGATGTAGCCAGCCCAGCTGAATGGGGACCTGTGGGGAGCCCCCGTGTGTTAAGATGTTTTGGAGTGCAGTGCCAAGTGCGAGGCTAAGCTGGCGTCCTTTTAGTGATTTGAGTGGAAATGTTAAGGGGTTCGGCAGGCCCAGAATGATGTAGGCCGGGAATCTCAGAAGTTGCGTGGTCATGTGACAGGCAATATTGTCCAGGATACCCCCCACTATGTGGCCAGCTTTGGACATTACCAGAGGATGTGTGTCAACGTACTTGGGTCCTCACAACCCCTCCAACACAGAGGTGAATGCAAGCTGTCGCTCCTATGGAGCCGGGCCGGGGTGAGGTACCAATACGTGGCTATTTTCAGAGCAGTCTCAGCGGATGCCGTACTGTGCGCCGTGTGTCTGGCCCTATAGTAGATCGCCTCCCATTTTGCAGGTGTGAATTGTCCCCAAATTCTGTCTCCCATCTTTTCTGTTTTAAGATTCTGGGCTGCTGCACTGTATTCTGTATCAGATCATACAGTTACAAGATTATCGCCCTCATTATGAACATGGCGGTAAACACCGTCGGCCGTCGTGGCAACGGTGAACAGAAAACCGCCATTGGCAGTGAACAGAAACAGGCCATATAATGATGCCAAAAACAGATTCTGCCAAAAATTCTGCTACCTCCAGCCACCGCCAGGGCCCTTGTCGGCAGAAAGGCTGCACACCTCACCCCACCACCGCCAAGCAGACAAATCCCCCACCCTCCAAATAATGATGCACAAATCACCGCGGTGGATAGTGGATGTTGAACGACCATTGGAGGTACAGACCGCCACAACCAGCAATAGGACCCACCAGCAAGAAATGCACACATTGGCAAGTTTGAAACCCACAAACCTGACACACATCCACAACACTATAAAACACTCACAGACACAGCCCACAATCCTTTGCAACGCCAATAGCACAACAGATATTGACAACAAAACACGCATACACTGAACTAAACATCACACAGGTCACACACCCAACCACACAACAGCACCCTCACCAATATCCACACAACACACACCAGGGCACCCACTAAGCACCCACGCTTCACAGTTAGGGAGCTAAGAACAATGGTGGATGAAATACTCACGGTTGAGCCACAAATCTTCGGGGCACAGGTCCAGCACACACCCATCGCCAGGAAGATGGAGTTATAGCAGACAATAATGAACAAGGTCGACGCAGTGGAAAACCATTGACGCACGAGGGACGACATCCGCAAGAGATGGAAGGACCTGCGTGGGAAGGTGAGGTCCATGGCATCCAGGCACAAGATTGTGGTACAGAGGACCAGCTCAGCATCGGTAGCCCTTTCAGAGGCATCTTGGGTTGGTGGGGACGAGGTGGTGCTGGAATTTCTGTTGTGTAATCACCTTTCCTAAAGGCCTTTATCTGGTGGCGGTCTCCCTTAACCAGGTCTGTTTCTTCCCGGGGAGGTGCCTGGTCCGCCCCAGCGGAGGACTGGGGGAGGACCCCCACCTACACCCCTCAACTACACCGGCTGGGAGGAAAAGGTACTGGCCATCCTGCACCCTGAGGGCCTCACTGGACTCACTGGAGGAATGGACTTGGGTAAGACATCTACAATTACCCTATATCCACCACACCTGTAATGCATGCACCACCCCATCCCTCCAACTACCACAAGGCCACAAACATTACATCCAGTGACCCTACATGCCTACAAACCCACTGACAGGCCCACATCCCTCACCCTGTGCACAGCCACCCACCGGTGCAAGGAAACACAATGGCACAATAGCACCCACAAGGCACTTCCACACCCCATGCAAAATGCAAAGGCAACCCCACTATAGGTCCCTGCATGGCCCAACTGGGGAAGAAAATGCACAAAATAGGGCAGAGCTGTGCATCCTCATCCGAGTTAGGAAATGTAACATACATGTCCATTCCCCCCTTGCCACCCTGACGGAAAGGTCAAGGAGTGTCAGGGCCCCACATGGAGACAGAGGCCCCACTCAGGAAACTGGGGAGGGAAGTGTGGACAATGAGGAATAACCTGGCCCATCACACAGTCCTGGAATGTCACCCTCCAGCAGCCCTACTCAGGATACCACTGACACCCCTACCACCCAGCAACCAACATCAGCTCTGGCCAAATTACCCCACACCAGTGGATCCAGGTCACAGACTGGTGGAACACAAGTACAGAGGCCAGAGTCTCCACCTATTAACAGGCAGGATTACGATGGCCCCAGTACAAGTGGTACTGCCAGACCTGTGCAGGGGACACAGGCATAGGGGGCAAGGCCAAGTGGGAGGGCACAAGGGGGCTCGGGGGGAGGCCAAAGGATGGATGCTGCAGCCCAGGAGGTGATCTCTGAGGTCCTGGGAGCATACCACCATACCCAGGACAGGATGGGTCAGATCCTGGCCACCCTGGAACAGAGTCAAAGGTTGCAGATAGCCCAACATCAAGAGACCATGGACAAGTGGAAGCAACTAAATGCAACCATGGCCGCCATTGCAGGGGTACTGCAGCACCCCTACCCAAGCCAGCCTGAGACCCCCACAAACCAGTAATCCCCTACTACTGAACAGGACACAGACCAGCCATCCACATCAGCAGCAGTGCCAGTGGCACTAGCAAAGGGCACACAGGAGAACAGCACCCCTACCCATGCAGCCCAGCACCACACCCTTAAATGGTCCCTCAGACCCAGATATGACACAGGAACAACTGAAAAGGCCAAGGCCCCACCAAGAAGTGACTATCTCCCAAATGTGCCACTGTGCCACCATCCTCACCTGCCAGTAGCAACATAACAACTTGCAAGGGACAGATGGACCTATACCCACTGCCACCAATCGCCCAGCCCATGTACCTACAATGGACCTCCACCATTAGCGAACTCCTTATCTCTGTAAAACGCGCCGATGCATTAAGGACAACAAATAAAACACATGTACACCAAAGCGTATGTCCCCTGTCATATTGATGAATCAAATGTAAATGTGTATGCATTGTCAAGTCAATTCCATAATAAGACCTTTATTGCAGGAATGGTACCCCACGCACAACATTGTATGGAGTAAACAGAAATGTACACCATGTTTATCTCAATGGCACATGCCACCTCTATTTACAGGTACCACTGTCAATGACTACAGACCCCACATCCCAATAGTGAATAAGTCCGACAGTTATTATGCATTGCAGACAACATAATCAGTGAACAGTATCTCATGATCACTGGAAGTATAGTTGGATCAGCTGGTTCCTGAAGTGGACATCTTCCCCCTCTTCATCCTCACCATCACTCTCATCCCCTCTCAAATGATGCAGGTCTGGATATACAGCACCCTCCTCCTCCATTAGGGGGACAGCATTCCTCCCAGCCACGTTGTGCAGCATGCAGCATGCAGCAGGCCACCACTATTCTACACACCTTCTTAGGGCCATAGCACAGGGAACCCCCAGAGAGGCAGAGGCAACGGAATCTAGCCTTCAGGAGACCTATAGTGCGCTCTATCACCCTCCTAGTAAGTCCATGGGCCTCATTGTAATTCCTGTCTGCATCTGTCCTAGGATTTCTCACAGGTGTCAGGAGCCAAGCCATGTTGGGATAGCCAGAACCACCTCCAAAAGTGTTTTGAAACAGGACTGTAACAGACTGCCATTACTTTCAGACAGCCTGGCTGTCAGCTATGTACAGAACCAGTGTCATACACACTCACCTATGAGCCATCCTCTGTCCCCTTGTAGTTGATCCATCATGTGTGGTACACTGCTGTTCCTCAGGACAAATGAATCATGGACTGATCCTGGAAGCATGGCATTCACATGTGATATGTACTGGTCTGCAGTATACACCAATTGTATGTTTATTGAGTAGTAGTTCTTCCTGTTCCTGTACACCTGTTCATTTAGTCTTGGGGGGTGAGAGCTATGTGGGTGCCATCAATGGCACCCATCACATGGGGTATGTTAGCAAAGGCATACAATTCAGACTTGATGGTAGGGAGATCAGCCCATTGGGGAAACTTCACATATGTCTGCAGGTGTAGTACAAAAGCATCCAGGAATTTGGACAGGATGAGGCTAAACATAGGCTGTGAGAACGCTGCACCCATGCCCACTGTCACGTGAAATGAGCCCCGTGGCCAGAAAATGGAGTACAGATAGCACTTTCACTTTAGTAGGGATGGCATGCTGATTCCAATTAGCCAGTCTCAGTACTGGATCCAGTAATGCACATAGCTCATGGATTGTAGCACGATTGAGTCTGTAGTTGATAATGATGTGACGTTCCACCATGGTCTCCAAATCAACAAGAGGTCTGTACACAGCTGGGGCCCTCCCTCGCCACATGGGTCTGTACATAGAGGAAGTAGAGAACACATGTGAGGGACACATATACATATGCACAACATGTTGTGTATGAATAACCGCTGTAAAATATGTAGGTTACAAACAAGCGATGTATGATGTACAACTGTAGGGACATGTATGAGGTGATCCGTCTGGAGTGTTATGGGGAGGAAAGAGTCATGTGTGCATGCGACTAAGGAATGGGGTCCATAGGGCCTGCATGGGGGCCATGACAATAAAATATCTGCGTTATGCTAGCAAAATGGCAGCCCCCTGCCATCCAGATATGTAGAAGTGGAAGTGACCTCATTCCGCCGGTGGCTGTTGTTATGGCGTAAGGCGGTGTTCACCGCTGTGCACTCATTCATTGGTTAACATGGTTGTCAATGGGGAATCTGGGCCTATCATGATCTCCGCCGGAGGTGACGGTGCACACCGCCGAGGAGCATATGCCATGTCGTCACCCCAGGTGCACTTGACTCCCGGATCCCGTGCATGGAAGTACTCCACTGAGTGTGCTGTTGTGTCCTGACTCTGGTTACTCAAATGGCACAAGTCACAGGGGAAAGAGCCCCGGCCTTCACCATGGAGGAGCTGGAGAAGCTGGTGGATTGGGTCCTACCCCTGTATGCCAAGTTATATGGGTGACCAGAGGTGCAGGTGAGTAGGCAGTTGACCTGCATGGATGTGTGTGATGGTGGCAGATGAGTGTATGCATGTGTGGTCAGTATGTACCTGCACAGGTGTAGAATGTGTGGCAAGTACCGTGAGTGAGGTGGTGAAATGATCTTGTGAAGTGTCCATCCCATAGGGGACGTATAGTCAGCTGTATCACATGGCCATTTTCTGAACTCTGTGTTTCTTTTCTGTGTGTCCCCTACACGTCAGCGTCCATCAGAAGAGGGCACTCTGGCAGGCCATCGCCAGGGAGGAGTGGACCCTGGGGGCCTACAACCGGCGAAGCACCCACTGTAGGAAGCGGTGGAAGGACCTGTGATGCGGGGCCAGGAAGACCTGCGAGGCCCGGATAGGGAAGTCCTCCCAACGAGGAAGTGGTGCCTGTTGGGCCCTGACCCCCTAATGTGCTGCATTCTGGCGATGGCATATCCAGATTTGGATGGATGCTTGAAGGCTGCACAGCAGCCACAAGGGGGTGAGTATCAACACAACATCATGCCTCTTTGATGGATGTCTGAGGGTGCTGTCGGATGTATGCTGTTTAGTGCCAGGTACTCTGAAAGGTGTCTTTCAGCAATCCGGGCCCCATGGGAACGGAGTTGTATAGGGGCAGGTCTGCAGTTCATCAGGTCCTTGTGTCATGTGAGAGAATAGTTGTATGCTAAGGTTGTGGCTACTAGTCAGGGGCATAGGCATTACTATAGCTGTAGGTGCTGCATGTTGGTGTATAAGCTGGGTGGGAGTATGAGTGAACCACATATGTACATCCATTCAGGTATTTACATATATCTCTCATGTTTTGTCTTCCCACCCCTGTACTCTTGTGTTGTCTGTGTACATAAGCATCATCTGGCGAGGAAGCAGTGGTACCGGCGAGTGGGGATACAGCGGCCTTAACCAGAGGAGGCAGAGTCGACCGACGCCAATGGGACCAGTGGGTTGGAAGGCGAGGGGAGTACCACGGGGGAGGCTACTACCACTGGCGGTAGTGACTCTAACACCTCCTCCGATGGGAGCTCCCTGGTGGTGGCAGAGCCTAGTGGGTCCACCCATTCTGTGTCATCTTCCACCTCCCCCACACCATCACCGCCCTCCTAGTTGCTCTCCACCCAGTTGTCCGTGCCCACTCACCCAGAAAAGTGAGCATCTCCTTCGCCCCAGGCACCTCATCCCCTACCCCAGTCAGCCCTGCTGCACTCATGGAGAAGGCTACTGACCTCCTGAAGACCATCTCTGTAGGGCAGACAACCATTGTGAATGCCATCCAGGGGCTAGCATCCCAGATGCAGCAGTGCAATGCATACCTGGAGGCATTCACAGTGCCATGTCTGGCCTACAAAGATCTTTTCAGGTTCTGGCCTCCTCTTTGACGGCAGCCAGTGTCCCTGGCCTTTCCATCCACCCTCCAACCACCTCTGCCCCTTCCAGCACCTCACTCCCTTCACCCATCCCAAGCACACATTCAGACAGCCATGCACACACCTCAACACACAAAAAACATACACAGAAACACAAGCACCACACTTCACACCACAAGCATACACACAGCCAACATACAAAGGCACACACAACATCCACTTCCCCCAGTGTGTCCACCTCTCCTGCCTCCCTTTCTGTCACCTCTACATGCACACCCACAAGCACTGCACCATCATTCACTGTTGCTGACCCCACTCTCGCAGTCAACACAACATCAGACATCTAGTCATGCACCCCAGACACCACACCTGCACTCAACACAATGACATTGACTGACACATGCAGCACACTCACCAGACCTGTAGACACCCAGACAACATTCATGTACACTGGCAGCCTGTCTTGTCCCACTGTGTCCACCCCCCATCCTCCCAAAGCACTCAAACGTTCCCAGACACCCACCCTACACACATCCACCACACCTCAGCATACTGTACAGGCACCAGCATCCACGTCCAGCACACCTACACCTGTTACAAACAATCCCTCTAACTTCACTCCCACACCTTCCTCCATGATCACCTGAACTGCCCCTAAAAAAGGTTTTCCTGTCCCAGGTAGACTTTTCCGAACCCACTGGTCCACCTCATCTCGTCCCTAAACGTGCCCACCTCCTTGCCCTTTCCACTCCTTCCACATCTAAGTCTGCCCCAGTCCGCCCTTCCCATTCTCGTGCCCTTTCCCCATTGAGCAAAAAGCCCTGTGCTGGCCCTGGTCCATCTGCCACCTCCTGGTCCGAACCCACTCCCCCACCTTCCAAGGCTAAACCCAAACCCCCACCACCTCCCAAACGTAAGCCCAAGCCACCTCTCCCAGACGTCAGTCCCCACCCTCGCCAACACCTGCCCATGTTCCCTGAGGTGCCTGGCTGCCCCATTGATGTCCTTTTATGGTGGATTACTATGTGCACAAGTGGGAGTCAAGTTAGGCCCATTTGGGCCCTTCAGCCTTTTTATGTTGGACTGGCCAATGGTCTTATTTGAACATTGCATTTTCAAAATCTATAAAATTTTGGGTGCCCAGTGTTGCTGTTGGCACACTCTTGAGACGTTGGTCATCGTTTCATTGTGGGGGTGTGGTGTGCACATGTGTGTACTTTGGGCAGGTTGTATTGGCCTTGTGTCGGGTAAGTACCTCTTGTTCTGGTGTGTATGGCTTGTGATGGTGTGAGGGGTTTGGGGTGCGTTGAAGGTTGGGTGGGGTGGGTGGGTATGTAACTGTGCCCTTTCTTCCCTTGTTTAGTATGTTGAGGTACTTACCGTTGTCGTCTTCATTGGCGGTCACGGTCATGGAGGTATATGGCAAGGATCAGCACTGGCCTGATTTCTAATTCTCTCTCCATGTCTGCTTCGGCATGTTGTGTGTGCCTCCGGTGAGTGTTTCTTTTTATTTGGTTCATTTCCGGCAGGCTTTGCGTGGCGGTGGTTCCTGCCCCGGAACTGATGGCGGTCTTGTGCTTTATTATTTGTTGGGCGGGTGGGGCCTTTCCGTTGGCCTGTTGGCGGCCTCTTCCGTCGATGTTGGCACTCCTCTGCTGGCGTTGAGTGGTTTTCATGCTGGCTGTTTTTCATCTGCTTCATTATATGGCGGTCCATACCGCCAGCCTGTTGGCGGTGGTTACCTCCACCGCTGGCCGCGCGGTATTTCCCGCCATGTTCATAATGACCACCTATGTGTTTATCTGTTGTCTTAGTCAATAACCATCTCTCAAACTTCAGAAGGGGTCGCGATGCACCCTCACACATCATGGGGTTCATCACCCAGTGCTGTATCTGAATGTGCCTTCCTTAAGCTATCAAAGGACATTATACCCGCTCCGTCGAACAGGTGTCCGACGGAGCGACATTGTGGAGTGGACCAGAACCGGTAGGATCCCTGATTCTGGCCCGGCGTGAACTCCGGGTTCCCCACTATGGGAGTCAGAGGGGACGGAAAGGTAACAAGCTTCTTAGTGCGGGCCACTTGGTCCATGCCTTCATTGTTGCTTCGGAGACGGGTAGAAGTATAGACTCCATGGTGTATGGCAACGCAGGAGGAAAGGAATCTTCCAAAGTGTGGTCCTTGCGACTGCTCTATCCATGAAGATCCATTGCCTATCGGACTCTGGCCGGGACCACTTTAAGAAGTATCAGAGTTTGGTGGCCCTATAATATTGCTGAAGGTCAGGAATACCCAGTCCTCCCTTCCGCGGATGTTGACAGGATAAGTGTCTGACCATTTTGGGCCTCCCACCAGCCCAAGTGAAGTGGCTGATATCACGCTGTAACGTATGGAGGGCTCCAAGTAGGGGTTCCGCCAGGAGCATCTAAAAGAGGAATAGAGCCCTGGGCAAGACCGACATTTTTATGGCAGCTATTCTGCCCAGCCATGAGATGGGATGTGTTCTCCACTGGGCCAGGTCTCAACTGAAACTCTGGAGGAGGAGCTGATAATTCAAATGTGAGGACTCCACAACGGTCTTAGCTATCTGAATGCCTAAGTATGGGATGGATTGTGGTTGTCATTGAAATGGATACCGCTGGGCCAACAGCTCTACCGTATCCTTCAGGAGCGTGAGCCTAAGAGCTTGTGATTTTGAGAGGTTTATCTTAAAACCAGAAACCTTCCCAATGGTCTCCACCTCCTTCAAGAAAACCCGGAGAGCCCTCAGTGGGCATCCAAGGCCACTACCACATCATCCGCATCAAGTGCTATTATGTGTTCTTCCCCACCAAAAGTAGACCCGCTATCTCTGGGTCATCCCTTAGGCGCTGCACGAAGGGCTCCACATAAAAGGCAAACAGCAGGGGGGAAGCGGGTACCCCTGCCAGGTCCTCCGGCCCACCGGGAATGAGGCAGATGTTGTCCCGTTGAGTCTGACTGCGGCCTTTGGGTGACTATACACACCAGTATTCCATGCCCGGAAGCTGGGCTCTAGCCGGAAGAGCTCCAAGTTTGCCTGTGGATGTGGCCAGTGGACCCGATCAAATGCCTTTTCAGCATCAGTGCTGAGCAGCATCTGTTCTCTTCCCGAGCGCTAAGCTTTGTCTATGATGTGCATTATCCATTTAGAATTGTCCTGCACTGTCTGAGTGGGATAAAGCCCGCCTGGTCCACCAGCCCGGGCATCAGCGGATTCAGGGGGGAAGCCAGTATGCCCATGAGCAGTTTGATGTCTACATTAAGTAGTGAGATGGGTCTATAAGACCCACAATGTGCAGGGTCTTTCCCAGGTTTTGGGATGACCACGATGGATACATCTAGCATGGTTGGTGGAATTGTATCTGGACCAGAGATAGCACTAAAGAGGTGTGTCAGTATTGGGGCAAGCTCACTGCAAAAGGTTTTAAAGAACAAGCCCAGGAAGCCATCTGTTCCCGGGGACTTCAGGGCATCCAGCCTGGCTTTTGCTGATATAACCTCCTCTATTCGTATAGGAGCCTCAAGCGGGGTTGCGTCGTTGGCCGAGAGTCGTGTCGTGTGGGCACCATTGAGATATTGCCTTGTGGCATCAATGTTTGACCGATAGGGAGTGTTCAGGTCCTGGTAGAAATCTCGGAATGCTGCAGCTATCTGCGTGTCATATACCGCCTCTGTTTCTTCCCCTGACTTCACTGTCTCCACCAGCGTGGATGGCCTCTGGGTGCGGAGTCTGTTGACCATGAGCACTTGTTCCACCCCATGTAGAAGAAATGGGGCAGCTGTAGTACTGCGTATTCTGCCCTATCAATGTCTATGCTTTCTAACTGTGCCCTGGCTGCACTCAACTTCCTCCAGACCTTCAAGCCCCAGTACCTTTGTGAATCCTCTGGAGTTCTGTCACCTCCAACTGTAAAGGGGCTCTCTTCTTTCTTCAAGACTTATTGCCTGTGGCTGGGATGGCAATGAACTCGCCCATCACGACCGCCTTCATTGTTTTCCACAGTAGGGAGATCAAGGTATCTGGTATGTCATTAAAGTCTAAAAAGTTGGAGATGACCGTCCATTTCTGACCCACCACTTCAGGCCTTGACAAGAGAGTAGTCCTGAGCCTCCAAGGAAGATGGGCCCTCTGTAATAGTCAGTGTAAGGGAGACAGCCCCATGGTCCGACAGGGCGCATGGCTCTATGTCTATCTCCTTCAGATTCTGTTGGACATCTTTAGTACCCAAGAAAAGGTCAAAGCGGGGTAGGTTTTATGAGCATGGGAGTAGAAGGTGTAGTCCCTGGTTGTTGGGTGTCTATTCCTCCATAAGTCGCTCAAGCCTAACTCCTCCAATGTCTGTTGTCCCCTTGGTCGGTAGGCTCCCGCCCCCCATATCTAGAGGCCCACCTGTCCCACTCGTTGTTGAGGACAATATTAAAGTCGCCCCCAATGAGTACCTGTTTGTCTTGCACGGTCATGACCTCGCTCAGTGCTCGAAGTATGAACCCTTCCTGCTTCTCATTAGGTGCATAAATGGAGGCTGCAACAACCTGAGAGTCCCCTAGGTGTACCCTGAAGGCTAGTAGCCGGCCCAGTATTTCAGCCACTGTGCCACCTTCACCTGGAATGATCGTGAGACTAAGAGTGCTACTCCCGCTACCTTGTCCTCTTGTGAGGAGAAGTGTTTGTTCAGGAAGGTTCGTGATCATAATCGATGGTGATCTGCAGGATGTAGATTGGTCTCCTGCAAGAGATGCACATCCACTCTGGTACTTTCCAGGTAGGAAAGGACAGCTCTACACTCGGTTGGGTTATTCAGCCCTTTAAGATTGAGTGTTATTACTTTGAACATGCTTGGGGTCGTGCAGTTGCTAAGTCATGGGCCCGTAGATGTCTACACCATCTCTGTGTCCCTCTCCCCTGGTGTGGCTAAGGCGTTTGTGGTCCACCCCATCCCTGTTGAGCTTAATATGCGTGTGTGTAAGCTTTGTGGCACCTTCCCCCCCCAAAAAAACCTTAAACAACAACAACATTCTTAACAGCGGGTCACTCTGCCACCGGTTGTGCTTCCGGCACCCACGGTCGGGTCCCCTCGAGTGGGGGTGATCCTCTGAAGGTGGCTTCACTTGCAGCAAAGTATTGGCTTCTTTCAGTGAGCACAGTTGTGGAGTTTGCCATCCCAGCGGAAGATCAGGCGGAAGGGATGGCCCCAGGAATAGGGAACCCCTTTGTCCTTGAGGCATGAGGTGATCGGCCTAAAGTCCCTCCTCTTCTGTAGGGTGATTGCTGCCAGGTCCTGATAAAGGAGCAGCAAGTGGCCCCGAAAGTTGAACAGGTGTTGCTCCCTTGCTAGGCAAAGAATGTGCTCCTCAAGGGGGAAGTCGTGAACACAAACCAAAATGTCCACTGGAGGTACATGGGCCAATCTCCGTGGGCCCACTCTGTGAACTCTCTCCATTCGTACCTCCTTATCCATGTCCTCCCTTAAAATCTGGCGAAAGAGGGAGCCGACGTACTGGGCACGGTCGTCCTCTTCTGCCCCCGTTGGGCCCCCCTGATGCAGATGTTATTCCATCTCGAGCAGTTCTCCAGGTCCTCCGTGTGTCCTTAAAGCATGATTTGTTGCTCCTGTAGGCGAATGACTTCTTGCTGGAGTTGTTCTATCTCCTCGGCTGTGTTCGTGCCCCTCCAGGGTGTTCACTCTCTCTCCAACTGCTTCTAGCTCATGTCTCACTTCCTTCAGGTCCCAGGACAAATCACGCATTACCAGCTGTAGGTTTTCTTTTAGGGACTGAAAGAGCCCTTTGAGGAAGGAATGCGTGTTTGGGCCCTCACCTTCTTCATCGCACTCTCTCTGGGTCGTAATAGGGGTGAGGGTGTCTCCCTCTGAGTTGCCCTTCATAGTCTTGGCCAACATGTCCTTGACTGATTTATCCTTTTTGGGAAGTGTTGCAGCCATTGCACCCCTCTTCGACCGTTGGGTGTTGGAGGCCCCTCCCTTCTCTACTGATTCCTCCCCGCACTCGCGTGGGACCCCCAACGTTGTCTCACTTCTGGACTGCCGATGTGGTGCAGCTCCCTCTCTTCCGCCATCTCACTTGGACTCCGATGGAGCCTGTCCGGCAACCCAGCCACTCCCAAGTCTCTGTGGGTCTCTCTTGGGGGGTATTCCTTGTGGGGTAATCTATGGATCCCACCTGGCCTCTGGGACTCGAGGGCCGCCTCTCCCTTCCCCGGCGGTGCTACCTGCGAAATGTTGGTAGGTCTTCATGTTGCCTCGGTTGGGGCACCCTTTCACCACTCCGCTGCCGGGTTCTGACCTTCTCACCCCCAGGGGGATCTCCCGACATGGCTCAGGTCTCCCCCAAGCTCCTCAAGGACTTCCTCGGTTGGGCCGGTCCCCGTGTTCTCTGCGTAGCCTTGACAGAGAGGCCGCTGAAGGCAACATGCCACGGGTCCCTGCGATCCGGCGCCCTTCCTTTCCTGCAGTCTCACCGCCTAGTCTCTAGGCCTCATGACGCTCTTTGCGCCCGCTGGTTCACCTTTAGAGTTAGGGCCTGATCGTCTCGTCCCCAACCATCATGCTGCTTTGTCCATGTGCCAACAAGCAAGGGGGAATCTTCAGCGTCTCCCCAAGACATCACAGGTCCTCTCTGTGCCGCTCTCTAAGCACACCCCAGGCAGGCTCCACTTCTGTCTCCGCAGGGCCCGGGCGTTACCTTCCCAGCTGCGGGGGCCTCCCTCCGTGTCTGCCTCCATCTCGCAGCCGAGCCCCCGTTGGTTCCGCCAAATTGGGAACTGCTAGCAGACTCACTCTCTATCGCCCGCTGGCTCCCACGGCCACTCCTTGCGCTTTTCTCTGGCTCCCGGTCCTCTCCGTAGCGCACCTCAGGCAGGCTCCACTTCTGTCTACAGGGGGCCCCAGGCGTCACCTCCCTGGTCGTGGAAGCCCCCCTATGCCTTTGCTGCTGTCTCATGGCCGAGTTCCCGTGGACGCCACCATTTTGGGAGCCGCGTGGCCACAGGCCAGCAGGCTCACCTTCTGTCACCCGCCGGCTCCCGTGACCTCTCATTGCGCCTTTCTCCGGCTCCCGGTCCTCTCTGACACTTTGGGGCTGGGGGCAGTGCTTCTACTGCCTCCAGGGGGCCCACAGGCAGCAGGGGCCATAGGCGGTGGGCAGAGAGACACAGAGATCCGTCTCACCCATCAGCCATTTTAGGGGCATGTTGCTTATGTCTTTTAAAGGAATCGAGAAAGTACACCTTTTGTTCTATCTCCCTCCTTTTCAAATACCACATTGAGCAATTTTTCATTCAGCAATAGGCACAGTGAGAAAGGTAAAAAAGGAATGAATTACATTTTGAATCATCTTTTGATCGCTGTCAGAGCACCTTTCAGAGTTGCACGGGGCAAGCAGAGATTACTAGGCTTACTCATGGAGGCATTTCACCCCTGATTTCTGGGAGCCTGACTTACTATGGATTATGAGCAACTGGGCCAACCACCCCTTCTGCACTTGACCCTTTGTAGTAATGTGGCCAAGCAGTCCAAGGCTCCCTTGGGGTGGAGGTGTGGATACAGGACAGTGAACACAGACTCATTATTCAAAATGTAAGCAGCAGTAGCAATAAATCATTGTTCAGCCAAATGCTTTTATGAAAAAAGGTAAGTATTTTATTAAAATATGACATTCACAAACAACTGCACAAATCCCCCTGAGGTTAATGCTCTAGTATTTGCAATTCCCCAGTTCCCACTCCCTCCTTGCTTTTAGTGGTGGTGGTGGTAATTGCTCATTCACTATGGGCAAATGCATTGTAAGCCCTACTACCAGTCTGCATCTCAAGAATCCACTGTGACTATTTTAAGGTCAATAGTGTTCCATCACACCACTTCTGCGGGTGCTGGCGCAGCAGCAGCTGATTCAGGTGAGTTCACTTAATGTTACCCAAATAGGTTGCACTCAGCAGTCATAGAGTCCTCACTTGAAGTTGTGCCTCTGCAGCAACTGGGGTCCAAATTGTTTGTCCGGGGCAACTACGCACGGTCCCACAGTGGTCCCACTCCTCTGGCCATGACTCCGATCATGTCACTCATCTTGGTAGTCCTGGTGATTCCCTATGCCACAAGGGATCACAGTAACCTCACAGTACACAAGCGCTGGCCCAACCAGCACATTGAAGTCCTTGGTGGCTGCCCCTCTTGGCATACCTGGTTGTGGCCCACTACCGCACACAAGCAAGTCTTCCACAGCAGCCCCTCCTCGTATACGGGATTGACAGCTTTCCACTATGCACTGACTCCAATCTAATCGGCGCAGTGATTCAAGGCGGGCCTCCTCTGGCAAACGATGGTCACCTACTTCATCCTGCACATGGAAAATGACCCAATCGATGCAGCAGCTGTCTTATCACACCTGACAGAGGAAGTCCACTCGACACAGCTTTAACCTGGATCTTGCTCCCTCTAACCCTCTTCTGTTCCTCAAAAGGCACACTGGTCTTGGCAAGCAGGCAGGTGCTGGTTCTCCAGGCTCCAGTGGGGTGGTCATGGTTTACCTAGATGATGTCCCCTCCCCCAGCAGGGAGAGTAGTAGAACTTGGCCTTCAGGCCTGGTCAAAGGCAGATATCTTAGAGAGATTTCCTTCCTCACGCAGTCCCTCTGGCTGCTTGGCAAATGACAATCTTTAGGGCTCAAACCCCTCTTCTTCTGAACTCCCTTTTCACTCCTACTGGTCACTACATGGTATGCTGCCACCGCCATACTTGTGCTGCTTAACTCCTGGTGAAGGCAATAACCTACCACCACTATGAGGGTAGCACTTTGGGCACCCCATCCCGTCCAACAAGAATGCAATCCATTAAAGAGGCCCAGGTTGTGCCGCACACACATGATGTGTTTGCCTATGACAGCCAAAATAAGCATTAGGGATCCAAACACCAGTACAGCCAGGCACTCAGGGCAGGGGTGCATCTCTATTACCAACCATCGGAATTTTCTCCCAACAAACACCTAAAAGGCAACCTGATACAGGCCAATCTTAATTTTTTATTTTGTATTTCCATCTTGTTTCCATGTTCTTTTGTGAGTGTGGAGGGTTTGTTGCCTGACTCAAATTATTTGTGTACTTATAGTGCAAGGATAAGTTATTTGTGTACTTATGCTGTAAGGCAAAATGACTAACAAATAAAGTAATAAAAAAGATTATTAATAGCATTAACCTTGGAAGTTTCAGAACTTGGCTTTGCTGTTACACATGTTCTGACTGAGGCAACATTTAAAACATTTTTTTCTAGTACCAACGCACAGAAACGTAGGCCTATTTAATAAGGCTTGACAAGCTAATTCCTTCGGCATTTTCTAGAATACTTTAAAATAGCTGGTATGTGCAGTGCTGCTATGTCTGCCAACCAGCCAGTGACCAGCCCGTTTGGTTAAGCTGCATATGCTGTGTCTTGGGCCCTATAACTGCTGTAACAGATCATTAAGTGGTTGGCGAAGCCCCTGCACGTCGTACATTTACCAAGCACTCATTCTTAATAGCTATAATGGAGTCACAATTTAACTTAACAGCACTAAGGAGGTATTGGTGAGGTGAAATGACAGGATCATAGCCCAGGCACATTGCACTTCAAAAGAAGGGCTGTGGGTAGGCTAATGAAACCCAACTTTTCCATCGAAATGACCCCCGATGACAATGAACCGGAAAATAAATGAGATGAGAAATAAGGACTGGAGTCTCCATAAAATCAGACTGGGTTTGATATCGTGTCAGTTCAAATAAATAAGAATACCTAGTGTAAATAAAAACAAAACGACGTGTGGACTTGGTCCAGCACAGTTGCTTGACTGTGTTATTTCCCCTCATACCCTTCATTGCCAATAAAAGCTTTAAATGTCTGAGTAGAGGTTTTACTTTCAAACTGGAGTTCTTATTTTTTTATGAAAAAAGGGATTCTTCTAATGATATAATTGGCCAGCTGGTAATCTTAGACTTTTTGTAACACACCAGTTGGCAGGTACAGTGCTGTCTAGTTGAGAGATCCGCCTTCCCGCCCCCACCCCTTGGGACTTGCTTAAAGCTCCCCTGTCTCATCTCTCCTGGGGACCGTCCCCAAACATTTTGAACTTCTTTTACAAAAAGGGCCAGCTGTCTGAGCTAATGACTGTCGGTGGACATGCAGACGGAGCGGGTGGGAGGCGGTCAGCCCATAAGCACACCTGAAATATGACTTCCCATTCAACAGCTGTCTCGCTCGCCCCAGTGCCCATCTCTGTCTGACTTGCCCCGTGGCCCAAACCAGGCCTTTTTAATTATCCAAGCGTAGGTGTGGCTTTCCCTTCAGACATGAATAATGGCAACTCCGCCAAGCAGTTCCCCATTCACGCATGGAATGAAAGGTACCTAAAATGCCCGAGGAGATTCCTCCTGTGCCTTTATTGTTTTATTTCGATATATGTTCTTTGATTCTTCCCTTACTCACAGCGTTTTCCGGCAGCTCTGACTGAAATGTGACATGGGAAATGACGGACAAACCTTAGACCCGATTTTGAAAAAGAGCCTGGGAGAAAGAGGGAAAAAAAACATACGTGCTTTTCTACTCGGTGTCTGCTGAATTGCTGCCAAATCCAGGCTGTTCCATTCAAAGAGCTGGGGGGGATCAATGAGAACAGCGTCCTAGGAGACCCAGAGAGATCGGTTTACTCTGAAAACGCTCGGCCTGACAAAGGCTGCGAGTCACAAGGTAAATGAAAATGGCTGGGAGGGACTTTGATGGCTGGAGCACTGTAACAGTAGATGGCTTGAAAGGGAAATACATTTTTTCACAAAAAAGAAAGGAAAGAGGGTGGGGTGAAACACTTTGAACTGAAAAGCTACTTAAAGGGAAAGCGTCTCTTCAAAATAATAAGAGAAAGGCAGCCTGCCACTCTTTACAATAATTTTGTTTCTCACAAATGTTACCAAAGGAGCCCAGATGGAAGTAGCAACAACAGGGGCTGGTTTCCCTGTCCGCCTTCTTCTTACTTTTCTACAAATATTGTGACACATTCATCACGCATCCCCCCAAGGTCGTTCGAGATCAGTTCGTTACACACACACACACCATAAAGGATGTTATTTGATCATTGACACTTGATTTTTTTGTTAGTTGTATTCAGAATTAATTATTTTCTACTACAGAATCAGAAAAGTATTATCCGTGTTCAAGCTTCTGGCAAATGTTCATACGTTAAAACACACTCAAACGTGATGAGAATGAACTAACTTTGTTAGAGGCCAGATGGAAAATTAGTTTGGCAAAATCTGGGATGGGGCAGAAAACCGGAATTAAGCACTCTCCTTAAGAGCCAGTACTTTCTTTATATTGTGCACTTGCAGAGAACAATTTATAGGGCCCCTTCAATTGTCCGCAAAAACACACGGTTGAAAATGCATATACGTGTGGAAGCCCGTAGAAAATACAACAAAGAAAAGATGCTGAATCACATAAGACACAGTGCTTGGTAAACCCATCTTGAACCTTCAACAAATGGCGTACAATATTGCATGACATGATATAATACAGCATAGCGCTGCACAACAGCATGCAACAAAATAGAAGCTTAAGTTTCCAACTAATGACTAAAATAAATGAAAGGTTATCTAGCAAAGTATATTATCTACAGATATAGGCGAAGAAAGTTGAAAGAAATAATAGTTTGCGGAATGCATCGTTTTTAAGAAAGAGTGTAAACATTCTTCAACGCCTCCTCCACCCCCATGATTCCGTTTTGTCGTCACTGGCTTGCTACCCCGGCCCTTTGGCCATCCGCGTCTACAGACGTGTGGTTCATGGCCTTCAAGCATAAGAGCAAAGGCTAAAATTAAAAGAGGCACACGATGTGCTAAAGCACATGCTTTTTTACGCTGTATATCACAATTTAATAATTCTTTGTTTATCTGAGGTACCAGCCTGAGAGGGAAAACATGAGAGAGAATTTAGTGTATAAGCATAGCTGAGACTGCAGGAGACAACTCACTCACTGGTTCCTGGATTACTGGAAGAAGGAGCCATGCCACAGCCATACCAATAAGTTTATTATTTCATGGTACAGTGGCCAGCTGAGCCAACGTAGATTTTAGATGGGGGAGAAGAATAAGATTAAAGAAGAAGCAGGAAACATTTAATCTTCTATAGTGAGTGTTTTGATTATTTTTATAACTATCTTTAGTTTTCTTAGGGCAGCACTTGTCAATCAAACAGGTTATACAATAAACATAATTGTCACAGCAAGTACTCAATCTCAATGCATACTGATACATAACATTGTTGTAATTAACATACTTCTCATGGCTTATACTCTGCCAATTCCCCCAAACGTTACTATGATTTCCTGGACATCCTCTAGACATATGCACATAGTGCTTTGCTTTCACACAAAAGTCCATTACCTGGTACCATTCAGCTATCCAAGTGTTTTGATTATTTTATGTTTTCACACCAATCTTTAATTCACATTGTAGTAGAATACTGGAGATACGTTGTCAATTACAGCAATCCAAATCTATTCAGGAGGTAGGATTTCTGCTGAATTTCTATGGTTTTCTTCGAGTAAATTCAGAACCTAACTATAACGTCCCTGTAATCTTTGTTTTTTTCAGTGAATTTCTATGATTTTGCCCTCTGTTTGTGCCTTTATGCTCATCCTTTGCCCTCTGTTTGTGCCTTCATGCTAATACTTTGAGCACTGTTGTGCCTTTATGCTCCTTCTTTGCCCTCTGTTTGTGCCTTTATGCTCCTTCTTTACCCTCTGTTTGTTCCTTCATGCTAAATCTTTGAACACTGTTGTGCCTTTATGCTCCTTCTTCGCCCTCTGTTTGTGCCTTTCTACGTGTTTTGTTGCCCTCTGTGCATTTAGGCTTGTTTTTTCCCTCTATTTGTCCCTTTTTTCTTATTTCTAGGCTGTTTCGGGCTATCTCGGACCATGGGGGAGCCTCAAGGACCCCCGCGGTCCCATCCGGCTCCTGCCTCCTGTGGGAGTCAGCATTGCTCCAGGAACCAAGGACCTGCTTTAAGTAGCAGCTCCGTGGTTCGTGGAGCAATGTTTTCATCTCTGTTCCCTGCACGCAGATGACAGCGGGAACTGTTTGATAGGTCCCGCTGTCACAAAGCGGATTTGTTTGCTTTTGCTTGGTGGGAGCAATCAGCTTCCACCAAACAAAAGCAAACAGCTATGTCCCAGGGGCCCCCCTCCAATGTAGGCATAGCCCGGGGGGGGATGGTCTCCAGGGCTTGGGGGTCACATAGGGACCCCCTTTCTTTTTTAAAGATCTACCCTGGGAGGTGGTTGTCCCCAGGGTGAGGGAAGCCATGCTGTCCCCCCCCACTCCAAATACAGTGCCCTCTGCAAATAAATAGCATTTTGTCCTAGGGGTGGTGGTCCCTAGGTATGGGGAGGTTAAAGAGAATTTAAAGGAAGTTAAAGGAAATCTAAATTTGTATATCTAGGGTTGTGACGACTTAGCAAATACTCCCGATCTTGTGCAGAGATCAGATTGGTTGTCAACATTTCAACCAGGAAGTCTTGGCATTTATTTTGGGTCTTGACTTCAGCTGAGTCACAAAAAAGCAACTAAAAAGAAAAGGGAGCCAGGTACGACTACCCTAATCGCCTAGCCTTGATCCTGGGGTCCCCCTGGCACCCCTCCTGGGGAAATAAAACATTTTTTTTTATTGATGGCAAAATTCACAAATATTTGTGAATTTTGCTGTGAATTAAGAAAAACAAGTGTGGTCTCCTGTGCTTGTTTTTAATGAAGCCTGGGAGTATTGATTTATAATTAAAAAATAGAGGGGCACACCGGGCCCCCCTCCAATAGCTTTTGAAAGCCACAGGGACCATCAGTTCCCTGCATGGAGGAGTAATGTCAACTCCTGCAGGGGGTGGGAAGCCGGCTGGGACAACTGGCGCGCTGAGGCTTCCCCGGCAGTCCCCAACAACATTAAAAAAAGAGAAAACACCCAAATGTATTTTCTCTGCAGTTCCACCTCGAAAGGTTATCTGATGAAAGTGCTCGAGGAACAATTACATTGACAAAGTTACAAACACACAAGGTTATTGGATACATTACCTCAGCATCCTTTAGCAGCTAACGTGTATGAGATGCACTATACATATGCCCAATGAGGTAGCACTTATTAATTAGTCAGTAGAAAGTACTCCAGTTGGGTAGACATTCTTCACAAAACAGTGGCCTCTTCATGGATAAATATGTAGGGCACGATTCATTCTGGCATGATGTTCATTTCACGCAAATCAAACCTCAACGGTAAGCACTTATATATATAAACAAAGCAGGTGCCCAAGTTCAAGCTCCACTTCCGTAAATTACTAATCATTCTAATTTCTTGTGCATGACCAAGGCAAAGCAAGTGTTTTTTTCTCTGCATTTCTATTTCTATCTTGAAAAGTTATCTGTAAACTCTGATAGAGGTGTTTACATCCTTACTTTTTTAGAGCAATATCTCATGTAGTGACTGTGATGAGTGGGTTCTTTCTTGTCATCTGCTGATGAGACCAGAGATCATCTTTGCCTTTTTTTAAACAGCTAGCATGAAAAATTTCCTAGAAGCCCGATCTTTTGGCTCCACCCCATATGCATTAGTTATATGCAACATCTTCCCGCTATTTTCCCAGGATGATGGACAGCTTATTAAAAGGACCCCCTTGAGCGTGTTCCCCACCGAATTTTAAGGAGCATTATTAATGCACAGGAATGTGATCACATCACCAAACAAAGAAGCACTTCATGAGTGGCGTGGGGTTGAGTGGGTAAAGGGGGTAGACAATACCATAGAAACTCACTGAAAAAAACAAAGGTCATAGGGACGATATAGTTAGGAAATAGAGTTTAAAAAACATAGGAATTCTCTTAAAAAACAAAGGTTACAGGGACGTTATAGTTAGGTTCTGAATTTACTCGCACAAAACCATAGAAATTCAGCAGTTATATTTATCTCAAGCAACAATAACTCACGCCATACGGTAATTATAACTTGCACCCTCACCATGCACTGCCAATGGACCATGTTGCCAAAGAAATTGGTTTTTTGGTTTTCATAAAACCTTTGTGTCATTTGATGAGTCTTCATGAAACCTTCCAAAAATAATCTTACACTCCTCAACTTCTTCCTGAAAAGTTTTGAAGTGATCTATCAAACAGAGATCGGGAAAAAGGGGTGGGGGTCCAAAAACTATGTTAACCCATGCAATTTCTCACAAGATTTTTAGATACAGCAACAGCCAAAACAGCTGAACAAAGCAGAAATCTGAATCTTAACCCAGAAAGCATGCTTTTTATGATTTGGTTAAAATTTGTTTAGTAGTTTTCAGAAAATGAAGGTTCAAAATGTATGTATACAGTAAGCTGTGGAGGATCAGAGGACCATGCAGAGCAAAAATTAGATCTGATTGACTGCCTGAAGTACAACGAATATGTTGGGGCTGCCAGTTTAGAACTCGGGGACTCATTCCCCTGTCCTGAAAAAAGGTTATAAAAAACATTGCTGCAGTATTAATATAAAGAAGAGGGGGTGTGCGTCCTCCCTTGCTGAGCCATTTAATGGCCCTGGGTACTCCATAACCCGAGGACTCAGTAAATCTTTTTTTTAAGGGACGGGGGACTTGCACCCCTCTTCCCAGGACATTTTTGGGCAAAACTCAGAGTCTTATTTGGGGGTGAGGGCATGGGGAACTCCTCCCAGAGCCATAATAAGGCCCGGAGACCTCATTCCTGGTGCTGAGAGTTAGGCATTGTCCCGGGGACCCCATCCCTGAACACACAACTACGGCAAACTCACATGCTATCTACACCGCTTCTAGCAACTGCTGACATACCTATTGTAGTTGCAGTTGCATCTCCTTGCCAGTGCGATTGCAGACTGTGCAAGGTAAATATTTGTTGTTGGGAAAAAACTGAAAGGAAGAGGCTCATTCCTCCAGAGACAGTATTTAGGTCATTACCGGGAGACAGAAATAAATCTGTGAAACGCTGCACAGCAAGTCGTGGAAGCTATTTATAAAACATTGTTTTAAAAAAATTAGCCCAAAGAATGGAAGCTATTTTGACGTGTTTCTTTGGTGTGTAAGAGGAAAGCTAGATAAGCACCAGGAAATATGGCTGCAAAGCCAAATATTTGAGGCAAAGTGTATATTGGAAAAGGAAGGATACAGTCCCACAAGCAACAGAGAAATATGGTAGAAGGAACGGTAGGAGATTCTGGTAGGAGCAAGTGAACCTCAATGTAGTCCTTGAATTTGTTGCAGAAATCTCTGACACTGTCTGTAAAATGGAGGGATTGTTGAATCTGTTATTTTCAATGTGTAGCTAACAACGGATATTGATTGCAATGAAAATGTTTATGGTTTGAGTATGTTTAATCAACACTCTGTATATGAAATAATCAACAAGGACTAAAGTCAGTGGACTGATGAGATTCTTAGAATTCAGCATGTTTACTGCGTAATTGTGGATTTATCACACTTACCACATCATTTTCTACACAATTAGCAGATTATGTAGCATTATGTAGCACATTCTCTGGCAGTATTATTTTCAACAATTTGATCCATAAACAACATGTTACGTTTTATTGAAATCTGCTAAGTTGTCCCTTCCTGCATAAAAACAATTATGCCTATAACTTAGGCACTCTTGCACTATGGTGCAAGGGTGTCGGCATTGGTGCTAGTAACTTGAGCAATCTGCATCCTCCTGGGCATCTGTTGAGGGAAGGAGCTGATAGATTGCTGAGGAGCTATGCCGTTGCTGCCTTTGCACAAGGAATATGTAGAATAACTGAGTGGAGCAGAGGCAAAAGTACTAGAACACAGCTAGCTGCAGCAAAGTGAAAGATCTACACTGCCAGACCTTGTGACCTTGTGGCCTCTGCAGCATGCACAGTTAAAGTGCCCTCAATGGCTTGGCATTAACAGAGATCAAAAACACATACCACATTCTCGCAATAAAATGTGATTTCATGGTGCCGAAGAAATCGAGACTGCATTTCAGAGGTCTCCTTAACAGAAACCAGAGCATCTATCTAGTGTGGTTGCTAAAATGAGATGACATACAACAATCAGAGGTTTTTCACTGACAATAATTGGATCAATGCTGTGGTCCGAGGAATCCTCTACATTTTGTTTGGTTGGTGGGTTTGTAGGTGAGCCTGTGGAAGACCACGGGTAAAGACTTACCTGCTATCTAATAGCACAAGCAGTGTGCATCCTACTTCTCTCCCAGTTGTGCGGTGCCCCACCTCCTTTGCCAGAGCCTACAGCTAGGCATGATGTTAGTAGCACCAGAGACACCATTTGCTCCAAACTACACACGTAAGGTACACTGCAAGCTAATAGCAATGCAGGGAGGAGTGGGACATTTTGAGTACTAACAGGCTTATTCACAATCCCCGTGTCACCAGAGCATCACTTTTTTTTTAATGCTCTGGTAGCGCACAGTGCAGACCCATATCTACAAGGCCATGCAAGTTATGGTGTAAGGTAACCCAGAGCAAGTGGCTGCATTGCCTCACACTGCATCAGGGAGCATGTCATGGGTGTTGCTGTGATTGTTCCCACTCAACATCCATGGTTTTTGACACCGGCCCATACTTACAACATAGCATGAATCTGGTGCAAAACCAAAACCTTACGCCTCTCTAGAGCAGGCACAAAGAAGAGAAATGTTTACATTCTGCAGCACATATAGAACAAGGAAAATGGCTCTTGTGATTGTTTTTGTGCAGAAAGGTGCCCCTTTCTACACAAAAACAATCATGCCCACAACACAGACACCCTTGCACCATGGTGCAAGGGTGCCCATGTTAATGCTTGGCTGCAATTTCTGCACCAGCACTGGCTGAAAGGATAGGAATGCACTGTGTGTTGTAGGTACGGTGCATTCCTGCCCTTTTCATTTGGTGTAGGACAGCACACCTAAAAGGCTTGTGGTGCTGACCTTCGCCAAATGTTTGTAAATAAGGCCCTAAGTATACATGCTACTACAACCTATCTTGGTTTAACTTTTGAAGTTGTACACAGGAGCGGGGGCTTTAAGATTACTGTGCCCATTGTTTTCTCAGGAGGGCAATTGTTCATACCTCACATTGCCTATATTTTATACTATACCTGATCACCGGGAATTATCTACAGCTAATACCTGCTTGCTCCCATGTGTAGCTATTCTTACATTGAGCACTGTGTACTACATGTCTGCATGTTGAATTGTATGTGTACAGTAATATGCTGTCTGTTAGAAATACTTCCCTTAAATGTAAAACCACTGTCTGGACATTCATTTATTGACCACTGTTACATGTTTCACTGAGGTCTTAGTTTCTACCCCACACCACCTCCCTGAGTAAGCCTTGGTGTGCTTGGCTTTGCTACCCTAATGGTTAAATGCTAAAGGAATATACTTGCTCCTTAGTTTTGGGCTCAAAAACTGTATCACTGACACAATATTGTGGTAAACTGTTAGACTTGGCATCCTTGGCATGGTCTCCCCCAACTTTTTGCCTCTGTTTCCCAGGTTGTTGATGTGTGCTGGACTTTGTTTTTGCTCTTTTTGATACTCTGGGCACTTTACCACTGATATCTAGTGCTAAAGTGCAAGTGCTCGTATGTAAAATGTATGTGTAATTGGCTTTCCGTGACTGGCATATTCGATTTTACTAGTAAGTCCCTAGTACCGTGCACTAGAGGCACCCAGGGCCTGTAAATCAAATGCTACTAATGGGCCTGCAGCACTGGTTGGCCCACCCACATGAGTAGCCCTGTAAACATGGCTCATGCCTGCCACTGCAGTGTGTGTGTGTGTGCAGTTTTAAACTGCCAATTCAACTTGGCCAGTGTACCCATTTGCCAGGCCTAACCCTTCCCTTTTTATACATGTAAGACACCCCTAAGGTAGGACCTAGGTAGCCTCATGGGCAGGGTGCAGTGTATGTAAAAGGTGGGACATGTACTTAGGTGGTTTACATGTCCTAACAGTGAAATACTGCCAAATTTGGTTTTCACTGTCGCAAGGCCCACCTTTAAATATGATTAAAGCACAGATTCCCTATGGGAGCAGATAGACGTGGAGTTGGGGTCTCTGAAATCACAATTTAAAAATACATCTTTGAGTGAAGTTGTTTTTTAGATTATGTGTTTGAAAATGCCACTTTTAGAAAGTAGGCATTTTCTTGCTTAAACCATTCTGTGACTCTGCTTGTTTGTAGATTCCCTGGGTCAGTTTGAAAGGTTAGGCTGTTTGCACCTCTCTCTAGACAGTGACAATAAGGGATCTGGGGTGTAGCTTGCATATCCTGATGAGCCATATGTGCTAGGATGGAGGGGAGGAGTGGCCACTTACACCTGAAAGGGCTGTGCTTGTCCTAACACAATGCAGTCTCCAACCCCCTGGTGTGTGTCTGGCACCTGGCCTGGGCAAGGCAGGATCTTGAAAACAACACAGACTTCTCTTTGAAGTGGGCCTACTTCAAAGGCAGAAAAGGGTATAAGAAGAACTCCCTAAACTCCTGAAAATCAGATCACTTCTGGAATCAAGAGGAACCTCTGCCAAGGAGAAGAGCTGAAGAGCTGAGGAGAAGTGCTGCCCCTGCCTATGACTGTGGTTTGTTGGGTTATCCTGCAGTTGCTGCTTCTGCCTGTGGACACAAAGACTGGACTTTGTTGTGCATTCCTGCTTGAGAAGAATCTCCAAGGGCTTGAACTGAGCTTGCCTCCTGTTGTTGAAGTCTGAGGGCCATCAAAGGCTTTCCCTCACAGCACCTGGACTCTCTGCTGAGACTCCTGCCCTGCCAAGTGGTGCCCTATCCAGTGCCTGGGCCCTTGAAAGGTGAAGTTGGCAGACAAGAACTGAAAATCCATGCACAGACCGCCATGCAGGGAAATTTTAGACGCACCTTCCGTGAAGCAGCTGATAAACGATGCACCGTCGGCTTCGTGGCTGAAATCAACGCTTCACCTGCATTGCGGCTGGAAGATTGATGCAACGCGGCTGGAGAAACTACGCACAACACCCGCTAATGGAGGCTGATAATGACGCAGTTTTGTGATACAGTGCAACCGGATTTTCAACGCAACATCGCTGGGTGGGGAAAATCAACGCAAAGCCTGCCCGGACCCAAGGTGTCTGTCGAGATCGACGCATCGCTCTCTTGTAGGAGAGAAGAAACGGCACACGCCGAACTGAACAGAGGAGGAATGATGCACGGTCTCGCTTAAAAGTGAGAAATCAACACATTCATAACTTGAATTGTGTATGTTGGATTTTTGTTGTTTTGGTCTTGTTTTGTTTAGATAAATATATCCTATTTCTCTAAACCTGTGTTGTGTCATTTCATAGTGTTTTCACTGAGTTACTGTGTTTGTTGGTATAAATACTTTACACACTGCTTGTGAAGTTAAGCCTGCCTGCTCGTGCCAAGCTACCAAGGGGGTGAGCAGGGGTTAACCAAGGGTGATTCTCCTTTAAACTGACTAGAGTGAGGGACCTTGCTTGGACAGGGGGGAACCTGATTGCCAACCAAATACCTCATTTCTAACATAAACAGTATTGTTGACAAAAATATTGTGTCCATAATTATTGTTTACCACACTATCATACTCCTATGCCAATAATAGTAAGTACCAAAATATCGGAAAACAAATATCATTGACACTAATGTTGCCTCAAAATATAGAGAAATATAGATTTTTTTAAATATATATAGGGGCATATTTAAGAGCCCCTAGCGCCTCCTTGTGCCACATTAGCGTCATTTCTTTCTGACGCTACTGCCCCCTACCCTGCGCCTTGGTGCACCGTATTTTACATAAGGTGCACACATGGTGGCGGTAGGAAGGACAGTAAAGGGTCTCACTTTTCTTAACCGCTTCTGTGCCTTGGACAAGATGATCTCGTCCAAGGCTACAGTTCCCCTGTGCCTTGGACGAGATCATCTCGTCCATGGCACAAGGGAACTTGGGGGCGCGCTAGCGCGCCCCCCGTGCACCCCCCTTCCCCCCCCAAGTCGGGGATGGAAGGGGAAGACCTTCCCCTTCCACCCCCCCTGTGACGTCAGCGCGCGCGCGCGCGCGCTGATGTGTCACAGGGGCCTCCCTCGTCGCGCTGGAAGCTCTGCTTCCAGCGCGATTGAAAAAGAAATGCAAAAGCATTTCTTTTTCAATCACTTGGGAGGCCCGGAGGGGCTTCAAAGGGAAGGAAAAGTATTTCCTTCCCTTTGAAGTCCCTCCGAGGGTTTCAAAAGCCGGATTGCTTGCAATCCGGCTTTTGAAACCCCACTAGACACCAGGGATTTTTTTTTTTTAAATTGAAATTGACAAAAGGGAGCGACCCCTTGGGCAAGGGTCGCTCCCAGGGGGGGCATTTTTTTTAAAAGGCCTTTTCTGCCCCCAGGGGGGGCAGAAACCTCTAGGCACCAGGGACCATTTTTTTTTTTTTTTTTTTTTTTTGTTTCATTTTTTTTTTATTGAGGTGGGGAGCGACCCCTTAGGCAAGGGTCGCTCCCCTTGGGGGAAAATTATATTTTGGCCATTTCTGCCCCCCTTGGGGGCATATTGGCCTATTTTGATGAGGCCAATCTGCCCCCAAGGGGGGTAGAAACCACTAGACACCAGGGATTTTTTAATTTTTTTATTGTTATTGACAAAAGGGAGCGACCCCTTGGGCAAGGGTCGCTCCCAGGGGGGGCATATTTTCGGGAAGGCCTTTTCTGCTTTATTAGCCGATCTGCCCCCAGGGGGGGAAGAAACCTCTAGGCGCCAGGGCAAATTTTTTTTTTGTGTTTTTTTTTTTTGTTCTTTCTTTTTTTTAGAGATGGGGAGCGACCCATCAGGCAAGGGTCGCTCCCCTGGGGGGCAAATTGTATTTAGACCATTTCTGCCCCCCTGGGGGCAGATTGGCCGATTTTAGGTCAATCTGCCCCCAAGGGGGCAGAAACCACTAGGCACCGGGGATTTGTTTTTTGGCGCCAATGTCACGCAGGGGGAGCGACCCCGTAGGCAAGGGTCGCTCCCGGGGCGGGGGGGGTGGGGGTTGCGGGGCAAATTTATTTTAGGCCATTTCTGCCCCCCCGGGGGACAGATCGGCCTATTATTAGGCCGAACTGCCCCCGGGGGGGGGGGCAGAACACTCTAGGCGCCAGGGCAATTTTTTTTTTGAGTTTTTATTTTTTGTTGTTTCTTTTTTTAGAGATGGGGAGCGACCCATCAGGCAAGGGTCGCTCCCCTGGGGGGGCAAATTGTATTTAGACCATTTCTGCCCCCCTGGGGGCAGATTGGCCAATTTTAGGTCAATCTGCCCCCAAGGGGGCAGAAACCACTAGGCACCGGGGATTTGTTTTTTGGCGCCAATGTCACGCAGGGGGAGCGACCCCGTAGGCAAGGGTCGCTCCCGGGGGGGGGGTGGGTGTTGGGGGGGCAAATTTATTTTAGGCCATTTCTGCCCCCCGGGGGACAGATCGGCCTATTATTAGGCCGAACTGCCCCCGGGGGGGGGCAGAACACTCTAGGCGCCAGGGCAATTTTTTTTTTGTGTTTTTTTTTTTTGTTGTTTCTTTTTTTAGAGATGGGGAGCGACCCATCAGGCAAGGGTCGCTCCCCTGGGGGGGCAAATTGTATTTAGACCATTTCTGTCCCCCTGGGGGCAGATTGGCCAATTTTAGGTCAATCTGCCCCCAAGGGGGCAGAAACCATTAGGCACCGGGGATTTGTTTTTTGGCGCCAATGTCACGCAGGGGGAGCGACCCCGTAGGCAAGGGTCGCTCCCGGGGGGGGGTGGGGGTTGGAGGGGCAAATTTATTTTAGGCCATTTCTGCCCCCCCGGGGGACAGATCGGCCTATTAGTAGGCCGAACTGCCCCCGGGGGGGGGGGGGGGGCAGAACACTCTAGGCGCCAGGGCAATTTTTTTTTTGTGTTTTTATTTTTTGTTGTTTCTTTTTTTAGAGATGGGGAGCGACCCATCAGGCAAGGGTCGCTCCCCTGGGGGGGCAAATTGTATTTAGACCATTTCTGCCCCACTGGGGGCAGATTGGCCAATTTTAGGTCAATCTGCCCCCAAGGGGGCAGAAACCACTAGGCACCGTGGATTTGTTTTTTGGCGCCAATGTCACGCAGGGGGAGCGACCCCGTAGGCAAGGGTCGCTCCCGGGGGGGGGTGGGGGTTGGGGGGGCAAATTTATTTTAGGCCATTTCTGCCCCCCCGGGGGACAGATCGGCCTATTATTAGGCCGAACTGTCCCCGGGGGGGGGGGGGCAGAACACTCTAGGCGCCAGGGCAATTGTTTTGTTGTGTTTTTTTTTTTTTGTTGTTTCTTTTTTTAGAGATGGGGAGCGACCCATCAGGCAAGGGTCGCTCCCCTGGGGGGGCAAATTGTATTTAGACCATTTCTGCCCCCCTGGGGGCAGATTGGCCAATTTTAGGTCAATCTGCCCCCAAGGGGGCAGAAACCACTAGGCACCGTGGATTTGTTTTTTGGCGCCAATGTCACGCAGGGGGAGTGACCCCGTAGGCAAGGGTCGCTCCCGGGGGGGGGGGGGGTGGGGGTTGGGGGGGCAAATTTATTTTAAGCCATTTCTGCCCCCCGGGGGACAGATCGGCCTATTATTAGGCCGAACTGCCCCCGGGAGGGGCAGAACACTCTAGGCGCCAGGGCAATATTTTTTTGTGTTTTTATTTTTTGTTGTTTCTTTTTTTAGAGATGGGGAGCGACCCATCAGGCAAGGGTCGCTCCCCTGGGGGGGCAAATTGTATTTAGACCATTTCTGCCCCCCTGGGGGCAGATTGGCCAATTTTAGGTCAATCTGCCCCCAAGGGGGCAGAAACCACTAGGCACCGGGGATTTGTTTTTTGGTGCCAATGTCACGCAGGGGGAGCGACCCCGTAGGCAAGGGTCGCTCCCGGCGGGGGAGGGTGGGGGTTGGGGGGGCAAATTTATTTTAGGGCATTTCTGCCCCCCCCCCTGGGGCCGGCTGAGCTACAGGCCAAACACCACAGGTAGGCACCTTGCAAAAAACACCTCTGTTTTCTGTGAAAAAATATGTTGTGTCCACGTTGTGTTTTGGGCCATTTCCTTTTGTGGGCGCTAGGCCTACCCACAGAAGTGATGTACCATTTTTATCGAGAGACTTAGGGGAACGCTGGGTGGAAGGAAATTTGTGGCTCCTCTCAGATTCCAGAACTTTCTGTCACCGAAATGAGAGGAAAAAGTGTTTTTTGGGCCAAATTTTGATGTTTGCAAAGGATTCTGGGTAACATAACCTGGTCAGAGCCCCGCAAGTCACCCCATCTTGGATTCCCCTGGGTTTCTAGTTTTCAAAAATGCACTGGTTTGCTAGGTTTCCTCAGGTGTCGGCTGAGCTACAGGCCAAAATCCACAGGTAGGCACTGCTTTTTATAAAAAAAATGTGATGTGTCCACGTTGTGTTTTGGTCCCTTTCCTTTCGTGGGCGCTAGTCCTACCCACACAAGTGAGGTATCATTTTTATCGGGAGACTTGGGGGAACGCTGGGTAGAAGGAAATTTGTGGCTCCTCTCAGATTCCAGAACTTTCTGCCACAGAAATGTGAGTAACATGTGTATTTTTAGCCAAATTTTGAGGTTTGCAAAGGATTCTGGGTAACAGAACCTGGTCCGAGCCCCGCAAGTCACCCCTCCTTGGATTCCCCTAGGTCTCTAGTTTTTAGAAATGCACAGGTTTGGTAGGTTTCCCTAGGTGCCGGCTGAGCAAGAGGCCAAAATCTACAGGTAGGCACTTCGCAAAAAACACCTCTGTTTTTTTCCAAAATTTAAGATTTGTCCACGTTGCGCTTTGGGGTGTTTCCTGTCGCCGGCGCTAGGCCTACCCACGCAAGTGAGGTATCATTTTTATCGGGAGACTTGGGGGAACGCTGGGTGGAAGGAAATTTGTAGCTCCTCTCAGATTCCAGAACTTTCTGCCACAGAAATGTCAGGGACATGTGTTTTTTTAGCCAAATTTTGAGGTTTGCAAAGGATTCTGGGTAACAGAACCTGGTCCGAGCCCCGCAAGTCACCCCTCCTTGGATTCCCCTAGGTCTCTAGTTTTCAGAAATGCACAGGTTTGGTAGGTTTCCCTAGGTGCCGGCTGAGCTAGAGGCCAAAATCTACAGGTAGGCACTTCGTAAAAAACACCTCTGTTTTTTTCCAAAATTTAGGATGTGTCCACGTTGCGCTTTGGGGTGTTTCCTGTCGCCGGCGCTAGGCCTACCCACGCAAGTGAGGTATCATTTTTATCGGGAGACTTGGGGGAACGCTGGGTGGAAGGAAATTTGTAGCTCCTCTCAGATTCCAGAACTTTCTGCCACAGAAATGTGAGGGACATGTGTTTTTTTAGCCAAATTTTGAGGTTTGCAAAGGATTCTGGGTAACAGAACCTGGTCCGAGCCCCACAAGTCACCCCTCCTTGGATTCCCCTAGGTCTCTAGTTTTCAGAAATGCACAGGTTTGGTAGGTTTCCCTAAGTGCCGGCTGAGCTAGAGGCCAAAATCTACAGGTAGGCACTTCGCAAAAAACACCTCTATTTTTTTCAAAAATTTAGGATGTGTCCACGTTGCGCTTTGGGGTGTTTCCTGTCGCCGGCGCTAGGCCTACCCACGCAAGTGAGGTATCATTTTTATCGGGAGACTTGGGGGAACGCTGGGTGGAAGGAAATTTGTAGCTCCTCTCAGATTCCAGAACTTTCTGCCACAGAAATGTGAGGGACATGTGTTTTGTTTGCCAAATTTTGAGGTTTGCAAAGGATTCTGGGTAACAGAACCTGGTCCGAGCCCCGCAAGTCACCCCTCCTTGGATTCCCCTAGGTCTCTAGTTTTCAGAAATGCACAGGTTTGGTAGGTTTCCCTAGGTGCCGGCTGAGCTAGAGGCCAAAATCTACAGGTAGGCACTTCGCAAAAAACACCTCTGTTTTTTTCCCAAAATGTAGGATGTGTCCACGTTGCGCTTTGGGGTGTTTCCTGTCGCCGGCGCTAGGCCTACCCACGCAAGTGAGGTATCATTTTTATCGGGAGACTTGGGGGAACGCTGGGTGGAAGGAAATTTGTAGCTCCTCTCAGATTCCAGAACTTTCTGCCACAGAAATATGAGGGACATGTGTTTTTTTAGCCAAATTTTGAGGTTTGCAAAGGATTCTGGGTAACAGAACCTGGTCCGAGCCCCGCAAGTCACCCCTCCTTGGATTCCCCTAGGTCTCTAGTTTTCAGAAATGCACAGGTTTGGTAGGTTTCCCTAGGTGGCGGCTGAGCTAGAGGCCAAAATCTACAGGTAGTCACTTTGCTAAAAACAGCTCTGTTTTCTGTGATATGTCCACGTTGTGTTTTGGGGCATATCCTGT
The DNA here is from genome assembly GCF_031143425.1 of Pleurodeles waltl. NCBI lineage: Eukaryota > Metazoa > Chordata > Amphibia > Caudata > Salamandridae > Pleurodeles > Pleurodeles waltl. Next base: position 1,058,601,405 of record NC_090444.1, on the reverse strand, counting down.
CGCGGGCGCTAGGCCTACCCACACAAGTGAGGTATCATTTTTATCGGGAGACGTGGGGGAACGCTGGGTGGAAGGAAATTTGTGGCTCCTCTCAGATTCCAGAACTTTCTGCCACAGAAATGTGAGGAACATGTGTTTTTTTAGCCAAATTTTGAGGTTTGCAAAGGATTCTGGGTAACAGAACCTGGTCCGAGCCACACAAGTCACCCCTCCTTGGATTCCCCTAGGTCTCTAGCTTTCAGAAATGCATAGGTTTGGTAGGTTTCCCTAGGTGGCGGCTGAGCTAGAGGCCAAAATCTACAGGTAGTCACTTTGCTAAAAACAGCTCTGTTTTCTGTGATATGTCCACGTTGTGTTTTGGGGCATATCCTGTCGCGGGCGCTAGGCCTACCCACACAAGTGAGGTATCATTTTTATCGGGAGACATGGGGGAACGCTGGGTGGAAGGAAATTTGTGGCTCCTCTCAGATTCCAGAACTTTCTGCCACAGAAATGTGAGGAACATGTGTTTTTTTAGCCAAATTTTGAGGTTTGCAAAGGATTCTGGGTAACAGAACCTGGTCCGAGCCCCGCAAGTCACCCCTCCTTGGATCCCCCTAGGTCTCTAGTTTTCAGAAATGCACAGGTTTGGTAGGTTTCCCTAGGTGGCGGCTGAGCTAGAGGCCAAAATCTACAGGTAGTCACTTTGCTAAAAACAGCTCTGTTTTCTGTGATATGTCCACGTTGTGTTTTGGGGCATATCCTGTCGCGGGCACTAGGCCTACCCACACAAGTGAGGTATCATTTTTATCGGGAGACGTGGGGGAACGCTAGGTGGAAGGAAATTTGTGGCTCCTCTCAGATTCCAGAACTTTCTGCCACAGAAATGTGAGGAACATGTGTTTTTTTAGCCAAATTTTGAGGTTTGCAAAGGATTCTGGGTAACCGAACCTGGTCCGAGCCACACAAGTCACCCCTCCTTGGATTCCCCTAGGTCTCTAGTTTTCAGAAATGCACAGGTTTGGTAGGTTTCCCTAGGTGGCGGCTGAGCTAGAGGCCAAAATCTACAGGTAGTCACTTTGCTAAAAACAGCTCTGTTTTCTGTGATGTGTCCAGGTTGTGTTTTGGGGCATATCCTGTCGCGGGCGCTAGTCCTACCCACACAAGTGAGGTATCATTTTTATCGGGAGACGTGGGGGAATGCTGGGTGGAAGGAAATTTGTCGCTCCTCTCAGATTCCAGAACTTTCTGCCACAGAAATGTGAGGAACATGTGTTTTTTTAGCCAAATTTTGAGGTTTGCAAAGGATTCTGGGTAACAGAACCTGGTCCGAGCCACACAAGTCACCCCTCCTTGGATTCCTCTAGGTCTCTAGTTTTCAGAAATGCACAGGTTTGGTAGGTTTCCCTAAGTGGCGGCTGAGCTAGAGGCCAAAATCTACAGGTAGTCACTTTGCTAAAAACAGCTCTGTTTTCTGTGATGTGTCCACGTTGTGTTTTGGGGCATATCCTGTCGCGGGCGCTAGGCCTACCCAAACAAGTGAGGTATCATTTTTATCGGGAGACTTGGGGGAACATAGAATAGCAAAACAAGTGTTATTGCCCCTTGTCTTTCTCTACATTTATTCCTTCCAAATATAGGGGTGTGTGTAAAAAAGACATCTATTTGAGAAATGTAATTCACGTGCTACTATGGTCACCCCGGAATTCAGAGATGTGCAAATAACCACTGCTCCTCAACACCTTATCTTGTGCCCTTTTTGGAAATGCAAAGGTTTTCTTGATAGCTATTTTTTACTCCTTATATTTCAGCAAATGAATTACTGTATACCCGGTATAGAATGAAAACGCACTGCAGGGTGCAGCTCATTTATTGGCTCTGGGTTCCTCGGGTTCTTGATGAACCTACAAACCCTATATATCCCCGCAACCAGAGGAGTCCAGCAGACGTAACGGTATATTGCTTTCGATAATCTGACATTGCAGGGAAAAGTTACAGAGTATAAAGTAGAGAAAAATTTATGTTTTTTTCACCTCAATTTCAATATTTTTCTTTTTCAGCTGTTATTTTCTGTAGGAAACCCTTGTAGGATCTACACAAATGACCCCTTGCTGAATTCAGAATTTTGTCTACTTTTCAGAAATGTTTAGGTTTCTGGGATCCAGCATTGGTTTCATGACCATTCCGGTCACTGACTGGAAGGAGGCTGAAAGCACAAAAAATTGCACAAATGGGGTATGCCCCAGTAAAATGCCAAAATTGTGTTGAAAAATTGGGTTTTCGGATTCAAGTCTGCCTGTTCCTGAAAGCTGGGAAGCTGCTGAGTTTAGCACCGCAAACCCTTTGTTGATACCATTTTCAGGGGAAAAACCACAAGCCTTCTTCTGCAGCCCCTTTTTCCAATTTTTTTGAAAAAAACGAAATTTTCACTGTATTTTGGCCAATTTCTTGGCCTCCTTCAGGGGAACCCACAAAGTCTGGGTACCTTTAGAATCCGTAGGATGTTGGAAAAAAAGGACGCAAATTTGGCTTGGTTAGCTTATGTGGACAAAAAGTTAGGAGGGCCTAAGCGCGAACTGCCCCAAATAGGCAAAAAAAGGCCTGGCACAGGAGGGGGAAAAGGCCTGGCAGCGAAGGGGTTAAATATGCCCCATAGAGTTTAAAGTAGTCAATGTTAAACATTTTAATATATACATTAAAATTACTGTAAAATAAATTAATTTCACTAATATTTAATACTATATAAATATATACTTATATAAGCACACAAACACAAATGTGTATATATATATATATATATATATATATATATATACATATAGATATATATATATAGTAACAACAAAAGTATTGCTTTTACATTACAATATTTTTGGCAACTTTCACATTTATTACTTTATTACTATGAAAACATACAGGGGGTTATTATGACCCCGGCGGTGAGTGGAAATGTGGCGGTAGTACCGTCAATAGGCTGGCTATACATACCGCCACATTATGAGAATGGCAGATTGGCTGCAGCCAACCTACCACTTCTCCACTCATACTCCCATGGCAGTATCAGCCGCCGGGCCGGAGATGTCAATCTTGAGCACCAGTGGCCGGCATAGTACTGCCGGTGTCATTATGAGCCTGCCTACCACCATGGTTAACGCCACGAAAACCATGGCGGTCAGCCCAACCGGTGACAGGGAATTCCTTCCCTGTTGCCGGTAGGTGGCTCCCCCACCCCAACACACACCTGACACCCCCATGCCCCCTCCATCCAAACTCCCCCCCACTCTCTCCTATCCTCACACTCACCCCCATACATGCACAAACCTGCAGACACGCACCACACAAACACCCAATCACTCAAATCAAATCAAATCATTAGCATTTATAAAGCGCGCTACTCACCCGTGCGGGTCTCAAGGCGCTAGGGACAAAGGGGGTGGTTATCGCTGCTCGAACAGCCAGGTCTTTAGGAGTCTCCGGAAAGCGGAGTGGTCCTGGGTGGTCCTGAGGCTGGTGGGGAGGGAGTTCCAGGTCTTGGCCGCCAGGAAGGAGAAAGATCTCCCACCCGCCGTGGAGCGTCGGATGCGAGGGACGGCGGCGAGTGCGAGGCCAGAGGAGCGGAGGGGGCGGGTGGGGACGTAGAAGTTGAGGCGTCTGTTGAGGTATTCCGGTCCCTTGTCGTGGAGGGCTTTGTGTGCGTGGGTGAGAAGTCGGAAGGTGATCCTTTTGCTGACTGGGAGCCAATGCAGGTGTCTCAGGTGTGCGGAGATGTGGCTCCTGCGGGGTACGTCGGGGATGAGGCGGGCCGAGGCGTTTTGAATGCGTTGTAGGCGATTTTGGAGTTTGGCTGTGGTCCCGGCGTAGAGGGTGTTGCCGTAGTCCAGGCGGCTCGTGACGAGGGCGTGGGTCACGGTTTTTCTGGTGTCGGCGGGGATCCAGCGGAAGATCTTGCGGAGCATGCGGAGGGTGAGGAAGCAGGCGGAGGACACGGCGTTGACTTGCTTGGTCATGGTGAGAAGAGGGTCCAAGATGAAGCCGAGGTTGCGGGCGTGGTGTGCGGGGGTCGGTGCGGTGCCGAGGGCCGTGGGCCACCAGGAGTCGTCCCAGGCGGACGGGGTGTTGCCGAGGATGAGGACTTCAGTTTTTACAGAGTTCAGCTTTAGGCGGCTGAGCCTCATCCAATCTGCGACGTCCTTCATACCCTCTTGTAGGTTGGTCTTGGCGCTGGCGGGGTCCTTGGTGAGGGAGAGTATAAGTTGGGTGTCGTCGGCGTAGGAGGTGATGATGATGTCGTGCTTGCGTACGATGTTGGCGAGGGGGCTCATGTAGACATTGAAGAGTGTCGGGCTGAGTGATGAGCCTTGAGGTACGCCGCAGATGATCTCAGTGGGTTCTGAGCGAAACGGAGGGAGGTAGACTCTTTGGGAGCGGTTTGCGAGGAAGGAGGCGATCCAGTCCAGGGCCTGGTCTTGGATCCCGGTGGAGCAGAGGCGGGTGATTAGGGTGCGGTGACAGACGGTGTCAAAGGCAGCCGAGAGGTCGAGAAGAATGGGGGCGACTGTTTCACCGTTGTCCATCAGGGTTCTGATGTCGTCTGTGACTGAGATGAGGGCGGTTTCAGTGCTGTGGTTGGTTCGGAATCCGGTCTGTGAGGGGTCGAGCAGGTTGTTGTCTTCCAGGAAGGTGGTCAGCTGTTTGTTGACGGTCTTCTCTATTACTTTGGCTGGGAAAGGCAGAAGGGAGATGGGGCAGAAGTTTTTCAGGTCGCTCGGGTCAGCCGTAGGTTTCTTTAGTAGGGCGTTGACTTCGGCGTGTTTCCAGCATTCGGGGAAGGTAGCAGAAGAAAAAGAAGAGTTGATGATGGTCTGGAGGTGCGGGGCGATGATGTCGTCGGCTTTGTTAAAGATGAAGTGCGGGCAGGGGTCCGAAGGGGCGCCGGAGTGGATAGAGTTCATGATGGATTTGGTTTCTTCCGTGCTGATGTGGGTCCAGTTGTTGAGGGTGATGGTCGGGGATGTGGGTTCTGTGGTGTTTGGTTGGGTCTGGTGTCCGAAGCTGTCGTGGAGGTCGCTGATCTTGCGATGGAAGAAAGTGGCGAGGGATTCGCATAGATCCTGTGAGGGCGTGACGGCGTTGGCGCTGGGATTGGAGAACTCCTTGATGATGCTGAAGAGTTCTCTGCTGTTGTGGCTCTTTTTGTCCAGTCTGTCGGTGAAAAAATTCCTTTTGGCAGCGCGGATCAGGTGGTGGTGTTCGCGGGTAGCGTTCTTGAGGGCGGTCATGTGGTCAGCGGTGCGGTCCTTGCGCCAGGCTTTCTCAAGTGCGCGACAAGTTTTCTTTGATTCTTTGAGGGTGTCAGAGAACCAGAGGGGTTTCTTGGTGTTGTTCTGTCGCTGCGAGCGTTTGAGGGGAGCAAGGTTGTCTGCGCAGTTGGAGATCCAGTTTGTGAGGTTGAGGGCTGCGTCGTTGGGGTCGGTAGTGAGGGTGGGTTGGTTGGCGGCGAGTGCGGAGAAGAGTTGCACTTCAGGGATCTTGTTCCACTGTCGGCGAGGGATGGGTTGAGTGCGGAGGTGGCGGGTCTCGCGTCGGAATGTGAAGTGGACGCAGCTGTGGTCGGTCCAATGTAGGGTGGAGGCGTGGCTGAAGAAGACGTGTTTGCTGGCGGAGAAGATAGGGTCGAGTGTGTGTCCGGCGATGTGGGTGGCAGTGTTCACCAGTTGTTTGAGGCCGAGGTTGGCGAGCAGGATGGTGGTGTTGGGGTCGTTGTTTTGTTCCAGATGGAAGTTGAGGTCGCCTAGGAGGATGTAGTCTGGTGAGGCGAGGGCGTGCGGGGAGATGAAGTCGGCGATGGCGTCGCTGAAAGGGGCGCGAGGTCCGGGAGGACGGTAGACGAGGGATCCTCTGAGGGTGGTCCTCGGGTCGGTGCAAATCTGAAAATGCAGGTGTTCAGCGGCGAGAGGGGAGTCTTCAGTGGAGGTGGTGACGCTGATGGAGTCTTTGAAGACGATGGCGATACCTCCTCCTACTTGGTTGGTGTGGTCTTTCCTGGAGATCTTGTAGCCTTCGGGGATGGCGGTGGCGATGTCTGGAGCAGAGGAGGCGTTCATCCAGGTCTCCGTGATGAAGGCGACGTCCGGTGCTGTGGAGTCTAGGAGGTCCCAGAGTTCAACGGCGTGTTTGTGAACGGAGCGAGCGTTGACTAGGATGCACTTGAGGTGGTTGATGGCGCGTGGGCTTGTGGTCGTAGTTGTTGCGTGGTGGAAGATGCGTTTGCAGGAGTTGCAGGCGAAGGGTCCATGGGTGCGTTTGGGGTAAGCTTGGAAGCAGGTGTTGGAGCGTCCTGGGTTGAGGGCATGGAGGGTGGTGGGGTCGTAGCGGATCAGCGGGGCTTGGGAGAGCTGGATACCAGGGGTCGTGGCACTGGGCGCGGGCCAGGCGCGGACGGGCGCGGACGGGCTTGCCTCTGGCGTGCCTCCGGCGCGCCAGTGGCGCAGACGCGCAGCGGCCGCCATATGAGGTAGGAGGAGGGGGGAGGGGTCAGCTGGGGGCGAATGGGAGCTGGGGGGCGGGGGCGTGCAGGAGGTCGCGGCGGGAAAGCGCGAGGGGGGGGACAGGTAGAGTGAGAAGAGCTGGGGGAGGGGGGTTTAAGGGTGGAGGGGGGAGAGTGTTAGGAGGTTTAAGAGATTAGGGAGAAAGATAGGTGTAGGGTTGTGAAGATAGGGGAGGGGGGTTGTAGAGGTGGGTGAGGGTGAGAGGTAGAGTGAGGGGATAGGAAGATAGGTAATAGAGGGGGTGGCGGGAGGGGGGGAGAGATAGAGAAATAGGTAGAGAGAAAAGGTAGATAGAGAAATCGATAGATAGGGGAAAAAGATAGAGAGATAGGAAGATAGGAGGAGGTGGAGAGTGAGGGAGTTGGATAGTGGGATAGAGAGATTTAGAGATAGGTAGATAGGAGGAGTGAGGGAGGTAGAAAGTGAACGGGTTAGATAGGGGAGATAGATGGGGGATGCGAGTGGGGGAGGGGGATGAGGCAGGAGCAGGAGGGCAGGCGCGGGGAGAAGAGGACGGAGGAGGCAGAAGAGCCGAAGGCAGAAGACAAGAAGACAAGAAGAACAGAAGAACAGAAGAAAAGAAGAACAGAAGAAAAGAAGAACAGAAGACCGGAAGGACTGAAGACCGGAAGGACTGAAGACCGGAAGAACAGAAGAAACACAGAAGAACACAGAAGAACAGAGAGGAATACAGAAGAACACCGAGGAATACAGAAGAACACCGAGGAAGACAGAAGAACAGAGAAGAATACAGAAGAACACAGAGGAAGACAGAAGAACACCGAGGAAGAAAGGAGAACACCGAGGAAGACAGAAGAACACCGAGGAAGACAGAAGAACACAGAGGAAGACAGAAGAACACCGAGGAAGACAGAAGAACACAGAGGAACACAGAAGAAGACAGAGGAACACAGAAGAACACAGAAGAACACGGAGGAAGATACAAAAAACGAAGAGACAGAGTGCAGAAGACCACAGCAGAAGATGAGGAAGAAGAGAAGAGGAGAGAAGACGGGGAGAAGAGAAGTACAGAAGAAGAATACAGACGAGGAGAGAGGAGGAAGAACAGAGAAGAAGAAAAGAGGAAAAGAAGCAGGAGAGAGGGTGAGTAGCGCGGGGCAGAACGAGGGGCTGGGAGGTGGGGGGTACTTACTGTGAGGTGGGTCTCAGGAACTCAGGAACCTGGAGGAGCTGCAGCGGCAGGGGGTGCGACCTACCCTTGGGTCAAGGGTCGCTACCAATGTCGCGCAGCGGCCGCCATATGAGGTAGGAGGGGGGAGGAGGGGTCAGCTGGGGGCGAATGGGAGCTGGGGGGCGGGGGCGTGCAGGAGGTCGCGGCGGGAAAGCGCGAGGGAGGGGGGGGACAGGTAGAGTGAGAAGAGCTGGGGGAGGGGGGTTTAAGGGTGGAGGGGGGAGAGTGTTAGGAGATTTAGGAGATTAGGGAGAAAGATAGGTGTAGGGTTGTGAAGATAGGGGAGGGGGGGTTGTAGAGGTGGGTGAGGGTGAGAGGTAGAGTGAGGGGATAGGAAGATAGGTAATAGAGGGGGTGGCGGGAGGGGGGGAGAGATAGAGAAATAGGTAGAGAGAAAAGGTAGATAGAGAAATCGATAGATAGGGAAAAAGATAGAGAGATAGGAAGATAGGAGGAGGTGGAGAGTGAGGGAGTTGGATAGTGGGATAGAGAGATGGAGAGATAGGTAGATAGGAGGAGTGAGGGAGGTAGAAAGTGAACGGGTTAGATAGGGGAGATAGATGGGGGATGCGAGTGGGGGAGGGGGATGCGGCAGGAGCAGGAGGGCAGGCGCGGGGAGAAGAGGACGGAGGAGGCAGAAGAGCCGAAGGCAGAAGACAAGAAGAACAGAAGAACAGAAGAAAAGAAGAACAGAAGACCGGAAGGACTGAAGACCGGAAGGACTGAAGACCGGAAGGACTGAAGACCGGAAGGACTGAAGACCGGAAGAACAGAAGAAACACAGAAGAACACAGAAGAACAGAGAGGAATACAGAAGAACACTGAGGAAGACAGAAGAACAGAGAAGAAGACAGAAGAACACAGAGGAAGACAGAAGAACACCGAGGAAGAAAGGAGAACACCGAGGAAGACAGAAGAACACCGAGGAAGACAGAAGAACACCGAGGAAGACAGAAGAACACCGAGGAAGACAGAAGAACACCGAGGAAGACAGAAGAACACAGAGGAAGACAGAAGAAGACAGAGGAACACAGAAGAAGACAGAGGAACACAGAAGAACACAGAAGAACACGGAGGAAGATACAAAAAACGAAGAGACAGAGTGCAGAAGACCACAGCAGAAGATGAGGAAGAAGAGAAGAGGAGAGAAGACGAGGAGAAGAGAAGTACAGAAGAAGAATACAGACGAGGAGAGAGGAGGAAGAACAGAGAAGAAGAAAAGAGGAAAAGAAGCAGGAGAGAGGGTGAGTAGCGCGGGGCAGAACGAGGGGCTGGGTGGTGGGGGGTACTTACTGTGAGGTGGGTCTCAGGAACTCAGGAACCTGGAGGAGCTGCAGCGGCAGGGGGAGCGACCTACCCTTGGGTCAAGGGTCGCTACCACTGTCGCGCAGCAGCCGCCATATGAGGTGGGGGGGGGAGGGGTCAGCTGGGGGCGAATGGGAGCTGGGGGGCGGGGCGTGCAGGAGGTCGCGGCGGGAAAGCGCGAGGGAGGGGGGGACAGGTAGAGTGAGAAGAGCTGGGGGAGGGGGGTTTAAGGGTGGAGGGGGGAGAGTGTTAGGAGGTTTAGGAGATTAGGGAGAAAGATAGGTGTAGGGTTGTGAAGATAGGGGAGGGGGGGTTGTAGAGGTGGGTGAGGGTGAGAGGTAGAGTGAGGGGATAGGAAGATAGGTAATAGAGGGGGTGGCGGGAGGGGGGGAGAGATAGAGAAATAGGTAGAGAGAAAAGGTAGATAGAGAAATCGATAGATAGGGAAAAAGATAGAGAGATAGGAAGATAGGAGGAGGTGGAGAGTGAGGGAGTTGGATAGTGGGATAGAGAGATGGAGAGATAGGTAGATAGGAGGAGTGAGGGAGGTAGAAAGTGAACGGGTTAGATAGGGGAGATAGATGGGGGATGCGAGTGGGGGAGGGGGATGAGGCAGGAGCAGGAGGGCAGGCGCGGGGAGAAGAGGACGGAGGAGGCAGAAGAGCCGAAGGCAGAAGACAAGAAGACAAGAAGAACAGAAGAACAGAAGAAAAGAAGAACAGAAGAAAAGAAGAACAGAAGACCGGAAGGACTGAAGACCGGAAGGACTGAAGACCGGAAGGACTGAAGACCGGAAGAACAGAAGAAACACAGAAGAACACAGAAGAACAGAGAGGAATACAGAAGAACACTGAGGAAGACAGAAGAACAGAGAAGAATACAGAAGAACACAGAGGAAGACAGAAGAACACAGAGGAAGAAAGGAGAACACCGAGGAAGACAGAAGAACACCGAGGAAGACAGAAGAACACCGAGGAAGACAGAAGAAGACAGAGGAACACAGAAGAAGACAGAGGAACACAGAAGAACACGGAGGAAGATACAAAAAACGAAGAGACAGAGTGCAGAAGACCACAGCAGAAGATGAGGAAGAAGAGAAGAGGAGAGAAGACGGGGAGAAGAGAAGTACAGAAGAAGAATACAGACGAGGAGAGAGGAGGAAGAACAGAGAAGAAGAAAAGAGGAAAAGAAGCAGGAGCAGGAGAGAGGGTGAGTAGCGCGGGGCAGAACGAGGGGCTGGGAGGTGGGGGGTACTTACTGTGAGGTGGGTCTCAGGAACTCAGGAACCTGGAGGAGCTGCAGCGGCAGGGGGAGCGACCTACCCTTGGGTCAAGGGTCGCTACCACTGTCGCGCAGCGGCCGCCATATGAGGTAGGAGGGGGGGGGAGGGGTCAGCTGGGGGCGAATGGGAGCTGGGGGGCGGGGGCGGGGGCGTGCAGGAGGTCGCGGCGGGAAAGCGCGAGGGAGGGGGGGACAGGTAGAGTGAGAAGAGCTGGGGGAGGGGGGTTTAAGGGTGGAGGGGGGAGGGGGGAGAGTGTTAGGAGGTTTAGGAGATTAGGGAGAAAGATAGGTGTAGGGTTGTGAAGATAGGGGAGGGGGGGTTGTAGAGGTGGGTGAGGGTGAGAGGTAGAGTGAGGGGATAGGAAGATAGGTAATAGAGGGGGTGGCGGGAGGGGGGGAGAGATAGAGAAATAGGTAGAGAGAAAAGGTAGATAGAGAAATCGATAGATAGGGAAAAAGATAGAGAGATAGGAAGATAGGAGGAGGTGGAGAGTGAGGGAGTTGGATAGTGGGATAGAGAGATGGAGAGATAGGTAGATAGGAGGAGTGAGGGAGGTAGAAAGTGAACGGGTTAGATAGGGGAGATAGATGGGGGATGCGAGTGGGGGAGGGGGATGAGGCAGGAGCAGGAGGGCAGGCGCGGGGAGAAGAGGACGGAGGAGGCATAAGAGCCAAAGGCAGAAGACAAGAAGACAAGAAGAACAGAAGAAAAGAAGAACAGAAGAAAAGAAGAACAGAAGACCGGAAGGGCTGAAGACCGGAAGGACTGAAGACCGGAAGAACAGAAGAAACACAGAAGAACACAGAAGAACAGAGAGGAATATAGAAGAACACCGAGGAAGACAGAAGAACAGAGAAGAATACAGAAGAACACAGAGGAAGACAGAAGAACACAGAGGAAGAAAGGAGAACACCGAGGAAGACAGAAGAACACTGAGGAAGACAGAAGAACACAGAGGAAGACAGAAGAAGACAGAGGAACACAGAAGAAGACAGAGGAACACAGAAGAACACAGAAGAACACGGAGGAAGATACAAAAAACGAAGAGACAGAGTGCAGAAGACCACAGCAGAAGATGAGGAAGAAGAGAAGAGGAGAGAAGACGGGGAGAAGAGAAGTACAGAAGAAGAATACAGACGAGGAGAGAGGAGGAAGAACAGAGAAGAAGAAAAGAGGAAAAGAAGCAGGAGCAGGAGAGAGGGTGAGTAGCGCGGGGCAGAACGAGGGGCTGGGAGGTGGGGGGTACTTACTGTGAGGTGGGTCTCAGGAACTCAGGAACCTGGAGGAGCTGCAGCGGCAGGGGGAGCGACCTACCCTTGGGTCAAGGGTCGCACCTTGGGTCAAGGGTATACACGCATTCATACACGCATACTTCCAGACATGCTTGCACACATTCTTCCAAAGATCACACTGACTGGTGGTAGCAACGCCAGCTTACTACCATCCACCAGCACGATCACTGCTGGATTTCCACCCATCTTGTGGCAGAAGTCCGGCAGTGATCATAATATGGTGGACGGATGGTAACCGCGGTGACGGTATTTTGGCGGCCGTCCCCGCATCGGTATGCGGTTTTTACTGCCATTGTTATGAGGGCCATAATATGTAAATATACATATATACACATTTATAGAGACATAAAAATAACAATTCAATAACAAAAAATGTATGAATACATTTATTAATTAAGGCAATAAATAAAATATCAAAAACTTAAAACCCCCTATTAACACATTTTCTAAAAGTACTATACACAATAAATAAATGTAAATATAAAAACAAATAGTAAAAAATGTAAAAGAAATCAAACAACTAATGCTATTAAATCTATTTCACCAATATTATGAAAAATATTGGAGTTTTAGAATATTGAATATGCTATTCCCAATCTAGTTTATGCAACAGTAGGGAAAGTGTTGGTAACTGGCGGGGTTAAAATACTATTCCTACTCCAGTCACCGCAATAGTAGGGAAGGTTTTGGACTTCAGGGGAGTTAGATTTACTATTCCTACTCTAGTCAGTGCAACAGTAGAGAAACCATTAGACTTTGGAGGGGTTAAATTTACTATTTCCACTCCAGTATAAACAACATTAGGGAAAGTGATGGAGTTCGGAAGGGGTACATTTGAAATTCCCACTCCAAACATGCAACATTAGGGAAAGTGTTGGATTAGAGAGAGGTGAAATCTACTATTCCCACTTCAAATAACACAACAGTAGGGGAAGTGTTGGCGTTGGAGGTAGCACATTTTGATTGGCTGAGGTGAGGCCCTAGTAAGGCAGAACCTATCACTTCCGTCAGGGGTGGGTGATTACACTCATTGTATAACCTGCACTGACCTAAGGGTAGCTTGGCACCGAACAGTCAGGCTTATCACAGGGCCAATGTGTAAAGCACTGGCAAAGCACGACCACACAAGCACTGCACTGAGCGTCACAAAAGAGACTTTACACTAGGTGTATGTAAATAAAGTTTTTATTCAACATACACATTAATTAACACAGCCTGAACATCATGTAACTCTGGGCATCAATCACATTTAGAAATATAAAAGTAGCACTAGGCCCAACTGTGTTAATACGACATTAGCAATATGTGCATGTGAGAACAAAAATGATACTTTCTCACCCAGCACCCTTATGAAATCAAGTTGGCAGCGCAAGACCCACCCTAGCGATCACCCTGAATTCAAGATAAAACAGTTACAGGATGCATCCTGGTTCCTAACGATAGCAGCAATATGTGTACACAGAGAATATCAGCACTTTTAAAATAGCCCCATGGCCTCGGCAGCACAGGTAAACTTCCATATCATAATAGTTAACAACATGCACGGACCCCAACGATGTGCTGTCTAGTCAATCGCAGGCAAGCACTTCCACACACTCACTCCGTACCACAATGCGGTGCCAGGGATATCAGGCAGGCTAGCATACACGCACTCACACACACTCACTTCCAGCACACTAAAATGGTTCTCTGACATTTGGTAGGTGTGTAGTCAATGAGTTCGCAGACCTCTATTGGACCCAAACCTTCCTCCACTATCCAACCAATTCCCTCCCCTCAAAGGCTAGAGATGTAGTAATCTTTCGCTGGGTACTAGGCCACTCGTGGCTGGTGGTTACACTATTTCTGGTTCCAGGGCAAAGGAGGGGGAAGAAAGAGAGAACACTTGACAAATGGAGGTTTGTCCACAACTTGAAATTCATTCAGGGGTCTCCACATCGGCCTTCCGGAATGGGCCCCAGTCTCCAATCACAGAGGGAGGTCTGCCTTGGGACACACACTGTTCACAGTGGCTCCCCACAAAGCTAGACACTCCAATCCACAAATAGTTATCAATTCCGCACCTCCCAGGAATGGAAGCACTACGTCAGAAGTGCAATGACTTGGCCCGCCCCAGGTGTTCCAGTTGCACATAAAGAGTTACCAAATCCATACCTCTCTGAAAGGAAGCGCAGTGTTGGGTGCCCGATGCCTGATGACTTGAGTTGCACCAGACGATTTTGATCATCCATGAAAAGTTACCAATTTCTGTACCCTCCTGGTATGGGCACAATGTCTGGTGCGTGATGACCTGAGCCACACCAAATGATTCCAATCACACACGCAAAATGACCAATGCAGGGCCTCTCTAGAATGAGGCATAATGTCTGGTGTGCAATGACTTCAGTCGTGCCAGACAATTCCACAAGCACATGAAAAATTACCAGTGCAGCACCTCCCTGGAATGAGGCACAATGTCTGGTGTGCCATGACTTGAGTCGCACCAGAAAATTCCACTCACGCATGAAAAGTTACCAATGCCGCACCTCCCTGCAATGAGGCACAATGTCTGGTGCACATTGACTTGAGTCACACCAGCCACTTCCAAGCACACAATTACTTCCAATACCGTACCTCGCTGGAATGAAGCACAACGTCTGGGGCACGATTAATTTAGCCACACCAGACAAATCCCATCACATACACAGACGCAAGTTCACTGTTGCCACACAAGGTAGAATGCGGCACTGCTCCAGGTACACCCCCACCTCCAAGGGTCGCAACCAGTGACACAGACTCAGCACACAATGAGCATGCAGTTGGGTGTTGCACAAGAGAAATACAGCACGCTCAACAAAAGCAGGCCATGTGGGGTCCCACAACCGCTGAATCAGCTCACTACCAACTAGAGGCTTATGCATGTCATGGCCCCATGATGAGGGTCCACACTTCTTGAATGCGGGCAGTACTTTTAAGGCTCCGCATGAGGCAAATCTGATCTCCAGACAATTGCTTGGTTCTACTCTCACACCGCTGCAACAGTGGATGCCAGCACATGATGTAGATGTGTAGGAGGGCACCGCTCCCCAGATGACACAGGTAGGGGGTGTAAGTCCCTCGCAGGAGGTTTTTGATGTTCCTCAGACCACCACAAAGAACAGGGGGCAAGCCAACAAGCGCTTGGAGAGCACACTTCAGAGTGCCACACTGGAACAAGCAGTTTGCCCAGGCCAGCTACAATAGAGGAAGGGTGAGCAGTCTCTTCTCAGGGCAATAAATACTCATGTGCATAACAGATTCCTCTAGCAATGTGCACCATGCAGTCCAGCGTCTTTGTCATGCATTCCTGCAAATGTATCTCTAAATTTCTCAGGTGTGGTACCCCTAGTTATATGAAGTGTGCCTTTGAAGTTGGGGCCAGTTCAAAGGGTTCCCCTTTGAACCACAGATGTCTCCCCTAAATTTCACTACTGTCTGCCATGGGGCCATGAAACACAGATCTTAATCTTTAGTGAGGCCATGATCTGGCTCTGAGAGGCCAAGTTTCAAAACCTCTCCCTTCAATCTATCCAGCTAGGCCCTCAAAAGGCAGAGGTCTGTCATTCCAGTTGCCCAAGTTTTATAGCTGTTGCTGGGGAATGGACAGATGTGTTTTCCCCCAGCCTCCAGAGGAATTAATTAAAATGGCACATAAAAAGAGTTTTAGAACATAAAAATGCCCACTTTCTAGAAGTGGCCTTTCCAAGGCATTACTAACAAAACCACCTTTACCATTGGAAAGGGTATCTCATTGTGTATCCAAAGATAGTAAACATTATGAGGCTGCTCCACTGCAATCCACTATTGCAACTAGGATATAATTGTAAACTTACCTCATATTAACTTATGGGTAAAAGTAGCTCTCAATGGTAATGAAAACACACACAGGTATTGTTTACTCCCTGGGCACATGTGCCCTGCCACACACAGAAGACTGCAGGGGCAAGCTGGCCACTAATTTTGGTAGCACCGCAGAGGTGCAAGTGTGCTCATGCAGGCCTGCTTTGAAAGGCTCAGTACAAATATGAAAACATCACTGTGCAAGTGTGCACATCCTGGCGAGCCTTGCCAGGCTCAGCATATATATGAAAACATAAATGTGCAAATATGCACATGCTGGCAAGCTGTGCCAGGCTCAGCACATATATGAAAACACAAAAGTGCATATGTGCACATACTGGCAAGCTAGGCCAGCCTCAATATGTATATATATGAGAACACCAATGTTCAAGTGTGCACATACCGGTAAGCTGTGCCAGGCTCAGTATATGTATGAAAACAACATTGTACAGATGTGCACATGCTGGCAACCTGGGCAAGGCTTAGTATAAATGAACCAACCATGGTGTTAGTGTGCACATACTGGTAAGCTAAGCCTGGCTCAGTATATGCTTGAGAACACCAATGTGCAAGTGTGCACATTGTGGCAGGTGTCTCCCCCTAACATATGTAGGAAGAGTGCGCACACTTTCAGACTGTACTTATAGCGGCAAAAGAATCCAGGTACTAAGGCCACTCAAAGAGAATCAGCAAAGCCTCCTAGGAAAAAGCAAACACGTTTAGGCAACCACTACTTCAGGGTGTCAGGTCTAAAATGGATTTCGGAGAGGTGGAATTTACTATTCCCACTCCAAATAGCACAACAGTAGGAAAACTGCTAAACAGCAAAGACGTTAATGTTAATATTCCTACTGCAGTCGAAGCAAGAGTAGGGAAATACTTCACTTCTAACATATTACATATATGAATAATCCCCTGAATGTAGAGAAAATATTAAACTCTTAATATAATTATTACAATTATTAACTACCATGAAAATATATATATATATATATATATATACATATATATATATATATATAAAACTAAAAATAATGAACCAATTGACATGATTACTATTCAATAAAATAATCAATTAATAAATAATTGTTAAAGGTTATTATTACTTAATTAACTTCCTATCCTTTACCCCAAAATACTTAGCAGCCTGCCCCTAAAGTATTATTAAAAGTAAGTATTTCATAATTTACATACTTAAAATTGAATAATTAATAATTACAAAATAATAGTTAATTGTTAATGAATTGTTACTTAACGTCTCACCCTATACCCTTACAAACAGCCTACAAATAACATATAACAAAAATAAATCAGCATTGCATATTGTACATAATACAAAACAATCATATAATTAAGTACAGTTTATTAAATAATTCATGATTATTTGTTACCTAATTAATGTCTTACCCTTTACACCTACAAATCAAACACCCAGCTACAGCACTATAAATTATTATTAATAAGTAAATTAAAAAAGTTTAAATGAATTAAAATTGAAAGCTATATTTTTAAGAATTAATAACATTAATGTAAAGAATTGTAACACCCAATATCTTTAACAATGATATTACTGAAAACGAATTTAAAAACATTTATTTTCTTTAAAACGATTTTACTTCAAAAAATGATGTTCTTGTCAACGATATATGTGCCTTTCAATATTTGTGTGTCGTGATATTTAATTTCTGCTATTTATTCTCCTGAACGCGATATTTTGTTTAAATACCCAATAATTATGTCAAGATCCAGAACATCAGTGGAATAGGGCCTCATTTTTACAATCTGGACCCAGTATGTATTGTTTGCCCAGAGACTGATGAACATTTGTTCAGAATATCTGAAAACCTAATGTGGTTTTTGAATAGCACTTTGCCCAATATGCAGACTTTCCCAGTCATTTGAAATAGAAGCTCAGTTTTATTCTGTAACTCAGACAAAACGTAATTGCAGCGATGTCAAGTACATTGCTCTAAAAACATTGTTTAATGATTGTATGCATGCATTTCGAGGAAATAGTACTAGACTGTGAAAATAGTAATTTTTGGTTAATTGTTTGAGTGCTGTCCCTCATTTTCATAGACGTCCAAACAAATTAAGTAATCCCTTGCACAAAATTCCTTTATAAAATATTTGCTCGGGTAAACTGACCACTGATGGTGAGGCAAAGTATCCCTGAGAAGATCTATTTTGTGCACCTCTTCTGAGAGCCAGAAAGTATGTTGAAATGGGTAGTACGATTTGGGAACCTGTCAGGTACTTGGCCCTTGCCAAAGACAGATCATCTCTTCTTTGTTTTATTTAGCAACCAAAATGGAGAAAATCGGCCTGATGAAAGCTCAATGGTGAAACTCCATTTCACGCAGTCTTAAAAATATGGAAAACACTTTCCCTTTGAAATTTGAAGAAATTAAACAAGAAACACCAGAGAAGGATAGCAAGAAAAAAACACAAAAACTGGTAAATAGAAAATTAAATGTAACAGGAGAATATTGCTGGGTTAAGGTAGTGGCAGAAGTACTATGGTACAAGAAGACATTGAGGTACTAGACAATATAATTTGAAGTAAAAGTACAAGGATATATCTATGGGTAGAGCTACTTGGATGTTGGCAAGCAGTGATGCGAGCCCTAGGTAATAGCAGGTGGAGAAGTACTAGTGTATAATTTGTGGTACTAGTATAAATGTAAGTAGACAAAGTAGGGTAAGCTAGTGGTGCTAGGGAATATTTAACAAACAAACACAAGTGATGGATGGAATGTGGAACTAATCAAACTTTCTCCCCCAGTCACAGATCCAGGTTTAATCCTTCTATTCTTTTGCTCACCATGCCACCCCAGTTTGGACCCAACCAATTGATGGATTAAACCCAGATATGTGACTGGGGGTGAATGTGTGATTTGTTCTACATTTCTCCCATCATCTGTTGTTTTTCCATTTGTCATCCTAAGTGGAAAGAGTATGCCTAGACGTGGGTCCCGTGCTTGCTATGCCACCAGATTCAAGGTAGCCTGGCTGATGAGGGGTGATACCCCGAAACCGGTCCCATGATGTTTGTTTCTGGTCCAGGGAGGACCTGGCCTGGCAGTTCGGACTGGACTGTTCCCATGGGGAACAGGAACAAGACCGATTAGCATATTGCTAGATACAAACTAGAATGGCCTGGCAAGCAAAAAAATGATTGATTAAACCCAGATCTGTGACTGGGGGTGAATATTTGATTTGTTCTGCATTCTGTCCTCATCCGTTGTTTTTGCATTTGTCATCCGAAGTGGGAAGAGTATGCCCAGACTTGGGTCCCGTGCTTGCTATGCCACCAGATCCAAGCTAGCCTTGCTGATGAAGGGTGATACCCCGAAACCGATCCCAGGATGTTTGTTTCTGGTCCAGGTAGTGCCTGGCCTGGCAGTTCGAACTGGTCTGTTCCAAGACCGATTTGTATATGGCTGGGTCCAAACTGGAATGACATGGCAGGCAAAAAAATGATGGATTAAACCCAGATCTGTGACTGGGGGTGAATGTTTGATTTGTTCTGCATTCTGTCCTCATCCGTTGTTTTTGCATTTGTCATCCGAAGTGGGAAGAGTATGCCCAGACTTGGGTCCCGTGCTTGTTCTGCATTCCGTCCATAATCTGTTGTTTTGCAGGGAATATTTAGCGGCAAACTTACTGAAGTAGAGGAAGGGCGTAATTATTGATAGAAGTAGAGGTCCTATTCTAAAGGGTCGAAGCGATGTACTTGTGTGTAGGCAGAATTTGAGGAGAGAAGTGCTACCATGGCTACAGGAAGATGGTTGAAGATGACGAAAAAAGAGAAGTTGGTTTGAGTGCCTTTCCCACAAACAAGACAAAGAGCGCTGACAAGAAAGAGAAGGTAGGGGATTCAAGTTTCCCTGTAAAAGGCACACAGAGGATAGTGTTCTTGTAATCAATAAAAAGGGACCGGATGGAAATTTTCTTTGTGAAAGACATTAACCAATGTGGATTCAACTCGTTGAGAACACCATTCATTTGGAAACATTTGTGGAAACAGATTCGTGGAGCAAGATTTTTCTGAACAGGTGTATTCTTTTTTTTCCAGAATCACATTCAACCCTTACTTGCTACTCTGTGAGAATATGCGAGGGGACCACCCTGAATGTTAATCGGGGTCCCCGGGAGTGCTCTTACTCCGGAAGACCCCAAGGAAAGAGCGTACAGCTTCCATATTGCAGCAACAAGCTTTCTACTCTGGCAATGTTCCTGACCCGGTGCGAGAGGATGCTTCATCCCCAATCAAAGACCATGGAGACGCCCCAGCGTTCCTCCACACAGTGGCAAGTGTGACTAATAACACTACATATAGCACCCTGGTTTCCAGTACCATCGTGACCACTTTGAAGCAGAGTTCAAGTTCTTTAATATGGTGTTTCACTCTAAGGTGCAAAAGATATATGGAAATTTCCGCTGAGTCTGACACATTAAGTTAATGCACTGCTTTTATAATTGCACTAGTGGTTCTACATCATATACCTGAAGATTTCACAGAAAGTCTAAACCAGAAGTAGTTTTCACTCCATTGAAAAATGTATCGATGTTTCGACACAATGAACACAATTTGGTATATGTGGTTTGACAAGATTTGCTCAGCACCAAAAAGAGAATACCTGTTCATCACAGCACCTTCTTGTCGGTCCGAAAGTAACCCTTACCGAAAGGCTGAAAAATGCACTCTGAATAATACTGGAATTGCGTTTCAACTGAATGGGTCACAATACATGGAGCTATATCATTCCTTTTGGGCCTCGAGTCTAACAGACTCAAAATAACTCTGCCTTGTATGTCTTTGTAATAATGTATATGCAAAGAACATTGAAAAAGGCAAGTCGTGAAAGAAAAAACTAAGGTAAATCCATTACCTTGTGCTCTGCTCCCTTTCCACCCACATTGGAGACCATTAATATCCGATCTACTGCCTAGATACAGCAATCACTTTTAGACTATTATCTTGCCCTTACGTATTTTCTTGTATCCTTCTGATGGTGGGGTACTTTTTTAATTTCTGTTTTTCTAATTTTGCTTTCCCTGTAAAAAGTTTTTTATCTGTTTACATTTTATTATTTTAGTTGTCTTCGTTTAGCACTGTTTGCTTCTTTGGTCATTTTCTTCCACCTGGCCATCTGACTGACTCTTCCTGACTCATAGAGATATGACCAATGCGAGTCAAAAATGTGACTGCTACACAGACGCATCCGACCGGCATGCTGGAAGGAGCATCTACTGCAACCTGTCTATGCCTGTCTGTGTTTGTCTGTGCCTGTCCACAGCCAGTGGCCTGCCACCCTACAACTCAAGCTTATCAGCAATGCAATAAACTCTATATTAATGAGTTTCTCTTAAAAGTATTCTGTAGTGCCTATCAAATAGATGATGAAGCTATCAAATACCTGTGAAAAGACTTTTATATCAACCTTTTGCCCAAAATCTGTGGCCTTCAAATTTTATAAATTAAATCTCTATAATGCCCCTCCTAAACATGTCTGTCTCTCTAACATCAACTCAACTGTAAAACAATATTTTTATTTAATGTTTTAATAATCAATAAAAATATGCAATTACATTACCTTGCTGAGACTTCGCTATCAGTCATGTCCTCATTTTGAAGATCTTGTGACACTTGGGTATGAAATTCTCTGGCATGATCGATTAGGCAAACGAAGATGTGGTGTAAAGTTATATATGAGAAGTCTTTCTAAATAATATAACTCACCTGCAGTCAGTTCCTAGGGGTAGATGCCTTATATTTGGAAATAGAGAACAACACATGTTGCCTTTTAATCTATCGCTCTCCCTCACTAATAATGGAATAGTTCACATGGTTGGAGGAGCTGTTCTTCCAAGTCCAAACACTCTATGTTAACTTTATACCACTAAGGGAATTCAATGTATTGGCTGAGTCTCCCAGTGACACTGGCGCTCAAGTGAAATTACACTCAATAAACCTATCTCAGCAAATTATTGGTCAAATGCACAAAGATGGACACTCATTAGACATGAGTTGTGATAGGCTGGTCAATTTTAAGACCACATCTGAAATCCCCTGGTTTGATCAAAACTACCTAATCTTGATAAGCCTGCTAAAGTTAACAACAAAAACAGTGCATAGACAGGTTTGATCTGATAACATTTCTCAAATGGCTGACAAACTATCTTCCACATGGGACTTATTCACTCGTAATATGCCAATATAGACCCGTTCTGCATGTAGCCATGTAGGAAGTATCCTGAATGACGTGCCAGGTGCATAGAAAAAATATAAATTATGAAAGTGGTACACGCTCACTCTTTAGTTAGAAAAATACACCCTTATAGAATTGGAAATCAGGAAAAATCTTACAGCTCAATAGACAAAGCAAGCTACCTCCAACAATTTTGTAAATATTGTGTTTTTGGTCTGAAAAGTATGCAAAATATCTCTTTACAAAACATGGTGAAATAGATCTTTCAAACAATGAACACGCTTAATAATTCTCTATTTGTGAGTAAAGAGATAAACCCAAAGTGTAACAACAGCCCAGAATATAGGGATAATTCTTGACCCACAGCTGTCTTTAGAATACCAAATAGTGGCAGCTACTACATCCTGCATCCAACTCTCAAAAGTGCTGCACAAGATCTTTTCCTTGCTTTTCGTCTAGCACCAAGTCATCATCGATAATGCCTTACTCCAGTCTAGACTGGATTTTGGTAAATCGGTGCAGTGGTTAATTTGTAAAAGAGTAAGTGCTGGTGTCCAAAACTCTGCTCAAAAACCCATGGCTGGTGCTATTAAATGTTGACATACCGAATCGCAAGGCTGCATGGTGTTGAATACACTTCCTGCCTCTTTAAATCACGACCCGACATGCTCTACCCATTTATCTCACTCGTACAGGTTACTACTTTCTCTCTCTTTGAATTGTTTTCTGTCTTTCTCTTCCTCATTCTTTCCTCTTTGTGTGCTTTCCCCTCTCTTCTTTTCAGTAAATGCTTGACGAGGAAAACTAAGTGCTGGTCCCCAAAAATGAGTGCACGTGGGCACCACAGACAACCATTGCCTCAAACTATGCGCTGAATCAGTATCTCTCATTCTACCAAAAAAACACAGAGCATCTGCAAAAGTTACCAAATGCAGTGTTCAATCTGAGAAAATTTGACCATGTATCATACCGCCTTAACCAACTCCACTGGCTTTCCATTGGAAAGCGAATGCAGTTCAAATCTGGATACATGACCCAAAAAATTATATGGAACCAAGCCTACATTTTTCTCAGAAGAAAAACAATAAATGCATTTCAACACAGAGACTAAGATCATCATCAAAAAATTTAAATAGCACTGAAACAGTCCAAACTAAAGTACTGGGAGTCGTGGCCTCTAAGGAGCATCCATATCTCTCACCATCAGGGTTGAATGTAACTTCAATAAATTTAGGAATCTCTTAAAACCTCTCTTCTCTCTGTAACTTCTCCCTTTTTCTTTTGATTATTGTCAGTGAGTCTACATCAAATTAATACTTCTATATCTCCTAGAGCCACTGTTAATAAGAACCTTTTAACTCTATAAATATCAGTTAATAAATAGACAATCTACAAATAAATAAAAAGGGGAAATATTAATTTCTTGCAATTTTATTTGTAATAAGAGTTTCCATTTTCATGGGCTTTTATTCCTGAAATTATTACAGTTCTTTGAGGAGGCAATTTTTTTTACTCTTTCTTTATTGTTCTATTAAAATGTTCTTCAAATGTTATTTGGCGATATACTAAAGAAGGTATAGTTACCTCATTTTTACAATGAACTCTCAGCATCATGTCTCCTTTTTTGTTAAAACAATCAATACACGTTTTAGATTAAAGCTGCAATGTTTAGAGCAAACGTAAAAAAAAACAAAGGGAAGTGGGGATTGTTAGAATGTAAAATGGGAACGAAATGTGTTTAATTTTTTTAATGTAAATACACTACAATACGTGCACTATAGTACAACAAAATACTGTGTAAGCAACACCGGCCTAAAGATGGCAGCCCAGTGCAGCAAACAGCAAGTAGGTCGTCAGATGCTTCGCGGCAGCGTGAATACCTAAAATCCGGACCTTTCAGCCAAACGCAAAACTTGTCGTTGTACCTATGGCCGCTGAGGCAGCCATATTTAATCAACATTAAAACCGCCTCCTCTACAGTGAAGCGTGCACCCTCTAGTAATATTTTATTCTGAGCCTTTCCCCAGACAGCATTATCGATTCCTGTCACTGTTCTCCCTGTGCCAGAGTGTGCTGGGTGCAATGTGACACCGACTGTATTTTTCTTTTTATGGACTTTGCTTAATGGAGAAGAAAGGTGACTGTTAGCAAGTTTAAGACAGCTCCTTGTTTCAAGTGCAAAGTTCTCAGAACGAGCTGTCCAAAAAGGGCGGCTTTCCTTTTATTGATACATTAGGCCAAACAAATGCAAACTTAGAAACGGTGCTCCATAATTAAAAAGAACGCCTTCTTAAATCACTAACGGCCCTAATCCACCACTGGCGTGCCTCACTTCTGTCCTCATTTCATTTTCAGTCAGTCTGCCGATCTTCATTAATATGCGGAAAATATGCATGTGAAATAACTAGGAGTGCTATATTCACATTACCATTTGTGATGCGTAGTTCAGTGTCGTTTTGTCTAAAATCAGGCTCACAAATCTTTGAGATTCCTGCTTGTAAACAGTTTCTGTAACTGGAATATGTTCAGTTCATTTGAGATGATGCATGGTTAGTGATTTATTACCTTCAGGCAGTAATGCTTGGCTTCTTAAAGCTACATGTTTATACCTTATTTGTAATGAAAGCTCAGATGTTGGGTCACGCATAATAACACTTGGCACTTTACAGTGACTGGTACAGCCATTAATCAGTGTGTTCTCCACCCCCATTGATTGGCACTGTCAGTTAAAGAAGGCGATGTCAGCCTGTTTTTGACTGAGGGACTGCAGACTAACCAGGGAAAAGTACACAGGAATACACTGAGGGCCTGATTTGCAAATGTAACGTACACATTTAAGTACGTTTACTACTTTTTGACTA
Source organism: Pleurodeles waltl (assembly GCF_031143425.1). Lineage (NCBI taxonomy): Eukaryota > Metazoa > Chordata > Amphibia > Caudata > Salamandridae > Pleurodeles > Pleurodeles waltl. The sequence continues at coordinate 1,058,576,873 of NC_090444.1, read as the reverse complement.
TTCACAAAATCTAAGTGGAGATTTACTCCAAAAGTGTAACTTACATGTCTCCACCAAATGGAAGGGCCTTGGGGCCATTCACAGAGGTATCTTTTAGTTTTGAGTAATCTGCATGGTCATTTACTCTTACACTTTTGAGTCACTTTACGACTTTTAGCTATTCACAAAAACCGAGTGTTTACTGACTCAAAAATAGAATAGTAAATTACATGTGCAAATTACTCAAACATGAAAGCTAGCTCTGTGAATTGGCCTTGCCCTGCAATGTGGTGGAGACATTTAGATTACAATTTTGATGTAAATTCACACACTGGTCCTGTGAATAAGCAAACAGTAGTAAACTTACTTAAAAAGGTTTTCACATCAGAATTCTCTCTTGAGTTATCATATCCAGCCAAATCATTAGATCCAATGAAGTTTATTGTAAAGTGCATAAGTGGAACTCACAACACCAGTATGACGTACATAGATGAAGCCGACACATGTTTCGCCCACTAGTGGTACGTAACCCTGGGGCTTTCTCAAGGCTATTCCAGTATTCTTAAGGTGAGTTGTTATGTGACTCCATTAGCATGTTGCAATAATTACTGCCATTTTTAGGAGAAGGGATTTATCCCGTGATTTTGCTGAATATGGTGCTGATCGAGTGATTTGTTCCCTAATTATTGCTACATCCTAATGGCTTCATCTATGTACGTCATACTGGTGTTGTGTGTTCCATTGATGCACTTTACAATATACTTCATTGGATCTACTGATTTGGCTGGATATGATAACTCAAGTGAGAATTATGATGTGAAGATATGGTTTAATTAGCTGATATATGGGTTTACCAATACTTTGTTGCTGATACATACCCATAGAGTTCAATATAAGGGGTTCACACCTTTTGGTAGCCCATACCACCTCCAAAAGCAACATATGGGCATTTAGAAAGAGTGTTGGACCCGTCTCAAAAGTGTTAGTTACCTTTGTGAGTCTGGCCCAAAGATTCTACAGATACTTTTTGCAGAACCAGAGTTATACTGTCAGTCAAGCCTTGTGAAAATCAGTGACAATTTGGGCAAAAAGGCAACGTGGCTGATCTAGCGATAATGAAACTAAAAGGAGACGAGTTTAGAAACTTTGTATTTAAACACAACTTTTCTTACTGAGATGTGAACACAATTGTTTCCCTGATGGTAATCTGGCCTGTACTTCCAACTGTAGACAGGGTCAGACTCGGACAAAAAACAAGCCTGAGCACCCAAGTAAAAGTGGCTCCCATTGGCGAAACATATATCTAAGAAAAAATGGCCCACACTTGCAAATAAAGTCAGTTTTGAACTTGTAAAGACATGCTGTGTGGGTAGATTGCAAGGTATGGATACTGCATGTGTTTGTGTTTGCTGCTAGCAATGTTTGTGATAATATCAGGGAGATCAACAGTAAAAACCAGCCCAACTGGGCATAAAACATGCCCACAAACTGCTAAAAAACGACCCACAACCTGATCTGTCAGTCCAGCCCATCGGGTACTGCCTAATTGCCGTATAAGCCATTCCGACCCTCCATGTAGACAATTCAGTTCTTTTTGCGCACCAATATCTCAATTGAGCACTATTGTGCTCAAAGCTTTATTTATTGATTTATTTCTTTATGCATTTTTATATGGCACGAACATCACTCAAAGGTGTTAGAGAGTTTACAATAAAACAGGTTTTTATACAAGAGATACAAAGTTACAAACAGTTGCTAGTTATGATTATTACAAGAGGCCCAAAGTAGAGGGATATTTGCTCATTTTGATCGTTAGAGAAGCATGGATTTACAGGTTATAAAAGAGGAGGTAGGTGGTGTTGGCAGTAGCAGCAAGGTTAGGTGAGATAGGAGTAGCGCAGTTAGTCTCAGTCTTGGGGTGGATAAACGATGATGGGTTGAAGTTGGCCAAGGGGTTAGCTGGTAAAAATGTCTTTGTAAGAGATGGGCTTTCAGTTATGTTTTGAAGCTTGGCATTGAAGTGGCGGTGTGTGGTTTCGGGGGTAAGGAGTTCCATTTTCTAGTTGCACTACCCAAGAAAGATTGTGCCATGAGTCATCCCTTTATAAAGGTCAGAGACTCTAACAATACAGCTTCAACATTTCGCGATGGGATCTGGAGCCTCCTGACAGCTTCTTCAGCGAGGAGTGGATCTATGCAAGGCCCTGTGGGTGATAGAGGCAGTCTTATAAATTTTCCTGGCTTCTATGGGGAGCCAGCAAAAAGTGACAAGCACTGGTGAGATATGGTTGTTTCTTTTCACGCCATAGCCAAAGAGTGCCTCTGAATGTAGAACTGATTTCAGAGGAGTGAGGTGGGTTTTACGGAGACCTGTCAAAAGAGATTTATAGTAGTTGATTCTGGAGAAAACCAGTGATTGAGCAAGATATTTCAGATCTTGCTTAGGACAGTAGCAGCAGACTCCCCAAAGAAGGCATAGTTGATATTGCACATTCCTCACCATGGTGCTGATTTGGCTTTAAAGGTAAAGACTTTTGTCCAGAGTGACTCCCTGAGATTTGGCACTGTCAACAATGATGGATGTTTAGCGAATACATCCAGGATTGTACAGGCTGTGGTGAATTTGAAAAAGAATTGAGCAGGAATTCGGTTTTGGAAGTGATCAGTTTTAGGTTGTGAAAAGTCATCCAATTGTGAATAGAGTCTAAAGTGTTGGCAAGATGAGAGATGTCATTTGTGGAGCTGGGTGCCATCTGCATACTGATGGTAGGTGATCACAGCCTTTCTTAATAGGCTCCCAGAGGTTTGATGTAGAGGTTGAACAGGGTAGGAGCAAGAATGGAATCCTGTGATACTCTTTGATCGATGGCCTTCTGTAAAGAGAAATAGTCATCAACTTTGATCTTCTGTGGCCTACCCAAGAGGAAGGATCCAAAACTTTTCAGCACTATCCCATCAATGTCCATCCATCTTGTAGTGTGTCTACAAGCCTACAGTGATTTACTGTATCAAAAGTTGGAGACCAGTCAAGAAGAAGAATGATAATATATACTATTTACATCCTTTGTGTCACTGTGCCCAAAAGATCCATCTTCATCTTCAAGGAGCTTACATCCCCTATCCACACAGGTTCCTAGCGAGGCTTCTGAATTGTGTTTCAGTGATGCCATGACATCTTGCCGAAGTAGAAAAGAATGGGCAGGCTTTGGGCAATAGTTGACCCAACCCCGTCAGAAAGTGAAGAGCAGGAAGAGACTTCTTGTGTGGCCGTATGTGTAGAAGAAATGGAACGTGTGTGGTGCCAACTGACAATCATTGTCTCCTGTTGCTGTCTGACTCTCCTCATCCATCAACATGAGCTGGTAGAGAGACTCCATGGGTATACTCCCTGTTCCACTTCTGGAAATAGGACTGTAACCATGATTCATGACTGATGGGCTGTCACTCTGTATCCCCAACCAGCCTTGGGTAGTGTCAACATCAGGACAGTGCGCGCTCTACGGGCAACAAAAATGCAAAAACCCAGCCTTTATGCAAGAGCATAATTCATGCATTGTGTTTATATGCAGTATGTTAACCTTTTGCATTGCAGAGTTTAACCTTGAAAAACACTATTAATGATGTTTGCAATAACTGTTCATTTGTAAGGTATTGCTGCAGGCTTACTGAATGTGTTAGGGTGTGGTCCCTTTCTGGGACCTTCTAGAAGCTTTCCTTGCAGCATGACTGGGTGTGGTTTGTGGGCTGGGCCAGACTCTATATATGGGAGCTAGCCCAGCTCCACGTGCTCACTATTCAGAGGTCACAGGGCAGAGCATCAGCAACTTCCTGAGCTCCTGTTCAGGAGGCCTACCTTGTTGTTGCAGGCCTGCCCCGCATTATATTGGTGATCCTTGAACAGGGCGGTAAGGCGGAGGTCGGGCTGGGACCCCGACCCCGTTCTCAAAGACTCTTGAGTTTTGGGCCTACTTGTGAAACTTTCAGAGTGCGCAATTCATTGCTCTCATGTAAACCATGGCATTCAGATCGGCAGTGTGCGAGATTCATTTCCAGCATGTTAAACTTGATGTTCAGATCGGAAACAGCTTGCGTGATCATTTCATGGCATTTGCATATTCTTGTTCGAATCGGCAGTGTGCCTGATTCATTTCCAGCATGTAAAACTTGATGTTCAGATCGGCAACAGCTTGCGTGATCATTTCATGGCATTTGCATATTCTTGTTCGAATCGGAAGTGTGCGCGATTCATTTCCAGCATGTAAAACTTGATGTTCAGATCGGCAAGAGCGTGCGCGATCATTTCATGGCATTTGCATATTCTTGTTCGAATCAGCAGTGTGCGCCATTCATTTCCAGCATGTAAAACTTGATGTTCAGATCGGCAACAGTGTGCGCGATCATTTTATGGCATTTGCATATTCTTGTTCGAATCGACAGTGTGCGCGATTCATTTCCAGCATGTAAAACTTGATGTTCAGATCGGCAACAGTGTGCGCGATCATTTCATGGCATTTGCATATTCTTGTTTGCATCGGCAGTGTGTGCCATTCATTTCCAGCATGTAAAACTTGATGTTCAGATCGGCAACAGTGTGCGCGATCATTTCATGGCATTGGCATATTCTTGTTCGAATCGGCAGTGTGCGCGATTCATTTTCAGCATGTAAAACTTGACATTCAGATCGGCAGCAGTGTGCGCGATCATTTCATGGCAATTAAAACTTTGGTGTGTAGTGTTTGTTGAAGTGCACACATTTATCCCGAGCTTTTGGATTTTCTGTGAAGATGCTAAATTCAAAATGTGACATTCTTTGTGCATATTAAGTCCCTAGTACAATTCGTATTGTTTTCCAGGGAATGTTTCAGATAGCCTTTTGTCCTCAGGTAAAAATGCAATGTTTGTTCTGAAACATTATTCTAGAAGGTTCTTGTATTTCTAGACAGTATGTGATATTTCATGAAAAGCTCATATGAAACATTGTATTAACCCATTCTTGATTCTTTCCAGGTACCCAGATTTCTTGAGGTCTAGTTATAGTCACTTCTTAGGTTATCCATGGTTACAGTATGAGGACTCTTAGAACCATAGTCTATTGAAAGTCAATGTGATTATATCTTGATATTGTGTTGTTTAACCTTTTGCTTCCTACAGGTCTCCTTCCCAGCTGTTCCCTACCTAATCCCCTTTTCCCCCACTTGGACTCTCTCAGGCTCTGTGATATTTCTATAGGAGCTTTGGAGCTGTCTAGTGGTGGACATGTTGGGAACGTGCGCAGGCCCCGAGTATCTGGTCTCCCTGACAGGTAGCCTTGTGGCCTAGGCACACACACAACTAAGTCAGACACTTGGAAGCAAAGAAATGCTGAAATGGCACTCAATATGCTCTCACAACCAAACCTATGCTGCGCATGCCCATGATTGATCCTGTCCTAGCTGAACAAGATGGCCAGGCTAACCTACCAGGCACTAGCTACAGAAACCAATGCTAAGAGTAGCAATGGACTACAGCTGATGATGTATGTCATGGGACATGAAGTCACTCTGGGACAGTGTTACATGAGTTTTTGATAACAAGGGCATGAAGCCACTCATATGGAATTCACATCTAGGCCTGATAGGCCAGGATAGGCAGCCAGGGACATTCCATGATTGTCTTCATGATTGTGCCTCTACCCCTGGGGCAGTCTGCAAAGTTGCCCCATCAAACAGCGGCAAACGTAGCATTGTGCAAGAGACTGAGGGCCTCATTCTGAGGCCGGCGGGCGGCGGTTGCCGCCCGCCTGGCGGGAACCGCCATATGGCCGCTCCGCGGTCGAGAGACCGCGGAGGCCATTCTGGCTTTCCCGCTGGGCTGGCGGGCGACCGCCAGAAGGCCGCCCGCCAGCCCAGCGGGAAACCCCTTCCCACGAGGAAGCCGGCTCCGAATGGAGCCGGCGGAGTTGGAAGGGTGCGACGGGTGCAGTAGCACCCGTCGCGAATTTCAGTGTCTGCTAAGCAGACACTGAAATTCAAAGTGGGGCCCTCTTACGGGGGCCCCTGCAGTGCCCATGCCATTGGCATGGGCACTGCAGGGGCCCCCAGGGGCCCCACGACACCCCTCACCACCATCCTGTACCTGGCGGTCGGAACCGCCAGGAACAGGATGGCGGTGAGGGGTTCGGAATCCGCCATGGCGGCGCAGCAAGCTGCGCCGCCATGGGGGATTCCTCAGGGCAGCGGAAAACCGGCGGGACACCGCCGGTTTTCCTGTTCTGACCACGGCCATACCGCCGAGGTCAGAATGCCCTGCGGAGCACCGCCAGCCTGTTGCCGGTGCTCCCGCCGACCCCGGCACCGCCGGGGTCGGAATGACCCCCTGAATGCTTGCTTTTATTACAGAGCACCCAAGAGACCAAATCACCCGGCTCTTGCCATAGGAGTGCCTTTTAACTGGAAAATAGCAACCATTACTGTACGTTAAGAGACACTATTATCTATTTGTACATATGCTTCATTGTGCCACATTTATTTACACTACCATGGCATGCAGCCCAAACTGCATGTCTGGTTGTTTGTGTTATTTCACAGATGGGACATGTGTTAGCTGCTTGAGCAGCATGGTTGTTTCTTTTGGGACTTGGCCAATTCTGATTAACGTATAATTGGTTCAATTCTGTGATTGCATAGCCTAGGTTGAAATAATAGAAAATAATTCCCCATAGAATTAACTAGTCCTTCAGGGTGAGCTAAGTATTTCCATCTAATGGTGATAAGGAGTTCCTAACAACTTGAGCAGTGATGTGGCTTGAGCCATTCTCTTCTGAATCCAGCATTGCCACAACACTTGCCATTTGTTAGTGGGTTAGAGTGCATGGTGTGCTGCTTCTGAGGACTGGGATGGCAGGATAATCATTGAGGCAACATCACTAATTGTTGTCATTACACTACCAATCAGATAGTATACTGCAGTGGTCTACTGACTACAGGGAAGCAGCCAGTAATCACAGCTGTTGAGAAGCCAGATGGGCAGCATCATGGCAGGTATTCGGTGCTGCATCTGGACTTATGTGGAAAAGGATAGATTACTGTTTTGTATATGCTAAATTCAGTGTAGATATTAGATGAGCAGGCCTCCAGTACATAGAGATAGAAATAGGAAATCTAGCTTGGGCTAATGCTGTTGCTTGGTGTTTGCTAGGTTGTTCAGCCATAAGGACACATGCAAATAGTGTTATGAGTTATATGACGAAAATGATAATGAGAAAACCATGACTACGAAGTGCCAAATGAAGCTCAATTTCAGTTGTTGGTATCACTCTTACTGCATGATCAACTGCGTAAAGATATACTAAATGGCAATCACTGCTCAATAATTGACCACCAGCAGCACACATAGGTATTTTGAAAAACACAGGACATTGTCAGGATGACTCTGGGATTGGAGAGATGTCCCTACACATATGCTTGAGGCTGTAGAGTAGGTTTAATCTACACCAGAGGTTGTTGCTGAATGCTGGGTAGACTGAATGTTGAATGTTTTTATTCCACTAAAAATGAAAAAAGACTGCAGATGTTTTTCTCTCACTGCCTATTAGGCCCCCTCACCATTTTACAACTTTTTTGCTGACTAGCAAATGGTAATTCTAAGAGTTTTCTTGTGTCATGTAGAAAATGTGATATGGTTGGAGGGTTCTTGGCAAAGCTATGAAAAAAACCTCAAATATTAATATGTGCTATTAAACAAGTAGCATATTTGAGGTACATAGACTCCTCACTTGGTAGTTTTCTGGTTGTTTAAGTGAGTCAACTAATCTTTACAACATTCTTCATGTGGTATGAATTAGTAGAGGGTCATTGTTTAAAAAAATAATAATATGGCATTAATAATTTATTGTTTTGTGACCTGAAATGCAAATGTCTTCATGAGGTGACTAGATGATTAGGAAATTGATATAAAAAAAATGTAGATCTGGCGATGAAAGTTTGGGAACCTGCTAGCTGCAATTTTTCTCTGTAGTATGTTACCCTATTTTATAAATGCTGCATTGTAAAGGGTTGGCTAGACACTCATATCTCATCTGAAAAATATATATTAGTCTTGTCTATTTATCAGTGTGTATCATATGAATAATTGTAAATTGTAACTTGGTTAGACAAAATGCTTCTGAAAAAGCAAGGTGCAGACATACATAAAAGAAAAAAACAGATGAAAGAATAGACTCTAGCTATTTATTGCAAGCCATATAGGAAGAAAAAAAAAAAATTAACTTAAGTGCTAAGTTCTAAGATTGGCCAATATGAGATAAAAGTAGATTTGTTAGAAGGTAGTGTAAAAAAGATTGAAGCATTGTTAAAGTCATGAATTTTGTTAAGTAAGTTTGGGGATTATTTGAGACATTGTATCTTTATTCCAAAGGATCTCACCAAATGTAAAATGAAATGCATTAGAAATCAACAGCAATTTTGCAGGTTTAGTATGAGGATGATGGTCATACCAGGATATAAGAGGGTGATCTGTAATAATGCTCCCAAATATGTTGTGGGATTTACTTAGATATATATTTATTGGAAGATGGTCAGCATTCCCCTTAGAGTAGCACTGACTCCAATAAAATGCAACTCTAAAGTATCACATTTCGTACAATGATTGCTTCAGTTTATAGACTTTGAAGAAACACATCTTAAACATAGCTTAAAATGGTCACACATTTAATTTGAGTAGTCTAATTTTAAAATATTTGCAGCTTCTACCAGAGAAGTACAAAGGGGGTCATTCCGACCCTGGCGGTTGACTACCCCCAGGGCCGGGGACCGCGGATGCACCGCCAACAGGCTGGCGGTGCATCCATGGGCATTCTGACCGCGGCGGTACAGCCGCGGTCAGAAACAGGAAACCGGCGGTGTCCCGCCGGTTTCCCGCTGCCCTGGGGAATCCTCCATGGCGGCGCTGCCTGCAGCGCCGCCATGGGGATTCCGACCCCCTTACCGCCAGCCTGGTTATGGCGGTTTTGACCGCCAGAACCTGTCTGGCGGTAACAGGTGTCGTGGGGCCCCTGGGGGCTCCTGCAGTGCCCATGCCAATGGCATGGGCACTGCAGGGGCCCCCTAACAGGGCCCCACCAAGATTTTCAGTGTCTGCCAAGCAGACATTGAAAATCGCGACGGGTGCAACTGCACCCGTCGCACCCCTTCCACTCCGCCGGCTCCATTCGGAGCCGGCATCCTCATGGAAGGGGGTTTCCCGCTGGGCTGGCGGGCGGCCTTCTGGCGGTCGCCCGCTAGCCCAGCGGGAAACTCAGAATTACCGTGGCGGTCTTTTGACCGCGCAGCGGTATTCTGACGGCGGGACTTTCAGAATGACCGCCAAAGTGTCTTAGATTTTGGCAATCAAATAATATTTAGTGGTAAATGTACAGTACAATGGTTTATTACCACGTAATCTCAATATTATCAATAATTGTAAATTCTCAAACCTTTTTAAATAGTCATTTGCAATGTTATTTTTTTAGAATTAAATATTTTAATATGTTTTCCCTACACTTTACCAAAAAGGATCTCCTCCTCAGTAGAAGAGATTTCCATCTACGTATGAAAAGGTACCAGTACGAACTTTACACTTGCAAATCCTATTCTAGCAGAACCCAATACCGGTTTTAAGGGGGTGGAGAGATGTAAGTCTGCACCTAGTGGTAAATTTACACTCAGAAATAGTGATTAGCAAAAAGTGTAGTTATTACAAAGTACAGTAGTATGTTTACACATGAGTAAATCTAGTTGTCTAAACTTACCTTTGTGAATAAGCCCCAAAATTCTTTTGTCAGTTGTAACATAATGTTTAATACAATGCAGGATAATTTTAGCTGCAATCAAACCCCAATCAAAATGGAAGATGCATGCAGACTTTTTCTTTGGAATTTCACCATTTACTACATATACAGAGGCAAATGTATGCCAATTTCTTTCGGTTCAGGTTTCTCTTTTGTGAAGTAAATTGTTTCAAAATTAATAATTATTCACACAAAAGCACATGGGAAAGCTTTAAACTGCACCTGTGTGAAGCCCACTAAGATTTTGATAAAACTTCACAAAGGTAACTGCATACTTTTTGACAGCATCTCAGCAGATTGGATTTGACATCTGTAGCATGTTTGTTTCAATATAAGATAGTATTATGTCATTGATGGAAATGATCATTTAAAGCGAAGAAGCAGTATTCATTGCCTCCTTTCTGTAATCAGGACGTTGATATTAAGAATAAATTATGAAATTAAAAATAATAGGTTTGGTTTTTGTACATGAGCTACCACAATAGGTGAAGTAAAGTTGCTGGATAATTAAGTGATTGAGAACAAGCTAAAAGATGTAAAAGCACTTGAATGTGAGTATCAAACTTTAAAGTGAAGCTAATTTGGTTGTAAATATGATTACAGTAAAAAGTGATCAAATACATGATTCAGCACTGAAAAATGCAAGTATAATACTCATACCAGCAAACATCAGAATCAAATCCTAAGATGATTCAGTTCAGTAATAGTTTATTAGCAATTGGAATGAGATCTATAAATGGCAGCCAACTGAGATGCAACACCTCAATCTTCAGTCATCTATTGCATTATTGTCTTTTTTTAGATACCTTCACTGGTGCTCAGCTTTTCTCTGGGGCCTCTATCACCTCAAAGCTCTGCCAATTACTAATTTTTTCAGCTGAAAGGAAGAAATAAAATTTGCAAAGGTAATTTCGATAAGTAAGGACAAAAAAATTCAGTGTTGACAATTTGTTTTAAAAAAGGAACATTTTTCTTTTTTTTCTTTTAGCTTTGAAAAAGTGTTCAAATTGGTCATTTAGGGGTATTATTCCTCCAAAATAAGTAGACTTGAAGAACATGGGGGCTGAAATAGCTAAAAGTAAAAAGTAGTCTCAGAGTTTCTGTGGCACTGGAAAACCATCCCCACTTAGCACTCGTGGCTTCATTTACAAGAAGCTTGCGCTGCATAATTTTTTTGATTCAGTGGCTGTGCATTCTTAGCTCCATATGTACAAAGTGACGCTAGAGGCCTCTAGCATAATTTTTCCCTCCAATGCGTCAGTTTTTCCTAGCACCAGATCCGGCTGTGTGAGGTAATGACAATAGTATGCAAGGAAGGTGTTCCCTCTTACAAAAAAATGCAGAACTGACGCAGCCTTATTTACAAGGAAATAAAAAAATTATGATTCTTTGGGAGAAGACGCACAAAGTCTCAAATGCATCAAAAAATTAACTCATCGTAAGACCAGGTGTATAAATGATGCATTGGCACTGGTACATAAGGAGAACACATTCAAATCATTCTGGCAAGCTCTAGAACACCATGGACCTAATCCTATTGCACCTTGGAACCCCAAGATGACCACCACCACCATCATCACCACCACCTCCACCATTACCACCACTATCACCACCACCTGCACCACAGAGGCAGTGCAGGAGAAAGGAACGCATATCAACAGCGTACATCACTAATTGGACTCTGCGAGGAAGAGGTAATTACTCGTTACCGTCTGAAGAGGGAGTCCATAGTACAGCTGCTACACCTGATTGCATCAAGACTCCAGGCAACAGTGGACAGGGTCACCAACATCCTTCCACATACAAAGCTCCTGGCTGTACTTCACATGCTGCCTTTGCAGTCCTTCCAGCTAAAACTGTAAACTTCATACTTGTATAGCGCACTATTCACCCGTTAGGGTCTCAAGGCGCTGTACGCATACCGCTGTGGAACCCCTCCTGGCTTTTCCCTGTGAGGTGCCCACTCCTGGGCAACCTCCAAGGTGAAGCCAGGCATCCCAGCGCTGTTGGGGCCGTTGTGGAGATTAAGCAAGCTATTGCCCAGAGTGGGACCCATGAATTAGATTAGGCACCGATGCGAGAATTATCAGGTCTGAGGAAATTGAGCCGAAGACCTGCCGAGGTGGGAATTGAACCCTGGTCCTGGGCCTGATTTCTGCATCAGGGTCTGCCGCTCTAACCATTGAGCCACACTTCTCCACTAACTGCAACCCAAGTGGCCAGAATCTCACAGCCACCATTCTTCTCATTCCTACCCTCTGTCCTGGATGCCATCATCTATCTGACACCCCACCACATCCTCTTACCGATCACCCTTGGACTGCACGCATGTGCAATTGATTCCTCCTGCTGCAACTGCCCATCTCTACCACATCAGGAAACACACCCACTCGATCAATGTAGAGGCCATTGTCGACCATTGTGTGTTATTTATAAGTGTGCTGGCAAAATACCCTGGCAGTGTGCATAATGCATACATATTCCAGCACTCAACCATAATTGACCAATTCCAGGATGGACAATATGGAAATGGCCTACTTGTAGATAAGCAAAGCTCAAGTACCTAAGGGACCCACTAACAATTAGAAATGGGTGACACAATGCACATCTCAGTGTCTGCCAACACAGATAGGGACTTCAGTAGGAGGACTGTTCCACATACATGCACCATGCATCATGTTACATATGCAATGCAAATCCCCCAGCCACACATGTGAATACATCTAAAGCCAGTTTTGTAGATGTTGCATGGTGGAAAGGCATGGAGCAATGCATGGTAGGCAGGAATTATGGCTAACATCACTTTGTGCAAGGGAGGTGTTCCATGTCCATTGTGGGGCTGTCCCCATGCAGCTCTCACAGTCCAACAGGCACAAGAGGCCCAGCTCCAACTACACAAAGTAATCTGCCCTGGTGTAAAACTGCCACCGGCCACATCACTTATTTTGCGACTGGCCCTTTCCTACTGGAGACTAATGATAAGATATACTGCTCCTGTTCTGATGTATGCCCCAAAATCCTGCTTCTTGGTGTTCCTACTACCTCAAGTACCCTGACTGCATGACGGTTGAGCGCCTGGGAACAGAATGGGGAACTGATGATTGGCTCACTGTTCCATGATGGAGCATTTTTGTCCCACACCGATTTGATTCCCCCATGGCCTTCTTGAGACCTTGTTTCTTACTCATGCTTGTTTACTTCGTTATGTCCATCAACACTGGTCCCCTGATGGGACTGAGCCATCCACACATGAATTATTATAGGCATTACACACCATGGGACATGGTAGACACCTTGTACATTGGCTTTATTGCAGACCCAGGGCACATGTTAGGGTCTCCCTTGCCCCCCTCAAACTTAAATGTGAAACAGACTTGATCTGTGAATTCTCAGACAAGGACTGGGCCCACATACTAGAATAACCCATAAAAGTCTCTCGTAACACAAGGTTTAAGCTCATACAATTCACAGATTTACATAGGGCATATGTAACACCCCACAGGCTTAGTGTCACTTTATCCACGTCCTCCTCAATATGTCCTAGATGTAAGGTCTTAGTCACTTTATCCACGTCCTCCTCAATATGTCCTAGATGTAAGGTCTTAGATGTTTTAGATCTCCTACATATGCTTTGTTCCTGCCCTGCAATACATTCACACAGGACAGTCATAACCACAATTATGACAACCAATTGTGACCTTTACCAGTGGAATACGCCTGCACAATGTCTGATAGGGCTGCATCCTAGACCCAGGTGGTCCCCCACCAGAGTAAGATTTGCTGATCTAGCTGTATTGTTTGCGAAACGAGCCATGACACAATACTGGAAGTCCCCTAGGGCCCCCAAGGCCCACTATTAGTGAGTGGAAGTAGAATGCTGGGGACAAGGCAAAAACAAGGCTATCTGTAGAGAGGAACACAGAGGATTACGCAAACATTCCATCTCGCTCGAATGGGATGCCATACTGGAAAGATTTAAGGCACTAGGAACTGCCTCTGATGAAGGAGATTAAGCGCACACCCTGAGTACTTGATAATACTAGAGATCCCTCTGAAGGCCCACACCTCCCAATACACACGCCACACTGAACAAACACACACTACACCCGCTCCCACTAACATTAACACTATCTACCGTTCACTAGTTGACTACTGTTGTTCAATGGAGGAAGGTTGGAAAGCATTGGGGATCACACAATATTTAGATGATGCTTTGATTTGCTACCTTTTGTTGTGCTTAACATAGCTCATTTTACTGTGATAATATGCTTATATAGCATGCTGCGGGAGGTACAATGCATCAATACTGGATTGCAAAGTTATACTTTACTGAAAATGCAATAAAGTTTGTGTTTAAAAAAAAAATATTGAGTGGACTAGAGTGAAAGCAAATACTTCTGATGCATTAATAGGAAAGTCAGGATGTGGAATTGTATGATGTATCTGCCCATGCAATGCATTTTTTGTCACATAGATTGATAGAAGTGTCCCCTGTAAATGTCAGTACACCGATATGAGTGACACATCATGTGATCACATCTTGGAGAAGTGCATGACAATAGCACTACACATAACACATGTGAGCAGGAATGTACCCAATGTAGTTATCCTAAACAGTTACACTGCCTCCTTTTTTAAAAGTTCAGCTGATCAAAGATATGGGATACAGCAGTGGGTAATGACCCCGTATGCAAACCCCCAGACAGACCCAGCGAAGGCATACAACCAGGCATACATCAGGACATGTAATGTGGTTGAGTGGACATTTGGGGCAGGTTCCGCTGCTTGGATGTATCTGGGGGTAGATTGCTCTATTCCCCCCTGGTCTGCAAAAATATATTAGCGTGTGCCATTTTGCACAACATATGTGTGCGCATGACTGTCCCCTGGGATGGAGATCAACTACAGGAAGACCCGATGGAGGAGGAGGCGGCAGCTGAGCATGGAGACATCCAACACACAGCTGTAGGCTCTCATAGGCGCACACGTATTGTACAAAATTTCTTCACATTAATCAAATGTCTGTGAACGTATCACCAAACCATGTGTGACAGTGCTATCCCATTATAATAAGTAATCAAAACCATCATTTGTCTCTGTGTTTATGTCAGAGGTCCAGAAAACAACTACTTATCCACAGCTTGGAAACTATAAGTAGGTCACAACAGTTGTCAATCAGGTTTGAAAGCTTTCATCATCCTCAAAGTGGCAGACACAGTGCACTAATCTTTGTAAAGTGTTGTGTGTAATGTGTGCATTGCCCGTTGAACAATCATGTTGTACTCAAAACACACGTATCAGCTAAATAGGTGTCCGAACATACTAAAATCAAACAACTTGAAATGTCAACATAATGCTTTAGACCCAAATGTGATGCTTTTGTCTTAAAATAGTAGTCATAAGATGAGACAAGAAATCAGTATGAGAAATTTGACTCCTCAATTGCAAACTGACTCTACTTACTGGTAACAGATCACGACATTCATGGCATTCACTCTCACATGTATGGCAAATAGTACGTGTATCACAAAGAACAGTACAACTGTATGTGCAGTACAGTGCCAGTCAAATCTGAAATCAACTTGCGTGTATGCCAAACAATGTCATAGCATGTCTTATACTGTTGGCAAAGTGTATGAGTCAAACAGGACACCTAACTGATAGTATGTGAATGTGGGGCCATCATCTGTCATGACTATTTACTAATTTCACCCCTCCTTTCTGTGCAGCTGACAAAAGCTATTGTCTTCAGCTGTAGGTGATGAATCTTCACAAACACCCCTGTACGGAAGCGCAGTGGACCTTTCATCATGCCTTAAGCAAGACACAGTCCATTGAACAGAGGACTTTCAGAGTCCTCAGGTACTGCTTCAGGAGCAAGGATATGTCTGGAGGCCAATTACGCGACTTGCCATTAATGCTTGAAAAATGATACTACTGCATATTGCTTAACATTTGAAAATGGATAACTGTCCCATGGCCCGATGACTATGAGGCACAGGAAGTTCTAGATGAGGAGGGTGGGTAAGATGAGGAGGAAGCTCAATGTCCCGTCAGTAGCAGCAACACAGCAGAGGAACCATATACTCTAAATCTTTTACACTAATGTGTGAATTACTTTTACGTCACACAATTATGACTAAATGAATTGATGTGCCTATGTGAAAATAAACATATTAACACAGTGTGTAAGTAGGTTAACTTCATAGTCACAGTAAAGATCTGAACACCCACACCACATCTGCTAGTAATTGCCACACAGAAAATGTAGAAGCTATGTGTGAGAAACAGCGGTATACATCTGGTGCATCTAAAATAGTATGCATGGTAACAACCTATACCAAATAGTCCTACATCGCCAACCACAATGAACATGGTATACTAATGTAATATGTGCAATTACTGGGTGTGTCTCTTGTAAAGCTAGCCATTTGCACAGCTTCATACTTGCGGAGGATAGTAGAGTTCACTCATAGTATAATGACTGTGAAGTGATCCACATTGTATGTGCATGGAAACACAGTCCAACCGCTCCAGTCTACCTATGCAACTAAGAAATCTGCCACCGCAAATCATATCCATTAGGAGATCTCATATCACACATACAAATGCTAAATGCAAAACTTTGCCAGTGCAAGAGTGTCTACCTAGTAACAACATGCCCACATTTACAACTCTAGGTCATGATGCCAAATTAAACAGGAGTGATATAGGCTACCATGCTAATGTGTTACACTCAAAAACAAACAATGGCTTCAGTTCCATGAGTACAGTCTTAGTGCAAATGTGACAACACAACATCAAGATTCTGATTATGAAACAATTGTCCATTACAAATCACAAAAAGCAAGGTTCATCCACCCAAGGTGCCAGGCACAGATGCATCCCAAGATATGTTGTTTTGATGTGGCTGTAAATTTGCAGGTGGACATCATGTCTCAATGCATTCCCATCACCCAATTTCAAGTAGCCACACATCATAGATACATATTGTGATGGATGTCAGTGGTAAACATATATATGATTGGACTACACATGACTAGTTGTGGCTAGGCAATTTGACTTTGTGATCTACACATTTTAGAGTAAGCCTTTGGGTAAAGAGAAGGAGCTTTTGCAATGTGAGTGTGCAACACATGCTCAAAAACACAAGACCTTGTAGCCTATGTGTAGCCGGTCTTCACTCAGCACGGCTCCAGCTTCCTCCGACTGGCGCTGTTCGCGCGCGTCGGAGGTATGCGTCTACCGTCGCCATAGCAACCAGGAGGTGGATCCCGACGCCAGGAACCCGGATTTCCGGGTTCCAGAGAGAGAGAAAAGCGAGAAGACGGACTCCGAGGGGACGCGCAGCAGGAAGAGGAGACGAAGGACGTGACTCGGACAGCCAAAGCGGAGGAGAACGCCGGTGTGCAGGACGGAGAAGACACGGCTGGGAACTCCGATGTTCCCAGCCCGGAGACGGACCCAACGGAGGAAATCGCCCAGGAGGAGACGCGCATTCACCGCCACGTCCCAGGAGGGACGTGGCTAAACAAAGTACTGTCCTTGTTCATAGGGCAGAACAGGAAGACTGTAAAAAGGGGCGGAGGGGAGGAGAGCGAGGATGGAGGAGGAGGGCTTGAGAGGGGAACAGCTGAGAGGGGAGCCAGAATAACAGAGAAGGACAGAGGTGCATGCTCTAACTAAAGTACAGCATTGAGAAGTGTGAATAGATAAGAACCTACCTGGGAGCACAGAGGGTGTCCAAGTGAAGTGCACCTGTTTTCATTCCCTATCACACACACGACCGGATCTCTCTCTCTCTCTCTCTCTCTCTCTCTCTCTCTCTCTCTCTCTCTCTCTCTCTCTCTCTCTCTCTATCTCTCTCTCTCTCTATCTCTCTCTCTCTCTCTCTCTCTCTCTCTCTCTCTCTCTGCTCGTTTCTCTTCCAGTCTCAGTCATAGGATAAAAGGTTCCCCTATACCCCGACTTACCTTCCCTTTCGTTCCTTTCTTTCCGGTACACTTGGGAGTCCACCGGGATTCGGTGCCAGTCAAGAAGGGGACCTGGGAGGAACAACCAGAGAAACATTGAAGAAAGAGAAACACACCGAGAAACCAATTTGATTTTTGCACGAATACGTAAATAAATTCTCACTTACCCCTACTTAAGTCTCCGGGTCCTTCATATCACCTAACCCACCCCGTAACAGTGGAGTCAGAAGTGGGATCTGGATAGGTGATACGAAGGAGACATCGAACATGGGGGAAAAGCCAACACTGGAGGACATGATTCAACAACTAGCGGAAGGTCAAAGGCACCTTCAGCTAGTGTGGGAGGCTCATCAGAGAGAGGCAAAGGAAGATCGGGAAGCCTTACAAACCGCCCTAAAAAGCCAAGCCACCATCATGGCTAATAATCAATTGGTGCATGAAACGGCATTACAGAAACTAACAGATACCATCGCAGCAAGTAAGGTACATCCTAACCTCCCAAGCTCTGTCCTTCAGAAATTCCAAGACGGTGAAGATCCCGACGCGTTCTTCACGAACTTTGAACGCGTGGCCTCCTCTGCCCAATGGCCAGAAGAGCGGTGGGGACAATACATTGCACCACTCTTAACAGGTATTTTGCAAACAGCGTACCAAGCCGCCAATCCAGGAGGTACTACACCCTAGAAGGACATCAAGAGCAGTATATTAGAAAGGGTAGGCCATGACTCCGAGTACTATAGAATGAGGTTTCGGAAGATCAGGTGGGGACAGAGTGAGGATCCCAGAACCTTCTACTTCAAAGTTAAAGATCTCGGATTGAAATGGTTAGGTCCCTTGGGCACCGTAAGGGAAGACGTAATCAAGGCGGTAATATTAGAACAATATCTAGACTCTCTTCCCGCCCCTACTAGGAGTTGGATAAGGCAACATCCAAAAGTGGATACAGAAATGGCGGTAGATCTGGCCTGCGCCTATCATAGATCGGCTGAGTTTAAGAATCCCGGACCCAAGGTACTAACTAAACCACCTGTGGTACCCTTCAAATACCTGCCCCGACGATTACCGGAAGAACCAGGACCTAGTCGTGGTGGAGAGGTGTCCCCCATGCAACAACCACAATGCTACAGCTGTGGGGAGTGGGCCCACATAGCCAGAATGTGCCCGAGAAAAGGAGACAGAACAGAGCCCATGGAAATCGGAGTCACTAGGGGTAGGGTTCTGTGTACCGGTAAGGGGAACCTTAGATTTAAACAAACCGTCAAAATAAATGGGAAACCCATCCAAGCTCTCATAGACTCGGGGTGCAGCCAATCGGTAATACGAGCTGACATATTGAGCGTTACAGAACGAACCTCTAACCAATGGGTGTCGATATGCTGCATCCACGGGGACCAAACCAACTACCCTTTGGCCCTGGTGCAATTAGAGTGGGAAGAGCATCAGGACTTTCTACCTGTAGGGGTCATGGATCGGCTAGTGGAAGACTGTGTTATAGGTACGGACTATATAAGATTCTCCGAACTTCTAGACACGGTGAAGTCCCCCTCATGTTCCACAGGCTGGTGGACTGAAGCTCCCTTTCACGGCAGCCATATTGAGAAACCACCCGAGCGTGTAAAACTGACAAAACGGGAAAAAAGGCAAGCAAGACAAACCTATCACACCTTGAGACTCAGGCAGGTCCCCGAAAAATTGGTGGCCAGCGCAACAACTCCTTCTCTCTCTTTCCGGCTAGCCAGCGAGAAGATCCCACGTTATGTCACACGTGGAGAGCCGCAAAATCGGGATCCACAAATGAGGTGGGTCCCTATTTTTTAGTCCAAAAAAACCTTCTCTATAGGGTCATCAAATCCAGCCACGGGGAAAAGAAACAGCTCGTAGTACCCGAATCCTATCGTAACCAAGTCCTATTCCTGGCACACAATCAACCGGGGGGAGGGCACTACGGCAGGGAGAAGACAGAGGAATACCTACTAAGACGATTTTACTGGCCCGGGGTTTATGCCCAACTCAGAAAGTATTGTGCCCAGTGTCCTCAGTGTCAGATGATAGACCCTGGACCCCTGAGGAAAGCACCCCTACAGCCACTCCCATTTATCGATATTCCCTTCTCCCGAATAGGTATGGATCTGGTAGGACCCTTATTACCCTCCACAAAGGGATACACATATATATTAGTTTTAGTGGATTACGCTACGAGATACGCCGAAGCAATTCCTCTCTCTAGTATGACCACAAAGGCAGTAGCCCAAGCCTTGATCACCTTCTTTTCTAGAGTGGGTTTCCCACAGGAAATCTTGACGGACCAGGGAACCCCTTTTATGTCCGCACTCATGAAACAGGTCTGTAAAACTTTAGGGATCAAGCAGTTAAGAACCTCGGTCTATCATCCCCAAACCGACGGCTTAGTGGAACGGTACAATCGTACCATTAAAACTCTGCTTCGGAAAACAGTCTCAGAGTCAGGGAGGGACTGGGACCAGAAACTGCCCCTTGTCCTCTATGCTATATGGACCCATGAGCAGGCCTCTACCGGGCATAGCCCCTTTGAGCTAGTGTTCGGAAGACAGCCACAAAACTTACTGGACATGACAGCAGAGTTATGGGAAGAGGAAGGAGAGGAAGAAAAACCCCTGTTAGAATCTGTGAACAGGTTAAAAAACCAACTACAATTCGCGTGGGACGACGTTCGAAAACATTTAGAGAAGGCTCAGCTAAATCAGAAAACTTATTATGATAGAGGAACCAGAGTTTGTTCCTTCCAACCAAACGACCGCGTCTTGATATTAAGACCCTCCTCCGAAAACAAACTCCTAGCCAAATGGCAAGGACCATATAAAGTCTTAAAATCCATTTCCCCAGTCACATATCTGATCGAGTTATCCCCACAACCCAAAAGAACACAAATATATCATATCAACTTGTTAAAAAAATGGGAAGAACCAGAAGAGACTACAACCAATACCGCTACAGGGTTTTTAGTAACCCCGGCAACAGATCTGGGTTTGGACCTCTTCCCTACAAATCGGGAAGAGACAGAGGAGGTCCCAAATATCAACAGTAATCTTACCGAGAAGGAAAGATCCCAACTTACAGAGTTATTAAACACCCATTCACGATTTTTTTCAGGGACACCGGGGAGAACCAACCTAATTCAACACCACATTAGAACCCCGGAGGGTAAAACAATCCGATTACGACCTTATCGTATTGCGGAAGCCAGAAGGCACCTCATAGAAGAGGAAGTACAGAAGATGTTACACCTCAATGTTATTGAACCCTCCACTAGCCCATGGTGCTCTCCTATAGTCATTGTACCAAAACCGGACGGTTCCATACGGTTTTGCATTGACTTCCGCAAACTTAACGAACTATCCCTCTTCGACACCTATCCCGTTCCCCGGGTTGACGATTTACTCAAGAAATTGGGGAAAGCCCAGTATATGTCAACCCTAGACCTGACAAACGGATACTGGCAGATTCCATTCGCCCCTGCAGACAAAGAAAAAACAGCATTTTCCACACAGTCAGGACTTTATCACTTCACAGTTCTTCCTTTTGGTCTACATGGGGCTCCGGCCACGTTCCAACGCTTAATGGACCACCTATTAAAACCATTCCAATCGTTTGCAACGGCCTATTTAGACAATATTGTAATATTCAGTAATACATGGGAAGAACACCTACATCATCTCCACAATATTTTCCACACTTTGTACAAAGCAGACCTCACGGCCAACCCAAAGAAATGCAACCTAGGAAACAATCACATCGCGTATCTTGGATACTTCATAGGAAAAGGTGTACTGCAACCCCAAAAAAATAAAGTAGAGGCCATCTTACAGGTATCAGTACCCATTAACAAAAGGGAGCTCCGCTCCTTTTTGGGTCTGGTGGGATACTACCGCCGATTCATTCCCCAGTACTCAACGTTAGCAGCTCTCCTCACTGATCTCCTTAAGAAACGTCACCCGTCCAAGTTGCCCCCTCTTTCGGAGTCACAATTATCTAGTTTTCACTGCTTGAAACAGTCCCTCACCGCGGAACCAGTACTCAAGTGTCCCGATTTCTCCAGGACATTCCATCTGTATACAGATGCTTCCAATGTGGGACTTGGGGCTGTCCTTACTCAACCGGACAGTGAGGGCCAGGACCATCCTATTGTGTATATCAGTAGGAAATTACTTCCCCGGGAATGCAACTATCCCATTATCGAAAGGGAGTGCTTGGCTATCAAGTGGGCCATCGAAAATCTGAAGTATTACCTTTTGGGCCGCCCTTTTGTCCTCTTCACCGACCATGCTCCATTAACCTGGTTGGCTTCAAATAAGGATTCCAACTCTCGGGTGCTGCGTTGGTTTATGGTACTCCAACCGTTTTCCTTTCAGATCTGGCATATTCCTGGTGCTCAACAAGGTCGAGCCGACTTCCTCTCCCGTTTTCCCGATCCTACGGTACTCTATCAGTCCCGATCATGAGATGGGGTATGTAGCCGGTCTTCACTCAGCACGGCTCCAGCTTCCTCCGACTGGCCCTGTTCGCGCGCGTCGGAGGTATGCGTCTACCGTCCCCATAGCAACCAGGAGACGGATCCCGACGCCAGGAACCCGGATTTCCGGGTTCCAGAGAGAGAAAAGCGAGAAGACGGACTCCGAGGGGACGCGCAGCAGGAAGAGGA
The DNA here is from genome assembly GCF_031143425.1 of Pleurodeles waltl. Taxonomy (NCBI): domain Eukaryota; kingdom Metazoa; phylum Chordata; class Amphibia; order Caudata; family Salamandridae; genus Pleurodeles; species Pleurodeles waltl. The sequence goes on along the minus strand of NC_090444.1, from coordinate 1,058,554,438 downwards.
GACGAAGGACGCGACTCGGACAGCCAAAGAGGAGGAGAACGCCGGTGTGCAGGACGGAAAAGACACGGCTGGGAACTCCGATGTTCCCAGCCCGGAGACGGACCCAACGGAGGAAATCGCCCAGGAGGAGACGCGCATTCACCGCCACGTCCCAGGAGGGACGTGGCTAAACAAGGTACGGTCCTTGTTCATAGGGCAGAACAGGAAGACTGTAAAAAGGGGTGGAGGGGAGGAGAGCGTGGACGGAGGAGGAGGGCTTGAGAGGGGAACAGCTGAGAGGGGAGCCAGAATAACAGAGAAGGACAGAGGTGCATGCTCTAACTAAAGTACGGCATTGAGAAGTGTGAATAGATAAGAACCTACCTGGGAGCACAGAGGGTGTCCAAGTGAAGTGCACCTGTTTTCATTCCCTATCACACACACGACCGGATCTCTCTCTCTATCTCTCTCTCTCTCTCTCTCTCTCTTGCTCATTTCTCTTCCAGTCTCAGTCATAGGATAAAAGGTTCTCCTATACCCCGACTTACCTTCCCTTTCGTTCCTTTCTTTCCGGTACACTTGGGAGTCCACCGGGAATCGGCGTCAGTCAAGAAGGGGACCTGGGAGGAACAACCAGAGAAACATTAAAGAAAGAGAAACACACTGAGAAACCAATTTGATTTTTGCACGAATACATAAATAAATTCTCACTTACCCCTACTTAAGTCTCCGGGTCCTTCATATCATCTAACCCACCCCGTAACACTATGATTGTGTGGTACAACATGTTATGGTGTGTGTTTCTAAAGGATCTCTAATAACTGATGGTATGCAATTATCAACATGGGTCAATAATGCGACCACACATACATAGCAAATGTAGGGTGTCAGTTTGTCACCTGCATGTCACTGCCACTGATTGAAACACATATTAGTCACTCCTGAGTGGGAATACTGCAACCACAAGGCATCCTAGACTTTGCAAGTTATACAGATTTGGGCTGAGGTACCACAAGCTGGTGACGCTGGTGCCACACCAATCTCAGCCCATCTGCTGGCATAATCATCTGAACAATATTCATGAGTCAATGCAAAGTCTAGGCCATGTGGCTCATCCTGGACTCATAGCTATGGATTAAATTAACACACCCCAAGAGGCTCACTAGTGTAACTCTGTGTAGTAGGTGCATTACAGGTACCTTGTTGGTGCATTATTGCTGGACAACCCCCAAGATGATCGAAATAACTCATGTCAACTTACGGATGCCAACATGGGGCTGTGTAAAAGGCCCATACCTCCACCCAATCTGCTCTCTACTTGCATTACTGTTCTCTGAACACGTTCATGCCCATAAACCAATCATGGAACAGCCCTACTTGGCCAATGTGAGCAACAGCAAGCAGGACACATGGAAACAGATTAGCCAATGTCACATGCATTTATACATCCTTGTTCAGTCTCTACTAGGGATGTCTGACAAGTTTGGGACTGTACCAGGTCCACATGAGTTTCATTACCGATCACAGTGTCAAACTACATGGGTATTACATGTGAACAACCACTGCTATGCACAAGCAATGCCACATTGATGCAGAGTGTAGTAATGGTGTGATGTACGCTGCCGTGCTGTCATCAAAATGTCAGAGGTCATGCCAAGAATCAGTTGCCCCACAAATGATGAAAATTTGACTATCCTGGGCACCTCCACATGATAACCTATTTGAAAATGGCACCTTAAGTGCCACAGCATTCATGCCAAGTGCTGTTTGGTAGAAGTGCTGCAGGTGCTCAAAGGCCTTTTGCACACAGTTTGTGATCCACCGGGGTCCCTGGAAATGACTTAAGGTGCTGCACATACTTGTGCCGACATTCATTACAAAGCTGTGGGATAGCGACATACTGGTTGTGGCACCAACAGAGGGTGCACCCTCTTGTGCAGGGGTACGTGGTCTCATGTTAATGTGAAAATCACTCTGGTTTGGACTGTACACTATGTGCAAGATGTGGTGCTAGAGTCAAATTTAATCTCCGGAGGTGCACTGGCAGTGCATCTCCTCATGGGATCCCCCTGGAGAGGGAAATGGAGGAGTATGGCCACATCCATACATAGCCTTCCAGGTGTGTCAAGCCAATTGCAGCACTTGCCTGCAAGAGAAACTGTAATACCCTCCCCCCCCCAAAGTTCCCTAACAGCCTGCACTTTAGTACACAGCACAGATTGGTAGAAGGCTGTGCTGTCTCAGATGTGGGTGCACGTTTGCAGCATCCCTGGGGGTATCTCTAGCAATGTAATTGGGTGCTGTTAGACCTGTCAACTGGTGGCATGATTTCCCTTATCTTTTTTACTTCTGGCCTCCTGTTTTGATCCTGTGCTGAACTTTGTTTTTCCTGGTTTTAGGACTCTGGGCACTTTACCACTGCTGACCAGTGCTAAAGTGCCAGTGCTGTCTGTCTAAATTGGATTGGCAATTGGTTTATCCATGTAGAAAATCCCTAGCAAAGTGTACCAGGGGTGTCCAGGGCATGTAAATCCAATGTTACTAGTGTGCCTGCAGCACTGACTGTGCCACCCCCTTGAGTAACCCTGTAAACATGTCTCAGACCTGCCACTGCAGTATCTGTGTGGGCAGTTTGGAACTGCCAGTTTGATCTAGCAAGTGTACCCACTTGCCATGCCCAAACCTTCCATCTTACTACCTGTATGTCACCCCTGATGTAGGCTCAAGCCAGCCCTATGGGCAGGGTGCAGTGTATTTAAAAGGTAGGACATGCACTGGTGTGTTTTACATGTCCTGATAGTGAAATACTGCTAAATTCAGTTTTCGCTATTGCTTAGCCTATCTCTCCTATAGGATAACATGGAGATTGCTTTGAAATATATTTTTGAAATGCAGTTTCCCCTTGAGAACAAATAGAGATGTGCAATTTGGAGTCTCTGAACTCTCAATTTAAAAATCCATCTTTTGGTAAAGTTGGTTTTTAGGTGATACGGTTGAAAATGCCACTTTTAGAAAGTGGATATTTTCTTGCTTAACCATTTTGTGCCTCTGCTAGGATGTTGAATACACACCTGAGTCAAACTGACAGTTGGGCTGTTTGTGAATTCACTCTAAATAGTTACACAAAGGGAGCTGAGGTGTGTCCTGCACATCCTGAAGGGTCTTCTTGGTCTAGAGTGGAGGGAAGAGCTGACACTTGCACCTGAATAGGGCTGTGCTGGTCCTTACACAAAGCAGTCCCCAACCCCCTGGAGTGTGTCTGGGACCAGTACAGGGAGAGGCAGGGTCTTGGGTACTACAAAGACTTTCCTTTGAAGTTTGCCTACATAAAAGGCAGAAATGAGTATAAGCATTGGACTGCTGACCACACAACTTCAGAACACTTCTGGACAGAGAACATTCTGCCAGGAAGAAGAGCTGGATGCTTGAGGAAGACCTGCCACTCTGCCTGTTGCTTTGCTATGCTACTGGTGCTTTGCCATGGAAGTGAAAGGACTGGGCCTTGCTTTCCACATCCTGTTTTCCAAGGTTCTCCAAGGGTTTGAACTGAGCTTGCCTCCCATTAGAAGTCTCAGGGATATCAAAGATTTCACCTCCAGCACATGGGCTTTCTTGCTGAGAGTCCTGATTTGCCAAGTGGTGTAAAGCCAGTTCCTGGGTCCTTGGACGTAAGTTCTAGTGAAAAACAAGAAGAACCAGACACATCGACTCTGGACGACTCAAGACCAGGCACTGCTGCTCGACTCCGCCTCGCTGTCTGCATCCAAAGTCGTGGTCCCGACCGTGACTGACACCGAAGACCTGGTGCCGCTGGCCTGAAGCCACCGCAGCACCTCTGAAGTCCTTCGACATTGTGAGTTCCGAGTGCCATGTCACTGCCTTCTGTGACACCCAACTCTGCTGCGGCACCTGTGGCCCCATGGTGTGATTGCAACCCTGAGAGGTCGCCCCATTGTGTCTTAACCAGCCAGATTAATTGACCCTACTGGATCGTAGGGAACCAACGCCTGGCCACCAACACCGCCACACCTCTCCTGCAACCGTAAGGAACCAACACCTCACCTCCTCTGGTCACAGTAAGGAACCAATGCCTCACCTCCCCGCTAGCATTAAGGAACCAAAGCAGCACCTGCTCCAGCAACGCCTCACCTCTGAACTCCGTGCAACATCTTTGTTTCCTTGTTTCAAACGTACTGTACCTGGAGTCCGTGCGACTCCATGACCGGTGCAATACTCCCTTGTGAATAGTGTCAGACTATTCCGTCAACAGAGTTGTGATAGCCGCAGTTGGAGCAATTCTGTTTTTAAGCAATTTTTGTCATTTTGGTCTTGTTTTACTTAGAAACATATTGGCTATTTTTCTAAACTTAGTACTTTTATGGTGCTTTCACTGTGCCTCTGAGATAAGTCTGACTGCTCATGCGACGCTACCAAGGGTGTGAGAAGGGGTTATCTTAGGTATGTGACTCCCTTACCCTGCCTAGAGTGAGGATCCCTACCTAGACAGGGTGCAAACCACTGCCAACTAGATACCCTATTTCTAACATTGGTGATCAGCGGTGAGGATAGGACTTGTATTTGTACTTTACATACAATGATTGGTGTACACTACTCCCACAGTGCAGACCGTTACATAAGCACTTACTGCTTTTTTTCCCTTCTTGGATTTTTTGTCTTTGCCTTCCTGAACCTTTGCAACTTTTTAGTTACCCACAATCCTGTCTCAGTCTGGTGAGCCATCAGTTGGAGCTTCAGAAGTAGTGTTTGAGCAGGTGAGATTAGAGGCCTATACAGTGCCTCAGCTCAAAAGGTTCTGCAAAGAGTTCAAATGTCCTACTAACAACCTCACTAAAAAGGAGGAGCTGAAAAAGGTGCTAAGGGCCTGGTTGGCAGCAAAGGAGGCTGATGTGCCCACAGAGGAGGAGAATTTTGCTGTGAACGGAGAGGAGCAAACATGCACAGTGACATAGTGGATAACAAGGACCTGCCTGGGGGAGGGTATCTTTTACGGCATGCAGCAGTGTTTCTTCCAAGGGTTTGAACCCAGAGGAACTGAGGGACAGACAAGCAGAGAGGAGGCATAATTTGAAACTTGAAAAACTCAGGATGGAGATGGAAGCAAAGAAAATGACAATGGCCATAGAGGAGAGGAAAATGATGTTAGCTCACCAGTTGAGCTTGAGGGCGCTGGATCTAGAGAGCAGGTCCAGCACAAATGGTGGCAGCATTTCATCAGTGAACTCTGAGAGGAGGATGCACCTCCCCAAGGATTTAGGGAAAGAGTATACTAAGGAGGATGACATACACAGGTGGTTTTAGGTCTATGAGGCAGCACTCCACAGGCCCGGGATCCCTGAGAGAGCTTGGGAGGTGGGCCTGGAGAACTACTTCCCAGCAGTAGGGAGGGACACATTGTTGGCGCTAAGGGCAGCTAGTGAACTCACCTGTACCAGGATAAAGGACACCCTCATCACTAGGTATGGCCTGACACCAGAGATGTACAGGAGGAAGTTCAGGGAGAGTAAGAAACTTGATTCTCGGACCTGGCTTGAGTGTGTGGATTCTTTCTGCAGAGCACTGGATAGTTGGTTGAAGGACAGCGAGATAACAGGTACAATTTGTTTGGGAGCACTTGTCTAGTCTCTTTCCAAAGCTGTGTCATCACTTGATTGACAGCAGGCTTGTTGACCCAGGAAGCTTTCACAGGAGGCTGTGTAGGAGGATGAGTACCAGGGTCCACAAGAAGTTGCATGTGGGAGACTCAGGCAAGGGTGGGCAGGGTCCCTAGCAGAAGAAGGAGGGGGGCAAAGATAAAAGTAAGGAGTTCTCTAAAGGGCCCCAGACTAGTTCCCAGGGTAAGGAGTTACAGTCCTATGTTTAGAAAAAGAGTTGATTCCCTTCAGGAAAGCCTGCAGGGAAGGGACATATTGAGTGCTTTGCCTGTAGTCAGGAAGGGCACATCAGAGGGATTCCCAAGTGTCCTAAGTGGGCACAGTTGTTCACTGGTGGACAGTCACTTGGGGTGGCCAGTGTAACACTTGGGGAGGAGTTGACCCCAGTTAGTGATGGGGAGCCAGCTGTGTTATACCTAGTCTCCTTGAGCAAGGGTGAGGTGGTCCAGAGAACCCTCATACCTGATAATACAAAGAAGAACGGGCAGTGGGTGACCATCAATGGGAGACGGATGGAGGTTCTGAGAGACACAGGAGCCACTATGACAACAGTCTGCTGCTATCTGGTGTCTGAGCATCAGGTAGTCCCTAATGTGGTCCACCAGGTTGTCGCAGTAGACAAGAGTGAGCCAGTGCTTGGTAGCTCAGGTTCCCTTGAATGGGAGGGGTCTCAGGTTCCTTGAGGGTAGCTGTGAGTCCATCCATCGCTGTTGAATGTCTGCTAGGGAACAATCTGGAGCATACTGTCTGGAAGGAGGTAGAGCTCAGGTCACATTTGGAAATGTTGGGATTGCCAGAGTAGGTGTGAGTGACCACACGGTCCATCGCCCTTAGAGAGGGTATTCAGGACGACCTGGAGCTGGAAACAGTGGCCAATGTGCCTGCAAAGAAGGGGAGGGGTATGGGGAACCTGCTCCTGAGATTCCCACAGTCCAGGAAGAGGCTGAACCTGAGGGGGACACCACAGAAACCTACAGGGGAAGATGTGACTGAACTGGGGGACCTGTCTGAGCTGACCAATTGTCAGCAGGAAGAAGGTCCCACAAGGGAGGAGTTCTTCACAGCACAGAAAGCATGTCCCACCAGTGAGGGCCTTTGGCAACAGGCCGAGGCCCAGGCAGCTGGTGACACCTCTGGATCTCACCTCAAATACTGGGAGAGGGATCTCCTGTATAGTGAGCCTAAGGTTGCTGAACTAGGGGCAGCCCATGTACTGGTGGTACCCCAGTGTTTCAGAGCCTTCCTACTTGGTCTGGCTCATGATGTGCCAATGGCAGGTCATTTGGGGCAGGGCTAGACCTTTGACAGGCTTGTCAGCCACTTTTATTGGCTCCAAATGAGGAATAACTCAGATGCGTTCTGCAGGACTTGTCAGGCATGTGGCAAATCTGGGAAGAGGTGCGGAGCTCCTCTTCAACTGTTTCCTGTTGTGAGCACCCCTTTTAAATGGGTGGGCATTGACATTGTCGGGCCTCTGGATCCCAAGACAGCCATGGACAACAGGTTTATCCTGGTCTTGGTAGACCTTGCCACACAGTACCCAAAAGCTATCCCCCTGAGGACAGTGACTGCACCCACAGTAGCCAGGGCACCAATGGGGATCTTTACCTGTGTGTGTTTCCCCAAGGAGGTGGTATCTGACCAGGGTACCAATTACATGTTGATGTACATAAAGGCCATGTGGAAGGCATGTAGTATAGCACGCAAGTTTACCATGCCTTACCACCCCCAAAGCAATAAGTTGGTTGAAAGATTCAACTGTATCCGAGAAAGGCATGATTATGGGTCTCTCTGAACCCATGAGGCGCAAGTGGGATGTCTTGTTACCATGCCTGTTGTTTGCTTACAGGGAGGTACCAGAGTAGGGGTTGGCTTAAGCCCTTTTAAACTTCTGTATGGGCACCCTGTGAGAGGGCCTCTCAGTTTGGAGGACTCTGAGGAAGCTCCCAAGAAGCCATCCCAGGATGTATTCAGTTACATACTGGCCTTCAGAAACCAGACAGCCCACTTCCGGAAACTCATCCCGGAGAATCTGGAGGCTGGACAGGATGACATGAAACGCTGGTATGACCAGAATACCACTCTGATTGAGTTTCAGCCTGGCCAGAAGGTAAGTAGAGCCCCGTTCTCTGCAAGACCATTGGTCTGGGCCATTTGAAGTGAAGGAGCACAAGAGTAATGTCACCTACCTGGTGGACATGTGGGCTCCTAGGAACCCTTTGAGGGTTCTACAAGTAAACCGCCTGAAACAACATTTTGAGAGTGAATTGACCATGCTCTTGGCCACAGATAACGAGATGGAAGAGGAGAGCGAACCTCTCCCTGACCTCCTGTCTTCCGAAGTGCAGGATGCATCATTGAAGGGTGTGAACCTCTCTTCTACTCTGACCCTAGATCAGAGGGAAGATTGTCAGAAGTTCCTGGGAAGTTCACCTATCTATTCTCACTTATCTCGGGGGTCACCCACTGGTGCAGCCATGACATTGATACTGGGGACAACCTGCCTGTTAAGCAAAAGTCTTACAGATTGACTGACAGAGTGAGAAACAGCATCAAGGAGAAGATTTCTAAGATGCTGGAGTTAGACATGATTGAGCACTCCAACAGTCCTTGGTCCAGCCTAGTGGTTCTGGACCCCAAGGCTGCACCACTCGGTGTCAAACCTGAGCTCAGGTTCTGTGTTGTTAAACATGAAATGTGTACCATACCATGGTTACAAGACAGCATTGTTACTAAGCATACTCAGTACTGAAATGGCCATACCTAGATGTGCCGAGATGGTGCATATATATTAAGTAACATTTCCTTAGCCTTGGTAATTTAACCATAGTAAATTAGGAGAAGATAGATATTAGGCAGATGTGTGCCTACCTTGACCCTCGAGATATATTTGGGATATGGAAAGTGCAATATGTGATGTTTGAAGAAAGAATTAAGGTATCATGGTTATTGTACAATTTCCTAGTTACCCTTTGTATGACAATTTTTTGTTCTGATTCTACAGACAACATGACCCTGGAGCAGAAAAGACCGCATTTGATCTGGGAGGAGAGGTGCTGCCACATCTACCAAGTCTGCAAGGCCTATCCTGCTATGGGGAAAACATTGGATCAGGAGAAGGCATCAGGGAAATGGGGTGCCTTCCTACAGGAAGCACTGACAGTTGAGAAGCCTAACAAAAGCAAGGCTTGAGGAGCAGTCTCAAGCGCTTCCAATGCAAATCACACCGGACAACATGTTCACCACGCTCCACCACCAGGACTCACTGCCACCATTGAGCAGGACATGAGGAAGGAAATATCAGACTTGAAATTCAGAGTGGCAGGGTTCGAACACAAAATGGACAAAATGCTCCTGCTGCTAAATGAAATCCAACAGGATGTGCAGAAACCACAACAGCATAAAAGAGTAACAGATAGTCTTTTGTTTCTTCCCCTGGTCCATAGTTGTTTTTATTTTAGGAAGTTTTTATTTTGGGTGGATTCATTTTTAAGGTTTTGGGGTTTTTAATTTTTTTGTGTGGGTGGGTGGGGTTGATGTGTTAGTTATGTGCTTATTAAAATACAAAGAAATATTAAATTAAAAAAATACAATACAAATATATATTTGTTTAGGCCTTAAATTTGTAGATAGTTGATGTATAGATATAGTTTCTGTTGTCTTTGTCTGAAGAAGTGTATTAAGGGGGTAGGAGGCTGATGTTTATAATGTGGCGTTAAATGTATAGCGTAAGGTAGGTTAAGTTAAGGTAGTTATAGTTCATATGTAGGATAAGGTAGTGTAGGTTAGGTTAGAAAGGTTAGGTTTTGTAAGTTAGTTATTTTTAGTCATCAATAATTTTAAAGTTTCATTAAATATCATTGTTTGCCTCATAGAAGTCTTCATCATGATTTACTGTGTATGAGTTAGCATGTCTGCCCAGGTAATGTTAAGTCCATGCCTTTGTCTTTGCTGGCAGTCTTTGGCAACATGTGTGACTAGGTGACTTGCCTATTGACAGGAACCTGTCAGGTTAGCCATGGATTCACATGGGCTATCTACAAACATCGCTTAGCAGTGTAAGTGACATTCTGGATGTGAATGGATACAAAGCCCAACACAGGTATTCACATACAATTGTTCTGTGTAGGTAAGTCATGGGACACGCATTGGTGCGATGTTGTTGCTACTGGATTCTCCCTAATCCAAAGATGTTTAACTCACACATTGATACCTGTCCCTGGCACACTCACACTTGCATCATTTACTTGCAACAGCAATGTTGTTTGTTTGCTACTATCCATGGTTATACCACTCACCTGTGGTGTGAATTAAATCAGCTTTAACATTGACTGCTTGATACTTGTTGCACATGATGCTTGAGAGCCTTGGTAACTGCTTGCTAATCAACATGTATATCATGTAAACCAAATCTGTTTCACCCTGTTTGTATAGGTTTGTCCCCAGCTCTAAACCACACAAGTCCCTTTGGCAAGTAGACGGTGTATTTGACTCGCACAATGCAACATGTTCTAGTTAGTCCTGACTCAGACACACATACAACATACAGGTTGTACTTAGTGTTTTTATTTACATATGCAAAATATTATGAGGTTCAGAGGAACAGTTCATAGGACAACATCACCAAAAGATGTATGGAGCCAGTGGATGTTCAGACAGAGTCCATGGGGGAACATGTCATGGGACACGTGGAGGAGAAGAGGGCTTCGGTGAGGAGGAGGACCACATTGCCATCAGGGTAGATTAGCCACATTGACAGTCCACAAATGTGTAAGGTCAGAAGGGGGAGAATGAAATTGAGGACCGGGCCAGTTGATTTTAATCTGGCATGTTCTTAAGCAGAGGGCAAAGGAGAAAGAGGGTATGTAGCACAGAGAAATATGTCTGGGCACTTGTTCAGGTAAAAGATGTGCAATACACATCTTTGACCTCTGATGTATGTGGTGCCTCCTGTAAGAGGGATGTTGTAGGTGTCAGATTAGAGGAAGACACACACAAATCAGGGGCTGAAGATGTGGATCCTGTGTCCACAGCAACTTTCATCTGCGGCAACAAGTAACGCAACACACCAGCAAGGAAGACTTGCTGGTTTTGCAACACAGCAGCAACGTCACAGTGGTTGGCATCCATGGTAGCATTGAAGAGGTCCTGCTCCACCTACAGGGACACCAACATGTTTATGAGTGCCCCCAGCTGGTTGGCAACTTCGCTGGTGCCCTTTGACAGGACATTTGCTCATGCCTCTGCCTCATGTTACAAGCAATGTCATCCATGGACTGCTGGAGGCCATGGAACAGAGAATACGTGCCTCATAGGGTGCCAGAGCTCTCCTTATTTGGACTGCTGCACCTATAGACTACCTCTAGGGTGTCCGCCATGGTCTTCATCCCCACCTGCACCTTATCTGCCAGCTCCAACTAGATTCCTATCAAGTCTGTTGAAATGTTATTTGTGGGTCCTGGGAGTCCAGGTCTCTGGTTGGGGTGGCAGGTGGTGTCTGTTGGATGTTAGGTGAATCATCATGGGACACTGCGATGCTGTCAAGCCCGGTGACCGGAGCCAGTGTCTGTATGGCATCCAGGATTTGCTGGAGGGTGTCTAGGTTTATGGTTTGCAGCTCGTCTACTGCATCATCATTGAAGTCCAGGACAGTCTGCTGGAAAGGAGGTATGGGTTCATCCTCTGCAATGAAATAGAGAAATAGTCATGGTGATCCCTGCTAGATGTTGATATGAGTAATCAGGTTGACATTCAAGGTTTCAGATTTTCAGAGCTAGCACTTTCAGTTCAGCAGTGATGCATAGTACACATGTTAGGCATGGGTATTGATGTGAAACTGCACTGTATTACTGTTACGGATAGCAGTATCTCTGCATTTTTCTTGCAAGTGCCATATGCCTACTCTGAGGGGATGGGCCCTGTCCTACTGTGTAGATTACGATCAGTGACATTCACCCCATTTCATCATGGGTTAGTTATTTGTAGAGTGTCACACATTATTTTACTCAGTATGTGTACATACCTCCACTGGTTATCAACTTTTGGGTTCTGTGACACAAGTTAGTGCTACACAGTGATGCTGCCCAGATCATACATTCACTTTCACATGCCTATGACACATAGGTTAGAAATGCCCATACCCAATTGTGCCTCATGTTGCTTTTTTATTGAAGGCTATGGGTCAGGCATCACCCCACATGGAAGTAGTGCTGTAAATAGTGCCAAATACCTACCTATGTTTCCCACATCACTAGGCCACCCACATCAGCCTGGGAGCTTCCATGGCCTTTGTCGTTTGTGATGGGTAAGTGGTTCTTAGTATCCCTTGTCATGTCCCTGTTTGACATCCTTCAACTTATACATGTGGCACCATGAGACAATGTTGCATCAGACTCCCTCCTGGCATGTGCTACATATTTCCACAGGTCTATATGACATGTAGGATGTTGTACCCCAATGGGCTGTTCTCTGCCATCCCTTCTCACACGTTTGGCACAGACACAGCAGTGCATGTGCATGTGTATTTGTGAGGCTGCATTGCAGTACACGTCCATTCTCACCTACTTAGTATGCACAGTCTCCCCCTTCAGACCAAATGGCAGTTTGACATCCACAGTCAGTGCCTACAGTGCACAGCACCAATACTAGTAGTGGCCCACCAGGCCCACACATCATCATTAGCTTGTACATACATGGTCCTCTAGTGTGCATCTCCTGCATTCCACCCCCAGTATGATTTATCAGATGAGAGGAGTTCACGTGGTCCCTTCCATGGCAGCTGACTCCTGTGTGTTTTCACCCTGCACGCCAGGTCAGCTGTGTGCAATATAGTTTCACGCAGGGTATTATAGAAGTGTCTCTTGCCATGTCCCTATGTGTAATTACTTCCCAAGGCCCACAACTGACACTCCTCTCAGATGAGTGGTTTCTCCTCTGACATGCCCATTCCATTCGGGGAATTTACAGTCTAGATTAGTGCACATGGAACCAAGTTAGACTGAATTGCTTCGTGGTGCAAGGTGCCCTGAATTGTCACAGTCAGGTTGTGCAGGGTAGCAGTGTGCATGCATGTTGTATTGTTCCAGTACATGTATTTTGCTTTATATTCTTGGAGTTGTAGTTGTAGAGAGTGATGTTGTCCATCCCACTGCAAGTGCCAGAATACAAATAAAAGTAAAGATGGAATAATGCTGCACTTCCCGCACTGAAGGGAGTAAGGCTTTTGAGCTATGCAAATTTGTGCGTATTTAATTCATTTAGTGTATAACCATAGATGAACCAGCATACTACCTTTTGGCTTGCAGACAGTGCTTTGGAGCCTGGGAACATAGCTGCCTGCACCCTACAACATTACCTGGTTGCCCCATTGACCCTCGATGCAACTTACCAAGTGGTTCTCGTTGTTAGTCAGAGGCCGCATTGTCCTGTCTCAGGACTCCTGCCACCAACTTCTTAAGATGATGGCTGCCACCATTTCCTCCAACTCATGGAGCTGCTCCTGGGATGTCGGACTTCCACCTCCGGTCAGCAATGCAGCCTTACAGTTTCTGTCCAGTTTCTCCTTTGTCCTGCACTTCCAATCATTCCAGAACTTCTTACAGCTGGTCACTGTCCTCTTGACTTCTGCACTCTGTTTACCTTGTCTGCAATGGACTGGCATATGGCCTCTTTACTCTCTAATGGCAATTTTGAGGTGATGAAGAGCTGGTAACGGTGGTCTGTCACCTCAGTGATGTTATTCTCCTCACTAAACTTGCAGTTCTTCTTCCTCCGACTGGACATCCTGGTGGGTACTGGAGCTGCTGGGATTGTCCTGAACTCTGTGGTCTCGTCTGAACCATGGCTGCTTCTGGAGTGTGTTCTTTTTTTGGACTAATGCAGTATTTTTTAAACTGTTATTTGATGCTTTCAAACTGATGCTGAGATGGCGTACATTCTTTACCTACCGCTAGTCAGTCTAGTGTCACTTTTGCAACAGTGCCATCAGTTTTCCTTCCAATGTGGCACACAGGTTAATGTCACTTTTTTTGACACAATCAGGTTCCTAATGCCATGGTGCGCTGCATTGTAAATGTGACGCAAGCATGGCATGAGAATCTGTCGTACTACGGTGTTAACATTTTTTAAGCATCGCTGCGTAGCGGCATCAATGCAACATTTCTTGTAAATGGGCCTCAGTATCCTGTCTGGAAAATTCAACTTAATGATTTCGTAAATACTTTCCAATATACCAAATAATATTGTTCTGATATTCCAATATTGATTGACTCATATTGTTGTATTGCAGTTGTAGAAATGTTTTGCTGTTTTGCCACACTGCACAGCTCATCAAAACTTAACAAGAATTACTAAATAAGACATTTATTTCTGACATTTTTATCACCATGTTAGCACAGTAGCATTGTTAGAAATTGGCTCTCTAGTTGGCAGAGATATGCACCCTGTCCAAGTAGGGACCACAATTCTAGCCAAGGTATGTAACAGCACAACCTAAATTATCCTGTGCTCACCCTCCGGCAGCTTGGTACAGAGCAGGCAGGCTTAACTTAGAAGGTAATATGTAAAGTATTTGTGCAGTAATTCATACAGTAACACTGAGAAAACACCACAAAAAGCACTCAACACCAGGTTAGGAAAAGAGATATTTATCTGAATAAAATAGGACCAGAATGACAAGAATCCAATATGCACAAGTCAAGATATCACTTTTTAGAAGGTTAGGTAAATCTTAATCCATTGAAATCTATGGATGTATCTTTTTAGTAAAACGTACCTGGGATGCATAAAAAATAATGGTGCAGGGGTCCACAGAGGAGGTGATGCGTCAGAAAGTAAAGCGATGTACTGATTTTTACGGTGCGGGGGAGGTGATGCATCGATTCATCCCTTGCAGACAAGATGATGCCTCGATTTCCGGGTGCGCAGCCTTGGCTCCTTACTGCGATGCAGGGATCTTTTGAACCCCAGGGACGATGTGCGGAAAATCCAAAAGAAAACCAGGATGCTAAACCAGGTGCGGCATCGATCCAGTAGATGATGTGATTAATTTTTAGCTGCGAGACAGGGCTTCATTGATTTTTGCAGGCATTGCGGCGATTTTCCAGCTGAGTGGACTTTCTCTGGTGAAGTCTTTGATGGCCCTGAGATTTCTTAACAGGAGGCAAGCTCAGTCCAAGCCATTGGAGATCACTTGTGGGGGGAGACAGCATCCTTCCAGCAGAGTCACGGGGCAGTAGGCAGGAGGGCAACAAACAGGATAGCAGACCTTCCAGAAAAACATTCCAGATGAGTCCTTTAGACAGCAGTGCAGTTCCTCTGACAGAGTCCAGTTGTAGGTCCAGAAGTGTGATTTGAGGGGGTCACAGAACCAGTAAATATACACAAATGTGCCTTTGAAGTGGAGGAAAACTTCAAAGAGTGGTTTTGAAGTGCACCAGTTTCCCTTTCAACCAAGTCTTGTCTGCCAGGAGATCTGTGGGGGGTTATTAATTCTTTCTGTGAGTTCAGGCCACTAGCCTTTGAAGTGTAATGGAGAGCCCCTCCACCCTTCCTGCCCCGGAAGACCCATCAGTATGCAGATGAATGCAGATGCAGCTGATTGTCCATTTTTTATGGCTGTCTGGGTGGAATGCACAAGGCGAGCTATCAACCAGGACAGACCAGATGTGGATTGGAGACAGGTTGTAAGGCACAGAGAGCAGTAAGTGCAGAGAAGTGCCTACTTTCTAAAAGTGGCATTTCTAAAATAGTAATATTAAATCCAGCTTCACCAGTAGGCAGGATTTCTGACTACCATTCTAACCATACCAAACATGACTATTCCACTCCTTTCAGATCAGAAATTACCACTTAAAAGTAGATAAGGGAAATCCCAATGATGGCCTACAAGAGGGACAGGCTTCACAAAGTGAAAAATGACTTTGGGTGTTTTTCACTATCAGGAAATGTAAAACTTACAAGTACATGTCCCACCTTTTACTTATATAGCACCCTGTTCTGTGGGCTACCTAGGGGCCACTTTAGGGGTGACATAAATGTAATAAAGGGGAGGTTTAAGGCTTGACAAGTAGTTTTAAATGCCAAGTTGAAGTGGAAGTGAAACTGCACACACAGGCTTTGTAATGTCTTTCTTGAGTCATGGTTAAGGAGCTACTTATGTGGGTGGCACCATCAGTGCTGCAGTCCCACTAGTAGCATTGAATTTACAGGTCCTGGGCACATGTAGTGCACTTTACTAGGGACTCACAAGTAAATTGAATATGCCAATTGGGTATGATCCAATGCTACCATGTTTAGGGGCGAGAGCACAAGCACTTTAGCACTGGTCAGCAGTGGTAAAGTGCACAGAGTTAGAAAACCAGTGAAAATGAGATCAGAAAAATGGAGAAAGGCAAGCAAAAACTCGGGAGAGGACCATGCTAAGGCATGGGCAGTGCAGGGGCCCCGATGGCCAGCCCAGTCGTGCTTTTCCCTGTCTACTTTGCAGACAGTGAAAAGCTCGACTGGTGCTGGTGCACCCGACGCACTGCAACATTGCCGCCGGCTCAATTACGAGACAGCATCAATGTTGTGAACTGTTTCCCGCAAGGCCAGCGGGCGAAACTCTGTTTCCGCCCGCTGTCCCAGAGGGAAACTCTTAATAGGGGCTGTGGGAACTTCCGAGGACGGCCTTTTTTCGTCCTCTGAAGTCGCAATGGGGGGGCTAGGTGTCTTGGGTAGGGCAGAATGATGAAGCATGCCACCAATTAGGTTGGTGGGTGAAGGGTCTTTTTTAACAAAACATAAGGGCATTTGTTTTTCACAATATGAGTGTTTGGGACATCACAGAAGTAAGACAATTTTTAGCGTGCTCACTTCTTGTCTAGTGCAAATCTACCAACTCTAGATATGTTCAAAAACTAGACACCCAGGGGAGTACAGGGTGGTGTGCCTCTTGTGCATCCCAACAAGTTTCTTACCCACAATGCCCTGCAAACTTCAAAATTATTTCCTTGTGCCATTTTTTTCAGCCCTTTTAATGCCTGCTTAGAGCAGGAGTTGAAAAGAGGCTTCCATTAGTTACAATGGGCCTCTGGGTGCTTGGCAGGATTAGTGTCAACATTTTTTATACTAATCCTGCAAAGGGCCCAACTAGCGCCAAAAATTTTGATGCAAGTCCCCTAGCTAATGCCATGGTGCACCGTTTTGTAAATACGGTGCACACAAGGTTCCCCTTGGCGGCGCTAATGGGTGCAAGAAAAGTGACACTGCACTGTGCCCATTAGTTTTCTGATTCAAGTCTGCTTGTTCCTGATAGCAGGGAAGATGGTGATTTCTAGCACCACAAACCCTTTGTTGATCCCATATGAAGGGAAAAAACAGATGTTTTCTTCTGCAGCACTTTTTTCCCCATTTTTCAAATAAAATAAAACAAATGTTAGCTATATTTTGGCTAATTTCTCGCTCTCCTCTAGGGGAACCCACAAACTCTGGGTACCTTTAGAATCCCCAGGATGTTGGAAAAAAGGACACAAATATGTGTGTTGATATCTTATGTGGACAAAAAGTTATGAGGGCCTAAGCGTGAACTACCCCAAATAGCCAAAAAGTCTTGACACAGGAGGGGAAAAGGCCTGGCAGCGAAGAGGTTAAGTTACAGTAGCTCTGCTGTTGCAGAATATGTGTTGATAGAGCTTAAAAATTGGCTATGGTAAAGCAGTATAATTAAGTTAATACAATATTCTTGCCAATAAATCAATGTACGCATAAACCAGGCCCTACAATTCCTAGGTTTGTTTTTATTTCTTTTTTTCGACAATCTGTCGGGTGATTTGTAGTTGTGTATTGTGAGTGTTTGATGAAGGTGGTGAGCATTGCTAGTTTTTGAAACGCTGTTGGTTGAGGCCAATTTCCCTCATCACTAACAGCTCATATGATGGATGTATCTTTCGGGCAAACTCGAGGTCAGACTGGCAAAAATTAATTTAAACCTAATTTGATACAATAACGCAGGTGTTTTAATAAGGTGGTTGACAAAAAGAAACAGAATGACCATCGCTGATGTTTGTGATGTTTTATCAGTTTTTCTAATCACGTGTTTCTGGTTTGTGTCCAAACTGTGCGTTGTTATATTACCAGTGCTAGCATAACTTTGCAAGGTAAGCATTACAAAGTTATAATGTATGCTTTATTCATTTGTACGCTCTGACATGCGTTTGCTGGATGTCAAGATACGGTCTTCGAAGACTGTTTTATTAGTAAGCATTGATAGCCCCAACAGGCACTTTTAAACTCAAAGTAAGATGGTCAACTCACACAGATAAGACACTTCTAAGCACAAAGATGGCCAACAGAAACTATAGGGCATTAAGGAAGCAAACCAGAGGTCACCAACAGGACGACATTTCACACAAGAAACATCCACAGTTGTGCCCCAGAATATGCCGTTGTTGCAGAAATCTTGTTTTTTGTGACCCACAATGGTTAGCACTGCTAAACTGGCCCTTGCGAGAGATGGGATAGATGTAGTTTCATATTTTGAGAGAGGCTCGGGATTGTTACGAGTATATATTTTAGTATGCTAGAAATGTCTTTTCTGCTGTGATAGAGATGGAGGCTCTGTAGGGTGTTTAAGTTTTATCGTAGGGCAATGAGGACTAGGTAATGAGTTGCAAGAGGTGGTTGACTGGGAGATGTGAGATGCGTGGACTGGTTTCTGTAATGAAGGACTGGAAAGCTGTGGGGTAAGATGGATACGGTGTGTTACGAGGAACTGTGAGAAAGTATGCTTCACTTTACAAGACCACCCTAGTAGAACACCACATGATGAATACATCGCCATAAGATGTCATCGGTGGTTACTAAGACAATTATTTTAAAACTGTATATATCGCCCATGCTTGAGAATCCCTGTAAGATGGAAAAAACCCTCAGAAACTGATGGCTGAGTTAAATAAAGTTATCTTTTTGCTGGAAGTCATCCACTGCAAGAACAACAATGCGATGGAAGGAATTCTTGAATTAATCTCTGCCACAGACAATCACTCGGACCGCATTCCAAACAAGGAGCATGCCATCTCCTGTGAGTAAAGAAGTTCATGAATGGAAGACAGAATTTGGAATCCTTCTTGGTCATTTGCACCGAATTTGCATCATTTTTATATGCAAATTCGGTGGAAAACCAACTCCATTTTTAAATTTTGAAATATTGGAGTTTGCACCATTTTTTCAATGCGTGAACCTACCTTGCGTCAATGAGATGCAAGGTAGGCATTCCCATCTAAAAAAGGGTGCTATCCCCATAGCCTGTATTTATCCGCCTGTGGTAAAATGATGCACGGGTGGGAGGAGGGGCTAAATAATGGTGCAAAGCTTGCTTTGCACCATTATTTAACGCCTGGGTCAGACCAGGTGTTATGGGACCTGTGGAACCATTTTCATGATTAAACACCATGAAATGGGTCTACAGGTGCCCTCCTCAAGCCCCAGGAACACCCCCATCCACACCAGAAGGACACCAGAGGATGGAGGACCCTGTCTCAGGTAAGTAGAGTAAGTATAGATAAGTACTTTTTGTTTTTTTAAATTAAAGTGCCATCGGGTGCCTAACTTGGGGCCCCCGGCACAGGGAAGTGCCAATTGATCTTAAACCAGTCAGGGGTCCCTGGTGAATCCCGTAGTGGTGCAAACTTGCTGTAGTACATTAATTTAACTGTCTGCCTAATACCATACCACATTTCAGCCAGTCCCTGTAAAGTTTTGAGTCTGACCTTTTAAAAAAAACTTGGGGTCAGCAAACATATACAGAAAATCACTATCACCACCCTTGATATCTTTTAGCATGGCTTAAAATATAAGCCCTATCTAAGAGTTATCTGGGGTTTTGAGTACCGTTTTGCCATTTTTCAACATACAGGCCCAGGCATAAAGTTGTAAGTTAGGGAGAGACAATCCACTCTTATCCCTCTTCCGCCGCAGTTCCCTCGACGCTACGCGCACCTTTTGCGGCCCAGATAAAACTTGAGATCATTCCATGCAGCCTCTCTAACCCTTCCTGCTTAAAAGGAAGTGGTACTGCATTGAATAAGAAAATGAGTTTTGGGAAAATAAACATCTTAACTATATTCGTTCTTCCATATTTAGAGAGGGGAAGGTGCATCCACCTGGACATTAAGGCCCATCTTGATTTTTTGAAAATTCTCTTCCGATAGTAATCTTGTATCATGAATAATTTTTACCCATAAATACCTCATTTAGGGCCTCATTACAACCCTGGTGGTCAAAGACCACCAGGGCTGTTCTGGAGGTTCCATCGCCAACAGGCTGGCGGTGCAAACTCGCACATTACGACCGCAGTGGAAGCGCTGCGGTCGCACCACCGGGACTGGCTTTTTTCTGCCACGTTGGTCCCAGTGGATTCAATCCTCCAGGGCAGCGCTGCTTGCAGCGCTGCCGAGGGGATTATGAGTCCCCTTCCCGCCAGCCTTTTCATGGTGGTAGGAACCGCCATGAAAAGGCTGGCGGAAAGGGGAGTCGTGGGGCCCCTGGGGGCCCCTGCACTGCCCATGCCTTAGGCATGGGCAGTGCAGGGTGCCCCTGGCACAGCCCCATGAATCTTTTCACTGTCTGCATAGCAGACAGTGAAAAGCGCGACGGGTGCAACTGTACCCGTCGTACCGCCGCAACACCGCCGGCTCCATTTGGAGCCGGCTCCCATGTTGTGGCCGTCATCCCCGCTGGGCGGAAACTTGGTTTCAACTTGGCGGGCCGCGGTTGCCGTCCGCCAAAGTTGTAATGAGGGCCTTAGTTTTTAACTTGGATGTCTAATTCCGGCATGTTTAAAGCCATTATTTCTGACTTTGAGTTGTTAACTGAGTAGCTCGCTATCTTGCCGAAATCCAAAGTCAAGCACTCAATTGCGGGAAAACGCCTCTGAAGAGCTGAGGTAAAGATCATAAGGTCATCAACATGGAGAGCAACTTTTTTTGTCCAGCCGTTGTAGGTGAAAGGAGATAGATTCAACATATTTCTAATTTTCTGAGCTAACGGTTCAATGTAGAGATTAAAAAGGAGTGGGGATAGAGGATAACCCTGTCTGGTCCCCCTTTTTATATCAAAACAGGGGGTCAAACTACCATTTACAAGAACTTTGGCATAGAGGTGTTGATATATTGATGCCAGGGCACTACAAAAGTTTTCCCCTAAATTGTATAAGTTTACTATAGACAAGAGATAAGCCTAATTAACACGATCAAATGCTTTCAGTGCATCCAGTCAAAGGGACCTTGTGTTCCGTAGCCATATCAATGGATTCGATTAGGCCATAAGTTGTCTCATGTAGAGACCTAATCTTAAGAAACCCTTGCTGATCTACATGTAAGGGGGAGCCGATTACCCCATTAAGGCGGTCATTCCAACCGCGGCGGGCACCGCCGAATGACCGCACCGCGGTCAAAAGACCGCGGCGGCCATTCTGGCTTTCCCGCTGGGCCGGCGGGCGACCGCCAAAAGGCCGCCCGCCGGCCCAGCTGGAAAGACCCAGCAACAATGAAGCCGGCTCCGAATGGAGCTGGCGGAGTTGCTGGGGTGCGACGGGTGCAGTGGCACCCGTCGCGATTTTCAGTGTCTGCAAAGCAGACACTGAAAATCATTATGGGGCCCTGTTAGGGGGCCCCTGCACTGCCCATGCCAGTGGCATGGGCAGTGCAGGGGCCCCCAGGGGCCCCACAACACCCGTTCCCGCCATCCTGTTCCTGGCAGTAAAAACCACCAGGAACGGGATGGCGGGAAGGGGGTCGGAATCCCCATGGCGGCGCTGCAAGCAGCGCCGCCATGGAGGATTCCCTGGGCCAGGGGAAAACCGGCGGGAAACCGCCTGTTCCCCTTTTCTGAACGCGGCTTTACCGCCGCGGTCAGAATGGCCCAGGAAGCACCGCCAGCCTGTTGGCGGTGCTTCCGCGGTCGTTGTCTCTGCCAGAATTTTAGTCAAAATCTTATAATCACTGTTTAATAAGGAGATTGCCTATATGACTCCCAAGTTCTAGTGCACTTTCCTAGCTTCAAGGTCAGTGTAATAGTGGCCTCATGCCATGATGAAGGAATACAAGATCCATTCTCAAATATCTCTTTGAATAAGTCAGTCAACACCAGCAGCAAGAAATAAATCAGAACTTTACACAACTCTTGAGGAAGACCATCTGACCCTGCTGCTTTACCTAATTTATCAAGTTGGACAGCCTTCTTGACTTCCACTGGGTTTTTAGCTCCATTGAGGGTGATATTATTCTCCTCATTCAGCCTGTTCATATCTACTAAACACCCTTGTTCTAACCAAGATTTTTCCTCCTTCTCCTCCTCTGATGTTACTAACTCCTGCTGTTGCAAATTCTCAAAAAAATTCAAGACAGCTTTCCCGATGTCCTCACTCTCTGTTAGAATTTTTCCAGTTTTTCCACATTCAACATCAGATTTCTAGCTTGGTCTACTTTAATTTTCCAAGTGTAACTGGAACCAAGAAATTTCAGTCTGATGAACCCATGACAAGGATGAAACCAGTCCTGGGATGCCTGTGGTCTGGTTTAGGTATGATCTGGCTTGCAAGTTCAAGCTGGACTGTTCCCATTGGAGCAAGATCAAGACTGATTTGCATATGGTTGATTCCAAACTGAGGTGGCATGGTGTGCAAAATAATGATGGATGTGGATGTAGCCCCGAGTAATTACCAGTGACTGAGATTATGTCAAGTATTTCATCTATCACTTTTGCATACTTTAGTATGTTGCCCTAAATAGGATGGGTATGCTCAGATGTTGGTCCTGTGCACTCTGTGTTCCTTGAGCCTAGCTATACCAGGCTAATGAACCAATAACAAGGGGGGAAAACAATCCTGGGTTGCTTGTGTTCCAGTTCAGGTAGGACCTGGTTGGCAGTTCACGCTGGACTGTTCCCACTTGAGTAGGCTTAAGACTGATTTGCATAGACTTGAGTGGCTGGGTCCAAACTGAGGTGACATAGTTTGCAAAATAATGATGGCCTGGGATGCGGTCTCAATATTTACCAGTGGCTGAGATTAATTCAAGCATTCCATCCATCACTTTTTGTATACTTAAGTATGTCACCATAAGTGGGACAGGTGTGCCCAGACGTGGGTCCCGTACACACCGTGTCACTGGAACCAAGATATACCCCCAAGCTGATGAGCCCATAAAAAGGGTGAAACTGGTCCTGGATTGCCTGTTTTCCGGTTCATTCGGACTGTTTGGTAGTTTGGGCTGGACTGTTTCCATTGGAGCAGGTCCAAGACTGATTTGCATATGGCTGGGTCCAAACTGAGGTGACATAGAGTGCAGAACAATGATGAACTGAGATGCGGCCCAAATAATTACCAGTGACTGAGATAAATTCAGGCCTTTCATCCATCCCATTGTGTATATAGCCACATAGTAACTAGAGCATGGTCTGGACTGGCTGCATCTAAGAGTTAACATGTTGGGCCATATGTGGATGCTGAAAATGGGAGGTTCTCGCAAAGGGGAATTATATTGTTTCTGTAGGTAGAGGTCAGGCATGCTACAGGAAGCATCTAGGGCAGCATGTCTTTTCTTGTACTGCTAGAGCTAATAGGGTACTGTTGAACTGAATCACTTGCTACAACTTCTTTAAATTATTGATTATGTTAGGGTCATGCATAATGTTTGTTACGCAAGTGTAATTTTTTCTAGATACAGATTATTGGGCTATTTGAAGGTTGCGTAATGTTTATGTTCTCGTTATGCTTACACCAAGTAAGCTGTTTTTGCCTTGCCGGAGATTTGGTTTGAGCAGAAGTCTCTCAAACAGTGAGAAGTCACGATGCAAAGTATGCAAGATTATTGAATTTTGCAAACACATGACAGAATATAGATCTCACAATGAAAAAGTCTAGTTTGCACAGCTACAGCCACTTAAGATACACGTGTAAAAACCCATGGGCCCCTCAAGACTTTTTGAATGCTACGTAAGAAAAAAATCACACAACTCCACCCACTCCTGGTTTAGGTTCACTTTACGACAAAACATATGAACGATATAAACATTAGTTCAAATTGCTCTAAAAACTGCACACCAAATTTCATTTTCACTTTTTTGTTCAGTTGATATTGTAGAAAACTATAAAACCACTCCAAATACTATCCTAGTAAGGACGTCTCATTCCCTTGCTTAACATATAGTTAAAATGTAAGAAAAGTAAACACTATCTAAACACCTTATTCCTCTATATGAATTAGAACTAGAATTATACTGAGGATACTATCAGGGGTGTAGCTTGGTCAGTGTGATTGGGGAGGGGTGAATCTCAGATTCCCTAACAATCACCTGGGTGTAGTCCCAATCTAAGCACCTAACTAGCATTTCTATGGGAGATAGCATCCAGGGGCATTGTTCAAAGAGGGTTGTTTGGGGTGTAAAAAATGTAGTCTGTAGTAAATAGTTGAGTACAGATGCTTTCAGTCGTGTAATGTGAAGTGCCTTTCGGATTTCACCTGGGATTTTTTTCTGCCCACACTTAAAAAAAAACACACACACACACTTTTCTCTTGTCTATATTTTGAAGACCTTAAAAATATTGATTAGTTTGAAAAGCATTGTGTTTTAAGTACCTCTAACAATCCCCACTCCTCTCTCTCTTGTCTATATTTTGAAGACCTTCAAAATATTGATTGGTTTGAAAAGTATTGTTTTAAGTACCTCTAACAATCCCCACTCTTCTCTCTTTCCACCACCCCTCAAGCCCCACTAATGCCCTGCTTCTCATATAATAAGTTTAAACAAAATGTCCTTCTACCTAGGGAACAATCTACAGCGTTTTCGAGGTTCATCGGAATCTCTAGAGCTGTATCATTATGGACCACAAAAAGGACCTCCAGGAGGCTCCTAAGCGCAGCTAAAGCAACATTTCTCCATTTACTCATTGTCAGAATTATTAAGTAAGATATGTAATGGAGACCGTAGGTGCCAGCCCTGTCAGCAACAGTGCCTAAACCCCTCAATATTATTCCAAGTACCTTGTGTTCAGTAGAGGCCCAACAGCATTTTAAGAAGCATATAACTCATCTATTTTAGTCTAGACTTAGTAAATAATGACAACTCAGAGAAGGCTGGGTCACTTTGCTTTTAAAACCATAAGCCTAAGATGCAAAGGTGGTTTGTTTAATAGGTGAGCGTTAGAAATTGGGTCTCTAGTTGGCAGAGGTATGCACCCTGTCCAAGTAGGGGCCACAATCCTAGTCAAGGTATGTCACAACACAATCCAAATTGTCGTGTGCCCACCCTCCGGTAGCTTGGCAGTTAGCAGTAAGGCTTAACACAGAAGGCAATGTGTAAAGTATTTAGGCAATAACTCATACAGACACACAGCGAACCACCACAAAAACACACCACACAGATTTAGAAAAATAAATAATATTTATCTGAATAAAATAAGCTTGAAACAGCAAAAATCCAATATGCACAAGTTGAGATAACACTTTTTAAAGATTCAAAAGAGTCTCATTTCTTAGGAAACAGTGGTTGTATCCTTGTAACACACAGTACCTGGGATGTGTCAAAAATAACGGTGCACAAGGGCCGCAGAGGAGGAGATGCGCTGAAAAATAAGGCAATGTGTCGGGTTTTCTGGCGAAGCACAGACTATGCATCGTTTCTGTCCGCGCTGCAAAGTGATGTGTCGATTTTCAGTAGTGCAGCCTTGGTTTCTCATTGTGATGCGGGGATATTTTGACGCCCAGGGATGGCGCGTTGAAAATCCTTAATTGGGCTGGTAGAAGGAGCAGGCATTGAGTGGATCCAGTAGTCAATGCAGTGAAATTTCAGCTGCAAGGTAGGCGCTGTATTGATTTCTGGTTGTGAGTCTGCCGCCGCATTGTTCCGGTCAGTGGTGTGGTGGTTTTCCAGCCTGCGATGCAGGTACAGCATTGATTTCTGCAGGTGTTACGTCAATTTTCTGATGCACAAGGATTTCCTGAAGGGGTGAAGTCTTTGTTGGCCCTGAGACATCAGAAAAAGGAGGCAGGCTCAATCCAAGCCCTTGGAGAGCCCTTTAGGAGGAAGGCAGAGTCCTTTCAGCAGAGTCAAGAGCACCGGGCAGCAAGGCAACAAGGAGGAAAGCAGTCCTTCAGCAAAGCAGTCCAAATGCATCCTTTGGCTATCCAGGAAGTTTCTCTGACAGAGTCCAGGTGTAGGTCCAGAAGTGTCTGATTTGGTGGGGTCAGAGACCCAATTTATATACCCCAAAATGCCTTTGAAGTGGGGAAAGTTCAAAGAGTGGTTTTGAAGTGTACACATTCCTCTTTCAGCCCAGTCCTGTCTGCCAGGATCCCTGTGGGGGGTTATCAGTCCTTTGTGTGAGGGCAGACCACTGGCCTTTGAAGTGCAAGAGAGGGCCCCTCCACCCTTCCTCCCCAGGGAGACCCATTCAGTATGCAGATGAATGCGGATGTGACTGGGTGTCCTCTGTTTATGGCTGTCTAGGTGGAATGTACAAGGGGAACTGTCAACCAGCACAGACAAGACGTGGATTGTAGACAGGTTGTAAGGCACAGATGACAGTAAGTGCAGAGAAATGCCCACTTTCTAAAAGTGGCATTTTTAAAATAGTAATATTAAATCCAACATCACCAGTAAGCAGGATTTTCTATTATTATTCTGGCAATACCAAACATGACAGGTTTCCTCCCTCTAGATCAGAATCTACCACTTAAAAGTATATAAGGGCAGTTCTAATGCTAGTCTATAAGAGGAGCAGACCCCACAGTAGTGGAAAACGAATTGGTGAGTTTTTCACTATCAGGACACATAAAACACATAAGTACATGTCCTGCCTTTTACTGACATAGCGCCCTGCCCTATGGGTTATCTAGTGCCTACCATAGTGGTGACATATGTAGAAAAATGGGAGTTTTAAGGCTTGACAATAGCCTTTAAATGCCAAGTCGAAGTGGCACTGAAACTGCACACACAGGCCCTGCAATGGCAGGCCTGAGACATGGGTGAGGGGCTACTTTTGTGGGTGGCACAATCAGTGTTGCAGGCACACTAGTAACATTTAATTTACAGAGCCTGTGTACATGTAGTGCACTTTACTAGGGTCTTACAGGTAAATTAAATATGCCAATTGGGTAGGAACCAATGTTACCATGTTTAGGGGAGAGAGCATATGCACTTTAGCACTGGCCAGCAGTGGTAAAGTGCACAGAGTCCAGAAACCAGCAAAAACAGGGTCCGATAAATGGAGGAAGGCAGGCAAAAAAGTTGGGGGATGACCACCCTAAGGTTGTGAGCAAGAAATATGGTTTTTTTCAGTATTGCTGCATACAAAGCAGATAGTAGCCCTGATTTGTGTGTGTAGTGTGATTTGGTAATGATGTTGTGCATTCAGTTCCACCACAGTTCTGTTCATTTGGAATTATGCCTGTTAAAAGGCTCTGATCATTGCTGATGTGACTCTTTAACACTGGTACTTCCCTGTGAGAATGTCCCTACAACTTGTTGGTGAGCAAAAATTATCTTGGAGAGAGGTATTGCAATAATGTCTCGCCTCCGTGGAAGCGCTGCAAAAACGTATGTGTACATCCACTCCTCTTATGAGGGATTCACTGAAAATTCAGCTTGAACATCTTCTCTAGTAGAAGTATTTTAAAATTGTGGGCATGCCTCACATTGCAGAGCTGTCACAAATACTACTGGTGTGTGGGACTCCCCCTGTGGAGTTGTTGATGAAAATAGCTGGCATGCATGACTCATCTCGTGGGTCGGTTGCTTAAAGTATTTGATGTGCACAACTTCCCTATGCATAGGTGTCATCAAAAATGTCTGGTGTGTGAATGCCAAGCAACATTGTTCATTTGCCCCTACTTGAAACAAATGTTGATGATATTATTGGTTCCCATAAAATAAAGTAAATTCTTCAGTCGTGACTTTAAGATTACTGAATGTCACCACCCAAAAATGTTACTGACTTCGGGCCACCAATATAATTTGGAACCTTACGTCAGTCAGAGCTTAAGTATACACTGGAGAACCACTCTACAGAACACCATGCTTCTGGTCTAATGTGCCTTCATCTGGATGCTGATCATACTCTGAATTACAGTAGCTCTGGAGTTAAAAACAGGTTTTAATTGCGTGCTAGCTGGAGGACAGATTCAAATTTTAATGGCGACATAGGCAAGTGATGGCATCATTTGTGTGGTTGTAGACTTCACCACTGTTGTATCCCAGATTTAGTTGGATTTAGCTGGCCAGCTCTGAGTGAGTCCCACAGACACCCTTTCTGACATTTGATGAGCATGACATTTTCATGTGGGCATAGAGGTAAAATTACAGGGTGCCCTTTTTTTACTTGCAGGGTAGCATATATCTTCCTCCGTGTGCGTACATAATGCAGTGAACAGATGATTCTCAAGGGTAGTCATTATACTGTGTTTTAATATTTACAGTGGTTTATCGAATTATTTCGCCAGCCAAAGAAAATACTTTTCTTGCGAAAGGTTTTCAACCAATCAGTCAATGCCTGGACAAAAAATATTTATTTCCTTGTAGATGTAATCAATCAAGGAGCAGCAGAGAGCAGAGCGGCAGAGGAGGGAGGCGGGCAGAATTGGCCGCCCGTGAGCTGGCCCAAATCACAGACGGCAGTAAGGGGCCAGGGTGGGGAGTGTTCTAATGCTTGAGCTACGTTAGGCAAGGGGCAGGTAGGGGCATGGCCTCCCAAAAGGCAGCAATACGCTGCACAGCAAATACAGATAGGATAGAGGGGTGGGGAGAAGAAGAGCAGGACACTGATGCCGGCAGCAACAGGGCAAGTGAGGAAAAAGGCTGGTTGGCACTATAGCCACCTTGCCTGTAGGGGGGCAGGGCTTTCACACACTACATGAGGGCCTCCAAGGAGCAGGTGCTCAGCAGTCGGGCACAGTCTTTCAGACACAGCGGGGAGTGCAGGTGCCCCTGTGCTGCAACTGGTGCGACTGGATTGGAGTGAGGATGCGAAGGGTTTCCTGGGGGTTCAGGAGGTATTAAATATGACAGTTAAGCCCCTGGGGAGGGTTTACGGCAGGAATCTAGGGTGCAGCGGTAGATGGAAGAGGATGAAGTCTGGGGGCAACCTAGGCCTGGTTCTGCTGGAAGAGTGGGGCCCACTTGGAGAGGGGATTCCTGCAGAGGAGGATTTCAAGGATGATGAGTCATGCATGAATTTGGGAGAGGTAGAGGGGTTCAGGGGAGCGGCACCAGTACACTAGACCTCTTTTATCTCTTTCAGGATGGCATAGCACAGGCAGTAGAAGACTCAGGAGAGCCAAGGATGGCCTGGCTTCACCAAGGGAAAGAGAAGGCAGGGCCTGGGGCAGCTAGCCAAAACATCTGCGGACAAAGGTCGCACTCACACCTGGGGACAGCCATAGAAGCCCACTCATGGTCGTGAAACAGCCGGATTAGTACACCCGCCAGCGTCACAACCTGGGTGAGGCAAAGTCTTGGCGCAGAAGACCAGCGGGGCAAGAGGGAGGTGGCAGGCTGTTCATAATTGCACGAAAAGGTGTGGGGTGCCAGGGGACATGCAGGGAAGGAGAGAGCCTAGCCGGGGCCAGCAGGTCGATATGTTCAGGAGGAGTTGTATGACACAGTGTTGGACTACAAGGAAGAGAGCACGGAAGAGGGGGACTCAGAGATGAGGATGAAGCAGAGGGCAGTGGTGGAGATGAGGAAAAGGAGAGGTGTGAGGCAGTCTACTCACCCATCTGTTCCTCAGTCATTGCAGGTAGCAAGTGCAGCAGGGAGGCCTTTTGGGCACTGGGATGCTCCACAGTGGAGGCAAGTGGTGAGGCGGAAGGTTGGGGAACAGACACTGATCTTGGAGCCAGGTAAGCCGGAGGGGCGGCAAAAGGAATACATGGTTTCGGTGGTGGTAGAGGCCAAGTAGCCCCTAATTAGCAGGGAGGTCCACCTGTATAGAGGTACTTATGTGCTGGATACAGAGGTGGGGATGGAGATGGCACTGACACAAAGGACTGAGACAGAGGGACACAGCAATAGTGTGCAATTAGCTAGAAGTGATAGTGGGCCACAGGAGCAGAAAACGGAAGGAGTTAAAGGGGCACAACAAGAGGAGATGGGACAGAAAGGGCAGGAAGCGGACAGTCACATGGCCAAAAAGGAGAGTAAAGAGTTGAAAGTAAAAAGCTCCCATACATGGGGAAGGCTGAGCCGTTAGGGTCACACTTGATATTGTCAACCAAGGAAACAATATGAAAGGGAAGTACATAGAGATGTTGAAGCTTCTACAACAGGAACTGAAATCGAAAGAGGGGTTGGAAGAGGAGGAATATGAGTTTGCAAAATGGCCTAAAGTGACGGTCAGCATTGAAAATTGTACGGCGGCCTTTCTAATATTCTCAAGTGTGTATTGTGAAAAATATCTAATGAGGGCAGTGGTGCTTTTCAAGTACATGGACATCATCAGAAAGGCGCAGGTTAATTACGGCGGGTACACATGGGTACAAAACGATTAGGAGTTTAGGGCACGGATGGCATTAGACCCTGAGGTCCAGTGGGGTGAAATCGACTCCGACCTGTGACAGCACACCATGGAACTGGCTAAATTTGGGGAAATGATTTTTACAGCCAGCAGCCTCCCTGTAGTGTATCGCCCCTTTAAGGAACGTCCCACCCGGGACGTGCTGGGGTCATCAGAGAAGAGTAAGACAGGTACTAGTGGGAGTAGCACCAGCCAGGTCGGGGCATTCTGGGACTTCAACAAAGGAATGTACACAAGGGAGTATTGTAAGTTTTGATATAATTGCTCCAAGGGAAAACACCCATTGGTCAATTGTTCCGGATCAGGAAATGGAACGGGGGTGCAGGAGGTCACATACCACAGTCTAGTGGAGGACCCCGTAGGGTAACTGGCAGCAGTCTTTCAGGGGCAGTAGGGGGGCTTAAGGACGTAGGGGGAGCTCCTACAACAATTAAGTTGGATAGGTTATGTTTTTGGTTGGGGCAGTATGACAGGACAGAAGTAGTGACAATGTTGTTGGATGGTTTAACATGGGACTTTCGACTAGGCTATGTTGGCCCACATGAGTGGTGCTGGGTGGCAAATCTTAAATTGGTCTGGACACACAAACAGATAGTGCAGGCTAAGATGGACAAAGATGTGCAGGAAGGTCGCATGGCAGGTCCTTTTGCAGATTGGCCGGTGCAGAGCCTTATCATTTCTCCAATTGGGGTAGTGCTGAAGAAAGAAAAAGGACAGTTCTGGCTCATACAGAACCTCTCATGGCCAGAAGGGTCTTTGGTCAATGACTTAACCCTGGGGACCAAGTGTCGGTATCATATGCATCAGAAGATGTGACACTAGCACTGGTTGAGGAGTTTGGACAGGGGACATTGATGGCGAAGAGTGACATCAAGTCTGCCTTTCATCTATTGCCAGTACACCCTGCAGACTTCGAGCTGTTAGGGATTCAATTGGACTGGAAATGGTACGTAGACAAAACCCTTACCATGGCATTCTCCATATTGTGTGTCCTTTTTGAGGTTTTTAGCACTTTCCTACAGTAGTTCTTTACGAAACACACAGGGAATACACAGATCACGCACTACCTAAATGACTTCTTGTTGGTGTGTACACCAGGTTCTTGGCACTGCCAAGAACTATTGGAATTTTTTTAGGTCATAATGGATGATCTAAGGGTGCCTTTGGCACCGGAAAAGGTTATGGACCTCATTATGATCTTGGTGGTAAATACCGAATACTGCCGTGTGGACTGCCACCAGCATACCGCCGCAGAGGTGGACATCCGTCTGCCAGATTATGACACATACATACAAAACCGACAAAAAACAGCCACAACCACAAATCAACCAGACCCACTGAACATGATAAACTGTTGGTACTACCACCCATACCGTTAGGCCACCAATACTGCGTCCTCCAAATACTGACCCACGAATCACCACAGCGGACATTCAACGATGTTAAACCACTGGCAGTGAACACCACTGTGGCAGAAATGGCCACCCAAATACAAAGCAAGACAACATTGGCCAGACCAAAAAACCCACACCTGACACAAATACACACACCCTACACACCCACCAACAGCACTATAAAACACACACCCACATCACCCCAATCCTTTGCCTACATGAGAAGACGGCTACCCTTTGCACCGCCAATCTGAAAGAGAACTGCACACACATATCACAACTACCTAACTTCCAACATACACCACACACCCCACCACATCACCCTCTGCACAACGTACACACACCACACAACACCCATGTCACCACAAAGGCACCCCCATTTCACCCATGAGGGGTTGCGGGTCATGGTTTAGGAAATAGTCAGGGTAGAGCCACAGCTGTTTGGAGCACAGGTCCAGCTGATTTCCATTGCCAGGAAGATGGAGCTACAGCGGAGGATCGTGGACAGGGTGAACGCCATGGAACTACATCCATGCACAAGGGACAACATAAGGAAGAGGTGGAATGACCAACGGGGGAAAGTGTGTTCCATTGCAGCACGGCACCAGCTCTCCATCAAGAGGACTGGCGGTGGACCCCCACCTCCTCCCCCACAGCTGACAGCATGGGAGAAGCAAGTCTTGGCAATCCTGCATCCTGAGGGACTCACTGGAGTAGCCGGAGGACTAGACACTGGTGAGTCAACTTTTACTACCTATCACCCCCAATACCTGCATGCCACCACGACCCCTCACCCTGACACACATCACCCCACTCCATCCCACACAGTGCACCACCACAATTATCGGAATGAAATGTCAAGCCCTGCATGCCATACCCACTGCATGCACATCTCTTCCAGCCCTGCATGTACACCCACCACCAATGCATGCACAGCATGGAGAACTAACAATCCCACAATCCATCCCCATACACAACCAAACGAGTCAGGGCAACAGCAATAACATTGGGGAAGCTAGTGATGCAGAATATGTCACAGGCATGTAGCATAATACACTACTTACATCCCCACAGGTGCCCCAGCCAATCTCAGCAGCAAGGAGGTGCCACGGCTACCCATTCCCCCACCAGAAGATGCCCCCAGTGATGACAGAAGCTCTGGAGCTCTGGATCTGGATGAACTCCCTGGCCCATCAGGGACCACTGGTCAGTCAGCTACCCCATCCCACACCCAGTCCACTACAGAGCCTCCCTCTCAGAATCCAACACCACAGCAGCCACCCAACGTCCCCAGACCTCTGTCCCTAGAACACATCAATCAGTAGTTTGCCCACCTTTACAGGTACCCGAGTCCACACCTCACAGGCAAGACAATGAGGGTCATGGGGTCAGTGGGAGTTGGCACACGGTTCAGGGTACACAAGCACAGGGGCCAGGGATGGTCTGAGGACAGCTGTGTGCATGGGGGAGGACAGGCCCAGGGAACCGACTGCCCAGGAGGCACTCACTAATGTCCTGGGGGCTTACCAACAATCACAGGACAAGATGGGTCAGGTGTTAAACATCATGCAGGAGAACCAGCGGCAGCAGGGGGAACACCAACAGGAGATCAAGCAAGAA
This sequence comes from Pleurodeles waltl, assembly GCF_031143425.1. Classification (NCBI taxonomy): domain Eukaryota; kingdom Metazoa; phylum Chordata; class Amphibia; order Caudata; family Salamandridae; genus Pleurodeles; species Pleurodeles waltl. Next base: position 1,058,521,223 of record NC_090444.1, on the reverse strand, counting down.
TTGCAGGCCTTGAATACCACCATGGTCTCCATTGCAGGGGCATGACAAGTTGCCAGGGATACAGAAATTTAGTGTTGTTTAGTGGCAGTCCGGGGCTTAACAAAGGGTTGACAACAGCAGGCATGGGCAAGCCATGAGTTAAATGTTTGTTAAGAATGTAGCCTGATTACAGGTTCAGTGTTTTGATAAGGCAAGTTTAAGGCAGTGTAAGGGAAGAAACATTTGAAACCGTATAAGAAATGTGGCATTGAAAGGTCAAAGATGGAGGGGGGGTGGGTAGGGTAGGGCAGTGGGGAGGTTTTATGTAGGTGATTGTGTCTAGTTAGTTTTGTATGGCAAAGGTCAAGGTCTTCAATGTAAGAGCACTTGTTGCCAATAAAGCCGCCTGTTCCACACTCAAGCCTGTTGTCTGTGGTTGGTAATGTCCCCATCACCCTCAATGAGGTTTTAGGGGTGCAGCAGACCACTGGGAGATCTCCCCCCCAGGGAGGATTGCAGAAGTGAGACAGTCTGTGGCAACACTGGGCTTTGCGGGCTCTCTTTGGGCTACATACTAGCCCTGGGGTATTTAACCCTCCATTTTGGGCCACCAGCCACCATCCTATAGAGGTGACACATGGATGGTGGCAGGAGCAACTCTAAAGGTTGCCTTCCCCAAGGGTGCTGGTCATTCCCCCTCCCCCCCCCCACATTAAGTCAGTTTTCTAGTGGGAGGTACATAGGGACACTGTGCAATGCTAGCTCGTCTCTTTGGAGCAGGTGCAGTGTGGAGGCATGGCAAGATCTGGGTTTAATCCATTGCTGTTTTGCTCACCAGGCCACCCCAGTTTGGACCCAATCATGTACAAATCAGCCTTTACCTGTTCCCTATGGGAATAGTCCAGCCTGAACTGCCAGGCCAGGTCCTCCCTGGACCAGAAACGAGCATCCTGGGACCGGTTTAAGGGTATCACCCTTCATCAGCCAGGCTAGCTTGAATCCAGTGGCACAGTGAGCACAGGACGCATGTCTGGGCAAACCCCTTCCCACTTACTGTAGTGGCATAATGAGCAAAAGAATGATGGATTGAACCCAGATGTGTGACTGAGGGTGAGTGTTTTAAAAGTTTCAGCACTCTGTCCATCACCTTTTGTGTTGCAACATTTTAGTGCAATTCTTTCTGTATACAGCCGGCCGCACACTGCATAGGTACCCTACCTGTGGTGCCTTTGTCCGATTGTCTGTCGTCATGTGGAACATGGTGTGTGGCAATGAAAGGATGAACAGCAGGCAGGCGAGGTACAGATGAGGAGTAGATATATACCACCTACCTCACCTGCCTGCTGTGAGACCCTCCTTTTTTTGGCCCAATGGCGCGAGCCACTGGACCAATACAAGGAGCATACATTCCTTCAAATTTCACGGCCACTTTTGTTAAAAGCCTAGGCTTTTTACACAACTGCTGATTTAGAATTTTTTGGGGAAATTGCTAAATCGTAAAATCCTGGAGGATCTCTTTAAACCTCCTGGGAACTCGTATCAGTCCCAGGGTTCCCAAGGGCAACATATCTATGGCACAGAGTTCAAGAGGCAAGATGCAGTTGTCATCCTGCATGAACATATTCTACCTTGTGCTAACCAGAGGTTTATCCTTTATATTCATAAATCATGGGCAGACGTAGCAGGCATGGGAAAAGAGTTCTTCATGGTGCATAGGTGCAAAAGGTGTGCTGTGCACTGGTGGCAGTGACAATGCTGGTGCTGCTATTGTAACTTGAGACATCCACAGGCTTGTTGTGGTCTTCAGGGCTCTGCAAACAGTGTACACAGGGTGAATTCCTACCAGCTGAACTTGTGTGCCAGGTCTTTGAGAGAGTAAACATGTAGATTATGCCTGTTGTAACTGTGTAATTATGAAAGTGTGGAAGATGCAAGCATGGTAAAAGTGTAATGCTAGACTAGCGATCAAGTGCATGCAATTATCATTTTTGTGAAGGCTCGCAATTCTGAGACTGTATCCCATACGTTCTGAAAGGCTGTTTCAAAAAGCAATTGGAACACCTAACTGATCCTATAAAAGTAGAAAAAAATCACATTTGTCCGTAATTTTCAACATTTTATGTCAATATTTGCTCATTGTGTATGGATGTCAGTAGGTAAGTATAGAAATGATTGTGAACTAGCAAATGACTGCAAATTACTCATTTTTGATTTATGGAAATTGTGACACTTGTTAGTACCTCAGTGAATTGGCACCTATTTTAACCAGTCAAGATGAACTGCCCAATTTTAAGAAATTTCCAACAGTGATTCTATTCTCCAGAAAGCCTTGGCATTTTCAGATCAAACAGATTGGCCTGCCAACTTTATATTTCCCTGCCTTTATGCCAGGGATTTTTTCCAAACCTGCTCTAGCTGTATCATCGGGAGAACTCGTGGCAATAATGTCTGTGTTGACTAGTCTGCCGTGTCATGGTGGTATGATGGACTGATCAGAAAGGTTCTGCTATTTAAACATAAGCCCCCAATAGCCGCTGTGTTTTGGGAAACCAAAAAAGTCACTCGTATGTAGTGGCCGAATTCTCCCAGTTTATTGGAGACGTGTTTATTTTTTTTCTTAGAGGGACCATGCCTTTCATGGTAGTCAAGGGCAGACACCTCTGTAGTTGAAAGGGCCTCTACAAGGTGCTGTACAGTGAGGAAGTGTCTGGGGCTGGCTCACCAACAAAGGTGTTCAAACGTTAGAGAAAACTTAATTTTTGTGACTCTCCATTTTTTTAGCTTAATCTTTCGGTTTTTATCCTTGGCAAGGCAGCATAGCTGTCTGGTCTTGGGCTGACTGTGGTACCACTAGGCTATAGTTTAAAACTGCATTGCTGTTGAGTAATCAAGAATACTGAAATATCTTCTATTAGCCATTTACTGAATCAGGTGATAAGAGTGTCCCCAAGAGTGAAAGAAAGTCCATCTTTTTGAACACTTGAGTGTGTCATGAATAGGATTAGGGCCGCAATGGAAACAAAAATCAGACCTGGCAAAGATATTTACATCATCCTCACGCTGCAGGAGGCTAACACTAGAATGGGGAATGGTTGGGCAATGGAGGCCCATCTGGCCTGAAAACATCTCCATATCTTGCAACCCACCAGAGTTGCGGAATGGTCATTCAGGCCTGGATTAGGGTGTGGTGTGTTTATTTAACTTTAAGCATAAGCTTAATACTACGACCCTGTGATGGACTAGTGTTGATAGATGGTCAGGAGGCCGTGGCCAAGATCATCCAGGTCAAGCTAACAGAAAACCGATGGTCAGCTTTTGGTGGTATCTGCTGTGTCATCTTTCAGCACCAAGTATTCTGGTGGCAGATTACCCCCATATGCCTCTCCATATCTGTAGAAGATTTTAGGAATGAGCATCTAATTTGGTTGTCAGGTCGAGGGGTAGTGTAACACTGATTGACTTTATGTGATGGAGCAGTAAGTTGTCAATTGCAGATCACCGTGTAGCACATTCTCATTGTAGTGGGCGTTTGGATCAGCCAATATTCTTCAGATGAAACCAATCTTTCAAAATGAGCTTAAGGAATCAATGTTGCACTTTTGCCCCAAAAATAACAAAAAAAATAACATTACCTGTTCTGTAATATAGGAAATATACATCCGCATGTGCTAGATTTGAATCAAATTCCTGCATATTTACCTCATTCTGTCTCCACGTTATGTTCATTCTAGGCTAATTAAAGCGTTCATTTGTGCATGCTGTCCAAGGCATGTGCATATAACAGATCAACCACAATAGGCCAGGCCTAGATATAGATTCAGCTGACAAACAAAACGTCTCACAAAGTCTATTGATTTATGCACACTGCTTTAAAGACATCCTTTTACTTCACTAGAACCTAGAACTATCTTTCAAGTTGAGGACCGAATATATACACAGACACCCATATATGTGTGTGTGTGTGTGTATATATATCTATATATATATGTGTGTGTGTATATATATATATGTATATATATATATATATATATATATATTTATGTGCGTGTATATATATATACCATGTTTCCTTTTGTAGAACAGAGTAGGGAAAACATTTATTTTGATTTTGTCTGAAGTCTATGTGACAGTTCAGGGAGATATGGGAGATATGTTTTTACTACTATCATCAATGTGATTGGCAGGCCCGAGATTGAATCCTAGCAAGGCCAAACTTAAACTGTCATCCTTCCGAAGCTCATATATTGTTAATTTGTGCTCTTTGCACTGACGAGAAACTGCAAGTCTGCGGCATTAAGTGCTATAAGACCAGCTCTTTGATTATTTCATCAGAAGTCTGAAAGAATACAAAAACAAGGGGCTTGGGAAAGTCGTTTGGAGTATTCCATGAACATCTGTTCTTTGCTTCCCATGGTTAATTGACTTAAGGACTTTAATATTGCCTGCTTGAGAGGCAGCTCATTCATTGCCAGTACATATGCACCGGTATTTAATAAACAGCACATGTCAATGCAGGATCCCATTCACATTTCCTTAAAAGTCACGAGAGCCATCCTATAGTCTGACTAACAATTGCTTCAAACCCACACCCACCAAATTGACAATCAGGAGACCATTCTTCAAAGGACATATTAAATGAAAACATTTGGGGGAAAGTCCTAAAATCTCCAATGATTGCTATAGTTAACTCTCCATGATCCTACAAGTGCTCGTGTTACCTCTAACTCCAAAGGGAGTGTCGTTGTGTCTGTTATCATCTCATTTCTAGCATTTGAAATTTTGTACAATAAGAGGGATGAAAGATACATCTGCGGCTCTGGAGGAAACACAGTATCATGCAGCTGAAATTTCTGCAGGGGTTTGCAAAGGCTCCAGATCAAGTTTCTCAGCAGCATTTTGGTTTCCAGGGTGGAAGCGGAGTAGGACAGCAGCGAAGTACTATAAGTGCACATTAATGCCTCGTTGGAAGAACATAATCAGGCCCTAATGTAAGTATCAATGTTTTAAGTGAACTATTTCTCTTTTTATTATAATTTAGGGGAAGGTACCATGCTTTTCGGTGTCAAAACAAATACAGAAGAATCTTTTAAACTAAGAAAATTATTTTTTATGTTATTATTGATGCACTTGCTATACATAATGAATATAAATACAAGATAAAGAAAACATCTCCGTATCTCTTTTCGTCGAGAATATCGCATGATCTTTGACACTGCATTCAATGCTGTTTGAATCAGGGCATTGATCTAGTTTACACAACAAATAAAACAAAATAGTGCTTGTGCACTTGGCCCTTTCTGCGGAGTCATCCACAAACATTGTGCCTTCACCTTCCTGTTGTCTGAGCTCTTTTTGGGGACCTTTGCCCGTTTTTGTTGGCCATTTGGGCTGCTAACCAGTGTTAAAGTGCTTGTGCTGTCTCTTCTAAAAATTGTGATATATATCACATTGGCACACTGTTTATTTTTAAGCCCCGAGTAAAGGGGTGCTACATGTAGCCAGTGCCTGTAAATTAAATGCTTCTAGTGTTCTTATTGTTCCACCCACTGAAGTAGGCATTTAAATATGTCTCAGGCTTGCCACTGCAGCCTGTGTGTGCAGTTCTTAAACTGCCATGTCAACCTGGCAAAAAAAAAACTTTGCCAGGCCCAAAACTTCCTTTATAATACATATAGGTCACCAATAGGATATGCCCTGAACATTCCAGAGGGCAGAGTGCAGTGTATTTAAAAAGTTGGACATGTGCTTTTAAGATCTACATGTGTTGGTAGTGAAAAACTCTAATTCGTTTTTCTCTACTGCAGGGCCTACCTTGTCGTAGGTTGACTCTTGCTTTAGACAAGACTGCTGGTTTAAGGATGACAGTACTTATGTTTGTAGGTGACTATGCCAGTCCTAAAACAAGCCGTAACTGTCATCCCAACCCTCCCGGCTCACAAGCAGCACCTCACCAAAAACCCAAACATTAAAAGGTGATTTGTTGGAGCCTTCACACATGGAGTCAAGAGAGTGACATCTCAGGGAGTGTCGTGGTTAAATGGAGATTACCCCTTTTTCACATGAACAACATGTTTCAATCGAACACAGTCAATGAAGTAGATGCAGTAGAGTTTTCAATAGATTTTATTAACAAAACTGCAATCTACGATAGGTTGCATGGGCCTCAAAGATAAAGATAATAAACAATGCAAGAAACAGAATTGTGAAGACGAGAGTCATTAATACAAAGACCCCCACCATCTTGCAATAACATGAAATGACATGAGATATGAAATATGTCCTAATACCCTAGCATGATGAACCTAATCTCTAACCTAAAAGAGAGCTAGGTGTGTTAAAACTAATCTGCCAATGCCATGTCCATGAGAAGAGCCCCCAAACCCTTGTTACCTTGGAATGAGGTCTCTAGCTCAGACTCCCTATGGACATGAAGACTGGGTCAGCGTCAAGGGTACGTGCAGCATCAATAGCGTTGATGGCTCCTGGTCGGAATCCCTCTGACTATCTGTCTATGTGAGGTGCATTTATACAGATCTGCTTGAACCCCTGACATAGGTCTATTCCCAAACAATAGATTACAAGACATGCTTGGGACTGCAATTACATAAACAATTCCTCGAAAGCCCAAAATGGGAAAGTACCTAATGTGAATACCTACATCTTATCTGTCTTATCTGTCTACTGGGGCTGATGGTGACGCCTTAGCAGAGTGGCACTGATAACGATAAACTAAAACATTGCCCTAACTAAAAAAAATGCAGCCATCTTGGAAACATATAATTACATATTTGTGCTAAAACAGAGCAAGCTAAGTAGAGGTCTGCAAGCCAGAAGGCTAAGCTAACTCCTGCTTCCCATTAACACAAGATAGGATTCACTACAACCTCTCCCAAATGATAACCCTGGGTTACCTTATTACATTTAACAAGTGATAACTTTAAATTAGGAGCAGATAGACAAGTCAAGTATGGTGTCTAGATGAATTGTGATTAGAAGTCCTCTTTAATGATTTTTTAATCACTGTGAGAAAGTCTTCCTTTTTGCCCTCATCACCCCCATTTTATTATGGATACTGGTGGTTACTTACTCTGACTGTGCACTTGGCTCTGCTAACCAGGGCCAGTGCTCTGTTTAAAAGGTATAAGGTAATTAGGCATAGCTATAATTGGCTCTGACAACCTACCTTAAGACCCCTGTTTATGGTAGGGCATGTAGGTTTAGATGCCCAGTAGATTTAATGTACTTAAGTGTGCACTGCTGTGGTGCCGGCTGTCATATTAAAAGGCAGTCCTGCTTTGCAGGCTGCTTTTTAAAACTATGTCCAAATTGGACTTTGGAACTAAAAGTACTTCCAAAGTCTTAAAATACCTTATTTTTACATATAAGTCATCCTAAGGTCTGCCCTAGGTGCTTCAAGGGTACGCTGAAGTGTAATAATAAGCAGGAACATTTTAAATGATGCTTTCTATACCCTGGTGAGGGAAAAACTGCCAATTTAGTTTTCCTCATTGTACTACATTAGCTCCATAGGATAACATAGAACAGCTTTATTTAACACTTATAAAGTCTATTTTTTAAGTGAGGAAAAAAATAATTCTGGGTTTCAAATTAATAGTTACAATAAATCCAACAACTTGCCAAGGTTACCTTTATTATAACTATTATAGGAAAGATGTTTTAGAACTGCTTACCTAAAGTTACCTACATTCAGCCCTGTAGCAGCCTCTCCTGATTGGTCAGTCTTTGACAGGCTGGCCAGGCTGCTGTGATGCGGTGTGAAGTGGCCTGGGCTGAGAAAAAGGAGACATCTGGTCAGAGAAATCTGCAGCATCAGATTCCATGACAGGAAGGACGCTGTCTAGCCAAACTGGTCTTCTAAGGGGGAAAGACAGTTGGGACAGATACCAGACCCACGCCCACTTCCTGCACCCCAGGCCAGGTGGGAGCCTCTCTAATTAGATTAGGAGAGGGGCTGGAAGGAGAGTGTAGGGGGAAGTTAGCCACACCTGTGGGTGGGCTTAGCTCTACCTGAACCTCCAGAAGTGATTATCTCAATTTTGGATTTTTGAGAAACAGTACTCTCTGGAACAAAAATGTGGCACACTTCAGAGGGTCGCACCCTGTACCCCATTGGTCAGGGGTGTCTCCCTGCTTGCCAGCCCAGAAACCTGGATAAATGCAGGAGAGCTGCCCAGCAACTCTGATCCTGGGTAAAAGAAATCAAAAGAAGAAGGACTACCCTGCTGAACCCCTGGTCTGCACCAAGAAGGACTGCACTCTGAAGAACCGCACCTGTTACACACTGTGGGCTTTGCCAAAAATAGGACTTTGCCTTGCTTCCAAGATCCAGGAGTGGACTCTGTGTAAGAAACAGGTACAAAGGAGCTACCAAGAGTCCCCTGCATCAACTCCTGCAAGAAGGGCTGAGCTGACCAGCGTCCAGTGGGCTTGTAGGGATTTGACCAGATGCTCTATGGGAATTGTAGTCCCAACTCTCCAAGGAGCACCCCAGAGCTTCTGGAACCTTGTATGGTGTTGTGGACATTTCAAGACCCCAAAAATACCTTATGAAAGAAGCTCCAGACGTTTTGGACCATTTGGAGAATATGGGTGAAAAAGTTCCATACGTGGACCAACGCCTCGACGAGAGTCAAGCCGGCGATGTCGAACCGCGACTTGGCCTGAAATTCATATTCACCCTCCTGAAAGCTCCGGAGCTCTGTCTGTCAATGACGAGAACCAAGCCCTTCAGGATTTCAGTGAGGCCTCACACTGAACCAAGCTGACGATGATGACTCGAAACCCGGCCTGCCAAGGAACCTTGCACGACGACGAGGAAAAAAAAGCCAAAAAAGTGACTAAATGAGAAGATACAATTTTTACCGAGGCCTGCCGCTCAATGTATCCGACCCAGGCTCCAACGTGGTTGTCCTCAAACTTTGACTTTGACATGGCCAGGAGCAATCTGATGGACACAGTTGGCACTGTTTAATTTTAGGCACTAGAAAGCACTTTTTTCATTTAAACTTTGAAAAATCATATATCAGCTCCCACCACTGGATTTTCTTCATTTTGATGTTGTTTCAACGATTAAAATATTCTATATTTGTACACATTGATGTTGGATTTTTATTGTGTGTTGTGTCTTACTTATTATTGTTTTGTTGACATTAAATGCTTTACACACCTGTCTCCTAAGTTGACCCTGACTGCTCATGAGCCAAGCTACCAAGGATTGAGCAGGGGCTAGTTTATTGAGACCTTGATTGGACCTTATTTGTGATTGTTGTGTTATTACCAAGTACTGGTACCTACCTGCCCTTACTAATAAACCACTTTCCAGCAATCACAATTCTGAAAATGTCACATTTAGAAAGTTTGTATTTTCTTGTTGCAACCACTTGGTGCCTGCATTCTGATCATAGGTCCAAAGAGTAGGTGGGGCTGATAGTTGGCCTTTGTGTACTGCTCCCAGACAGTGAGACAAAGGGAAGATAGGTGTTGGCATGATGGGCTATTCTGAGTTAACAAGGGGGGAGCTGTCACCTACCATACTTTCACCTTACAAATGTTCTGCCTCAGCAATCTTACCAAGGGTTTGTCACTAGTCTCTTATGACCCCAGACAAGCTGGGGCCAGCGCAGGGAGGAAGGGGATGCTTGACACCTCAGAGATGGAAACCTCTAGAACATTCTTCTACTTCAACGTGGGCACCAGGTATAAATATTGAACCTCAGGCTACCTTCAGAAGGACAGCCCAGCTGTGAAGTGTGCTCTGCTGGCCACTACTCTACTGCCTAACTCTTGTTGCTGCAACAAGACTCTTCTGCCATGAGCTGCCTGGCTGAAACCAGCCTGCCTGTGTCCCCCAAGATTCCAAGATCTCCAAGAGTCAGTTGATTGACCTGTTCTAAAGCCACAGGACCGCAACAGGCTTTTCTGCAGCACACATCTTCAACAAAAGACCGTGCATCACCTTGACACCTCTGCATTAATCCAGACGCAGAGTGATGCATCTCGATCCCAACAACCAGCTCAGCGTCTTGCCCATCTCAAAGCACGTCCTTGCAAGCCCCAGTGGCTTCACCAACAATGGCTCAGTGCGAGGCACTGCAACCTCAGCGATGACACATTGCCAATCTAGTCTTTGCAAGTCCAGCAACTTCCTGGACGACAGCACAGGACCCCACATTGCAAGCCTGTCCTTGGTTACTGACTTTGCTGCATGATGCTTGTTGGTGCAGGGCCTCGCATCACAAGCTCCACATGGACGGTGTCTCAATGGCAGACAACTCAACTCAATGCAAGGACTCTGCGTCGCTCCGCAACCAGGATTGAAGGTACTGTTGCTCAGTTTGGCCTGCCTGGATCCCTGTAGCTGGCCTGTGCTCCATTGCTGTCTGCGTGAACTTATGACTTTGTCCCGGTCCAGCACGACCAGATAACCACAGTTTGAGCTTTGTACTTTTTGACGCTATCTTCACTAAAATCTCTAAAAATTGCATACCTCCAGGTCTGCTAAATTTTGGTTTTGATTTATTTATCAAAATTAACTCTTTTTCTCCCAATTGGTGTGCCATTTTTCTTGTATTGTGTTTTCACTTTATTACTACTGCATAAATACTTTACACATTGATTCTAAGTTAAGCCTGACTGCTCTGTGCCAAGCTGTCACAGGATTGAAGACAGGTTAATTTGGGGTTTGCTAGTGACTTCACCCTGACAAGGATTGTGGTTGCTGCTTGAGTAGGGTTCAACCCCCCTCAACCAGTAACCCAGTTTCTTACATTCCTTCATCCATACAAGATGGACAAATCTGTAATACAAACACCAAGCTAATTAAGCACACAGTAAGGAGAACACCTCCCTCCATTTCATTATTATGGACACTGTTTCCAGTTCAGGTCTTTTTTGTGACAGTCTAAAGCGTTTTGACTATCGTAATTTTCTTTTGCTTCCTTTGATCTAGTTAGACTAACAAACCTTGAAACAATTATTTATAGCTGAAAAGTTCAGGACTGGAGACAGTATCCATAATGTTCTGTATTGAGGTAGTTACCATGGCACACATGACTGGCAGAGGGAAGAACGGGATTCCTCAACCTTATCTATTACTGAGAGCCTGTTAGTCATAAATGTCCAGTCCAGAAAATTGTGAAGTCATTAAAGATCCCATATTGACGAGTGATCTGTCAAAACATATTGCATGTAAGTAAAAACACACATAAGCTGCTTGAAACAACAAAAAAGAAGGAGAAACACACATATGTAAGACACACCCAAACAATCTCAACACAGAACTAATATCTCTATAGGATTCAGAGCACCACGCAAAAAGCCTTATGAACACCATTCACAATTTGTAATAAAATTAGCTCAGCCCCTGACTAATCAAAGTGCAATGTTCCAAAGTGAGTGTGCACATGAGTCTCTGCATGTATGAGTGAATGAATTAGTGTATGAATGAGTCTGTGAATGTTTCTTTTTTTTATTTTTATTCATGCTTAATCTCGAATAATCACAAATATCAGGCATGGTGAAGAAAAATCATTTTAAATCCATAAATTGACCCTCAAACACCTCCTTATCATACCCCTGGGTTTAGGGTACTTCCACCCTAACCCCTTATACTACTTTTAGTTTTGTTTTTCAGGCCCAGGGACTGTTTCCCGGGACCTTGAAATGGCGGGCGCAACTTTCTGTTCAGGTTATGGGAAGCCAATTACAGCGCTTCTATTTGCATGCGCATTCGCGAATATCCACACATTTTCACAATATGTTTGCGACCTCAGATGTACAAATTTATTTACCTCTCATATCTCAACAACTACTGAATGTATTTACACAAATCACCCAAAAGCACAATCTGCATACTGACTTTCTGCCAAATTTTGTATAATTCCATCCAGTAGTTCAGGCTGTAGTCCTGTTCAAAGGTCCTATGGGAGATAACATAGGAAACACAACTTTTTTTAACCCCCATTTTTCTTTCAGCCCCTGCTTGACGGATCACCCGCTAACTATCTATGTGCAACAAGAATCACTGGAGCACTATTTTTTGAAAATTTCACGAAGATTCATCAAACAGTGCTAAAGATATAGGCAAGTCAAAAAACACTTTTTTTATGGAAACATGATCCGAACAATAGCTGCTTGCTGGCGACCACCACTAGGTAATATATGTATGTATGTATATAAATGTATATAACCTAGTGGCGGTCGCTACTAGGTAGTTATACTTAGGACATCGTTTTTATAGAAAAGCATTTTTTGTTTTGCTAATGATTTTAGAGCCATTTGATGAATCTTCACACAATTTTCCAAGAGAATACAACGCTCACTTCAGCATTTGGAAAGTTTTTGGGGTAATCCTTCAAGCAGGTGCTGAGAAAAAGGGGGTCTCAAAATGCTTTTTCCACATTCTTTTTTCCCTTGGGATTTTGTACAGCAATAGCGTTCAAACCACTGGATGGAATTACACCAAATTTAGCAGAAAGGTAGCTCTTGGTCCAGAAAGAGACCTTTTTGTTATTTGGTGTAGTTTTTGAGAAATTAAAGAAAATCCAGATTTGTATGTCTGCGACTTCAGGGGGAGCCTCAATGCCTCCCCAGCAGTCCCACCCAATTGTTTTATTTGTTTTTCATTTTTGATGCCCTTTACAGGCTATCTGGGACCACCGGGGAAGCCTCAAGTCCTCCTCCATGATCCCAGCTGGCTCTGGCATTTCTTCAGCAAATAAGGAGCTGTTTTTAATAGCAGCTCCCTGCTTGCAGAAGAAATGTTTTCATTTGTCTTCCCTGCACCATATCTGCATGCACCATATCTGCGGCCAGGCCCTGAGGCCAACCCCTTATAAGCACCCAACCTTGCACCGTGCATGGTCTAAGCCTATGCACAATAGTGGTTGCCCACAAGGGCTGGTCTGCAGCCAGTCCATCTTCCAACCCTCCTAGCCACCCAACCCCATGCTGTGCATGGCCCTTTGGTCGTGCATGGCGGAAGTTGGCCGCAGCCTATCTGGGTGTGAGAATAGACATGAGTGGCTGTATCTAGGGGAAAGAGTGTGTGTCTGGGTGTGAGAGTTCATACATCATTGTTTTAGTGAGTGCGTCATGCACAGGTCTGTGAGTGGGTGCATGAGGGTGTCAGTGGGTCTGTGAGTGGGTGTTTGACAGTCTGAGTGGGTGTGTGAGTGGGTGGTTATCTGACTGAGTGGGTCTGTGAGTGGGTGCATGAGGGTCTGACTGGGCTGTGAGTGAGTGCATGAGAGCCTGAGTGGGTCTGTGACTGGGTGCTTGAGTGTCTGAGTGGGTCTGTGAGTGGGTGCATAAGTGTCTGAGTAGGTAAAAGATTCAAAGAGATAGAGGGAGAGAGAGAGAAAGAGAGTGAGAAGAAGAGAGATAGTTGTTTAGGCTTTGAGATATGACATACTTACAATGAGATATTTATGGATAAATTTAAAAGAAAAATGTATTTGTTATTTGAAAAGATTAAGATTACCTTTCAGTATGAGTCTTGAAGATTTGTAGTGAAACAAAAAGAGGGACACGAGTCCAGCTGGACTCGATCCCTCAACGCTCAGTGGGAAGGTCTGAGACTATTGCTTTTTTTTTCTTTTCTTTTTTTTGCCCTTTATGGGCTGTCAGGGACTTTGAGGGAAAACTCAAGAGCTCCCCCGCAGTCCCTACACATTTATTTATTTTAAGTTTTTTATTTGATACAAAATGCCCTTTATGGGCCATCTGGAACCGCAGGGGAAGACTTATGGCTTCCCTCACGGTGCCATGGCTTCAGCAAGCAGGGAGCTGCTTTAAGAGTCACTCCCTGCTTGCTGAAGCAAACCTTTCATATCTGTCCCTGCATTTTTGAAGGGGACAGAGATAAAAGCTTCCCTGTTCGACAGTGAGACCTGCTTTACAGGTTCCTACTGTCAAACAGCAAAGTGTTTGCTGTGGACATAGCAGGAGCCGGCCCTGGGGGGGTGGCAGTCCCCAGGGCCATCAGTGGTTGGATGAGGGGGGCCATGTGGCCCCTCTCCAACATTAGGATAGCCCCAGGGAAGTGGTGGTCCCGGGGCTAATGGGGTCGCAAGCCGACCCCCTTCACTTATTTTACTCTTTGACCCGGGGGGGTTGTGGTCCTCGGGGCACAGGTGGTCTGCTGGCCCCCACGTATATTATAATCAAGGCCCAGGGGATGTGGAGGTCCTGGGGCATGGTGGCTGCAGGCCCACCCCCATATATTTTTATCAAAGCCCTGGGGAGGTTATGCTCCCCAGGGCGCAGGGGCTGCAGCCCCCCAGGCATATATTATATTCACGGCCCTGGGTAAGTGGTGGTCCCCGGGGCACGGGGGCAACGGGCCCCCTGCGTATACTGTGAAAATTGCACTGGGGAGGTGATGGCCGAAGTCCCAAAATGCCAACACTTCCTGGTTTGAAGTGTTGGCAGACAATCAGAGATCTGCATTTCCCTGCATGAGCTCATCTTTGTTTGTGAATACTTTGAGGCCAGAGATAAACAAATTTGAATTTCCCTAAATTTCTCAAAAACTACTGAACAGATTTACACCAAAGGAGCGAAAGCTAGCTTTCTGCCTAATTTGGTGTAATTCCGTCAAGTAGAGCGGGTTGTAGACGTGTCTAAATACCCTATGGGAATTATCATGGGAAACGCAATGTTATTTGACCCCCCTTTTCTCGTCCCCCGGTTGATGGTTCACCCTGAAAATTTCCGTGCCCTACATGAATCATCGCAGCTCTTTTTTGGGAAAAATTTGTGAAGCTTCTTCAAACAGTGCCAAAGATATAGGCAAGTCAAAAAACGCTTTTTCTATGGAAACATGGTCCTAACTATACTTACTTAGTGGCGACTGCATATATATATATATTTTTTTTTTCAAACAAACAATTGAAGACAATTGTAACGTTGCACTCCAGGAGAGTTTATATTCTTTAATCCAATCGTGTACTCCACCAAGCACCACTACCTAAGCTTTTCGACCACACGGTCTTGCTCACAGTTTGTGAGTATTTTCTCAATGTCTCTCTTTTATAATCTATTGGCTCTACCATAGATAGATAGATAGATAGATATTTTGGGGGATTTTTCAAAGCACTATTAACCATCCTTCGGAGGCCTCAGAGCACTTTGCGGTGATGGTACATCTAAATATTAGCAGAAAGTACTTTTTAAAACATCGAGATGTAGGCCCAAGTAGTCTATCTCTTTATGGTGGGCCATCCTGAGGATGCCCATCGTCAAATATGACACAAAAGATATTGGTTATGGATTTGGGCTAATTTGGCCCTATTGGAAAATGTTTGTCCAATGTAAATTGCCTTCTGGTACAAAACAAATGACCAATTGCTGAAATATTTTGGGGATCACGTAGGTTGCAATTAGAAATTGTTGCTTTGCATGCGCAAATTGTACACCCTCTGTCATTTATGTAGGGTTTGCTAATTAGAAAGTGACAACTTCGCTCCATATTCTGGGTTGCAGATCTCTGAATAAGGCATCACACGCTCCTTGGGTTTTTCTTTTTACTTGTTCCGAGGTGCACAGCATTGGAGAATTCAAAGCTTTCCTTCCTCATTTCTCATATCTGAAGCAAATCGGGAAGTGAATACTTGCATCAAATGCAGCTTGCTATTGACTTGAATACCATTTTGGGCACAACCAGGACTTTGTTCCAGGAAGATGTGCGGCCGCATGTAATCAGAGCCTTAGTATATGGTGGCATGGCTCCCAATTTTTAAGTAGTCTGTTATTGTAGAGGTTAACATTCTCCCAAATTAATTCCCGTCTGCTGGGTGGGAGCTACTTTGTGGGAGAAAAATACGGTGCCGGATTTACAATGGAATGGCAGTGTTGGCAAACCTTCGTCACATATGCGATTCTTGGAGATCAACTCAAAAAGGGTGTGTGTTGTTGGGGGTGGGGTTGAAATTTCCACCAGCTACATGAAAAAATATTCAGAATGTGTACTGAAACTTCTCCAACAGTCCTACAGAGAAGTTACACCGGTAGAAATTGCGTCTGACAGACAATTCTAAATCCAGTGCCATTTACTGTGCCTTCCGCTCCTGCAAATGGTTGTTTCTGATGGCGGAGATGGTGGAAGCTCCACTATCGGAGGCAGTCTACGGCTGCCTGCTAACAACACTGCACTGTTAGGCTATACTATTTTGGTCAACCCATGGGATGGAGAGCACGACAGTCAAATTATAAGTGTAGTTAGATTTACTAGACACATTGGGCTTTATTTAAAGTATGGAGAAACAGGAGTACTGTTGTAAATTCGTGGGCTCCTGCCCCACAAAACTCGTTAGTCCTCTGTTTAGAATGGAAGAAGAACTAGGTTTATACCAGCAAACCTCGGTTGGTTCCGCCGATGTAAAATTCTGACCAGGTGGCCCATTCGCCAAGGGGCTGTCAGATGACAGTGTTGGTCACCCCTTTGTCCTCAATGTGATGCATGGGTGAGAGAGGAAGTTAAAATAAGTGTGTAGCCCTCAGTGGGAGCTTCCTTCACAGTCCAGAGACCCCATCAATCAGGTGTGACGGTCTAACTGGGTTGAACTGTCCCACACTAGGGTTACTGAAATACTGAAGAAAAGGAACCCAGAACTAAGACTTAGAAGAGCTCTTTGTTTTCTTCCTAAAGCAACACTGTAAAAGGACAGAAATCAGGTCACCATTCGTAGGCTGCTGGAGTTGATTAGCTAATCCAGCACACTGCAATCAATGATTTAGCAAGAAAAGCACATAGAAAATTAAACTATGTGCATCCAGAATAGCAGCTGTTCAGTAGGGTGCCGGAATTGTGAATGCTTTTCCCATGTACAATATAGGTAATGACAGTGAGAATTAAGGATTTTATTGACATTACATCTGGACAGTCACCTGCGAGAGGTGTGCCCTTACATATCAAAGGCTTGAAAAATACCAGCTTCAATATATTGTCCATCAGGTTTCTAAAGTCATGCAGTGAACACTATACCTGACTGCAGGCCACATCAAGTTGTTGTTAGGTAGTCAGCTGTACCTGAATTGCTGCTTCTCTTTCTGGCTGACTTACATCCGCAGTAGTTCAATATCTCCCTTTTATGAATGAGTTTTAACCCTCCCATTCTGCAAACTTGTGCTTAGTCTTCATCAGGACCAAGGTCTGTATTGTTGGCCTCTGTGGCCAATAGTAGGCTATGGCAGCTGCTTGTCTTTGGAACCAATGTGATTTTGGTTGTTGGAAGAAATGTCCCTCTCTGAAGGATCACCCCAAACCTTTTGCCTTCCTCCTCCTCTTTTTCTGAGCTTGTTTTTGCAGGCTTCAGGACTCTGAGCACTTTACAACTGCTAACCAGTACCAAAGTGATTCTGCTCTCTCCTCTAAACAGGGTAACATTGGCTCATACCCAATTGGCATGTTTAAATTATTTATAAATTACTTCTAGGTCCCCAGTAAAGTGCACTTCTTTTTTACATCTTGAAAGTGTGCTTCCAAATCTAGAAGAGCTAAGTTTCTCAGGTTTGAAGTCTCTGGACTTGCAATTTAAAATCACAACTTATAGTGAAATCGGCCGCTGTTCTCGCTCCACTGCAGGCACAGGCTCCCAGTCTGCCCTGTGGCCAATCTAAACGCTGCTCTCATGCTTCTGGCAGCATGAAAGCAGCATTAGGATTGGCGGGAGCACAATGGCTCAGCGCTTCCATGCAGACTGGGAGCCTGTGCCTGCTTTCTCCAACCTGGCAACTCTGGGCCGGTTTGAAGAGAAAGCAGATGGCCGGCCAGACACACATGCACACTCAGGGGAGTGCAGTGCACTCCTCCTCCATGATCGTCATCACCCTGGCTCCGCCCTTTAAAAATAAAACAACAATAAGCATAGTTTATTATTGTTTTATTTTTAAAGTTTGTAGCTTCTGCTGCTGGTGGGAGGGGCGATGCTCCTCCGCTATAGCGGAGGAGCCGCCGCTGGGGATGGGCTGACACTTACACATGAATGGGAAGTGCTATCCCCCCCAAAAAGGGCTGCATACCACCCTGTAGTGAGTCTGGAGCCAGGGCAGGGAGAGAGGACCTCTGTGTACTTCAAAGACATTTCTTTGAAGATTCTGCCACTTCAAAGGTTCAACTAGGCATAAGTACCAGACCTCTGACACCACCAACTCAGTACACTTCTAGACCTGTGGATACTGCCAGAAAGAAGGACTGGTGTGCTGCTACAAGGACTTCCACTCTGCTGGACTTCTGCTTTGCAGAGCTGACCTGGTGCCTGCAGCCCTCTTGCCTTGGGAAGGAGAACTGGACCTGCAACTTCTATCTTGAACTCAGGACCCCAAAGTGACTACAAAGGATAGTCTACTGGCCTCCTGATCTGAGTCTCTGGGACATAACAGGATCCTCACAGCTCCTGGACCTGTCTTCAACAAGCTCCTCACCCACAAGAGATGCCTCTCAGGTCCTGGGCCCTTGGAAGTGTTTTTTGGCTGATGAAATCAAGATTTTGGGCTGTTCATGACCACAAATGGGCCTGCTTGCACCTGAGCCATGCCCCTCACCTGAAGAATCAGCGCAGGCCGCCACAAGTTTGTCTCTTCACACAGCAAGTATTGCCGCTTATGACTGCAAGTCTCCAGTGTACCAATTTGTGATGCCTGGCCAACTCTGTTTTCCTGTGATCCTTGCTCCTGCAACCTTACCCGGGAATGGAACTCTTGGCCCAATTCTTGAGAAGGTAAACCTTAAGCAGGACTCATTTGGAGTGTATCCGACCCTCGCTCCATTGCGGTTGGCCTGAAATTTTGGATTTAGCCCAGTCTAGCATGACCAGATTTCCCCGGTTGGTGCTTTATGCTTCTAAGACCTATATTGCATTTTAATATTTAAAAATTCATAACTCAAGTTCTAATTTTTTATTTTTGTCATTTTGGTCTCGTTTTGTTCATTAAATTAAGCTCTAGTTTTCTAACCAGGCGTGGTTTCCATTTGTGTGGGGTTTCCACTGTTTTACTGTTTGAAGTGTTGCACAAATACTTAACAAATTGCTTTTTAAGTTACGCCTGACAGCTATGTGCCAAGCTACCAGGGGGTGAGCACAAGTCAATTTAGGGTGAGTTGGTGACTTACCCAGATTAGAACTGTGGTTCCTGCTTGGACAGGGTGTGTACCTCAGCCAACCAGAAACCTAATTCCTAACAGTTGTATGAATCAGTGTGCACTTCTTAGGTCTCCACACAGTATTTTCTCAGAATAGTGACACTTCAAACATTAAGTTGCTGCTCCAAACTTGGCCAACATTTTTCAACTTATCAATAGGAAGTCCTTCGGACCTCTCATGTATAGCAGACACTTTACAGAGTTCAATGAGATTAAACAGTTAAAGAACAAAAGCACACCGGATTTCCAAATGACGTCTACAACTGTCAAGTGAAAACCAAGGTGCAACATTTGCAGAGAATATCCTATTACTCTACAAAGACATCATGAACACAATTCATCACCATGGTAAAAGGGGTTAAAATGAAACCAGTACTAAAGAATCTTATAAATGATATAGTGACAAACATGAAACCCTTATGAGAGCTGGTTGAAAATTAAAATATCAGTGACGACTGTCAAACACAGAAGAAATTACTCAAAGTATTAGACACAGAAGTCCCCAAAGGAGGTATTAGAGAGACACCAAGAGAACAAAAAGAGCATGTCCTTGTTTTCAAAAGTGACCTCTGTTAGATTTCAAGAATCACAACTGTCTAATATATGTTTTCTCATTCAGCATGGAAATGCATTTAAAGCTTGTGGATTGGATCCAGTCATTGTTCTCAATTTGCAAAGTTGCACTCAATCAAATATTCTTTGTTTGTGTTCAAATGCAGTATCCCGTAAGGTTTAATTCATTCTGTTTACCTTTTCAACCAATAAGTATAGCACCCTCATGGCACAATGCTACAGGATGAAAACATATCCATTCATCAAAACATTGATGATACACAATTAGAAATCAATCTCTATGTATACAAAATATATCCAATCCTAAAAAGTGTTTTCTTGAACGCTGCCATACTTCTTAAAATTGATTCTAATCAAAATACAATTACTTTGACTTTATTCCTATGACTCTCCACCCCACATCTAAAATGACTAAATATTCGATTCTGGCATGGTGTCTTTCGTTCTCTCTCTGTTTTGCTAAATCTCTAGGATGTAAAATCTCAATAGGACTGAACACAGCTCAAAACTAAAAACAAATCTCCCTCTTTTCACTGCTATCTACAAAAAGGAAATGAATCCCCCCTTCTCCCAAAAAAACTAAGGACATGAGTGCAATCCTTAGTTTTCATCCATTTTAATGGGTAATTACAATCCCAGATACCGTACTGTACTTTGCAAAGCCATCCTGCACGTGGTTACACAAGCATTTGCAAGTGTAGAGAAATCAAACTGCATCACTGTTTTCTCAACATATATCCCTGTGGTAGCACAAATTAACACCAGAATAGTCTGAATAACATACAAAAGTCTATAATCCGACCTACAATTCTACCTAAAGTATATTTTCAGTAACACAGTAGGTAAAAAGGGATGATTGGAGCAGAACATGTGTACGTCTGAATGAAAAGTTAAAAAAAAGCAAAACTCTAACCCACGTCTTCTCTTGTCTACTTCCTAAATCTAAATAGTGGAATCTTTTACAGTATCGCATTAGAATAAATCTGGATCTTTTATCATTTATGAGGGACATAAGGAGGTTTAGCAATCGATAATCAAAGACAAATAATTGTGGGGGTCCAAAATATTGAGGCCTAAATATCAAGAACATAAATATCAGGAAGGTAAGTATATATAACTAAATATAGCTTTATTATAGTTAAACATGGAGTTAATACCAACATGCACTTACCCTCATAAATGTTTTGTTTTTAGTACTTAGGGCTCAGTATTTTCGCAGCACAATATTTTTCCTTAGTATTTTGAATTACAGTACTTTAAGATTTATCTCTTCAAACTGCACCTCCAAAACCAAGTAATACTCTTATACTTTTTCCACTTCTTTTAATGTACCGTTTAAAATTATTACACTCTTAATTATCTGTTAGGTGCTCAACTGCCCTTGCAGCTAAGTTCATTCCTTTAAAATTCTACTAATCAACAAAAAGTGTCCACATTATCGATGCAGAAAAGCTATGACACTCCAAGTTTACTCGTGCAAATTTATTTGTAAGATCGAATTAATTAAATTAATCAACAACACACAACAAGTTTAACAGACATGACAGAAGCATTAAGAAAATAGAAATAGTAAAACATTTCAGTAAACCATTCACATCCAATTGTTAAAAAAATGATTTACGAGTTTTAGATACGATCTAGCTCCCAAAAGCGGTAAACAATCAAGGAAAGTGACCCTATCAAGTTTTGTTCCTGGAAAAGTCAAAAAGTCCAGTTTGCTAGACATTGCTAAATGTATCTTTTTTGTTTTTTGATCTTCTGAGCCAAGCTGCTTGGAGGAATTTAGACCCGGCGGACACTACCTTATGACTGTTGTCTGTTTTACAGATCCTCAGTGCTTCCCAGTAGAATCTGATCCCCAGGACCAAACAAAGTGGTTTGATCCATTTTAATCACTCCTGCTTATACCCGAGGCAAACGATAAGTACATGTTTGACACTTTCATAATTATCGTTGCATACAGGGCATGTACCATGATATGACTTTGGATCAGACCAGCCATTGGTAAAAGAGGTTAAAGGAAGAGTGCCCAGTCTGAGTTGTACGTACCATTTCCTAGAAATCTGGGTTCGCAAATAATCTAAAAAATCCTCAAAGTTATAGGGAAACTTTAGGTTTAAAAAATAAAATGTTAAGCTCTCGGCAGAGAAAGGGTTCACGCTTGTTGCTTGGGCCTGGCACCAAAAACGCTTCTTTAATATAATAGAGGCACGTTGGTGAGAATAAAAGCTGAGGTGTGTTGGAGTGTAGTTTCATAATCAAAATTAACATAAAATGTTTACAAATTAATGCATAATGATGCCGCATAGAAAATGTATTAATGTGCTTTTACTAAACGTGTGTATAAAAAATGTGCCCACGGGGAGTGGCCGTCAACGTATACAATGAATAATGAACTTGACTAATAATGAATTATTAATGTACTAATGTATGATTTTGTATTAGTATTAAGAGTTATATGTTAAGGGTTTGCTAATTAATCACTAGGCCTTAGTTAGCATGAGTCTAGGCCTAGCTGTCCGTTTTCAAATTAAATGTGTTTTTCTAACGTGCAATGTGCTGACTTGCTGAAGGACATGTAGTCGTACTTTTCCAGAAGCTAGAAGATGTGTGTAACCGTAGTAAATTTTCTCATGAGAACCCGACTTGCTCAAGGAAACATTCTTGTGGAGTGCAACAGTGTAATTCGCAACAGGTACAAGGTCATTTAGACTAGGGAAGACAATGGGACTACTGACTTGAGTAACAAATGTCACTTATTCCTCACCTGACATTCTACCCGTTGGAGGCATCAAACCCAGAAACCAATGAGCTGCGTGAGAACTGTCAAAAGTGGAAAGCTCTAATGGGGTGACCGTTGGACTATTGGATGGAGATAATGATGCACCAAAACTTGCCCAATTGGAAATTAGGGGACTGTACAACCAGTTTCATATAATCTTTTGACCCCAGGAGAAATCAGCCATTATATGCCATTCTTTTGCCACAGCCATTACGTGTCTTTGCCTAGACACTGTGTCACTCTGTCTTAAAGACTTTTTGGTTAAATTCTTCAAACCAAGAATTTAACCAATTCCTACTTTTCTCCTTATGAGGGAAGTATCCCTTATTGCCCCGTCTTGCTGAACTTTGCTGTCTTTCCTGGTTGATGGCGAATCAACTGATGTCCTGAGGATGAAGTCTGACTCTGTATGCTGACCCATTACGGAGGGTAACTATATGATGATGAAATTGTAATTGTGTGTTTGCCTTTTCTTTCTAGGTACCAACTGCTTCTTTCGATTGAGACCATAAACAGATGTTTTCTAAATTTGTGTTGATAAATTGTTTTGCATGAAGCCCAACATGCTAATACTAATTCGAGGTTAGTTAAGGAATTCACTAAACGGACGCAAATAGACAAATGACTGAATCTATGCTTTGTTGAATAATGCGCTAATGATATTCTGTTAAGATTAACTCATGTTGACGTCGTGCTTTGTTCTAATGTTTATGATTTTTGCTTTGATGAAATCTTATTCGAGTTGTCATATTATTACCGTGTTGATGTGTTTTCTGGTTTTGAGACTAATAAATTAGCTAGTAGAGTGTAATCAATAGGGAATAAATATCATAAATCTTACAAACTGTTGTGTGGTTTTTCATGACTGAGAGGTCTTGGTGTGATTTGCTTCTTACTTATGTCATTATCCAAATTGAATCGATTTGTTACAGTGAGTATTGAGGATGTTATTGATCTATTGACTGTTATGTTAATTAAGTGTCTCGTCCTAAGGTGTCTTCAATCAGGGTCAAAAGATTCATTGGCCTAAAACGAGTCCCAGACTAATTAATTATTTAAGGCGGGACGCGTTATCAGTTCTGGTAGCAGAGGACGGTTTAGGCCCTTTGGGGCCCTAGGACGAGGGACCATTGTTTTGGAATTGTTTTTTTGTTTTTTTAAATAATGCAGATTGGAGGTATGATGTGCCCGTAGGTCCTAAATGACTTTCCGGAATCTCGGAGCTTGCCGAAGTGAGTTGGGTAATTTCTCAGCGTTCTAGTGATAGTATGTGTGACGTAGAATTTGCGCTTGCTCAGCTTATGCATATCGCAGGTGAATTGTGAGGTTTGTGAGAACTTAGGCCAGGTAATGTTTTAGTAGGAGTGGGCGTACTCCGCAGTATGAGAGTAGGGAAGTCGGCGAACTTCATGTGAGTGTGGCGATTTGTGCTAAAAAATTGTCCACGTTGTTGTTGGTGATGTACGGACCCGGCGTGGTCTAAGACTCCGGAGTATACTGATAAGTGTATGAGACACTTGGTTTATGTTGTAATTTGTACGGTTTAATAGGTCAATCGGGCGTGGTTGACGAGTCGAGTTTGAGTCAAATTGTGTGAGTGAAACCTTTGATGGAGATTTGGCAAGTTCTAAAGTGCACTAGAACAAACCATTGACAAGTCGAGAGTAGAATTTGCGGGTCAAATTTTGCTTGCGGGTGTGGGATCTGAGAAGGAGAGAGTAGTGGACGAGGCTTCAAGTGAAATCTCTGTAAAGTTCTGAAGCGATTGTGTAACCCTTCCTGTAGTAGACCGGCAAATTTGAGTTTGTTGTTAAGGTGCTCGCAATATAGTGCATTAGTTTTTGTGTGGATAGAGAGTGAGGAAGACAAGGCGCAAGACTTTGTCAGCCACAGTGTGTGTGGGTGTCACGTCATTGGAGCCACGCTGGTATAGGTTGGTTGCCAAGAGGGGTGGCGCACGGATTGGCAGCCGTCCGTGAGAGGCAATTGGTTGAGAAGGTGGGCGAAGAGTGTTCTGGGAACTAAAGTCACTTCCTGATTAGATTCTAGACAAAATAAAAGACAAGAAAATGATGTTTTTCAAGGCTTTAAAGAGTGCTTTGAGGGGAGATGCGTACATTACAGCAAGTGTGGGGGAGCCTACACCACCAGAGGACACCCCGGCTTATGCCGTAATGGAGGAGAAGGGAGTCGCAGCATGCCTTTGGCTAAAGCATTGGTGCAAATTAACAGAGAAAGATGGGTGTTTGGCGTTTCCAGAGAATGGAACCTTTAATATAGGGGTCCTAGAAAATTTGCGGAAAGCCCTAAATGAGCAGAAGCCGCCTCCGAGACCAGCTCAGTTTGAGGCATTAGCAATTTGGAAATTAATGGCCATACGACCGAGGCAACAGAAATTCGAGCGGTGAATGAGGAAAGCAGAAAAGAACTTAGCAGAAGCTAGATGGGATAGTGAGACCAGGATGTGGAGAAGGGAAATAATAGACGGAGTTAGGATGTTTCCGGCAATAAATCAAGAACCCGAAACACAGGGAAGAAAGGCCACTTGTAAAACAGACAAGGGCTCTAGCAAGCAGAACGAGACTCAGAAGTCTTGGGAAGATGCAGACGATTTGGATGATGATGAGTTTCTGAATCATTTATTACATGATCGACCGCCACCATATGCCATGAATGACAATAGACCGAGTACTAGTGCAGGTCCTGTAAATTCGACACAAATTCAGGGGAACACGAATACAGCACAGGCAAATAATGTTATCACATCAGCTCCAATACAGAATGGTGCTAGTGTATCCACCGCACCAGAAACGCAGATACAGTTGCAGCCACCGCCAATTCAGAAGCTCTATCCTGATGTCCCAGTATTAGAGACAACTACGAGTTTGATGGTGCCGCCTGATCCAGTGTACACGAGATCAAAGTTAGTGCAGATTGAGCCAACTCCACAATTGCTGCCCCAGCCGCAGCAACAGATGGTCCCGAATTACACTTCGGTCACAGGACCACAGTCAGTTACAGCACCTATGATGAATCAAGCCATGGGCGTTAACGCTCCACTGGGATTGGAAAACGGACAGGCACCAGCTGCTATATCATTGCCGATTACTGTTGGTCCGCCAGTACCGTTATATGCGCAGGCCAAACCTATTGTATGCGATCAAGGAGTAGTGACTCAAGAGGTGATAAGAGGAGGGTTCACTGGAAGTTCCCAAGGGATGACACCGGGAGAACAGACAGTCGAGAGGTCTAGATCCCTGTTGGACTTCAGTCCGATTGGGGTTCCTTTAGAGCCAATGAGACAAGCAGGTTTGGGTCTACTGACATCACAGGTGTTGGGTGCAAATACGTCACAGACACCAATGATGCAGGCTGGAAATATCTTGTTGCAAGGCTTAACGGCGCAGCAGTTGACTGAGTGGTTAGACAAGCTTAACACTCCACAGACTACTCCTACGACAGCGGAGCGATCAGAAAGAGAGGAATACCTGAATTTTGTGAGGTTGGGTGTGGAAGCAGCGGAGCTAGTAGAAGGGACTATGGGAGTGAACAGATTAGAATCATACACTGAAGCAGAATTAAGATATCTGTGCCCAAAAAGAACCAAAGAAGTGAGTAAGGTGCACCAGAGGTTAGAAAACATAGCAGACAAATACGGCATAGACCCAGACAATACTAAGCATCTCAAGAGGAGTTATAGGTTAGACTTCGAGCCTAAAGATTTTGATCATATGAGATCCACTGGAATGAAGGCACACCTCAAAGAGATACTACAGAGAGCACAGGTTTGGGGGAGCATTAGAGAAGTGAGAAGGCATATGGGCAAAGAAGAGAGATAAGAGGAAAAGTGACTGCCTGGAACCGCAGCAGACGAAGGCTGCGCCAGACACGGGAACAATAAAGATGTTACCGATGAGAGAAACAGCTGGAGGGGTCCTAGTCCATGCACCCTAGTCTAAGGGAGACATTTTGTCATTCACACATGATTATCCCAGGTTGAGGGAAAAGCCAATAGAGTGGTATCAGCAAACGGATAGGTTTGTGAAGCTTGCAAAGTGTCTCTGGGAAGACTGAAATACATTGAGATTATAGTTCCAGCTGACTTGTGGCTTGAGTGCAAGAGGAGTGTGGATTGGCCGATGACAGAACCAGCAAGGGACAGGGCTACAGGAGGACCGTCTCCTGAGGTGATGAAATACCACTATAAGGTGATTGAGTTTTTGAAGCAGAAGGTGTCACCGCAGAATATTGATTGGCAGAAAATTGATTGAACGGCACAAGAAGGCAAAGAGTCGATACATGCTTACTGTGAGAGGTTGTTAAAGGCATTCAAACACTATAGTGGCACGGAGGTCATAGAACCAAAAGATATGAATCATCTTGTGTTCAGGTTCATTGAAGGATTGAGACCAGAGATTAGCCAGATGATTAAGAATCATTTGATCTGTTGGCAAGCGAAACCGATTGATGAAGTGTTGCAGTATGCAAAACACTGCAGCGATAAGATTGAATTGAAGCAGAGAAAGTTGAAAGAGAAGGTGATGGTGATGCAAATTAAGGCAGCTCAGGCAGGGATGCAGGGAAATGGAGTACAGCAGATGGTACAGCAGCAGCCTCAAAGGAACAGAATGTTCCAACCGCAAACAAGAGGCAGAGGTCGGGGAGGTTTTGTGAACCGTGGTCCAGATTTGAATACTGTTGTGGTTCAAAATGACGTGCAAGGGATGAAAAAGATGTCACCATGCCATGCGTGCGGGGGCATGGGACACTGGAAGCGGGAGTGCCCAATGATGGTGCAGGATGGTGTTGTTCAACAAAGCAATGATGTCGGTACATTTCAAAATGTGAGGGGTCCAAGAATGAGGGGTCCAAATCCGAACTTCCAGAATAACAGGGTTTAGATGCAGAGTCTCCAGCCTATGCAACAAATGCAAATGCCACGTGTTCAGCCAGCACAGTTGCAGCAAATACAACAGCAGATTCCCATGGTACCTAGACAACAAATGCAGTTGCCTTTAGCTCCGATGGGACAGCAACAGGTGATACTTCCTCAACAGGTCACAGGTCAAACAATGAGTCAAAATAATACAGTACAACAGTTCCCATTGCGTGGTGAGAATAGAATAAACGATGAATGGTCGGATGATTGTTCAGATAGTGAGGAATGCAGGCTTGCAGAGTCCCTAGAAGTAGATCAGAGAGGACCTTATGTGCAGGGGAAGGTGATGGGTCTCAAGGTTTCGTTCCTGGTTGACGCAGGAGCTACACGCTCTACAGTCAGAAGTGTAGAGGTTCCGAAATTGCCGCTTTCGGGGTGTACCATTAAGGTGGTAGGAGTGGCAAATCAGCTCTTGACAAACCCGATTACAGATCCTGTTCAGGTTGAGATTGGTACCTTCCAGGGATTGCACAGGTTTGTAGTCTGTGATTCAAGTCCCGAATCCCTTCTGGGAAGAGACTTACTGTGTAAAACGAGGTGTTCGATCACCTGTTCCAATGAAGGGATTGAGGTGCAGACAAACAGTGATGATGAAGGGGACGATGGTCAGATCTCGGAGCCTGAGACGGAGACCACATATGAGGAGAACCCTTTGATAAGCTTCTTCCCAATGTTCACAGTGACCAATTTGCCAACAGAATTACAGGGAACAGTGACAGAGAAGGTGTGGGACTTGACAGGGATGGAAGTGGGACTGATCAAAGGAGTAGAACCAGTGAAAGTAGATGTGAAGCCAAATGCCGTGTTTCCCCAGGTACCACAGTACCACATGGCACAAGATGTCCTCATACAGGTGACGCAGATAATTGCAGACTTTGTGAGGCAAGGGGTCTTAAAAGAAGTGAGGAGCAGCCCATGTAATTCACCAATAATGGGACTGAGAAAGCCTTGTGGGAAAGTTCGAATTGTCCAAGACCTGAGAAAAACTAACGAGATAGTGGTAAAATGTTGGCCCATAGTGCCAAATCCAGCCGTGATCATGTTTCAGGTTCCATGTGATGCAGAGTGGTTCACGGTTGTGGACTTGTCTCAAGCATTCTTTTCTGTGCCTCTTCATGAGGACAGCCAATTTCTATTCAGTTTTAAATTCTTGGACAAGGTTTACAGTTGGTGTCGAATTCCTCAAGAGTTTTCAGAATCACCTTCCATCTTCAATTAGATATTGAAGAAAGATTTGGAGTCATTGGTACTGCCTTTTAACTCGACTCTAGTACAGTACATTGATGATTTGCTGATTGCATCCAAAACGAAAGATGACTGCAGGTATGATACTATTGCCCTACTGAATCATTTGGGAAAGAACGGACATAAAGGGGGTGATTCCAACTCTGGCGGGCGGCTACCGCCGCCCGCCAGGCGGAAACCGGCATTTGTCCGCCACACGGGCAAAATTCCGCGGCCCCCATTCTGACATTCCCGCTGGGCCGGCGGGCGCTAACCAAGTTAGCGCCCGCCGGCCCAGCAGGAATGAGGCCACAACACAGGAGCCGGCTCCGAATGGAGCCGGCGGTGTTGCGGCGGTGCGACGGGTGCAGTTGCACCCGTCGCGCTTTTCACTGTCTGCCATGCAGACAGTGAAAAGCAGGCCGGGGCCCTGTTAGGGGGCCCCTGCACTGCCCATGCCATTGGCATGGGCAGTGCAGGGGCCCCAGGACACCCGTTACCGCCAGCCTCTTCCTGGCGGTGAAAACCGCCAGAAACAGGCTGGCGGTACGGGGGTCAGAATCCCCAGGGCAACGCTGCTTGCGGATTCTCCCAGCCGGGGCAAAAACGGCGGATGCCCGCCGGCCCCGGCAATCTTTACCGCTGCGGTCTGAATAGGGATTGAAGCACCGCCAGCCTGTTGGCGGTGCTTCCGTCATTCGTGGCCCTGGCGGTCCAAGACCGCCAGGGTCAGAATGACCCCCAAAGTGTCACCAAAGATGCTACAGTACTGTCAGAAAGAGGTGAAGTACTTAGGTCACCTGATTGAAAAGGGGTCAAGGAGAATATCCAAAGAAAGTATGACAGCCATATTACAGATGAGTCCCCCGACACCCAAAAGAGACGTGAGGATGTTTTAGGGAATGGTGGGCTACTGTTGCCAGTGGATTCCCAACTTCTCAATTACCTCTAAGCCTTTGGTGAGGTTGACTGTCAAAGAAGTTAAGGATGCCCTAACTATGTCCGAGAAAGAAATGAGGGCCTTCATTGAACTGAGAGAGTGCATGTGCAGGGCTCCAGCTTTAGGTATGCCTGACTACACAAAGCCTTTTGTACTGTTTTGTCATGAACGTGATGCTTGATCTTTGTCTGTGCTGACACAGGTCCATGGAGGTGCAAGCCGACCAGTAGCATATTTTTCAGCTACTTTGGACCCAGTCGCAGCAGCCTTACCGGGTTGTCTGCATGCAGTTGCATCAGTTGGTCAAAGCCTTACTCAGTGTGAAGGCATAGTGATGGGACATCCCTTGACAGTAATGGTCCCACATTCAGTTGAAATACTATTGACCTGAACTATGACCCAGCACATGACAAATGCCAGGTTGACAAAATATGAAATGATTATATTGGGGCCACCCAATGTATCGCTCAAACGCTGCACTGTGTTAAACCCGGCAATTTTGCTTCCTAATGAGAATACAAATGTTGATGATGCTGAGGAAGTAGAACATGATTGTCTTGAGGTAACAGAACTGTGCACCAAACCAAGACCCGACATTAAAAATACCCAATTGGAAGAAAATGATTACATTATCTTTGTTGATGGTTCATGCCTGAGGGACTCAGTGGGAGTACTAAGAGCCGGATACGCTGTGTGTACAATCACCGGTATCCTGGAAGCATCTTGGCTCGAGAGTGTATTCTGCTCAAGTGGCTGAATTGGTTGCTCTTACTAGGGCATGCCATGCCGCTGACAAACTAAAAGTGACTATCTATACTGACAGCAGATACGGATTTGGAATTGTCCATGATTTTGGCCAGCTATGGTCACAGAGGGGTTTCATGACTTCTTCTGGTTCTCCAGTGAAAAATAGTGAAAAGATTAAGGAATTGTTGCACGAGATTCAGTTACCTCTTGAAATTGCCGTGGTGAAATGCAACACTCAAGTTAAATTGCAAGATTTTGTGTCAATGGGAAACGGATATGCAAATCAAGTCGCAAGATTTTGTGCATTGAACTGTATATCGTTCAAAGATCAGTGGGAATCGTTACCGGAAACTGAAAATGAGGCATGCACAGGTTATGCATTGAGGGTGGTTGACACAATGGAAGAGTTAAAATTGTTGCAGTGGCATGCCAGCAAAGATGAGAAATGCGCTTGGGTTAAAATGCAATGTGTACAAAGACCAGATGACTTGTGGGTTTCAGATGAGGGAAAAATGGTTTTGCCAAACAGCATTTTGTTACAGTTTGCAAGGTTTTACCATGGACAAACACATATTGGGAGAGATGCCATGATTAGGTTGTTTAAAGTTGACTGGTTTAACCCGAAGTTCAGACAAGCCGCAGAAGTGATTTGTCACAGGTGTATTATCTGTCAGCAGATGAATGCGGGGAAAGGGACAGTGGTGAATTTGAGCCACATTGGGAGAGCTGGAGGTCCTTTTAGCAGGATGCAATTGGATTTTATCGAGATGCCTGTGTGTGGGAGGGTTGAGATAAGTGTTGGTGATTGTGTGTATCTTTAGTCACTGGATCGAAGCTTACCCTACACACAGAAATGACAGCCTTACCGTAGCAAAGTTGCTGCTGAGGGAATTGATTCCACGTTTCGGGTTTCCGATCTCTTTAGAATCAGATAGATGAAGTCACTTCAACAATGAGGTGGTTAAGTTCTTGTGCACAGCTTTGAACATTGAACAGAAGTTGCATTGTAGTTTCCGCCCAGAAGCTTCAGGATTGGCGGAGCAAATGAATGGTGCCTTGAAGTCAAGAATGGCAAAGATGTGTACAGCTACAAACTTGAAATGGCCTGATGCGTTGCCCTTAGTGCTGATGTCAATGAGAAATACACTGTAGACGGGTGTCTTCCACCGCGCCTACAGACTCCTCCGACTGGTGCCATTCGCGCGTGTTGGAGGAAGGAGTTTCCCGTTCCCATGGCAACATGGGGGCAGCACCAGACGCCTGGGACTCGGATTTCCGGGTCCCGGACACCGTAAAAAGGAACAACGGACTCGAGGAAGGCGCGGAGGAGTCTTCCGAGGCAACGGACGCGAGAGGAGGACACAGAGTGCCAGAAGACGCGGCGCCCGCAGCAGGAAAAGACGAGACTGGGAAGCCGGAGCTTCCCACAAAGAGAACAAGACGCAAGGAAAAGGCCAGCCCACAGGAGACAAGCACTTTCCGCCACGTCCCAGGAGGGACGTGGCTAAACAAGGTACGGTCCTTGTTTCAAGGACAAACCAGCCTTTTCCAAACAGGGAACAGGGGAGAGGAGAGCGGGACGGGAGGGGGAGGTGGTCGAGAGGGGAATAGACGAGAGCGGTTAAAGGGGGAAACCACTGCAGGTAATTAGAGGCACAAGAGAAAGCCTAGAACTCTGAACCTGATTGCTAACAAGGATCGACAGGGGAGCACTAAGGGTGTTTGAGTGCAGCACCTACGTTTCTGCCCTCCCTCACACACACGACCGGGTCTCTCTCTCTCCTCTCTCTCTCTCTCGCTCTCTTTTCCCCATTGTCTCTTCCAATCCTACTTTTGTGTTAGAGATATCTCTACGCCGACTTACCTTCCATTCCGCTCCTTTGTTTTCCGGTACACCTGGGAGTCCACATCAAGTCAGCGCCAGTCAAGAGGGGAGCCTATAAAGAACACCGAGAGAGAGACATTAAAGAAGAAAACGCACGGAAATCTAAAACAACAATTTTTGCACAAATTCTTAAATAAATATCACCTTCACCTAAAATAAGTCTCAGAGTCCTTCGTACCACCCTCCCACCCCGTAACAAACACCAAACAGGAAAACAGGACTGTCTCCTCATGAAATTCTCATGGGCCGAGCTATGAGATTACCAGCAGTGCCTGCAAATGCTCTTGTGAATATCACGGATGATATGGTGTTGGACTACTGCAAGGGTCTGGCTGACGTGGTCCGCTCTTTCTCTCACCAGGTGGAAGCCACCACACTGCCACCGATAAATGATCCAGGTCACAATCTGAAAGCTGCTGACTGGGTTGTTGTCAAGAAACATGTGAGGAAATCGTGTTTGGAGCCAAGGTGGAAGGGGCCGCATCAAGTAATACTGACAACTACTACTGCTGTGAAGTGTGCAGGAATTCCAAACTGGATCCATGCCAGTCACACAAAGAAGGTGACGTGCCCAACTGATGAGGAAATTGAACTGTCAAAATTTACAACTACAGAAAGGGAAGTCTCAGGGCCGGAGGGTAATCAAAGGGGAACTGAGACAGAAGGAGAGCCCGTTGAGGACGGCTTGGTCACTCCAGCAAGAGCTGAGACCCGGAGGGGTGACAGTGAGCCTATCTCAACTGAGGCGCCAGAAGAACCGACGCAAAGAGAGGTTCTCCCAGAAGCAGACGGATACGGGTTCGAAGTAGAGCCCGTGACAGACCCAGAAGGCGAAGGGGAAGAGTCAGGAGAGAAGCAAAGCGGCCAGAAGCCTCCTGAGCAAATTACAGGTCCATCAAGAGAAGACACCATAGAATCAGAGGAGGGCGGAGAACAGACACAAGAAAGACAAAAAGTTGAAAAGGTACTGAAAGGAGACAAGTGGCCAGAATCACGAGTAACCAAAGGAAAGGTGGTTGTTAACGAAAGTATAGAAGAGGAAGTTGATACGACCAGGAAAGAAGATCTTAGTGATGGAGAATTGCAGGGCGAGCGAAAGCTGAAAA
Source organism: Pleurodeles waltl (assembly GCF_031143425.1). Taxonomy (NCBI): domain Eukaryota; kingdom Metazoa; phylum Chordata; class Amphibia; order Caudata; family Salamandridae; genus Pleurodeles; species Pleurodeles waltl. Next base: position 1,058,487,886 of record NC_090444.1, on the reverse strand, counting down.
GAAAGAGGATAGCCAACAGAAGGTACGCAGGTCCTGAGTGGGCGTATGGAACATCAGCTGAGTGGCAACAAGAATTCTTGGCTTTTTGATTGTGAAGTTCCAGGTCAATATTATGGTACTTGAAGTTGTTCACAGATAAGAGACTGTGTTAAGCTGAAAATTTGAATAAAGGGAAACCTGAGAAAAGAGACTAAATTACCGGATGTGACACTGTTAACCTGAATTGACTTGAAAAACCGTTTTTGACAAGCTGCTAACCTGATTTGACAAGGATCCTGGGAGTGAGTGAAATGCTGTAAATACTTGCTAAAGAAAGACTTTGCTTGAGAGAAGAGAAAAAAAAGAGCTTTAGACCTTCCTCAGTTGATTGTTTGCCTTTATATTGTTCTGCTTTCTGATTCTTTACAGATCATGATTAACACTAGAGGTAATAATAAGGGGAGTAGGATTTGTAGATGGTTGGGTATTATTTTGGGTGTTGTGTGCGATAGTTATCATAGCTGTGATTGTGAGAATGCCATTGGTGGATAAGAGTGAGACTAACAATGCTACAATTCCTGAGACTGCTACACTAACACCATGGGAGAGATTTGAGCAGGATACAAAATATTTGCATGAGGGAACTAACACAAAAGGGGAAATATATACTAATGTTTTCTATCGCTTGTTGAATGAGTATGTTGAAACAATGGATGCAAGGAATTGTTATGTGTGCACAAAAATTCCTTCTTCAGAACAAGAAGGGGTTACCTATTATAGTTTGCCGTTAACATACGGGATAAGTTGTAGTTTGTTATTAACAAGGTTTTATGATCAAGAATATATTCAGTACTTCTATTCTAATCTAGATGTAGTGTTTTCTTTTGTGCCTATAAATGGATATTTGAGTAAGGTAGCTAGAGATCATAATATAAAAATAGTTAGGGGTTTCTTTGAGCCCACACTGACTTTTGGTACAGCTTATGCGCATCTCAATAATCTAACCTGCTTACTAATGCCTGTAGAGAAGAGCTTTTTAGATCACACTGATGATAGAAGGAAAGCGTTAAAAGAAAAGCTAGAAAAGGGATTAGAGAAACTAACGTTTGCAAATGATTATGCTTATAGTGCAATAAAGACACAAGGCAAATTAGCTTTAGTTGCATTACACGTAGGAAAGCTTTGTATATATAGGCCAAAATCTTACAATGACACTTTATTTGTGGGAACGAGTGAGTGCAGACATGTGTTTTTGTTTCAGAGTAAGTGGACGTTCATGTTAAATGGATAGGATCCAGCAATCCCAGGGATCTATTACATATGTGGACTTAATGCTTATTACAGTCTTCTAAAGGGATGGTATGGGACATGTTATTTGGGAATAGTTTTTCCAAAGATTTACCAATTTGATGTCTTAAGGAAGTTTCCTAAAGTGTCTGAATTACATCATACTAGACAGAAAAGAGAGACAGCTGCTGCTGTCGTGGGTGATATATTTGGAGCAATAATTCCTTTAGGGGGAGTTATCTTAAACTCCATAAAGATTCGAAAGTTATCTACTATTGTGGATAACATGCTGACAAACTTCACAGAAGCTATACTCTTGGTGGATACTGAACTTGCTGCGGAGAGGGCTATGACTCTTCAAAATAGGCTTGCTTTAGACATTCTTTTAGCGACATCTGGCGGAGTCTGTAAGATACTTAATGAGAGGCATTGTTTTGCCTATATAAACGACAATAGTAATAAGATTAGAAGTATGCTTACTAACCTAACAAGAGACAGTGCAGATTTGAAGGAGCTGAAAGAACCAGGAGTCTGGGAAAAGGTTGGAGAAGGATTTGCGCATGTGGGAAGCTGGTTTAGTGGTCTTTGGCATGGGATATTTGCAAAAATAATAGAGGGGATATTGATCATTTTAGCTTGTTTATTCGGACTATGGTTATCATGTAAAATTAGTAAAAGAATTAGAGAAAAATTGGCAAAACGCAATATGAGGAGAGAAGACAAGAAAAGGGGAAAAATGTTCAGAGCAAAATATGAAAAGGCAAAACAAAAAGAAGAAATTGAAATGAGGCAAATGAAAAGAAAGTAAAGAGTGGGTTTGTGTGATGACAAGTGTCATCAGAGGAGGGATTGTTGGAGTGTAGTTTTATAATCAAAATTAACATAAAATGTTTATGAATTAATGCATAATGATGCCGCATAGAAAATGTATTAATGTGCTTTTACTAAACGTGTGTATGAAATGTGCCCACGGGGAGTGGCTGCCAACGTATACTATGATTGATGAAATTGACTAATAATGACTTATTAATGTACTAATGTATGATTTTGAATTAGTATTAAGAGTTATATGTTAAGGGTTTGCTAATTAATCACTAGGCCTTAGTTAGCACGAGTCTAGGCCTAGCTGTCCGGTTTCATATTAAGTGTGTTTTTCTAACGTGCAATGTGCTGACTTGCTGAAGGACATGTAGTCGTACTTTTCCAGAAGCAAGAAGATGTGTGTAACCATAGTAAATTTTCTCATGAGAACCCGACTTGCTCAAGGAGACATTCTTGTAGAGCGCAACAGTGTAATTCGCAACAGGTACAAGGTCATTTAGACTAGGGAAGACAATGGGACTACTGACTTGAGTAACAAATGTCACTTATTCCTCACCTGACATTCTACCCGTTGGAGGCATCAAACCCAGAAACCAATGAGCTGCGTGAGAATTCTCAAAAGTGGAAAGCTCTAATGGGGTGACCGTTGGACTATTGGATGGAGATAATGATGCACCAAAACTTGCCCAATTGGAAATTAGGGGACTGTACAACCAGTTTAATATAATTTTTTGACCCCAGGAGAAATCAGCCATTATATGCCATTCTTTTGCCACAGCCATTACGTGTTTTTGCCTAGACACTTTGTCACTCTGTCTTAAAGACTTTTTGGTTAAATACTTCGAACCATCCGTGTTTTGCCTTGCCGATTCCTACTTTTCTCCTTATGAGGGAAGTGTCCCTTATTGCCCCGTCTTGCTGAACTTTGCTCTGTTTCCTGGCTGATAGCGAATCAACTGATGTCCTGAGGATGAAGTCTGACTCTGTATGCTGACCCATTACGGAGGGTAACTATATGATGATGAAATTGTAATTGTGTGTTTGCCTTTTCTTTCTAGGTACCAACTGCTTCTTTTGATAGAGGCCATAGACAGATGTTTTCTGAAATTTGTGTTGCTAAACTGTTTTGTATGAAGCCCAACATGCTAATGCTAATTCGAGGTTAGTTAAGGAATTCACTAAACGTATGCAAATAGACAAATGACTGAATCTATGCTTTGTTGAATAATGCGCTAATGATATTCTGTTAAGATTAACTCATGTTGACGTCGTGCTTTGTTCTAATGTTTATGATTTTTGCTTTGATGAAATCTTATTCGAGTTGTCATATTATTACCGTGTTGATGTGTTTTCTGGTTTTGAGACTAATAAATTAGCTAGTAGATTGTAATCAATAGGGAATAAATATCATAAATCTTACAAACTGTTGTGTGGTTTTTCTTGACTGAGAGGTTTTGGTGTGCTTTGATTCTTACTTATGTCATTATCCAAATTGAATCGATTTGTTATAGTGAGTATTGATGATGTTATTGATCTATTGACTGTTATGTTGATTAATTGTCTCGTCCTAAGGTGTCTTCAATCAGGGTCAAAAGATTCATTGGCCTAAAACTAGTCCCAGACTAATTAATTATTTAAGGCGGGACGCGTTATCAGTTGGCCAAACTTCTCCCAGCAGACTCTTTGGTGTACCTTAACCATGGGATTTTTAGTACTTGGTATCTGCTGATAACATCAAGCAGGCCTGACCTAAAGTGGGTTAACTCTTTGGTAGACTAGACCTGGCCCACAAGAAAGCTAGCATGCTTGCTTAGTGGTTGCAAGCCTAAATCTAGGAACAGGGTTAAAAGAGGAGTGTTCTGTGGCAACCTCAAAAGTGAGCTTACCAAATTATTCTTGGGGCTGCAAGATCTTTGACATCACTATCTCCCCAGAGTTCTGCTCTGTAGGTTGCCACACTAGCAGTATGTGCTTAATTATGGCACGCACCCTATGTTTTACCAGAAGCATGCCCTTTTCAGTTTGTTCACCTCATCTGTCACATTCGGAGAGCCTAATACCCAGGTAATCAAAGTCCTTGACACTTTCCAGCTTGTTGGAACCCAAGGTTATTCTGCACCTATGCGTTCTCTTGGAATTAAATATCAATAGTTTGGTCTTTTGAGTCTTTTTCCTTTCAAAATAGACCAAACCTCAGGATCAGTGTCTGGAAGCCTTTTTGTGTTTTGTATATTAGTAAGGTGTCATCTGCAAAAAGTATCACTGGGATCTGTTGACCAGCCAGTGTGGGTGAGTCAATTAACCAAGAATTCAAAACAGTCATTAATGAACAGAAGAATTAGAATAGGTGCTAATGCGCATCCTTGGTGAACCCCTCTGTTGATTTCTATTTTCCCTGTGATTTCACCGTTGGGGCCACTGCAGACCTGAGCATAATTTTCTGAATATAGCGTCTTATGATGAGTGGTATGTCTGAAGGAATGCCCAGCTCTGTAACGGCTTGCCATAATTTGGCCCAGGGACCAATCGACTGCTGCCTGCAAATCCACAAAAGTCACATACAGACTGCCCCCTTTCCATATTCACTATCTTCCCCTAATCAGTTGGAAAAGAAAGGCCTGGTCTAATCTATGCAACTTTCTGACATCCACGCAGTGAGTTTGTCTATGATCTGTTTTCAAGTATTTATTGTACGTTATCGATTAAACAAATTGCGCCATTGTTGCCTGGTTCATTGCGGGTCCCCTTTTCGAAAATGGGTACAATCTCCTCATCCTTCCATGATTCTGGGATTGGGACTCACTGCAAGACCGAACTGCATTAGACGTTTATGTATGTTAGCCATATGTGGGTGTTGGAAAGGTAAAGATTGAATGGTATCTTGTCTAGGCCGGGGGTTTTCCTTTTTTTCTGGGTCTTAAGGGCTGCTGTAGTATCCACAACAGAGAAGATAAGGTTTTGCTTGGTATGAATGGTGTTTATATAGTCAGGCACTTCAGGATTTGGGGTGAGGGGAGAGTGGGAAACCTCTGCTGAGTAGAGAGAGGAAGTCTCTGCTGAGTAGAGAGCTCCAAAGTGAGCCACCCACTCGTTAGATAAACTATGTGTCTCTGCTTTGTTATGTCCCACCCTACTCTCATGTGAGACTAAGTGCCAAAAACTTGCGGTCATTTTTTTGGCTGCTTGGAGTAAGTTCTCCAAGGTCACTATCCCCCATGACTTTTTGGCTGCCCACATAGCCTTTCTGTAAAGAGATCTAGTTTCCTTTATCTCGGTCCCACCACCCTATTTAATAGCTTTAAGTAGGCTTGTCTTTTTACAGTGCCATTTTGAGTTAAACCGCTCCTGGGATTTCTGTACAGTGTCCTCCCTGGCCTTGGTTTCACAAAAAGACCCTTATGTCTTCAAGCAGTGAACTGTGACTCTCAATGACAGTCCATGGAGAATTAGCTTGTGTTTTGAAGAGATCAAGTGCCATGGAAGTGCCTGCAGAGATAGAATTTAGTGTGGCACTGTTAGACTCTATGGTAGCCCATTTGACAAGTATTCATGTTATTTGTCATGATTAGATCATCACTTCCCTAGGTAAACCCTTCAAGTGAATTGTTGATCAATTGGTCTGCAATGAGAAGAGTTATGGGGTTGTGATCACTTTTTTCCCCTGGTACCACGCAAAAGTCAACCAACTCATTCCACAACCCAAAGTTGACAAAGAGATAGTCTAAGTGGTTGTGTAGGTAGCCCTTTTGAAGGCTGGAGCAGGTTTGATATTTGAAGATGCATGGCCGATGCATGCTCGAATACCATGCAACAGAGTTACATTAACAACACATTCAGTCACATGGATGAGGTTTTAAAAAACAATCTGCATATTTAGCTAGATTCTGGAGCTGAAAAAACACCAGATTTAACCCAACAACATCACAAGGATCTGCACTCATTTGTTGATGCAACAATAGTGAAATTAAGAAAACTTTCACTAATGTCATCTTTCACACCAATCCCAATATTTTATCTACAAGCTTTGCTAATATGTCGAATCCCATGACAAAACAAGATGTTGACAAATTGGCCCTATTAATTGAGGTATAGAATGTTCCAGTAGAACCCTGCCTCTAAATCATATCTCTGTAACTTAAAAAGGCCCTCCAATCATGCCTGAAACAATCAGATCTCTTTGCATTCATCAGTTATAACTCTGACCAGAAGCATTTACTGAAATGACACTGACCATCAGTAGAGATAACAAGATCTAAAACCTGAATGAAATCCCTAGGTATCTTTACATTGAAGTGGGAAACCACGTTACTCACAGACCTTCCAAAATCTAGCCTAACCCCTCTAGGCAGCAAAACTGAACTCATGAGCAACATTATTTATAAATGGTAAAAAGACAGATTATATATGTTTGGACAGGACCCCAGTGGAGAAAAGATGTATATGCAGAATACCATGCCTTACTTGGCCACTGAAACTAAAGTTCCTAGGGAAAAACAGACATTCCAGAAAGAAAGAATGACTAACACTAGAAATAAAAAAAAATCAACAACCAAAAAGCAAGCAGCAAAAATTCTTCCCTGGAGCAGAACCGAGAAGTTGGAACAACATCCATTCTGGACTCAGGGTAGCTTCATCTAACCGATCTTTTAAACGTGGAATGATAGATTTGTTTGCTAACCGAGCACATGTAACACCTTTAATTGACACTATTGTTATTCCCATATAAAAGTCGTTGGTGCAACACAATTCATTAATTCTACAGACGTCCTTCACCGTGCTCTAGATTCTAATATATTTTATACCTCATGAAATACAAGTAAAATATAGCTGTTTAATTGGACTCAGAACCAAGAGTAGTTGTATGTCTGTCATAGGGCATTTGACTAAGAAATAAAATCTATGAAGACGTTCTCACTGTCATGACAGTAATCACCCAACACAACTGGTACTCCCGTCCCTATCAGTTTAGTGCAGCATTGCTGACTATGAAATTTTTATCAAATACTATGGAAATGGACGGAAGTTTCAGATCTGCCCGTGAGTGGATAAAACATACAAGTTTGTTGTTGTTCACCAGTTTATACATTCTGCCCAGCCCATAGATTCCCACAATCTCCTAAACCTAAACGTGTAAATTTAGCAATTTCAGCCTAGTGGCAGTATTTCTGAATTTATAATTCCACGTCCTGTATGTGAAAATATACAGATCCTAATTCTAAGGAGCACTATGTGCAATTGATGTTAAAGGCTCCTGCCAATCATAGAGTATGCATTGAAAAAACGCACAGACATGTTTTAGACACCATCATAGATGAATAAAGGGAGATACATCAAGTTAAAGGTCACATGGAGTGACAGTGTAACTGAGTTGGCTAGCACCTTGATAGCACCAAGTATGAGATAAATAATTTAATCTAGACAGACTAAAGAATGTCGACAACCATGCAGATCTGGGTTAGTTGAGCAGTAAATCATGGTTTTGCTCTCAAATATGCAATCGTTGTTTATTGCAGCTCATTTTAAAACCATTTCCTGTTAAGAGGGGGGCTTGCAAAGTAGTCTGATTGACATAGTACATTATGTAGATTAGTACTTACATAGATATACTTTGCTCTCCTGTAGCTCCATTCTGATCAAAAGTAATGACCATCGCTGTTCTCCATATTGGTTGAGAATGAATAGATTGTCTGCTAGAATACTGATGCTAAAAATATTGGGGCATATTTAAACTTTTTGGTGCAAAACTGCGCTAATGAAGTTTTGCACCAACACGTTTACCGCTGCCTTGTGCCATTCCTGAGCGCCAGCTGGGTGCCATATTTATGGAATGGCACAAGCCGGTGATCAGTTTGGGCTAGCGTCAACAAAAATGACACTAGCCGGGTGGCGGTATGGGAATAGGAGGTTGTGTGCCAAAAAATGAATCTAGGCTGGTTAGTGGCCAAAAAAATGCCTCTAACCAGCCTTGCCTCATTTCCAGACACACAACCACCCTAAAACATGACTCCTGTCTTAGAAAAGACAGGAGTCATGCCCACCACCCCAGTGGCCAGCACAATGGACCAGTGTCCCCTGGGCATGGCCATCGCACCTTGTGCCATGCAGGGAGCCCCATGCTGGGCCCCCAATGGCACTTAAAAAAACCTAACAAAAATACTTCCCTATACTTACCCTCCTTAACTGGGATAGTGTCCCCAATCCTCTGGGTCCCTCTGGTGTGGGTGAGGGTGTTCCTGGGGCTTGGGGAGGGCACCTGTGGACCCATTCCATGGTGTTTGGCCATGGAAATGGGTCCACAGGTCCCCTAACGCCTGGTCTGACCCAGGCGTTAAATAATGGTGCTAAGCAAGCATAACGCCATTATTTGGGTCCTCCTACCACCCGTGCATCACGGGGGGATAAATATGGCGCTATAGGGATAGCGTCATTATTTGGATAGGAACACCTACCTTGCAACTCATTGACGCAAGATGGGTTCACACATCCAGAAAATGGCACAAACTCCAATATTTTGATGCTAGATGAGTCCAGCATCATAATATAAATATGGAGTTAAGTTTGCACCGAATTTGCGTCAAAAAATGACAAACATTTGGCGCAAACAGAGTATAAATATGCCCCATTGTGTGAACAGAATATTGTGTCACAAATATTGAGAATCAAAATATCGAGAAGATAAGTGCAAACAGGTAAGTACAGATTTACTAATCTTAACTTCACATCTATGTACCTTGAAGACACATATATATGTGTGTGTGTGTGTGTGGGCATATATATATATATATATATATATATATATATTCAAGGAACATATATGTGGAGTTAATTATAGTAAAACTTTGCTCACCCATAGAAACTTACCTTCGCAATATTTTTTTCTCAGTATTCTTGATACAATATTTTGTCTACACTATGATTTTGACTCAATGTTTTGTCTAAACACCGATGACCTACCAAGCATTACCATCCTGTTAGAGGCTAAAGTCATTAAGCAGAACCATATGTGTGTAGTAAGTGTTGTTATATGGTTCCCATTTTAGTAATAGGAGTGCATGTTTAGGACAGCAGCACTATCAAGCGTTGGAGACAAAGTATAACCCACGTCACTTGGTAGCTGTTGGCCTAAACCTTGCTAGCTCACCTTGCCTCACCCTGACCACCAAACCTATCGGGGCAAAAGGTGGTTACGGCGACCTAAACATGGTACTCTGACTTCTTGGGGAAGTTGTGGAAACCCAGTTTGCTCGGTTACTCATGCACACCAAGGTGAAACACAAAATGCGAATTGTATTTCAAGGCATTTTTTGAAGGAATTTCAATTGAGTATAAAAAGCAGGTGCTGCGAGAAGGCAGATGATACAGAGCACAGTAACCAACATTACACCAAAAGTGAAGAGGATGAACAACCCCATCATCTTGTGTGTTTTATAGAGAGCTTAGAGATCCCTACCAAAACCTTATGTCTAGACCTGTGCATATAGTGATTGTAACCCTCTGCCTTGTCCGACCCAAGAGACTAGCCACAGCGCCATACCAGAATAGAATAGCAGGGATCCACCTGTTGTGTGGATGGCAATCCTCTTGGGAGCTGAGAAATCAGCTTCAGCAAAGCTGTCGGGCATGAGGTAAGCATCTCAGGATGTTCATTAATGGAATTCCCTCCACTCCCATTTGGGTCTAACTGTAGGTTATATAATGACCCACACATTGCTTTGGCAGCAGTTCCGATGTAACGATGTGTCTCAGAGATAAAAGCTGTCTCCTGGGCTGGCAACATGAATTAGCATATCATGCACTGTGAGTGCCAGCCTTGGACAAGGAGTGCAGATTACATGTGGTTCAAGGCTGATTAAATGTACAGAGTGAACTTTGTCTTCTTAGAAGAAGCTGCTGATAAAATATGTGAAAGCAAATGCAAAAAAAGCAGGCTTGCTAATATACAAATAAAATGCTATTTAATGTAAAATAAGGCACAACCCGTTAAACTAAGACAGGGGTGCCCAATCTGGGTTCTAGAAGAGCCTTATGACAATGTGCCCATTATACGCACCACAGATCAGTCTTATGCATTTATGGTGTATGTGCACCTACTGTATTCAGTTGTACCTCCTGTATCGGTGCATCCTCTGGGAATTTCTTCTTCACTGTACAATGCTGTTAGCTGGCGATATACCCTTTACCTGGCAGCTGTACAGTATGTGTTTGTGACGAGACCTACTTCTATGGGATCTCAACCATGTCTTACTACACTAGAACGTACAGGAATGTGGCTTGATATTGAGTAGAATTTTAGGGGTGACCTATTCCAGGGCCACTGTGTCTTGCTTTCTCTCAGGGTCCTTTGATGGACTCTTCTCCTTGGTGCAGAAATGATCAAGCTTTTCCAATATGCCTGAGTTTATTTCATTGATCTGTGTCTGCACTGCTCCCTCTTCTACTTGCTCCAGTCAGTCCAGCCACCATTACTACTTTCCTTTCACTGGGAGATTGGGATGAAGCCCCAGTTGCTGATATCCCAGCGCATTTCTGACAAACTCAATAATTTGATCTTGAACTGTGCTAGGATCTGATTGTGTTTGCCCAGAGAAGAAAATTGTCTGCCTGGACTTCTGAAGAACGCTTTAGAGTCTTCTGGAACCCTAAATCAGCAGCTTTGAGCGTGTTTATAACTCACTAGGAATGATGACCACTTCCTAGTTATTTGTTGTTATCCTACAAGCAGGTCTCATATGATTGGATTATCCTATTAAGAGGTGGACAAAAACAATAACGACATTTTTTACGCTAATCCTGCAAAGCTCCAAACTAGCGTCAAATATTTTGACGCTAGTTCCCTAACTACCGCCCTGGTGCGCTGAATCTTAGTTACGGTACGCACATGGTGGTGTTAGGTGGCACTTAGGGGCGCAAGGAAAATGGCATTGCACTGGGTGCAGCACCACTTTCCTTAAATCAGGCCCCAAACGTTGGAATTAGCTATCCTCAAATGACATATTTACTTATTAAGTAAGGCTATTTTAAAAATGTAAAAACATCCACAAGTAACACCAAATTCAATTGTGGATACTAAAAACATGGCGTTAAGGCTTTTTCAGCAGTTGGCCAGTATAGATCAAGAAAATGCCAGACTAAAACATTTTAACATATTTAAATGCCTACTACTAACATTGTCACCTGTAAAAAATGTGCCCTTAAGCCATATGTCCAAGGTGCATAATATGAAGAAGGGAGACACTTTCATCATGTAACTAGCACGTCTCTGCAGTAACACAAGTGAAAAACATGCTAGTTACAACAAATACTAAAGCAGCCCTTTTGTTTGCCTGTTGTATGTGTAACAACCATAAAGTCCTTATGTGGCTTGGGGGCCTCATAGAAAAACCATCTTGACTGCATTTTGTTAATTATTAGATGTAACATTCTTGAGGGACATTGGATTTTTGCTGCAAACATCAAAACCAAGAAGATGATATTTAAAAAAAAAATGTGTCTCTCTTCCTCAGCATTGAAAGCCCTATAAGCTGTTTAACCAGTCTTACACCTCCGGCAATGACTTTAAATTGCCTCTATCCAAGAGTGGCCTAGAAAAAGGTTTGTATATTTCCCACCATGGCCAGCATGGAGACACAATTAAGCCATGCTGTGTAAATCTATCAGAGTGACAAAGCAAAAAAGATGACGAGGACTCACACACCCAGGAAAATCTGTTTGTGCTTATGAGGAGAATGTGTTAGGATGAGAGGGAAATTGTGGCAAATTGACATATACAAAGGACATGCAGGGACGTCTGAAACTTTCTCATTTATGATAATAAAAATATATAGTGTGATCCTGCCGTTGAAGCTGGTTTTCCCATTGACATACTGGCATTTTTTGTCCAAAGAGGTACCAGAGAGACAGCAAGAGCTTGATTAGGCTTTACATTTATAGGAGAAAAGAAGTGCCTTATTTCAATGGACTAGCTTTGGGGGACCTCCAGCAGCTGAGACAACCTCCCAACATCTTATAAAATACCTATCTAGAATAGTGCCTTCTGTAATGATTTACCCATATGTAATTAAAGGTTATGCAAAATTGGGAAGGACCCAATGTGAAAACCTTTAGGTGATGCTTTGAGGTGAATGTATCCACTATGGTTGAGTTAGTACTTGATCTTGGAGCTAAATCACCTGGAAATCAGAACATGGCCTAGTGCTTGGAGAGGCTACTAAGGAATGTGTTTGCTTACTGAGAAAAGACTAAGAAAAGGCGTTGAATGTTGGACCTGGCACTTTTTACAGGGTTACCCCAAACTTTTTGCCTTCCTCCTCCTATTTTGATGACCCTCTTTTTCTGCCATTAGGACTCTGGGTACTTTGCCACTGCTAACCAGTGCTAAAGTGCATGTGCTCTCTCCCCTAAACACATGGTGCCACTGGCGCTCTCTCCCCTAAACACATGGTGCCACTGGCTTACACCTGTTTGGCATATTTGATTTACCTGCAAGTCCCTTGTAAACACAGGGCCTGAAAATGTAATGCTACTAGTGGGCCTGTAAAGCTGATTGCGCCACCCACAGAAGTAGCGTTTCAAACCTGTCTCATGCCTGTCACTGCAGGGTTTGCGCGTGCAGTTTACTGCCACCTTGACTTAGCATTTCAAATGACTTTCTAAGGCCTACACTCAACTTTCATTAGACCTACGTCACGCCTAAGTTAGGCCTTAGGTATCCCTATGGGCAGGATGCTGTGTAAGTAAAAGGTAGGACAAGTACCGTTTGGTTTTGCACCTCCTAGAAGTGACAAACAGCCTATTTTGTTTTTTACTACTGGGAGGGCTGCTCCTCTCATAGGTTAGCATGGGGAATTCCCTTATATACTTTTAAGTGGTACTTCCTGATATGAAAGGGTAGTGTTGCCATATTTAGTATGTTTGGAATAGTTGTGAGAAATCCTGTTTACTGGTGTAGTTTGGTTTCACATTACTGTTTTATAAATGCCACTTATAGAAAGTGGGCCTTTCTCTGTGCTTACAACTATGAGCTTTGTAGCCTGACTCCAATCCAGATCTGGGGCTGAATGGCAGCTACATTTGATGCACACTTTACAAATAGCTACAACACAGGAAGGGATGGATGTGACAGGGGATACATCTGTATTCATCTGCATACTGATAGTCTTTCTGGGCTGGGAGAGGGAGAGGTCGTTCACACGACTTTACATTTGTATAGGTTGTGTCCTGCCCTCACACAAAAGGCTGATTCAACCCCTACTGATGTCTGGATCCAGGGCTGGGTTGAAAGGGGTTTGCTGTATACTTGAAAGGGCTCTGCCACAATGTTTCGAGAGCACTTTTGAAACTTGAACAGAACCTCAATCAAAAGGACCACTGCGCTGCTCAAAGGATTCATATAGAATGCTCTTCTGTTGTTGCCCTGCTGCCTGGTACTTGCTGGGTGGCCTACAGGACTCACTGGATTGATTTTCTATTTGTTACCCTGCTACCAGCTGCTCCCTGACTGTTCTACCAAGGCACTGAGGGGCTGTCAGGAGAAACCGCCATCCCTTCTTCCTGCTGAGTCCGGATGAGCGGGACAGCTGCCCTGTGGTGTGCCTCAAGTGTCTCTTGGGACTGGTGATTGCCCAGGAGTTGCTGTGGGACCCTGAGTCCAGCCCTCCAAGTACTTTTAAATGAGTGCATGGTGAGCGCTTCATTCTCACCTAGTTTGGTAAAACTAGCGCATGGCGAGAGTTGTGTGTGGGCCCTAGTTTCATGATGGACTATCCACTGTACCTCACAGCATAGTGCATGGATGTGCTCATCTAGTCATGGTGAAGGTGAGTGGTGAGCACTAATTCCAGCCCCATTCTGAATGAATTTTGCTTTGGCCCCAAGTTGCACCACTGAGACAGTGAGTACTCGAGCCAATGAGTCACCTTTGGTTTGCACGAGTCCCCATAGGGCCTGAGGGCCAACTCATCCCCTTGCCAGCACTGCATTTTGTTTGGGCCCGACTTGAGCTACTGAGACAGTGCGTATGCAACCCAATGAGTCATCGGAGTTTCCACAGGGCTGCCTCACCCCCTTGGAGTGGAGAAGGCTGCCGTAGCCTCAACCAAGTCCTGAGCTGGTGCCCAGGCAGCAGCTACACTCCCAACTCCCAGAGCCCCGAGTGAGAAGCAGAGTGGGGCCTGGAGCAGCTACAGCTGCCTCTGTGCATTTCTGACACGGGGGACACAGGAAGGTCTCCTCGCTGTCTCTACTGTGGGTGCCTCCCCTTTTCACTTGGCTTAGACACACCATGGGGAAATAGGGCTGCTGTTCACAACATGGGGTAAGACCTCAAGGGAGGCCCCCAAATGCAGCATGCAATCACTGCCAGGATTCTTCTAACATTTTACATAACCTGATGAGTAGACGCACAGGAGCTTTTGCGGTCAGCACTTTGGTGATAATTATATTCCTTTCAGCAGAGCTCATTAAAAACAACCATAACTCACCTAGTAGGTGTGCTGGTGTTCCGACACCCTAGGATTCTATATGGTGATTTATGTTGTTCTAAACTCCCAGCCTTACTGGGACTGATTATGTAATTCATACCATTTAGCCAGATACGTTATTTACTTGCATTACTTGTACTGATTGTAGAATTAATGTCATTTTGCCCTAACTCATGTTGTTTGGCCAGATGAGCTATTCACTTGCATTGCTTGTACTGATTATATAATTCATGTTGTTTTGCCATATGAACTTACCAGCTTGCAAGGTTTTACATAATATGTAGCATTCTTGATCCTTCCATTACCAGAATACTGAGTCATATTATATTAATTGCATTTTATGCACCAAATTTATGATTTATGTTGTTTTGGTCCTATGATATATATTTCCAATATAAGAAACATATTTTTATGTAATCCTGTGTAGAGTCTCTTTTGTGGTGTATCTATTGTGTAATTGGTGAGTGCGTGTTGCGCAAATTCTTTACACATTGCCTCTGATGATAAGCCTGACTCCTCTGCGCCAAGCTACCAGAGGGTGAGCAAAGGATACCCTTGGTGAGTAACTAAATTGTGCTGACTAGATTGGTGGGTTCTGCCTGGCTGCGGTGCATACTCTAGTAAACCAGAAACCCCATTTCTAACACATGGGATGGTTGTTCGTCTGGAATCTAAAGCTTAGCGAATTATTCTCACAGGCTTGGGAAGCTAACCTTCTGAAATCCACAAAGAAGACATCGACAGAAAGGAACCTTGGAAGAAAAAATGAGCAAGTCCAATGGTATTGAACTTTTCTCTTTAGCCCTAAGAAAGAAGGGGTAAACATGCCTGTTGCACTGTGAACCTGTGGCTTGGATTTCCCAAAAGAGCTCCTAATGTTTGGGAGCATGTTGGCAAGTTGTGATTTAGAATTTCTAGAAGATAGGGACGAGGTGCTGAGACTACCCAACAAATAAACAACCTTGTCCTGCAATACTTCTGGGTGAGTCCCATTTGGGGAACTTAGGGGTGAAGCCCAAGCCTCCTGTGGAATCAATTAAATCAGGCTACTGACCTGGTGGAACATATATGCTCACTTCTGCTTCTAGCCTTGTCCTACTGGAGGCTTTTGAACCCTATAAAAGTGAATAAGTCCAAATGCACAGTGGAAGAGCTGTAAGAGGGCAAAACAACACCAGAAGTGAGATGACTTTGGCAGAAACAGTTTTCAAATTTGTCCTACGCAGACTTTTTAATTTCTAAACTTCAAAGCTCAAAACAGTGGACTAGGATACCACCCAACAAATTATTAGTGGCTGAGATTAATTCAAACATCTCACCCATCGCTTTTTTGTTTACTTCAGTGTGACAACTTAAGTGTGACAAGTATGCCCAGACATGGGTCCTATGCTCATGTTGTCATTGAAACTAAGCTGCTTCTAACTGAACAGTCCCAACTAGAATGAACCACAACTATGGGGGTCATTCTGACCCCGGCGGGCGGCGGGAGCCGCCCGCCTGGAGGGAACCGCCAGAAGACCGTACCGCGGTCAAAAGACCGCGGCGGTCATTCTGGGTTTCCCACTGGGCTGGCGGGCGACCGCCAAAAGGCCGCCCGCCAGCCCAGTGGGAAACAGCCCTCCATGAGGAGGCCGGCTCCGAATGGAGCCGGCGGAGTGGAGGGTGTGCGACGGGTGCAGTGGCACCCGTCGCGTATTTCAGTGTCTGCAATGCAGACACTGAAATACAATGTGGGGCCCTCTTACGGGGGCCCCTGCAGTGCCCATGCCATTGGCATGGGCACTGCAGGGGCCCCCAGGGGCCCCACGACACCCCTCACCGCCATCCTGTTCCTGGCGGGCGGAACCGCCAGGAACAGGATGGCGGTGAGGGGGTCGGAATCCCCCATGGCGGCGCAGATTCCCAGGGCAGCGGAAAACCGGCGGGAGACCGCCGGTTTTCCTCTTCTGACCGCGGCCGAACCGCCGCGGTCAGAATGCCCAAGGGAGCACCGCCAGCCTGTTGGCGGTGCTCCCGCGGTCCCCGGCCCTGGCGGTAATTACCGCCAGGGTCAGAATGACCCCCTATGTGTGCTTGTGTTATGGTTCAGAGAGATTCCAATTCACCACTTTGGGTTGGGCTGTTCCTATTGGTGTAGAATCAAGCCTGATTTACATATAACTGAGTCTAATCAGAGTGGCATTGTTGGCAAAAAATGATGGCTTTGGCAGGGCCTCTATTTGACATACTTGGCCTTGCGGAGCCCTCACCTGTCACAGTGCCATGCCTAGCCCCAATGGATGTTTTGACTTCCAATAAAAGAGGGTAAAATCTTGACTAGGGAAAACACTAAGCTTTACCATCCGAAATACATCACAATCAGCCTAAAAAAGTCTTAAAAAACCCATAAGTCCTGACTTCTTTACCAACTTGTATTACTTTGGTGTAAATGTAATTATTGTATTTTATTCCTTTTTCACTAAATTCACTTTGTGGATTTTATTGACTTAATTTCTTGACCTTAATGGTATTGTAAAAATATTTAACACACATTTTCTCTGACACGATTCTAGAACTTTGATCCACATTTACCAGGAGTAAGCCCATGATTCATCATTACCACCTGCTTTTAATGTATTGGATAGTGGGTTGCCCAACTTTAACCCACTGCTCTTTTCCTATGTAACAATCTACTTTCTCATAGTTATCTACTGTTGTGTTTGGTTTCATTGGTTGGCATGTGCACATGACAAAGGTCCACAGATAGAGATGATTGGAATGTGGGGATCTTCTATATGAAAGGTACTTGTGCAAGTCTGAATCATTGTGAAGGCGCCCTGGTCGATTCTATTTTTGGACTATGAAGTATTTTTTTCAGTGCATGTGTCGATGCTGTTTTGCTCGTTGTAACTTGCTCGCAGTCATAATTTGATTGGCAACAAATAAATATTTCAGTGTATTTATGTTTATTTATGGTGATCTGTGAAAGGTGTTCATTACATTACCCATGTTGTGTTTGTTGGTCTCTTTTCTGTATTTTGTATATTATTTATTTGCTAGTCTTAGAGACTTCCTTGTGCATGTTTTATCTTTGCCTTAATTTGGCATACAGTTCATCTCGAATGGTGCTGCTGAATGTTTGACCTATGTTCAGTGGAGGCATGCATCATTGTATTGATTGCGTCATTACCTAAGGTACCATTTTTTGGGAATTCTTTTTGCTTTGCTGTCATCTTTTTTAACAAGGCAGGTATGTCCTAGTTGAAAAAAATGCTTTAGGAGGTGCATTGAAAGTGTACCACAAAAAAGTGGCACATTGTCAATGTGACCCCTAATGGCAACCTTCTGGTGGGAGAAAGTGGGGTCCCATGGGACCCTCCAGGCATCCCCATGCAGGTGGGTGCAGGCACTTATTGCACACACCAGCAAAGGGATCACTTGCCCCTCTTAAGAAAGGCAAGCGGGTTGCCGCCTGAACAGTGAAACTCAGAGTGGCTTTGAAGCAACCGCTCTACATTTCACTTGATTTTGCTGCCCCCAGGGCAGGAAATTCACAGCTGCCCTGAGGGCAGTGCATTCTCTATAATAGGGCACACTTTCTCTGTTTGTGCACAGAACAACTATTTAAAGGTGTGCCATGGCACAAACAGGAAATGTGCGCTCTATATGTAATAAGATCCTTGGTCCCAATTTGTGCGCAAATTTGCAGGAGATTGAAAAGCAAATGTTTTGAGACAGTGTACACACAACTGGAAACATTACAATTAAGAGACAAGAGAAGCAAGACAAGCAGCCCTGATGCAAAATCCAATGATAACTGCACACTTCCAAGAAAACTCCATATAAAAGGATGAGAGGACAGCGTATCCAAGGCCTAGTCATATTGAGATTTTTGGTTTTGAGTGTGCACAGAAAAATCACAAACAGCATTATCAATGGTGTGTACTCATAATAAAGTGCAACATGTGTGGCGCAGCTGGAAAGCTGCACCCCGTTGTTATATAGATAGAAGATTAATTGTAAACTCCAGTCCAGCGAGTGAATGCTGCATCCAGGAAAACATTAAATAAGTTTGAATTTCTGTTTCTGTTTAGGCGTACTAGTTTTTTAGACACTCTCTACAAATTAAATTGGTCCTGGGCTCCAGCAGCAGATTGATCACTAAAACGTTAGCTAATTAAATAGATAAACTTACATTAAAAACATCAAATTAATAGCTATCACAACAGAGCTGTTGGAAAAAATCGAAAAAAAATGTAAAACCTAATAAATAATTATGCAAAATAGAAACAAGTAGTTGAATTGAAAATGTGATATCAGCAATTTTAACACGTGATATGGAGCCAACACTTTTTTTTTTTAACAAAAAAAGACCAAAATCAGCTTTCACCAGAAGGAACAGTTTTTCAGTAACTTACACAATCTCTCTGAAGACTTTCCAATTAGCTTCAAAGGAAGAGGCAATATATCGTCCAGTGCTTAATTTGCAAAAGAAAAAGTACCTGGCCCAAAGTTTTGCTCAGAATTACTCGGACAGTGCTATTGGCAGTCGAGGTTGTCAAAATCCAAGGCTGCATAGTCTTGATTTCACCTCATGCCTCTTTATTACACCGACAGACTCTCCCTGCCTCTTTAATTTAGTCATGCCTGGTCTTTTTCTTTCCTGCTTTCTCTCTTTCACATTGTTTTTCCACTTTTCCCTTCCTTGTTCTTTCTCCTATTTGCACTTTTCTCTCTCTTGCTCTGGATGCACGTCTGTTGAGGAAAAAGCACCTAGCGCCTCCTTGCGCCACATTAGCATTATTTTTTTTATGCTAATGTGGCCCAACGAGGCCAAAATCTCTGCCCCAAATTTACAAAGTTGCACAATGCATGCATTGCACCACTTTGCAACTCTTTACACTACATTGTACCTGCACAAGGCATAATGCATGCAAGGTGGGCATTTCCCCATTAGGGGGGGCAAAAAATGGCACAAAGAAATCCAAGAGATTTCTTTTCATAATTTTTTTGGTACTTTTAATGCCTGCAAAGGGCAGGCGTTAAAAAAAGGCACACCATTGTTTATAATTGGCCTCAATGGGCTTTGCAGGATTAGTGCCAACATTTTTTATGCTAAGCTCCAAACTAGCTTAAAAAATGTTGACGCTAGTTCCCCTAACTACCGCCATGGTGCATCGTTTCTTAGATACAGCACACACATGGTGGCATTAGGGCATGCTAAGGGGTGCAAGAAAAGTAGTGCTGCATTGAATGCAGCACCACTTTTCATAAATCAGGCCTTTTGTTTGCCTTTGTTTCCAGAAGCCAGTGTAACAATGCCACACAAATACAGACTGCCCTGTATTGAGACCAAACATCAATCTGTCTGTGGCAGTGCCGGCATCTTGCAATCTTTAATGAAATCTGAAAATTACCATAGTGGATACAGTCATATTCCATACAAGAACGCACCAAAGTTGAAATGACTAGATGAATATGAAGCCTGGCAAGACAGACTCACTCAGACTCTGCCTTCCATCTGCAACACCTGTTATTTGCATTGCCCTAGAGATAAACTGTGATATACAGCACTATATAAAAATATAAGATTCTTTAAAATTACAGTTCTATTCACCATACATTCTTGACAACATAGTCTTGCACAGTTGTGTTATATTTTGCTATGCAGATTTGTAGAGCACATTCTTCCCTGGGAGGGCATCAAGCAAGTGTGAGTTTAGCCAAACCTAGAGCCTAGTGGGACTACTCGAAAAGGCTCTTATGTGTAGGGGAAGGTTGTTTATGAGCAATGTAGGAGAAGGCTTGAGCATCAGATCTGGTTTTCCAGAGGCGTGGGATGTGTGCAAGTATGAGTCTAGATGAGTGGAGGTGATGCAATTGTTGAAGTATACTGGGCCAGTATTATGCATTGTCTTGAACGTGTGGGTGATCAGTTGAAATGTGCTCATTTGTGTATGGGGAGCTAGTGGAGGTTCTTCTGGTGAGATGTGATGTGAGTGTAGGGAAGGAGGTTGAGAGCGATTCTGGCTGCCGAGTTCTGAATGGTCTGCAGCCTTGTGATAAGCACCAAGTATGTGTATTGGCCCACTGACTCTGGAATGATGTGTGCAAATCAACTTCGCAGGGCAAAATATGGGCCAAAATTTACTAGGATTTGGCATCACGGTTTTGTCACGTTTGTGGTGCAGCCCTGACAAAATCAGTTTTGGCATTTACTTGGCATTAACTAAGCAACAAAAAATTGATTGGCGTAGCCTTGCATAGTTTAATAAATACAAAGTAATGCAGTGCAGGCTATCGGGCTGACGTTACACGGGTAGAGCATGGGCGTTACTGTGCATCCGCCCATGTATTTTGATGCAAACACATATTTACAGAGACTTGTAAACCTGGGTTTGTACGACTAGGGTGCACCTATCCAAGAGAGGTGTAACAAGAAGAACTATCTTAATTTCTATTCATTAGTTCTCTTTTCCATGTGTGCCGCATTCAGCAGCACATATAGAAACAGGAATATGCCTCTAAGGATCGTTGTTGTGCATGAAGGTATTGTATCATGCACAAAAAAAATCCTGTCAGTTAAGCAGACACAAGTATGCCAGTGCTAGGAAAGAATTGAACTGTAATATTTTTGTAAATATGGAGTTGTTGAGCTATCTCCTGTTCAGGCAACTTACCTTGCCACTGTGTTGCGTGCAATCTTAATGAATATGCCCCATAATATAGCGCATAATTCCATGCCAGAAACATAGGCCCATATTTATACTTTTTTTGCTCCGCATTTGCATCATTTTGTTTATGTGAAAGTGGCGCAAACTTACAAAATACAGTTGTATTATGTAAGTGTGCGCTGTTTTTGCATCCAAAAATGATGCAAATGCGGCACAAAAAACGTATAGAAATGGGCCATATTGTGTCCAATTCACAAAGTTAGTTGGATGTGTATGTGTGACTTACACATGCAAATAGATTTTTACTAGTGCCAATCCACTACTGAAATTCACAAGATTTATTTATTCACTAGTATGAAGATTTTCGTGAGTAAACTTACTGTCAAGAGGGAGGAGTGTGTGTTCCAGTGTATTTGCCGTTGCTCAGCAGATTTTAACAAGTGATCATTCTAGAATAATATAGTCGAGTACATCAGGTGGTATTCATTTTAAAGGTGTATAAATGCTTAATTTCAGAGACGTGGCAAGCAAGAGTATAGGAGGCAAATTTCACTGAACTGATCAGAAGTGGCAGATAGAGACGGAACTCCAACCAGCGCAAACAACTCAGTGGAGTAACGAAACCTGAGGGGGTATCTGGAGGAGGTCTCCTCCCCTTTGGACTCAGTAGGGGGCCTGCCGCCCTTGCACAGTGTTCTGTGCTGAGGGTTTCTTCTGGAGCTTGGGGTTACCCCTCCCCAGTGCTTGAAATGGAAAAAATAAAGTGCAGGTACTCTGTGCCAGAGTACCTGCTTGTTTCTGAGAAGTGCCGGTACTCTCCAATTCAAAGTATTACGTTTTTCTTGAGATGTGCCGGTACTTTCTCTCTCAAAATAAAAAAGTGCCGGTACTCAGTACCGGACAGTACCGGCCCATTTAAAGCACTGCCCCTCCCCCCTCCCCCCCCCCACCTGAAAAAACTCTTTCCTGCTCCTCAGTATATTTGCTTCAAACATCCTAGGTCGAATGGGTAAATCTCAGCTTGGATTTCACCTGTGGGCTCTTGTTGGTAAATTCATATTTGCCAGTTTAAGCCCTCATAATGACGTAGTGTAGATTGCTCGAGTGAATCCAAAGAATTCCAATGCTAGTGGAAGTGAAAACCATTTTTAAAAGCTCTCCTACTGTCCTTTTAGAAACAGAGACATTCTGGGTATAACTGGAAGTTTCACAATAAATCTACCCCTAACAACATTGTTACCAACTACGATGAAAAAGCAATTATTAATTTTGTCCGACGTGGTATGAATGTAAAATGGCAACTATTTATTATTTTATATGTGACTTTCTGTTCATTTTTACACACACAGTACATACATGTAGCATGCGACATCCATAACGCTAAAAACTATTTTACATTAATTGGACTACATATTGTTTTACTTTACATTTTGAAAAGAGAGTGGAGGGCTGGTTTCTAGTGCTGTAGGCCCTTAAGTGGGCATTCTAAATATTCAAACAAAAGCCCTCAATGCGTTTTTTCGGCGGTTTCCAAAGTTCACCAGGCACAATTACCTCCGACCTTTCCCAAGAGGGTTGAGTATAAACCTGTCCTTGAGAGCGATAAAAGCATTATAGCAGTATTCTTCCATGGGTTTACTCCAAGGCATATTCATTGGCAAGATGCTGTGAACGGCCGCAGACCGAAAGAGGGGGCCTTCAAAGCAGGAAAACATGGCTGAGCCCAGAAGGAAACCTGATATGGATTCAGATGCTTTATAGACAAGTGTGCAGTGATTGGTTCTTCAGATTATAAAATAAGATTACAAGCAGGATAAAGTGAATTTATTTTCATCTAACAGCTATGAATGGACATAAGTAATTACTTTTTTGTGAAAGTTATTGCATTGTTACAGAAGGCAAAATGAGAATTTGTAGTTATCCTTCTTTTAAATTATAGTAGAGGCATGTTTGTGGATTTACAACACAGGTCAGGTCCCATAAATACATTTTAAATGATCACTGTATTATTTAGTTAGCGCTGCGTTTCTTAGCAAACCCCAGTGATGATACAAGCACTTCCAGTGTTCGGGAAATAGAAGAGATCCAAAAAATAAAAGGGTAATTCAAACTGTTTCTAGCGTGGCTTCTGCGTTTAACATCAAATTCAAGTAAAGGAGCTGAACATATCAGTAGCTGAATGTCTCTTCAGGTCTGTTCCTAGAGATGTAAGTGCAACCAAAGGCTTATTGTGTTTGGTACGTGTCTAATTACTATGTGTCAGGCACCATGTTCTGGCTGCACCCACCTCACATAAAGGCATAGATTTAAGAGATCCTAGCGCTTCCTTGTGCCACATTAGCATCATTTTGTTTTACGCTAATGTGGTGCAACAAGGTCAAAATCACCGTGCCAGACTTACAAAGTGGCGCAATGCATGCATCACACCATTTTGTAACCCGTTGCGTCACATTATGCCTGCGCCAGGCATAATGTATGCAAGGGGACATTCCCGAGTTAGGGGGCTGAAAAAATGGCGCAAGAAAACCAAAAGATTTCTTTGTGCCATTTTTGCGGCATTTTTTACGCCTGCACAGAGTAGGCTGTAAAAGGAGGCACACCATTATTTATAAAGGGCCTCAATGTGCTTTGCAGGATTAGCGTAATAATTTTTTACACTATTCCTGCAAAAACACCAAACTAGCATAAAAATGTTTGACGCTAGTTCCCTAACTAATGCCATGGTGTTCCATATGTTTAATACGACATACACATGGTGGAGTCAGTGTGGTTCTAAAGTGCAGCAAGAAAAATGGTGCTGCATTGGATGCAGCACCACTTTTCTCAAATCTCCCCCAGAGTGTGCTCGTCAGGCAAGCAGGCACAAAATGCCTCAGTCTGTGCCAACACTTCCAAGCACCTAAATTGCACAGAGAGAATGTCTTTCCACCTGCCACTCTCTGATGTTTCTCAGGAGGGCATGCTAACATTTTCATTGGGTGGCTGCTGAGAATTCCCACATTAGCTAGACCTGTTTTGATTTTTTTTATCTTTTCAATGATCCATTGAGCCATTCTTTTCTATTGAGGGCAAGACTTTAGTATTTATTAATCAAAGTGTTTGATAAGACAGTTGATTAGATTATCAACTTTTATTATTAAGGTATTGGAGCAATATTGATGACCTAGGGTTCAAGTGCTGCTAGGCTAAGTTTTGTTAGAAATAGGGTCTCTAGTTGGCAGTGGTTTGCACCCTGTCCAAGTAGAGACCCTCACTCTGTTCAGGGTAAGGGAGTAACACAACTAAGATAACCCCTGCTCACCCCCTTGGTAGCTTGGCACAAGCCGTCAGGCTCATCTCAGAGGCAATGTGTAAAGTATTTGTACACACAAACACACACACACACAGTAACACAGTGAAAACGCCAGAAAAGTACTCCACATCAGTTTAGAAAAATAGCCAATATTTATCAGAGTAAAACAAGACCAAAACGACAAAAATCCAACACACACAAGTAAAGATATCACTTTTAAAATATGAAATGCAATTGTAGTTCCTTGAACTTAATGAAGAGTTTGACTAAGGCAAAGTACCTGAGATGTGTCAAAACAAAGACAATGCGTGCTGTAAGGGTGGTGATGCATCGAAAGAGCCAGAGATGCGTTGGTTCCTTAGTGTGGCAGGAGAGGTGATGCATCAGTTCCTTACTGGTAGGCAGGGGAGGTGATGCTTCAGCTCCTTACTGCCAGAGGGGAGCTGATGCGTCATTTGTGGCACAAAGTGTCAGTTCACTACTGCGGTGCGGTGTCGATTAAGAAAATGGTGCCCAGGAGCAATGCGTCAATCATGCGTCGGAAGTCAAACCGTGATGCGTCAAAGCCACAGCAATGAAGCAGTTGATGTGTCAGAGTCAGGGCGATGCATCGCAGACTTCAGTCATGCAGTGCTCAAAACTCATGCAGCAGTGGTTCTTCTGATTCACTGAGATGGAAAGCTGGGGCCTGCATGGAAAACTGTGGTTGCTGCATCAAGCGGGACCCACACTCCATTGGGGCAGAGGTGATGCATCACATTCTTGCAGCAAACAATCAGTTCAGACTGGCGCTGTGAGTTGATACATAGATTTTCTTCTTGAAGCACCAAAAACCTCCTTCAAGGGCCTAGACTGGATTGGGAACCTCTTGGCAGGGCAGGGCTCTCAACAGAGGAGCCCAGGTTCTGGTAGATGAAGTATTTGATGTCCTAGAGACTTCTTACCTGGAGGCAAACTCAACTCAAGCTATTGGAGAAGCTTGGAAAGCAAGATGTAGAAAGCAAAGTCCAGTCCTGCAGCAGGCCACCTCAACAAAGCAACAGGCAGAGTGGCAGTCCCTCCTACAGCACCCATTTCTTCTTCTTGGCAAAATGTCCTCAGCCCAGAAGTATTCTAACTATGTGGGGTCAGAGGTCCAGTACTCATACCCATTTCTGTCTTTGAAGTAGGCAAACTTCAAAGAGAAGTCTTTGTAGGGCACACAACCCTGCCTTTCCTGTCCCACGGCCCCAGACAGACTCCAGGGGGTTAAGACTGCTTTGCATAAGGACAGGCACAGCCCTATTGAGGTGCAAGTGTCAGCTCCACCCACCACTCTTGCTCAGGAAGACCCATCAGGATAAGCAGGGCCAACCTCAGCTCCCTTTGCGTGACTGTGTAGAGTGAATTCACAAACAGCCCACTGTCAGTCTGACCCAGACGTGAATTACACAGATAGGCAGAGGCACAGAATGGTTAAGCAAGAAAATACCCACTTTCTAAAAGTGGCATTTTCAAATTTACAATTTAAAAAAACAACTTCATCAAAAGATACATTTTTAAATTGTGTGTTCAGAACTCCAAATCTCTAGCTGTTCCCAGTGGTATATTACACTTAAAAGATATTTTAAGGCAAGCCCTATGTTACCCTATGGGAGAGATAGACCTTGCAATAGTGAAAAACAGATTTATCAGTATTTCACTATCAGGACATGTACACCACACCAGTACAAGTCCTACCTTTTAAGTACACTGCACCCTGCCAATGGTGCTGCCTTGGGCCTAATATAGAGGTGACTTACATGTAGTAAAATGGAAGGATTGGGCCTGGCAAGTGGGTGCACTTGCCAGGTTGCAATGGCACACAGGTTGCATTGCCCACACAGACACTGCAGTGGCAGATCTGAGACATGTTTACAGTGCTACTCATGTGGGTGGCACAATCAGTGCTGCAGGTCCACTAGTAGCATTTGATATACAGGACCTGTGCACACATGGTGCACTATTCTAGGGATTTACTAGAAAATCTAAATATGCCAATCACAGATAAACTGATCACCAATACAATTTAGACAGAGAGCACTTGCACGTTAGCACTGGTTAGCAGTAGTAAAGTGCCCAGAGTCCTAAAGCCAGCAAAAACTAAATTCAGAACAGGATCAAAAACAGGAGGTCAGAAGCCAAATGGTAGGAGAAACCATGCCAAGAGCTGACAGGTCTAACATGGGTCCTCCCCCCCAGCTGAAAATGGGGAGCACTACCCAACCTCTTGCGAGTTCTCATCAATAGGGTGGAAGAACCTGGAAATAACATCAGCAGTGGCGTGTTCTGTTCCAGGGAGGTGTTCAACCATTTCGTCCGTTCCCTGTAGGGAGATGGGCCAGCTCAACAGTTTAGGATTCGCACCCCTCATCTGGATTAACCATCTGAGTGACCTGTGGTCTCTCTGAGCCCGGAAGTGAGTCCCAACCAAGTAGGTCTTAGCTTCTTCAGTGCCCAGACCACAGCAAATGCTTCCCTTTCTATTGCCCTTCACCTTTATTCCCTTCGAAAGAACCTCCTACTAACGAAGGCTACAGGTTGATATACACCCTCCTTGTTTAGCTGTGAAAGCACAGCTACCACACCATGCTGTGCAGAATCTGTCTGTATCCCAAATTCCTCAGAAAAGTCAGGAGACTTGAGCACAGGCACTGTGCCCATAGCGTCCTTCAGGGTGTGAAAAGCAGTCTGGCACGCCTCTGTCCAGATCACCTCACATGGCTGCTTCTTGGAAGTCATCTCTGTCAAGGGGTTAACAATGGTGCCATACCCCTGACAAATATCCTGTAGTACCTGGTGAGACTTAAAAAGGCTCTCACCTCTGTCTGGGCCTTGGGGGGGGTGCCCGAGCCAGAATGATGTCATTCTTGGCTTGTAGGGGCACCACATGGCCGCTCCCTACCTGTTGTCCCAAGTACACCACAGACCCAGACCACAGCAAATGCTTCCCTTTCTATTGCACTTCACCTTTATTCCCTTGGAAAGAACCTCCTACTAACGAAGGCTACAGGTTGATGTACGCCCTCCTTGTTTAGCTGTGAAAGCACAGCTACCACACCATGCTGTGCAGAATCTGTCTGTATCCCAAATTCCTCAGAAAAGTCAGGAGACTTGAGCACAGGCACTGTGCCCATAGCGTCCTTCAGGGTGTGAAAAGCGGTCTGGCACGCCTCTGTCCAGATCACCTCACATGGCTGCTTCTTGGAAGTCATCTCTGTCAAGGGGGTAACAATGGTGCCATACCCCTGACGAATATCCTGTAGTACCCGGTGAGACTTAAAAAGGCTCCCACCTCTGTCTGGGCCTTGGGGGGTGCCTGAGCCAGAATGATGTCATTCTTGGCTTGTAAGGGCACCACATGGCCGCTCCCTACCTGTTGTCCCAAGTACACCACAGACCACTGCCCTATCTGGCATTTTCTAGCCTTGATAGTGGGGCCTGCACTCTGCAGGGCCCTCAACACTTCCCGGAGGTGGTGCTAGTGGTCCTCCCAGCTAGAGCTGAAGACAGCAATTTTGTCTAGGTAGGCAGCACTGAAGTTCTCCAACCCAACCAGGACCTGGTTGACCAGCCACTAGAATGTGGCAGGGACGTTCTTCAACCCAAAGGGCATAACACAGTCCCACTGCTTTTCTAGGGTCAGAGTAGAGGAGAGGTTCACACCCTCCACTGACCCATCCTTCTCTTTGGAAGACAGGAGGTCAGGGAGAGGTTCACTCTCCTCTTCCACCCAATCATCTGTGACCAAAAGCATGGTGAACTCAGACCTCTCAAAGTACAGCTTAAGGCGAGTCACATGCAGGACTTGCAAAGGGTTCCTAGGAATCTGCATGTCCACCAGGTAGGTGACATTACTCTTGCGCTCCTTTACCTCAAATGGCCCAGACCAACAGTCTTGGAGCACACAAGGCTCTATAGTGGCCATTTCCTTAACTTTCTGGCCAGGCCGAAACTCAACCAGAGTGGTATTCTGGTCGTACCAGCATTTCATATCCTCCTACCTGGCTCCCAGATTCTCTTGGGCAACTTTCCCGGAAGAGGGCTGTCTGATTCCTAGAGGCTAGCATGTAACGGAATACATCCTAGGGTGGCTTCTTAGAAGCTTGCTCTCAGCCCTCCTTCTGCAAACTGAGAGGCCCTCTAACATGGTGCCCATACATAAGTTTAAAAGGGAGAAAGCCAACCCCCTTCTGTGGTACCTCCCTGTAGGCAAACAACAGGCATGGTAACAGGCCGTCCCATTCACTACTCATGGGTTCTGAGAGACCCATAATCATGCACTTCAGATGATGCAGGCCGCAGGGGGAGGTGATGTGTCGAAAGAGCCAGAGAAGCATCAGTACCTCCCCTGTGACAGTAAGAAACCAACACATTAACGCCCCTGCCTAGCAGTAAGGAACTGATGCATCACCTTCCCTGCAACAGTAAGGAACTGATACATCCCTGGCTCTATCAACACATCACCTCCCCTGCGGCCCACATTGTCTTTGTTTTTCATGCATCTCATGCATCTCAGGTAATTTGCCTCAGTCAAACGCTTTATTGATTTCAAGGAACTACAATTGCATTTCATCTTTTAAAAGTGATATCTTTGCTTGTGCATGTTGGATTTTTGTTGTTTTGCTCTTGTTTTGCATAGATAAATATTGCCTATTCCAAATTGGTGAGGAGTACTTTTGTGGTGTTTTCACTGTGTTACTGTGGGTGTATGTGTACAAATACTTTACACATTGCCTATGAGATAAGCCTGACTGCTCATGCCAAGCTACCAAGGGAGTGAGCAGGGGTTATTTTAGCAGGTGTGAATTCCTTGCCCTGACTAGTCTCAGGGTCCCTACCTGGATAGGGTGCAAACCACTGCTAACTATAGACCCCAGTTCTAACAAGTTTCTTCTAGAGTCTGAAGGTACATTTGATCAGACTGTTCATGTTGGAGTTGTGTCGGTTTGGGAAGTTATAAAGGAGGTGAAGAGGTGATGGTTACACCAGATTATGGGTGAAATGTTCTTCATTGTGGGACAATTCCTGGTGTTGCACCAAATAACGTACAAGGTGTGTCAAGCAGCAACCCTATACAATGTGTGAGATGTTGACGGTCTCACGATTTGCTATACTTGGTTAGGTCAGGCTGCTTGATGGATATGATGACATTTTGGTATACAGAGCTTTTTGTGGTTTATAATGATCTCCAAGACCTCACCAAATAAGGCATCAAAGAATGCTCTGATGTTCTGTGGTGGCCTAAAAAGCAGTAAGTAGTAGCAAAGAATAAGAGATAGTATGGGAGGGCAGGCTGCATATGAGAATAAATTCTTAATCGGTCATGGTAATGTCTTCAAAGTTTATAGTCTTGAATGATTTTATTTTTGCAGACATCTTCAAAGTCACTTCCTGTCTTCTTGGGACAATTTAGAGTTACAGTTTTGTATCAAGGCAGAATGGTCTCATGGCAACTCAGTGAGGGAGTTCCAGCCAGTGGAAAAGCCCATAGCTGAATGGAGTGCCTCTAGCCATGTGGGCACCCTTGTTCCCAAACAATTTAAAAGAAGCTAGCCTCTCCACCAGAGTTCCATCATGGTGAATCATTAATCATCCCGCTCTTCAAGAAAGGGAACCGAGAGGACCCTAGCTGTTATCGCTCCATTTCTCTCCTGGACACTACAGTGAAGGTCCGAGGTCATATACTACTCTCCCACCTTCAGGCATGGGCGTAGCAGAGCGGTACCCTCTCAGATATCCAGTATGGGTTCAGGAGAGAGAAGGAGATGAATGATTAATGCCTCAATCTTTGTCTTCCCACAGGGGAATTCACCCTTTTTAAGTGTGGTGCTCTGTAGTTGGGTTTTATGGATCTGTTCAGTGCTTTGATTGAGTGATCCACATTACATTGTGGGACATATTGGGAGATCTGAGCATTGACAGATCCATTATCAACACCATTAGAGAGATATATTGTGACTCAAATGCTGCAGTCAGGTTTGGGCTCGGGGGAAGTGTTCTGAGTCATTTAGGGGGTGCAAGAGTGTTAGGCAAGGGTGTTTCCTTGCACCTTTCCTAGTCTCCCATTATATTAACCACCTGGAAAGGGAGTTAGTACTAAGGTGAAGGAACATGCTCATATTAATAAGGATTATATACCAACTTTATTACATGCTAAGGAAGCCATCGTGATGGGCTGCACTACTGGCATGCTGTGGTGGCTCCTGGATGCCTTTACCTCCTTCATAGAGGGGCTTGTTATGAGGATCAATACCAACAATGAAGGCAACCTTTAACCGACATGCTACCCTTGTATATCACATGCATAATTTTAGTTAGTGTGGGGTTGCTTTTAATCGCAGAGGTTCTTGGCTACCACAAATACAAATTAGCAACAACTAATTAGCAGGGAGCATCAATGCTGTCTTTCCCTTTGCGGCTAAACTAGGTGAAAGATTGGTTGCTCAAATTTTGACCATTTACCATGCAAAGTGTGTCAGCATGGCAACTTAAGGGGCAGGGGTCTAGGGCATACAGGTGGCATCACTTTTACAGGTGACAGAAAATAAGTTTACCTGTTGTTTACCAGCCCTCCCACAATCCACCACCTCTTTCACCTGTCATAGGGAGTTAGGGCTCTTACACTTGAGGAAATCTGGAGGACAGGACCCTTAATGCTGTGGCCAAGGATTTGGGTTAACAAAACCCTTTTCTTAAATAGGAAGATAACTGAGGACTGTGTGGCCCTGTCACCATCATCAAAATACTTTATTCAGCTCAAAAGAGCCATAAAAGGCACAGTCAATTACAAACATCATAATCAAAAAGGAAAAATTAATAAATAAAAATAAATAACAGTGTCACATATAAAAACAGATTAACAACAATTAATAACAGTTACAAATTCGAATAGCAGCATTTATGACACTTAGCATTAGGTATTAGGCAAGGGTCGCTCCCCTGGGGGGGCAAATTGTATTTAGACCATTTCTGCCCCCTTCGGGGGCAGATCGGCCGATTTTAGGTCAATGTGCCCCAAGGGGGGCAGAAACCTCTAGGCACCGGGGATCTTTTTTTTTGCGCCAATGTCACACTAGGGGAGCGACCCCATAGGCAAGGGTCGCTCCCTGGGGGTGGGGGGCAAATTTATTTAAGGCCATTTCTGCCCTCCGGGGCAGATCGGCCTATTGTTATTAGGCCGATCTGCCCTCAGGGGGGGCAGAAACCTCTAGGCGCCAGGGCTAATTTTTTTATTTTTATTTTTTAGAGATGGGGAGTGACCCATTAGGCAAGGGTCGCTCCTCTGGGGGGCAAATTGTATTTAGACCATTTCTGCCCCCCTCGGGGGCAGATCGGCCGATTTTAGGTCAATCTGCCCCCAAGGGGAGCAGAAACCACTAAACACCGGGGATCTTTTTTTGCGCCAATGTCACGCAAGGGGAGCGACCCCGTAGGCAAGGGGGGGGGCAGGGTGGCAAATATATTTTAGGCCATTTCTGCCCCCCCGAGGGCAGATCGGCCTATTGTTGTTAGGCCGATCTGCCCCCAGGGGGGGCAGAAGCCTCTAGGTGCCAGGGCTAAATATTTTGGGATTTTTTTTAGTTTTCTAGAGGTGGGGAGCGACCCCTTAGGCAAGGGTCGCTCCCCGGGGGAGGGGGGAGAATTTATTTTAGGCCTTTTCTGCCCCACCTGGAGGCAGATTGGCCTATTGTTAGTAGGCCGATCTGCCCCCAGGTGTGGCAGAAACCTCTACGTGCCAGGGATCGAAAAAAAATGTCTTTTTTTTTTATAGAGGTGGGGAGCGACCCCTTAGTCAAGGGTCGCTCCCCTGGGGGGCAAATTGTATTTAGACCATTTCTGCCCCTCTTGGGGGCAGATCGGCCAATTTTCTTAGATTTTCTTAGGCTGTATGTTAGAAACCACTTAGGCACCAGGAATTGGTGTGTGTGTATGCATGTGTTTTCTTTAGGGGGGCAGCCCCTTGGGTAAGGGTCGCTTCCCATGGGGGCACATTACTGTTGGCCATATGTGTCCCCATTAGGGGAAGATGGGCCCATTTATGGAAGGCCCATCTGCCCCCAAGGGGGGGCAGAAAGCCCACCAGAGGCCAGGGAAGCATTTTTTCAAAAATAAGAGGGTGGGGGTACGGCCATACACCCACCCCAAATAAATGGGGCCAAAGTTGTTCTGCCCACCAGTGGGAAGATGGGGCAATTACCCCTGATCCACACCCCGGGGAGGCAGAAAGTCTACTAGATGCCAGGGAATTAAAAAAAACAAAAACAAATATTGGAGTGGTGGCTACCAACCAGTATGGGCCTGGTTACGCCCCCACCTCAACTGAAGGGGGTAACAGTCTTTCAGCTCTCCCCGCACTCTAAAACATCTTATCCCATAGCAAACAAAAGACATTTGATTATTTTGGGTTTTAGTTTTACATTTGGGCCATGTGAGCTTGGCTTACTCTCAAAATCGTCCCACTTGGAATGGTGAGGGCTGCACTTTATGGACTTTGGGACGCTGCCATGTAGAAAAATCCTCAAGAGCTAGACACATCTGAAAACTAAACAACTGGGTGATTCCAGGGTGGTGTGTTTCACATGCACCCCGCACCATTTTTTTACCCACAATCCCCTGCAAACCTCCAACTTTGCTGGAAATCACACATTTTTCCCAAGTTTTTGTGATGGAACCTTCCGGAATCTGCAGGAATCCACAAAATTCCTACCACCCAGCATTGTCTCATCTATACCGATAAAAATTCTGCTGCACTTGTCAGCTTAAAAATGTTTTTTTGCAAACTGCACTTTTGGACCCCCTTTGTTCCCCTTCAATATCGACAGGTTTTTGGCTCTTCCCTTTCACAAGCACTTGGCCCACCTACACAAATGAGGTATCATTTTTACCGGGAGACTGAGGGGAACATTGGGTGGTATGAAATGTGTCCCAGTTCCACACAGAAATGTGGGAAAATGATTTTTTTTTAGCTAAATTTGATGTTGGCTGAGAATTCTGGGTAAGAAAACTTTGGGGAATCCACGCAAGTCACACCTCACTGGACTCCCTCGGGTGTCTAGTTTTCAGAAATGTCTGGGTTTGGTAGGTTTCCCTAGAAGGCTGCTTAGCCCAGGGCCAAAAACGCAGGTGCCCCCCTGCAAAAACTGTTAGTTTTGTATTTGATAATTTTGATGTGTCCAGATAGTATTTTGGGGCATTTCCTTTCGCGGGCAGTAGGCCCACCCACAAAAGTGAGGTACCATTTTTATCGGGAGACATGGGGGAACGCTGGGTGGAAGGAAATTCGTGTCTTCTCTCAGATTCCAGAACTTTCTGTCACCGAAATGAGAGGAAAAAGTGTTTGTGGGCCAAATTTTGAGGTTGCAAAGGATTCTGGGTAACAGAACCTGGTCAGAGCCCCACAAGTCACCCTATTTTGGATTCCCCTAGGTGTCTAGTTTTCAAAAATGCACTGCTTTGCTAGTTTTCCCCAGGTGCCGGCTGAGCTAGAGGCCAAAATCCACAGATAGGCACTTTCTAAAAAACACCTCTGTTTTCTGTGAAAAAATGTGATATGTCCACGTTTTGTTTTGGGCCATTTCCTTTTGTGGGCGCTAGGCCTACCCACACAAGTGAGGTACCATTTTTATCGGGAGACTTGTGGGAATGCTGGGTGGAAGGAAATTTGTGGCTCCTCTCAGATTCCACAACTTTCTGTCACCGAAATGAGAGGAAAAAGTGTTTTTTTGGCCAAATTTTGAGGATTGCAAAGGATTCTGGGTAACAGAACCTTGTCGGAGCCCCACAAGTCACCCCATTTTTGATTTCCCTAGGTATCTAGTTTTAAAAAATGTGCTGGTTTGCTATGTTTCCCCACGTGCCGGCTGAGCTAGAGGCAACAATCCACAGGTAGGCACTTTGTAAAAAACACCTCTGTTTTCTGTGAAAAAATGTGATCTGTCCACGGTGTGTTTTGGGCCATTTCCTTTCGTGGGCGCTAGGCCTACCCACACAAGTGAGGTACCATTTTTATCTGGAGACTTGGGGAACACTGGGTGGAAGGAAATTTGTGGCTCCTCTCAGATTGCAGAACTTTCTGTCACCGAAATGAGAGGAAAAAGTGTTTTTTGGCCAAATTGTGAGATTTGCAAAGGATTCTGAGTAACAGAACCTGGTCAGAGCCCTACAAGTCACCCCATTTTCGATTCCCCTAGGTATCTAGTTTTCAAAAATGCGCTGGTTTGCTAGGTTTCCCCAGGTGCCGGCTGTGCTAGAGGCCATAATCCACAGGTAGGCACTTTGTAAAAAACACCTCTGTTTTCTGTGATAAAATGTGATGTGTCCACGTTGTGTTTTAGGCCATTTCCTTTCAAGGGCGCTAGGCCTACCCACACAAGTGAGGTACCATTTTTATCGGGAGACTTGGGGGAACACTGGGTGGAAGGAAATTTGTGGCTCCTCTCAGATTCGAGAACTTTCTGTCACCGAAATGAGAGGAAAAAGTGTTTTTTTGGCCAAATTTTGAGGTTTGCAAAGGATTCTGGGTAACAGAACCTGGTCAGAGCCCCACAAGTCACCCCACTTTATCGATTCCCCTGAGCCGGCTGAGCTAGAGGCCACAATCCGCAGGTAGGCACTTTGTTAAAAACACCTCTGTTTTCTGTGAAAAAATGTGATGTGTCCACGTTGTGTTTTGGGCCATTTCCTTTTGTGGGCGTTAGGCCTACCCACACAAGTGAGGTACCATTTTTATCGGGAGACTTGTGGGAATGCTGGGTGGAAGGAAATTTGTGGCTCCTCTCAGATTCCAGAACTTTCTGTCACCGAAATGAGAGGAAAAAGTGTTTTTTTGGCCAAATTTTGAGGATTGCAAAGGATTCTGGGTAACGGAACCTTGTCGGAGCCCCACAAGTCACCCCATTTTTTATTCCCTTAGGTATCTAGTTTTCAAAAATGCGCTGGTTTGCTAGGTTTCCCCACGTGCCGGCTGAGCTAGAGGCCACAATCCACAGGTAGGCACTTTGTAAAAAACACCTCTGTTTTCTGTGAAAAAATGTGATGTGTCCACGGTGTGTTTTGGGCCATTTCCTTTCGTGGGCGCTAGGCCTACCCACACAAGTGAGGTACCATTTTTATCGGGAGACTTGGGGGAACGCTGGGTGGAAGGAAATTTGTGGCTCCTCTCAGATTCTAGAACTTTCTGTCACCAAAATGGGAGGAAAAAGTGTTTTTGGGCCACATTTTGAGGTTTGCAAAGGATTCTGGGTAACAGAACCTGGTCAGAGCCCCACAAGTCACCCCATTTTGGATTCCCCTAGGTGTCTAGTTTTCAAAAATGCACTGCTTTGCTAGTTTTCCCCAGGTGCCGGCTGAGCTAGAGGGCAAAATCCACAGATAGGCACTTTCTAAAAAACACCTCTGTTTTCTGTGGAAAAATGTGATGTGTCCACGTTGGGTTTTGGGACATTTCCTTTCGTGGGCGCTAACCCTACCCACACAAGTGAGGTACCATTTTTATCAAGAGACTTGGGGGAACGCTGGGTGGAAGGGAATTTGTGGCTCCTCTCAGATTCCAGAACTTTCTGTCACCGAAATGAGAGGAAAAAGTGTTTTTTTGGCCAAATTTTGAGGATTGCAAAGGATTCTGGGTAACAGAACCTTGTCGGAGCCCCACAAGTCACCCCATTTTTTATTCCCTTAGGTATCTAGTTTTCAAAAATGCGCTGGTTTGCTAGGATTCCCCACGTGCCGGCTGAGCTAGAGGCCACAATCCACAGGTAGGCACTTTGTAAAAAACACCTCTGTTTTCTGTGAAAAAATGTGATGTGTCCACGGTGTGTTTTGGGCCATTTCCTTTCGTGGGCGCTAGGCCTACCCACACAAGTGAGGTACCATTTTTATCGGGAGACTTGGGGGAACGCTGGGTGGAAGGAAATTTGTGGCTCCTCTCAGATTCTAGAACTTTCTGTCACCAAAATGGGAGGAAAAAGTGTTTTTGGGCCAAATTTTGAGGTTTGCAAAGGATTCTGGGTAACAGAACCTGGTCAGAGCCCCACAAGTCACCCCATTTTGGATTCCCCTAGGTGTCTAGTTTTCAAAAATGCACTGCTTTGCTAGTTTTCCCCAGGTGCCGGCTGAGCTAGAGGCCAAAATCCACAGATAGGCACTTTCTAAAAAACACCTCTGTTTTCTGTGGAAAAATGTGATGTGTCCACGTTGGGTTTTGGGACATTTCCTTTCGTGGGCGCTAACCCTACCCACACAAGTGAGGTACCATTTTTATCAAGAGACTTGGGGGAATGCTGGGTGGAAGGGAATTTGTGGCTCCTCTCAGATTCCAGAACTATCTGTCACCGCAATGAGAGAAAAAGTGTTCTTGGCCAAATATTGAGGTTTGCAAAGGATTCTGGGTAACAGAACCTGGTCAGAGCCCCACAAGTCACCCCATCTTGGATTCCCCTAGGTGTTAAGTTTTTATAAATGTGCTGGTTTGCTTGGTTTCCCCAGGTGCCGGCTGAGCTAGAGGCCACTATCCACAGGCAGGCACTTTGTCAAAAACACCTCTGTTTTCTGTGAAAAACTTTGATGTGTCCACAGTGTGTTTTGGGCCATTTCCTTTCGTGGGCGCTAGGCCTACGCACACAAGTGAGGTACCATTTTCATGGGGAGACTTGGGGGAACGCTGGGTGGAAGGAAATTTGTGGCTCCTCTCAGATTCTAGAACTTTCTGTCGCCAAAATGAGAGGAAAAATTGTTTTTGGGCCAAATTTTGAGGTTTGCAAAGGATTCTGGGTAACAGAACCTGGCCAGAGCCCCACACGTCACCCCATTTTGGATTCCCCTAGGTGTCTAGTTTTCAAAAATGCACTGGTTTGCTAGGTTTCCCCAGGTGCCGGCTGAGCTAGATGCCAAAATCCAAAGATAGGCACTTTGTAAAAAACACCTCTGTTTTCTGTGAAAAAATGTGACGTGTCCACGTTGTGTTTTAGGCCATTTCCTTTCATGGACGCTAGGCCTACCCACACAAGTGAAGTACCATTTTTATCGGGAGACTTTGGGGAACACTGGGTGGAAGGAAATTTGTGGCTCCTCTCAGATTCGAGAACTTTCTGTCCCCGAAATGAGAGGAAAAAGTGTTTTTTTGGCCAAATTTGGAGGTTTGCAAAGGATTCTGGGTAACAGAACCTGGTCAGAGCCCCACAAGTCACCCCATTTTCGATTCCCCTGAGCCGGCTGAGCTAGAGGCCACAATCCGCAGGTAGGCACTTTGTTAAAAACACCTCTGTTTTCTGTGAAAAAATGTGATGTGTCCACGTTGTGTTTTGGGCCATTTCCTTTTGTGGGCGCTAGGCCTACCCACACAAGTGAGGTACCATTTTTATCGGGAGACTTGTGGGAATGTTGGGTGGAAGGAAATTTGTGGCTCCTCTCAGATTCCAGAACTTTCTGTCATCGAAATGAGAGGAAAAAGTGTTTTTTTGGCCAAATTTTGAGGATTGCAAAGGATTCTGGGTAACAGAACCTTGTCGGAGCCCCACAAGTCACCCCATTTTTGATTCCCTTAGGTATCTAGTTTTCAAAAATGCGCTGGTTTGCTAGGTTTCCCCACGTGCCGGCTGAGCTAGAGGCCACAATCCACAGGTAGGCACTTTGTAAAAAACACCTCTGTTTTCTGTGAAAAAATGTGATGTGTCCACGGTGTGTTTTGGGCCATTTCCTTTCGTGGGCGCTAGGCCTACCCACACAAGTGAGGTGCCATTTTTATCGGGAGACT
Source organism: Pleurodeles waltl (assembly GCF_031143425.1). Lineage (NCBI taxonomy): Eukaryota > Metazoa > Chordata > Amphibia > Caudata > Salamandridae > Pleurodeles > Pleurodeles waltl. The sequence continues at coordinate 1,058,449,603 of NC_090444.1, read as the reverse complement.
TGGGGGAACGCTGGGTGGAAGGAAATTTGTGGCTCCTCTCAGATTATAGAACTTTCTGTCACCAAAATGAGAGGAAAAAGTGTTTTTGGGCCAAATTTTGAGGTTTGCAAAGGATTCTGGGTCACAGAACCTGGTCAGAGCCCCACAAGTCACCCCATTTTGGATTCCCCTAGGTGTCTAGTTTTAAAAAATGCACTGCTTTGCTAGTTTTCCCCAGGTGCCGGCTGAGCTAGAGGCCAAAATCTACATGTAGGCACTTTGTAAAAAACACCTCTGTTTTCTGTGAAAAAATGGGATGTGTCCACGTTGTGTTTTGGGCCATTTCCTTTCGTGGGCGCTAGGTCTACCCACACAAGTGAGGTACCATTTTCATCGGGAGAACTGGGGCAACACTGGGTGGAAAGAAATTTGTGGCTCCTCTCAGATTACAGAACTTTCTGTCACCGAAATGAGAGGAAAAAGTGTTTTTTTGGCCAGATTTTGAGGATTGCAAAGGATTCTGGGTAACAGAACCTTGTCGGAGCCCCACAAGTCACCCCATTTTTGATTCCCTTAGGTATCTAGTTTTCAAAAATGCGCTGGTTTGCTAGGTTTCCCCACGTGCCGGCTGAGCTAGAGGCCAAAATCCACAGATAGGCACTTTCTAAAAAACACCTCTGTTTTCTGTGGAAAAATGTGATGTGTCCACGTTGTGTTTTGGGCCATTTCCTTTCGTGGGCGCTAAGCCTACCCACACAAGTGAGGTACCATTTTTATCAAGAGACTTGGGGGAACGCTGGGTGGAAGGGAATTTGTGGCTCCTCTCAGATTCCAGAACTATCTGTCACCGCAATGAGAGAAAAAGTGTTCTTGGCCAAATATTGAGGTTTGCAAAGGATTCTGGGTAACAGAACCTGGTCAGAGCCCCACAAGTCACCCCATCTTGGATCCCCCTAGGTGTCTAGTTTTTATAAATGTGCTGGTTTGCTAGGTTTCCCCAGGTGCCGGCTGAGCTAGAGGCCACTATCCACAGGCAGGCACTTTGTCAAAAACACCTCTGTTTTCTGTGAAAAAATGTGATGTGTCCACATTGTGTTTTGGGCCATTTCCTTTCGTGGGCGCTAGGCCTACCCACACAAGTGAGGTACCATTTTTATCGGGAGACTTGTGGGAATGCTGGGTGTAAGAAATTTGTGGCTCCTCTCAGATTCCAGAACTTTCTATCATCGAAATGAGAGGAAAAAGTGTTTTTTAGGCCAAATTTTAAGGATTGCAATGGATTCTGGGTAACAGAACCTTGTCGGAGCCCCACAAGTCACCCCATTTTTGATTCCCTTAGGTATCTAGTTTTCAAAAATGCGCTGGTTTGCTAGGTTTCCCCATGTGCCGGATGAGCTAGAGGCCACAATCCACAGGTAGGCATTTTGTAAAAAACACCTCTGTTTTCTGTGAAACAATGTGATGTGTCCACGGTGTGTTTTGGGCCATTTCCTTTCGTGGGCGCTAGGCCTACCCACACAAGTGAGGTACCATTTTCATCGGGAGACTTGGGGGAACGCTGGGTGGAAGGGAATTTGTGGCTCCTCTCAGATTCCAGAACTATCTGTCACCGCAATGAGAGAAAAAGTGTTTTCTTGGCCAAATATTGAGGTTTGCAAAGGATTCTGGGTAACAGAACCTGGTCAGATCCCCACAAGTCACCCCATCTTGGATTCTCCTAGGTGTCTAGTTTTTATAAATGTGCTGGTTTGCTAGGTTGCCCTAGGTGCCGGCTGAGCTAGAGGCCACTATCCACAGGTAGGCACTTTGTCAAAAACACCTCTGTTTCTGTGAAAAAATGTGATGTGTCCACATTGTGTTTTGGGCCATTTCCTTTCGTGGGCGCTAGGCCTACCCACACAAGTGAGGTACCATATTTATCGGAGGACTTGGGGGAACGCTGGGTGGAAGGAAATTTGTGGTTCCTCTGAGATTCCAGAACTTTCTGTCACCGAACTGAGAGGAAAAAGTGTTTTTTTTGGCCAAATTTTTAGGCTTGCAAAGGATTCTGGGTAAAAGAACCTGGTCAGAGCCCCACAAGTCACCCCATTTTGGATTCCCCTAGGTGTCTAGTTTTCAAAAATGAGCTGGTTTGCTAGGTTTCCCTAGGTGCCGGCTAAACTAGAGGCCAAAATCCACAGATAGGCACATTGTAAAAAACACCTCTGTTTTCTGTGGAAAAATGTGATGTGTCCACGTTGTGTTTTGGGCCATTTCCTTTCGTGGGCGCTAAGCCTACCCACACAAGTGAGGTACCATTTTTATTGAGAGACTTGAGGGAACGCTGGCAGGAAGGAAATTTGTGGCTCCTCTCAGATTCCAGAACTTTCTGTCACCGCAATGAGAGGAAAAAGTGTTTTCTTGGCCAAATATTGAGGTTTGTAAAGGATTCTGGGTAACAGAACCTGGTCAGAGCCCCACAAGTCACCCGCTGGTTTGCTTGGTTTCCCCAGGTGCCAGCTGAGCTAGAGGCCACTATCCACAGGTAGGCACTTTGTAAAAAACACCTCTGTTTTCTGTGAAAAAATGTGATGTGTCCACATTGTGTTTTGGGCCATTTCCTTTTGTGGGCGCTAGGCCTACCCACACTAGTGAGGTACCATTTTTATCGGGGGACTTGGGGGAACGCTGGGTGGAAGGAAATTTGTGGTTCCTCTCAGATTCCAGAACTTTCTGTCACCGAAATGAGAGGAAAAAGTGTTTTTTTTGGGCCAAATTTTGAGGTTTTCAAAGGATTCTGGGTAACAGAAGCTGGCCAGAGCCCCACAAGTCACCCCATTTTGGATTCCCCTAGGTGTCTAGTTTGCAAAAATGCACTGGTTTGCTAGGTTTCCCCAGGTGCCGGCTGAGCTAGAGGCCAAAATCCAAAGATAGGCACTTTCTAAAAAACACCTCTGTTTTCTGTGGAAAAATGTGATGTGTCCACATTGTGTTTTGGGCCATTTCCTTTCATGGGCGCTAGGCCTACCCACACAAGTGAGGTACCATTTTTATCGGGGGACTTGGGGGAACGCTTGGTGGAAGGAAATTTGTGGTTCCTCTCAGATTCCAGAACTATCTGTCATCGAAATGAGAGGAAAAAGTGTTTTTTTGGAAAAATTTTGAGGATTGCTAAGGATTCTGGGTAACAGAACCTTGTCGGAGCCCCACAAGTCACCCCATTTTTGATTCCCTTAGGTATCTAGTTTTCAAAAATGCGCTGGTTTGCTAGGTTTCCCCACGTGCCGGCTGAGCTAGAGACCAAAATCCAAAGATAGGCACTTTCTAAAAAACACCTCTGTTTTCTGTGGAAAAATGTGATGTGTCCACATTGTGTTTTGGGCCATTTCCTTTCATGGGCGCTAGGCCTACCCACACAAGTGAGGTACCATTTTTATCGGGGGACTTGGGGGAACGCTTGGTGGAAGGAAATTTGTGGTTCCTCTCAGATTCCAGAACTTTCTGTCATCGAAATGAGAGGAAAAAGTGTTTTTTTGGCCAAATTTTGAGGATTGCTAAGGATTCTGGGTAACAGAACCTTGTCGGAGCCCCACAAGTCACCCCATTTTTGATTCCCTTAGGTATCTAGTTTTCAAAAATGCGCTTGTTTGCTAGGTTTCCCCACGTGCCGGCTGAGCTAGAGGCCACAATCCACAGGTAGGCACTTTATAAAAAACACCTCTGTTTTCTGTGAAAAAATGTGATGTGTCCACGGTGTGTTTTGGGCCATTTCCTTTCGTGGGCGCTAGGCCTATCCACACAAGTGAGGTACCATTTTTATCGGGAGACTTGGGGGAACGCTGGGTGGAAGGAAATTTGTGGCTCCTCTCAGATTCTAGAACTTTCTGTCACCAAAATGAGAGGAAAAAGTGTTTTGGGGCCAAATTTTGAGGTTTGCAAAGGATTCTGGGTAACAGAACCTGGTCAGAGCCCCACAAGTCACCCCATTTTGGATTCCGCTAGGTGTCTAGTTTTCAAAAATGCACTGCTTTGCTAGTTTTCCCCAGGTGCCGGCTGAGCTAGAGGCCAAAATCCACAGATAGGCACTTTCTAAAAAACACCTCTGTTTTCTGTGGAAAAATGTGATGTGTCCACGTTGTGTTTTGGGCGATTTCCTTTCGTGGGCGCTAAGCCTACCCACACAAGTGAGGTACCATTTTTATCAAGAGACTTGGGGGAACGCTGGGTGGAAGGGAATTTGTGGCTCCTCTCAGATTCCAGAACTATCTGTCACCGCAATGAGAGAAAAAGTGTTCTTGGCCAAATATTGAGGTTTGCAAAGGATTCTGGGTAACAGAACCTGGTCAGAGCCCCACAAGTCACCCCATCTTGGATTCCCCTAGGTGTCTAGTTTTTATAAATGTGCTGGTTTGCTAGGTTTCCCGAGGTGCCGGCTGAGCTAGAGGCCACTATCCACAGGCAGGCACTTTGTCAAAAACACCTCTGTTTTCTGGGAAAAAATGTGATGTGTCCACATTGTGTTTTGGGCCATTTCCTTTCGTGGGCGCTAGGCCTACCCACACAAGTGAGGAACCATTTTTATCGGGAGACTCGTGGGAATGCTGGGTGGAAGGAAATTTGTGGCTCCTCTCAGATTCCAGAACTTTCTGTCATCAAAATGAGAGGAAAAAGTGTTTTTTTGGCCAAATTTTAAGGATTGCAAAGGATTCTGGGTAACAGAACCTTGTCGGAGCCCCACAAGTCACCCCATTTTTGATTCCCTTAGGTATCTAGTTTTCAAAAATGCACTGGTTTGCTATGTTTCCCCATGTGCCGGCTGAGCTAGAGGCCACATCCACAGGTAGGCATTTTGTAAAAAACACCTCTGTTTTCTGTGAAAAAATTTGATGTGTCCACGGTGTGTTTTGGGCCATTTCCTTTCGTGGGCGCTAGGCCTACCCACACAAGTGAGGTACCATTTTTATCGGGGGACTTGGGGGAACGCTGGGTGGAAGGAAATTTGTGGTTCCTCTCAGATTCCAGAACTTTCTGTCACCGAAATAAGAGGAAAAAGTGTTTTTTTTGGGGCAAATTTTGAGGTTTGCAAAGGATTCTGGGTAACAGAACCTGGCCAGAGCCGCACAAGTCCCCCCATTTTGGATTCCCCGAGGTGTCTAGTTTTCAAAAATGAACTGGTTTGCTAAGTTTCCCCAGGTGCCGGCTGAGCTAGAGGCCAAAATCCAAAGATAGGCACTTTGTAAAAAACACTTCTGTTTTCTGTGGAAAAATGTGATGTGTCCACGTTGTGTTTTGGGCCATTTCCTTTCGTGGGCGCTAAGCCTACCCACACAAGTGAGGTACCATTTTTATCAAGAGACTTTGGGGAACGCTGGGTGGAAGGGAATTTGTGGCTCCTGTCAGATTCCAGAACTATCTGTCACCGCAATGAGAGAAAAAGTGTTTTTTTGGCCAAATATTGAGGTTTGCAAAGGATTCTGGGTAACAGAACCTGGTCAGAGCCCCACAAGTCACCCCATCATGGATTCCCTTATGTGTCTAGTTTTTATAAATGTGCTGGTTTGCTAGGTTTTCCCAGGTGCCGGCTGAACTAGAGGCCACTATCCACAGGTAGGCAGTTTGTCAAAAACACCTCTGTTTCTGTGAAAAAATGTGATGTGTCCACATTGTGTTTTGGGCCTTTTCCTTTCATGGGCGCTAGGCCTACCCACACAAGTGAGGTACCATTTTTATCGGGGGACTTGGGGGAACGCTTGGTGGAAGGAAATTTGTGGCTCCTCTCAGATTCCAGAACTTTCTGTCACCGCAATGAGAGGAAAAAGTGTTTTCTTGGCCAAATATTGAGGTTTGTAAAGGATTCTGGGTAACAGAACCTGGTCAGAGCTCCACAAGTCACCCCATCTTTGATTCCCCTAGGTGTCTAGTTTTTATAAATGTGCTGGTATGCTTGGTTTCCCCAGGTGCCGGCTGAGCTAGAGGCCACTATCCACAGGTAGGCACTTTGTAAAAAACACCTCTGTTTTCTGTGAAAAAATGTGATGTGTCCACATTGTGTTTTGGGCCATTTCCTTTTGTGGGCGCTAGGCCTACCCACACTAGTGAGGTACCATTTTTATCGGGGGACTTGGGGGAACGCTGGGTGGAAGGAAATTTGTAGTTCCTCTCAGATTCCAGAACTTTCTGTCACCGAAATGAGAGGAAAAAGTGTTTTTTTGGGCCAAATTTTGAGGTTTGCAAAGGATTCTGGGTAACAGAACCTGGCCAGAGCCCCACAAGTCACCCCATCTTGGATTCCCCTATGTGTCTAGTTTTTATAAATGTGCTGGTTTGCTAGGTTTCCCCAGGTGCCGGCTGAACTAGAGGCCACTATCCACAGGTAGGCAGTTTGTCAAAAACACCTCTGTTTCTGTGAAAAAATGTGATGTGTCCACATTGTGTTTTGGGCCATTTCCTTTCATGGGCGCTAGGCCTACCCACACAAGTGAGGTACCATTTTTATCGGGGGACTTGGGGGAACGCTTGGTGGAAGGAAATTTGTGGTTCCTCTCAGATTCCAGAACTTTCTGTCACCGAACTGAGAGGAAAAAGTGTTTTTTTTGGCCAAATTTTGAGGTTTGCAAAGGATTCTGGGTAACAGAACCTGGTCAGAGCCCCACAAGTCACCCCATTCTGGATTCCCCTAGGTGTCTAGTTTTCAAAAATGCGCTGGTTTGCTAGGTTTCCCTAGGTGCCGGCTGAACTAGAGGCCAAAATCCACAGATAGGCACTTTGTAAAAAACACCTCTGTTTTCTGTGGAAAAATGTGATGTGTCCACGTTGTGTTTTGGGCCATTTCCTTTCGTGGGCGCTAAGCCTACCCACACAAGTGAGGTACCATTTTTATTGAGAGACATGAGGGAACGCTGGCAGGAAGGAAATTTGTGGCTCCTCTCAGATTCCAGAACTTTCTGTCACCGCAATGAGAGGAAAAAGTGTTCTCTTGGCCAAATATTGAGGTTTGTAAAGGATTCTGGGTAACAGAACCTGGTCAGAGCCCCACAAGTCACCCCATCTTGGATTCCCCTAGGTGTCTAGTTTTTATAAATGTGCTGGTTTGCTTGGTTTCCCCAGGTGCCGGCTGAGCTAGAGGCCACTATCCACAGGTAGGCACTTTGTAAAAAACACCTCTGTTTTCTGTGAAAAAATGTGATGTGTCCACATTGTGTTTTGGGCCATTTCCTTTTGTGGGCGCTAGGCCTACCCACACTAGTGAGGTACCATTTTTATCGGGGGACTTGGGGGAACGCTGGGTGGAAGGAAATGTATGGTTCCTCTCAGATTCCAGAACTTTCTGTCACCAAAATGAGAGGAAAAGTGTTTTTTTGGGGCCAAATTTTGAGGTTTGCAAAGGATTCTGGGTAACAGAACCTGGCCAGAGCCCCACAAGTCACCCCATTTTGGATTCCCCTGGGTGTCTAGTTTTCAAAAATGCACTGATTTGCTAGGTTTCCCCAGGTGCCGGCTGAGCTAGAGGCCAAAATCCAAAGATAGGCACTTTCTAAAAAACACCTCTGTTTTCTGTGGAAAAATGTGATGTGTCCACATTGTGTTTTGGGCCATTTCCTTTCATGGGCGCTAGGCCTACCCACACAAGTGAGGTACCATTTTTATCGGGGGACTTGGGGGAACGCTTGGTGGAAGGAAATTTGTGGTTCCTCTCAGATTCCAGAACTTTCTGTCATCGAAATGAGAGGAAAAAGTGTTTTTTTGGCCAAATTTTGAGGATTGCAAAGGATTCTGGGTAACAGAACCTTGTCGGAGCCCCACAAGTCACCCCATCTTTGATTCCCCTAGGTGTCTAGTTTTTATAAATGTGCTGGTATGCTTGGTTTCCCCAGGTGCCGGCTGAGCTAGAGGCCACTATCCACAGGTAGGCACTTTGTAAAAAACACCTCTGTTTTCTGTGAAAAAATGTGATGTGTCCACATTGTGTTTTGGGCCATTTCCTTTTGTGGGCGCTAGGCCTACCCACACTAGTGAGGTACCATTTTTATCGGGGGACTTGGGGGAATGCTGGGTGGAAGGAAATTTGTGGTTCCTCTCAGATTCCAGAACTTTCTGTCACCGAAATGAGAGGAAAAAGTGTTTTTTTGGGCCAAATTTTGAGGTTTGCAAAGGATTCTGGGTAACAGAACCTGGCCAGAGCCCCACAAGTCACCCCATCTTGGATTCCCCTATGTGTCTAGTTTTTATAAATGTGCTGGTTTGCTAGGTTTCCCCAGGTGCCGGCTGAACTAGAGGCCACTATCCACAGGTAGGCAGTTTGTCAAAAACACCTCTGTTTCTGTGAAAAAATGTGATGTGTCCACATTGTGTTTTGGGCCATTTCCTTTCATGGGCGCTAGGCCTACCCACACAAGTGAGGTACCATTTTTATCGGGGGACTTGGGGGAACGCTTGGTGGAAGGAAATTTGTGGTTCCTCTCAGATTCCAGAACTTTCTGTCACCGAACTGAGAGGAAAAAGTGTTTTTTTGGCCAAATTTTGAGGTTTGCAAAGGATTCTGGGTAACAGAACCTGGTCAGAGCCCCACAAGTCACCCCATTCTGGATTCCCCTAGGTGTCTAGTTTTCAAAAATGCGCTGGTTTGCTAGGTTTCCCTAGGTGCCGGCTGAACTAGAGGCCAAAATCCACAGATAGGCACTTTGTAAAAAACACCTCTGTTTTCTGTGGAAAAATGTGATGTGTCCACGTTGTGTTTTGGGCCATTTCCTTTCGTGGGCGCTAAGCCTACCCACACAAGTGAGGTACCATTTTTATTGAGAGACATGAGGGAACGCTGGCAGGAAGGAAATTTGTGGCTCCTCTCAGATTCCAGAACTTTCTGTCACCGCAATGAGAGGAAAAAGTGTTCTCTTGGCCAAATATTGAGGTTTGTAAAGGATTCTGGGTAACAGAACCTGGTCAGAGCCCCACAAGTCACCCCATCTTGGATTCCCCTAGGTGTCTAGTTTTTATAAATGTGCTGGTTTGCTTGGTTTCCCCAGGTGCCGGCTGAGCTAGAGGCCACTATCCACAGGTAGGCACTTTGTAAAAAACACCTCTGTTTTCTGTGAAAAAATGTGATGTGTCCACATTGTGTTTTGGGCCATTTCCTTTTGTGGGCGCTAGGCCTACCCACACTAGTGAGGTACCATTTTTATCGGGGGACTTGGGGGAACGCTGGGTGGAAGGAAATGTATGGTTCCTCTCAGATTCCAGAACTTTCTGTCACCAAAATGAGAGGAAAAGTGTTTTTTTTGGGCCAAATTTTGAGGTTTGCAAAGGATTCTGGGTAACAGAACCTGGCCAGAGCCCCACAAGTCACCCCATTTTGGATTCCCCTAGGTGTCTAGTTTTCAAAAATGCACTGATTTGCTAGGTTTCCCCAGGTGCCGGCTGAGCTAGAGGCCAAAATCCAAAGATAGGCACTTTCTAAAAAACACCTCTGTTTTCTGTGGAAAAATGTGATGTGTCCACATTGTGTTTTGGGCCATTTCCTTTCATGGGCGCTAGGCCTACCCACACAAGTGAGGTACCATTTTTATCGGGGGACTTGGGGGAACGCTTGGTGGAAGGAAATTTGTGGTTCCTCTCAGATTCCAGAACTTTCTGTCATCGAAATGAGAGGAAAAAGTGTTTTTTTGGCCAAATTTTGAGGATTGCAAAGGATTCTGGGTAACAGAACCTTGTCGGAGCCCCACAAGTCACCCCATTTTTTATTCCCTTAGGTATCTAGTTTTCAAAAATGCGCTGGTTTGCTAGGTTTCCCCACGTGCTGGCTGAGCTAGAGGCCACAATCCACAGGTAGGCACTTTGTAAAAAACACCTCTGTTTTCTGTGAAAAAATGTGATGTGTCCACGGTGTGTTTTGGGCCATTTCCTTTCGTGGGCGCTAGGCCTACCCACACAAGTGAGGTACCATTTTTATCGGGAGACTTGGGGGAACGCTGGGTGGAAGGAAATTTGTGGCTCCTCTCAGATTCTAGAACTTTCTGTCACCAAAATGAGAGGAAAAAGTGTTTTGGGGCCAAATTTTGAGGTTTGCAAAGGATTCTGGGTAACAGAACCTGGTCAGAGCCCCACAAGTCACCCCATTCTGGATTCCCCTAGGTGTCTAGTTTTCAAAAATGCGCTGGTTTGCTAGGTTTCCCTAGGTGCCGGCTGAACTAGAGGCCAACATCCACAGATAGGCACTTTGTAAAAAACACCTCTGTTTTCTGTGGAAAAATGTGATGTGTCCACGTTGTGTTTTGGGCCATTTCCTTTCGTGGGCGCTAAGCCTAACCACACAAGTGAGGTACCATTTTTATTGAGAGACTTGAGGGAACGCTGGCAGGAAGGAAATTTGTGGCTCCTCTCAGATTCCAGAACTTTCTGTCACCGCAATGAGAGGAAAAGTGTTCTCTTGGCCAAATATTGAGGTTTGTAAAGGATTCTGGGTAACAGAACCTGGTCAGAGCCCCACAAGTCACCCCATCTTGGATTCCCCTAGGTGTCTAGTTTTTATAAATGTGCTGGTTTGCTTGGTTTCCCCAGTTGCCGGCTGAGCTAGAGGCCACTATCCACAGGTAGGCACTTTGTAAAAAACACCTCTGTTTTCTGTGAAAAAATGTGATGTGTCCACATTGTGTTTTGGGCCATTTCCTTTTGTGGGCGCTAGGCCTACCCACACTAGTGAGGTACCATTTTTATCGGGGGACTTGGGGGAACGCTGGGTGGAAGGAAATTTGTGGTTCCTCCCAGATTCCAGAACTTTCTGTCACCGAAATGAGAGGAAAAGTGTTTTTTTTGGGCCAAATTTTGAGGTTTGCAAAGGATTCTGGGTAACAGAACCTGGCCAGAGCCCCACAAGTCACCCCATTTTGGATTCCCCTAGGTGTCTAGTTTTCAAAAATGCACTGATTTGCTAGGTTTCCCCCAGGTGCCGGCTGAGCTAGAGGCCAAAATCCAAAGATAGGCACTTTCTAAAAAACACCTCTGTTTTCTGTGGAAAAATGTGATGTGTCCACATTGTGTTTTGGGCCATTTCCTTTCATGGGCGCTAGGCCTACCCACACAAGTGAGGTAACATTTTTATCGGGGGACTTGTGGGAACGCTTGGTGGAAGGAAATTTGTGGTTCCTCTCAGATTCCAGAACTTTCTGTCATCGAAATGAGAGGAAAAAGTGTTTTTTGGGCCAAATTTTGAGGATTGCTAAGGGTTCTGGGTAACAGAACCTTGTCGGAGCCCCACAAGTCACCCCATTTTTGATTCCCTTAGGTATCTAGTTTTCAAAAATGCGCTGGTTTGCTAGGTTTCCCCACGTGCCGGCTGAGCTAGAGGCCACAATCCACAGGTAGGCACTTTGTAAAAAACACCTCTGTTTTCTGTGAAAAAATGTGATGTGTCCACGGTGTGTTTTGGGCCATTTCCTTTCGTGGGCGCTAGGCCTACCCACACAAGTGAGGTACCATTTTTATCGGGAGACTTGGGGGAACGCTGGGTGGAAGGAAATTTGTGGCTCCTCTCAGATTCTAGAACTTTCTGTCACCAAAATGAGAGGAAAAAGTGTTTTGGGGCCAAATTTTGAGGTTTGCAAAGGATTCTGGGTAACAGAACCTGGTCAGAGCCCCACAAGTCACCCCATTTTGGATTCCGCTAGGTGTCTAGTTTTCAAAAATGCACTGCTTTGCTAGTTTTCCCCAGGTGCCGGCTGAGCTAGAGGCCAAAATCCACAGATAGGCACTTTCTAAAAAACACCTCTGTTTTCTGTGGAAAAATGTGATGTGTCCACGTTGTGTTTTGGGCCATTTCCTTTCGTGGGCGCTAAGCCTACCCACACAAGTGAGGTACCATTTTTATCAAGAGACTTGGGGGAACGCTGGGTGGAAGGGAATTTGTGGCTCCTCTCAGATTCCAGAACTATCTGTCACCGCAATGAGAGAAAAAGTGTTCTTGGCCAAATATTGAGGTTTGCAAAGGATTCTGGGTAACAGAACCTGGTCAGAGCCCCACAAGTCACCCCATCTTGGATTCCCCTAGGTGTCTAGTTTTTATAAATGTGCTGGTTTGCTAGCTTTCCCCAGGTGCTGGCTGAGCTAGAGGCCACTATCCACAGGCAGGCACTTTGTCAAAAACACCTCTGTTTTCTGTGAGAAAATGTGATGTGTCCACATTGTGTTTTGGGCCATTTCCTTTCGTGGGCGCTAGGCCTACCCACACAAGTGAGGTACCATTTTTATCGGGAGACTCGTGGGAATGCTGGGTGGAAGGAAATTTGTGGCTCCTCTCAGATTCCAGAACTTTCTGTCATCGAAATGAGAGGAAAAAGTGTTTTTTTGGCCAAATTTTGAGGATTGCAAAGGATTCTGGGTAACAGAACCTTGTCGGAGCCCCACAAGTCACCCCATTTTTTATTCCCTTAGGTATCTAGTTTTCAAAAATGCGCTGGTTTGCTAGGTTTCCCCACGTGCTGGCTGAGCTAGAGGCCACAATCCACAGGTAGGCACTTTGTAAAAAACACCTCTGTTTTCTGTGAAAAAATGTGATGTGTCCACGGTGTGTTTTGGGCCATTTCCTTTCGTGGGCGCTAGGCCTACCCACACAAGTGAGGTACCATTTTTATCGGGAGACTTGGGGGAACGCTGGGTGGAAGGAAATTTGTGGCTCCTCTCAGATTCTAGAACTTTCTGTCACCAAAATGAGAGGAAAAAGTGTTTTGGGGCCAAATTTTGAGGTTTGCAAAGGATTCTGGGTAACAGAACCTGGTCAGAGCCCCACAAGTCACCCCATTCTGGATTCCCCTAGGTGTCTAGTTTTCAAAAATGCGCTGGTTTGCTAGGTTTCCCTAGGTGCCGGCTGAACTAGAGGCCAACATCCACAGATAGGCACTTTGTAAAAAACACCTCTGTTTTCTGTGGAAAAATGTGATGTGTCCACGTTGTGTTTTGGGCCATTTCCTTTCGTGGGCGCTAAGCCTACCCACACAAGTGAGGTACCATTTTTATTGAGAGACTTGAGGGAACGCTGGCAGGAAGGAAATTTGTGGCTCCTCTCAGATTCCAGAACTTTCTGTCACCGCAATGAGAGGAAAAGTGTTCTCTTGGCCAAATATTGAGGTTTGTAAAGGATTCTGGGTAACAGAACCTGGTCAGAGCCCCACAAGTCACCCCATCTTGGATTCCCCTAGGTGTCTAGTTTTTATAAATGTGCTGGTTTGCTTGGTTTCCCCAGTTGCCGGCTGAGCTAGAGGCCACTATCCACAGGTAGGCACTTTGTAAAAAACACCTCTGTTTTCTGTGAAAAAATGTGATGTGTCCACATTGTGTTTTGGGCCATTTCCTTTTGTGGGCGCTAGGCCTACCCACACTAGTGAGGTACCATTTTTATCGGGGGACTTGGGGGAACGCTGGGTGGAAGGAAATTTGTGGTTCCTCCCAGATTCCAGAACTTTCTGTCACCGAAATGAGAGGAAAAGTGTTTTTTTTGGGCCAAATTTTGAGGTTTGCAAAGGATTCTGGGTAACAGAACCTGGCCAGAGCCCCACAAGTCACCCCATTTTGGATTCCCCTAGGTGTCTAGTTTTCAAAAATGCACTGATTTGCTAGGTTTCCCCCAGGTGCCGGCTGAGCTAGAGGCCAAAATCCAAAGATAGGCACTTTCTAAAAAACAGCTCTGTTTTCTGTGGAAAAATGTGATGTGTCCACATTGCGTTTTGGGCCATTTCCTTTCATGGGCGCTAGGCCTACCCACACAAGTGAGGTAACATTTTTATCGGGGGACTTGGGGGAACGCTTGGTGGAAGGAAATTTGTGGTTCCTCTCAGATTCCAGAACTTTCTGTCATCGAAATGAGAGGAAAAAGTGTTTTTTGGGCCAAATTTTGAGGATTGCTAAGGATTCTGGGTAACAGAACCTTGTCGGAGCCCCACAAGTCACCCCATTTTTGATTCCCTTAGGTATCTAGTTTTCAAAAATGCGCTGGTTTGCTAGGTTTCCCCACGTGCCGGCTGAGCTAGAGGCCAAAATCCAAAGATAGGCACTTTGTAAAAAACACCTCTGTTTTCTGTGGAAAAATGTGATGTGTCCACGTTGTGTTTTGGGCCATTTCCTTTCGTGGGCGCTAAGCCTACCCACACTAGTGAGGTACCATTTTTATCAAGAGACTTGGGGGAACGCTGGGTGGAAGGGAATTTGTGGCTCCTCTCAGATTACAGAACTATCTGTCACCGCAATGAGAGAAAAAGTGTTTTTTTGGCCAAATATTGAGGTTTGCAAAGGATTCTGGGTAACAGAACCTGGTCAGAGCCCCACAAGTCACCCCATCTTGGATTCCCCTATGTGTCTAGTTTTTATAATTGTGCTGGTTTGCTAGGTTTCCCCAGGTGCCGGCTGAACTAGAGGCCACTATCCACAGGTAGGCAGTTTGTCAAAAACACCTCTGTTTCTGTGAAAAAATGTGATGTGTCCACATTGTGTTTTGGGCCATTTCCTTTCATGGGCGCTAGGCCTACCCACACAAGTGAGGTACCATTTTTATCGTGGGACTTGGGGGAACGCTTGGTGGAAGGAAATTTGTGGTACCTCTAAGATTCCAGAACTTTCTGTCACCGAACTGAGAGGAAAAAGTGTTTTGGGGCCAAATTTTGAGGTTTGCAAAGGATTCTGGGTAACAGAACCTGGTCAGAGCCCCACAAGTCACCCCATTCTGGATTCCCCTAGGTGTCTAGTTTTCAAAAATGCGCTGGTTTGCTAGGTTTCCCCAGCTGCCGGCTGAGCTAGAGGCCACTATCCACAGGTAGGCACTTTGTAAAAAACACCTCTGTTGTCTGTGAAAAAATGTGATGTGTCCACATTGTGTTTTGGGCCATTTCCTTTTGTGGGCGCTAGGCCTACCCACACTAGTGAGGTACCATTTTTATCGGGGGACTTGGGGGAACGCTGGGTGGAAGGAAATTTGTGGTTCCTCTCAGATTCCAGAACTTTCTGTCACCGAATTGAGAGGAAAAAGTGTTTTTTTTGGGCCAAATTTTGAGGTTTGCAAAGGATTCTGGGTAACAGAACCTGGCCAGAGCCCCACAAGTCACCCCATCTTGGATTCCCCTATGTGTCTAGTTTTTATAAATGTGCTGGTTTGCTAGGTTTCCCCAGGTGCCGGCTGAACTAGAGGCCACTATCCACAGGTAGGCAGTTTGTCAAAAACACCTCTGTTTCTGTGAAAAAATGTGATGTGTCCACATTGTGTTTTGGGCCATTTCCTTTCATGGGCGCTAGGCCTACCCACACAAGTGAGGTACCATTTTAATCGGGGGACTTGGGGGAACGCTTGGTGGAAGGAAATTTCTGGTTCCTCTCAGATTCCAGAACTTTCTGTCACCGAACTGAGAGGAAAAAGTGTTTTTTTTGGCCAAATTTTGAGGTTTGCAAAGGATTCTGGGTAACAGAACCTGGTCAGAGCCCCACAAGTCACCCCATTCTGGATTCCCCTAGGTGTCTAGTTTTCAAAAATGCGCTGGTTTGCTAGGTTTCCCTAGGTGCCGGCGGAACTAGAGGCCAAAATCCACAGATAGGCACTTTGTAAAAAACACCTCTGTTTTCTGTGGAAAAATGTGATGTGTCCACGTTGTGTTTTGGGCCATTTCCTTTCGTGGGCGCTAAGCCTACCCACACAAGTGAGGTACCATTTTTATTGAGAGACTTGAGGGAACGCTGGCAGGAAGGAAATTTGTGGCTCCTCTCAGATTCTAGAACTTTCTGTCACCGCAATGAGAGGAAAAAGTGTTTTCTTGGCCAAATATTGAGGTTTGTAAAGGATTCTGGGTAACAGAACCTGGTCAGAGCCCCACAAGTCACCCCATCTTGGATTCCCCTAGGTGTCTAGTTTTTATAAATGTGCTGGTTTGCTTGGTTTCCCCAGGTGCCGGCTGAGCTAGAGGCCACTATCCACAGGTAGGCAATTTGTAAAAAACACCTCTGTTTTCTGTGAAAAAATTTGATGTGTCCACATTGTGTTTTGGGCCATTTCCTTTTGTGGGCGCTAGGCCTACCCACACTAGTGAGGTACCATTTTTATCGGGGGACTTGGGGGAACGCTGGGTGGAAGGAAATTTGTGGTTCCTCTCAGATTCCAGAACTTTCTGTCACCGAAATGAGGGGAAAAAGTGTTTTTTTTGGGCCAAATTTTGAGGTTTGCAAAGGATTCTGGGTAACAGAACCTGGTCAGAGCCCCACAAGTCACCCCATTTTGGATTCCCCTAGGTGTCTAGTTTTCAAAAATGCACTGGTTTGCTAGGTTTCCCCAGGTGCCGGCTGAGCTAGAGGCCAAAATCCAAAGATAGGCACTTTCTAAAAAACACCTCTGTTTTCTGTGGAAAAATGTGATGTGTCCACGTTGTGTTTTGGGCCATTTCCTTTCGTGGGCGCTAAGCCTACCCACACAAGTGAGGTACCATTTTTATCAAGAGACTTGGGGGAATGCTGGGTGGAAGGGAATTTGTGGCTCCTCTCAGATTCCAGAACTATCTGTCAGCACAATGAGAGAAAAAGTGTTCTTGGCCAAATATTGAGGTTTGCAAATGATTCTGGGTAACAGAACCTGGTCAGAGCCCCACAAGTCACCCTATCTTGGATTCCCCTAGGTGTCTAGTTTTTATAAATGTGCTGGTTGGCTAGGTTTCCCCAGGTGCCGGCTGAGCTAGAGGCCACTATCCACAGGCAGGCACTTTGTCAAAAACACCTCTGTTTTCTGTGAAAAAATGTGATGTGTCCACGGTGTGTTTTGGGCCATTTCCTTTCGTGGGCGCTAGGCCTACCCACACAAGGGAGGTACCATTTTTATCGGGAGACGTGTGGGAATGCTGGGTGGAAGGACATTTGTGGCTCCTCTCAGATTCCAGAACTTTCTGTCACCGAAACGAGAGGAAAAAGTGTTTTTTTGCCAAATTTTAAGGATTGCAAAGGATTCTGGGTAACAGAACCTGGCCAGAGCCCCACAAGTCACCCCATCTTGGATTCCCCTAT